>NC_073697.1:16607500-17207500 GCF_023634085.1 Falco cherrug | reverse complement strand
ATCCCAAACTCCCGGCTGGTGGCAAATCTGAAAACTGGAGCTGGGTGGCAGAGGCACTGCAGTGGAAGTGTTGTTGCTGAGCTGTGCAGCTAGCAGGCTTGGGAGCAATTTAATTATCGTCTGACTTTTGCTTTGCAAGAAAGCCACCAGAAAGCCCAGTGTTGTCATAATGTACCGCTGTGATGTTCTTCGCATGCTGAATTTTCATATTTCATTTTGAAATTAAACCCTTGGGGTTTTTTATTTTATTTTAACACGCTTTATAATATGATACTGAGCTTTTAAAATGCAAGTTGGAACGTTATTCAGCATGCTGATCGAAATGTCAGTTTGTCAGAAATCAAACGTTTTGATTAGATCGTCCTTAAAATAATTATTCTGGAGCTTTGTATTTGCAAAGAATTTGGCAGCAGTTCCTCCTATGTGAAGCAAAACCAAATATTGAAACCCCAGAGCCTTTGCAGACTGTACATCTGTCTCCCTACAACTCCGACAGATACACAGCTATTCTTTTTTCTTTCTCCCCAGATAAAGAGGAATTTTATTTTAAATGCAGGTTTTTTAATGCCTGAGAAAATAGGGCAGTCACAGAGCCATGGCTTTAAACAAACTTTATTTGGGCGCTTGACTGACTGGCAATTGTGGGCAATCATTTTAGCTGTCACAAGGCCCAGAGAAATGTGGGGGAGCTCTTCCATGAAATGTTTATATTTCATAAACAAAATGATGTGCTTAACAGTCAGAGTGATGGGAGGGTTCCGGCTAATGCATTTTCCAATGTGTGAGGCAGATTATTAATGCGCTCCAGTAGCTGTTAATTTCAGTTTGCCGGAATGATTTATGGGGAGGTAAAGGAGAGAGACATAATCTAATTGAGATCAGAATCGCTGTTCTAGTAGAGGAGCACCAGTGTGGACCCCGGCCGCAGCAGAATGATTAATATCTAATAAGTAAATAATCCGTTAAATTATTATAAACATTACTTTTGACAACTCTTTTGTGGCGGGGGGGAGAAAGCAAAACAAGCAAACCAGATTAACAAAACCCCGGGTAAATTGTTCAGGTATTTCTCTTCTGTTACACAAAGATAAAGGTTGGATGCCAAGGAGAAAGAAAACACCAGGTTAGGAGGGAGCGTACACCCCGATCAATTGTAAGTCAGCAAGGGAAGCATTGATGCTGTAATATGAACAACAATTGAACGATCAGAAGAAAATCAATCTTGAAAAGGAAGAGAGAGACAGGGAAAACTCCCGCGCTGTCGGCATGATCCACGGCTCGGTTTGCAGCCAGCAGCTCACTGGTCATTACTGCCCTCGTTAGTATGTCCCGCCTGTGCCCTTGCCTGCTCTGCCCTTTGTCTTAGCGATGGGGGATGTGAGCACTTGGCGTCTCTTTATGGCACGCTCCCAAAAGGGGCTGGTGGCCATGCTGATCTCACTTCTCTCCGATGCCCTGCCATAATTTTTGACTTTGTCAGGTTGTTTGCATGTAGTTTTCTTTACCCAGCAGGTGACTTGGATTTAGTCCTTTACCCAGCCACGCACAGGGAGCCAGCGTCACTTGTTTGGCTGTGTGAAGGGTGTTGCTGGTGTGCATGTGGGTATGTACAGGTACACCTGCAAGCGGTTCAAACTCAGTTTAAAAAATAATTCAAGGAAGCCAAAGGAATCTGACATAGTGCGACACAAAGCTTTGGGCAAAATACTTCTCTCTTCAGTTCCTCTTCCAGAAAGGCTGTTTGCAGAAGTAAATATTGTAGGTGAAGTGTGCACCTTCAGTTCCCCTGCACCCCAGTTCAGTTCAGTACAGTATTAAAGGTGTATTTTGGATTAGTCAAAAACAAAGGTACTCTGGTTTTCAGCAGATGAGAAAAGATCAGTCAAAAGTCTTGTGGAATTGAATAGAATGTTTTCCTTGACCAAAAATTAAATATTTCATTCGTTATCAGTCTTTTTGTAATAAAAAAAAAATATGTTTTAAAGAAATATTTCCAATTAGAAAAAATGTGAGCATGTTGAAAAATATTAACTAAATGTTAACCAGAACTCTTCTGTGAGCTTGACACGGATTCAGGAAAACTTTGGCTAGAACCAGGGAACAATTTAGCCAAAGGGATCTTTGGGGGTCACCCAGTTCTCAGAGCGGGCTGCCGTCAATGTCAGGCTGAGCTGCTTGGGGCCTCATCCTGTCCACTAGTCTCGCCACGGGTGGAGGTTCTGCAGCCTCTCCATGCCTCTCTTCCTGTGTTTGACCTCAGCCGCCATGAAACATTTTCTCCTTATACCTAACAGGGATTACTCTTGCTGCTGCTTGTGTCTGTCGCCTCTCACCTGTTCGTGGGGGCTCCCCAAAACCTGCTTTAGTCTAGTGAAGGAAATTCCAATTATCTGTCTGACACCAGTTTAGGAAGTGCCTTGTCTGTGGGAGCCCTCGCTGGGTCAGCTCTGCTCCTCCCTCTGCCTGGGGTCAGGTTCCCAGTCCCTGTTCTAGACCAGGCTCCCAGTCCTTGTCCCAGACTGGGTTCCCCACCAACGTGGTGTCAGTGTGTCTCAGCTGCACTCCCCAACACCACACCACCTTGCCTTAGGGAAGGGTCCAGCTCTCCATTTTCTCACTTACAGAATTCTTCAGATTCCCCTAATTCAGGATGTGCATTGTTTTCAGTAGGATTTGGCATTATTTGGATATCTTTCCTTTTCTGCTTCGTCTCGCCTTGCTTTCCCATGGCAAAGAGAGCATAGGTCTGGAGAGCACGTGAAAGCAGTTAGCAAGCCTGAGGTCAGGGTTGTGGGCTCTGCTCTCTGACACATGAAGCAAGCCCTGGGAGGAGCGGAGGAGGATGCAGCATGTGGGTAGTTGAAATCTGTGTTTTCCCCTCCACCATATCATGGAGCAGTTTTGAAAAACCATATCCCGTTCTGCTGAGTGCTTTCTGCGGAGTCCTTTAAAATCGCTGTGCAGTGCTGCTAGTTGCGTCCAGATGAAGTTACACAGGGCTTTCCATGAGGGTTAGCAAACCCAATATAGAAGAAAACACTGTTTGTGTCTAATATGGTCAGGAAGGCTATTTAAGAACACTTTAGTCTGTTGAAAGTATGGTCCTTGCAACGCTGCCAAGATCAGGAAAGTGCTAGGAGGTGATTACCCAGCTAAGTGATGGCTGCAGAAATTAAAATTTCTTTTAGACAGGTAAAATTTATCCACTGGAATCCAGTAACCACTGGTGGAGCAGAGGTGTACCTCTCCTCAGTATAGGTAAGGAGCAATTTTACCTTACACCCTAAGGTTGTGCACCTGGGAGACTGTCAGCGATGAGCCTCGTGTTGCTGTGAATTGTCATTGCTTCTCTACAGAAAAAAGGCAATTTAACCATCACAGGACTTGTCCAACAGTGCTGTGCATCTTACCGTACCCTGAACCTCTCAGAGGAAGCAGTCTTATATCGCTTGTTTGTTTGTTTGTTTGTTTGTTTAAATCATGCAAAAGTCCCCAAAGAGGATCTAGAGTAGGACCAGTAAAGAACTTAAAACAATCAGCAAAAGAGCAAGTAGCGTGATTCCAGCACCAAAAAAAAGACCTAATTCCCAAATAAAGGATAACAACATAAGCACCAAAACTTTGACTTTTGGCTCATACTTTCCTAAACAAAAGTCTGCTTTACATTAGCCAGATGAATACCTCCAAAGAATGTATGACAAGCTTTGAACTAGAGTGCAGGAATTCTTGTTTTGAGTTGACATTATCAATCTCGTTTGCAAGGAACTTCCCTTTGCTAATCCCCCCATTCTCACTTTTAATGATCATAAAATAATCATTATAATAAATGATTATTAATGATCATAAATTTATCATTATGATTATAAATTCCATGCAAAGTCTTTCAGATGGCTTAGAGAGACGAAATCACAGCATCTCATTTTCTTTTTCTAAGGGAAGCTTCTCTGAGATGAACCCACAAACACAAGTTGGTTCAGCATCCATCGGACACAGCAAGAAATCTCCTGCTGACACAGCACCTCTGCTGTCTCTTCCCTGCGCCCTGAATCAAGACATCTGAAGAGGCTGACAGAAGGATTGAAAAGGGTCTTTCTAGACCTGGTTGTTTTTCTGTCCAGCTTCCTCTTCTTGACAGAAACCTTTCGTGGCAATGAAAGAGAATTTCTTCTCGTGTTCTTATTATCTGGCAAGCAGAACTAGGGCTGAATTTTTTAGGGCTGTAGGTCAAAGCAGAAGGGTAATGATCCAGCTGCATCCCTCCCTGTTCTCCAGCCAGACCCTGCAGCCTAACAGGTAACCGTGTAACGGTGCCCTTCCTGGATGCTGACTCTGTAAGCACGGGGCTAAGGGGAACGTAGCACCTTTTTGTCATCAAACTGGGCTGATACAAAGTCCACCAAAGTCAACGGAGAGTCTGGCTCTCCCTGTTGCCTCAAGGTTTAAACTTTTTAATGAGCAACACTGTTAAACGTGCAAAAATAACGACATAAATAGCAAGAACATACATACCTTCCCCTGAATAGCAGGGACATTCAGCTGTAGTCAGGCGCTGGAAAAGTTATTTTAAATCCTACCCCATTCTTTCTGGGTTAATTCAGCCTGTGACCCAGTGTGCTGCTCATCCTAATATAAACTCTGAGAAACTTTTCTTTTTGTCATGTGGAATCTCTGTTTGTTATTCTGACTGTTGCACTTGGCTCTGTTGGCTGTCCCAGAGCCTCGCGGGATCCTGGCGGTTAGCAGCAGAGAGCACCCATGTAAACACCCAGGCACCCCTCCCCAGAGCCACAGGAGCTTTGCAGGGTTCATTCTGCTTCAGTTTTTAAACTCCTGTCTGAGCTGTGCTGCAGGCTAAGGGCAATGAAGGGATTTCTCAGCCTGCTACAGGAAGTAGTAAACACGTTGGAGAGAAGTCATTCCCGCAAAGTGTTTTCCTCTGCTGTTAGTCACTGATGTGGTTTCAGCTGCTGCCAAAGCTCAGCACCGCCTGATGACGTGTGGTACCCCATGGCAATGGAGTTGGGTGGGGTGGGTGCTGTGTGACGGGTGATCTGTGTTTGTAAAAAACCCAGAACAGGCAAACCAAAAGAAGCACCACTGTGACCAGTTTCGTATTTTCTAGTGCATGAATCGTGAGGCTGGGTTACCCTCCCTGTCCTGCGCTCGTCACCGCAAGGCTCAGCGGCTCCGTCTGTTCAGAGCCCCAGCCGGCTTGTGGGTGAGCCTCACTGAAGGCAAGGGAACTGTAGTAATCTGTTATTTGAATCTGGCCCTAAAGGTTTGGGTGCCATGAATTTTGGCACCACCTGCCATAAACCCCATAGAAGTGATGCTAAGCTGGAATTTTCTCTAGTGAGATCATAATTCTTTTATGCAAAGCAGGGACGTTAGCGAATGTTCTGATTGCATCCCTATGCACCTGGCCAGAACTGTCCAAACTGATGGAAAATGCTGGAGTCAGTTTAGTACTGGAAACAGCTGATCATAAGCACAGACAAAAGTGAGCAGACATTTCCCCTGGTGCTGCTAACCGGTGCTGCTAACCAGTGCTGCCCTTGGAGGCAGCCTGCCCGTGGACAAGCCATACAACGTCCCCTGGGTTCTAACCTAACTGGGGCGAGCCACGAAGTGCAAACACTGATCCCAACCTGCCTGCAAGAGTGCCAGCGCTTTTAGGTCTACCACATAAGGCTAAAAATCTGCAGGTGCTCCTCAGTCCTCCCTGGCAGGACTTCACCTTCTTCCCAAGCTCCCTCTAGAAACAGCCACAACAGAGAAGCTGCTCAAACAACCGGCTGCTCCCAGGAACGCCAAAGCCTGGCCTCGATCCACTGCAGCATGTGACAGGTCCTTCAGGAGGTTGCAGGCATCCTACCTTTCACGTTAAAAATCCTGGAATAAAGGGTTGCATAGGAGCAGGCCTGTGTGTTAGGTAACTTGGGATCATGGGGTTTTTCTTTGCCAACCCCTGACACTCTCCCAGGTTTCATTTCCTAGGTGTAGGGCATTGGCCTTCAGTCCTGTGAAAGTTGCATTCTTCTCTTATCTTCTTTGCAATATTCCCTGCGGTGTACATGACACCAAGAAAAAGAATGTGTGAAATAATGGCACCCTGTAGGTTATCAGACCTGGGAACGGGGCCGGTTTATTTGCAGTGCGGACCATTTAACTCTCTAATGCTTACATTTACAGAGGCTGAGGAAAGCATGTTCGAAACATACACAAAGTATTAGCGTGTGACCCTGGTATGACCACACGTGGAAATAATGTTTGAGCTTCAAGGGCATCAGCGAATTAAATGCTGTTTAATATTTGACCGAATATATTGAGGAAGGCTCTGTCAATAAATTAATCTGTCGGTTGTGAAGCTAAGCTGTGTTGCATGGATTTATTTCGGCACATACACGCAATATTCAGACGGAAACGATATAAAGTATGCATTGTTTTAGCTTCGTAGCCTGGAAATGAACCACTCAATGCAGCTTGGTTTAACAGTTGGGAAATGAGTATTTGTTTACGTTGTGCAGACAGCAGAGGAATACACAATATTTCCAGCAAGACCTCTGACTCGCCTCCTCCTGTAAGCAGGGTTTGAAAAAAGGGTTTGAAGAGCATACTTGCACACGCACAACTTTGAAACCATTGCGTTTAACCTCATTTCATGTATGTGCATCTACCTCAGCCATAACATGATACCCATTACCTATTGCAGGAGGTATTTTTACAGTTAACAGCTGATATTTGCAAAGTGCTTTGGGATCTGAGTTGGACCTGGTGTCTTGGTTTGGGATGAGTGTGGCAACCTTGCACATGGCACTAACCTGTGTTCAACCAGCTATTTCTACTGCGCTTGCTAATTATTTCCTGATTTTTTTTCCCCTTTGTTTCTTGTGCATATATGTATGTAGGTATGTATATGTGAATGTAAATCTCTTTGTTAGCATACAAATGCACATGTGCATAAGCACACACATGTAGTTTCTGTTGTACATAAGATACATTTCATTATTTCTGTGCATATATGGGAAAATACATGTAAGAATAATGAAATGCACTAATTGGTACTTAGTTTCTTCACAAAAGTACAGCACCTATATTATATCCGGGTGGCATTTCAGCTATACCCAAGGATAAGTAACCCTTAACTGCAGGTCTCTGAAAAATCATTATGCTGCTTTTACTAGGGGCACCTGAGCGGTGCTGGGCCACAAAGCCACTGTGCTGGGTCCAGCTGCACTGCCCACGAGCACCTCTCTGGTCCATGTGTCCAGGTCGTTCCTGGGGAAAAGGTGGTGCAGGGAGCGATGCTGCATCCCAGAGCCTCACACCCTGGCCTGGACTCCGGAGCTGGGCAGAGGGTTTCCAGCAGCACTGAAGAACTGGGGAGGCTGTGGTTTGCATCAAGACCCAGACGTTCTTAAAAATATTTCCCTTAGCTCCTTAGATCCTGTAAAAGTTAGAAGGAGAATCTTTGCTTGTTTGCAGTCACTCGTTGTTGCTGAGCAGCGGGGTGGTTGTTTAAGTCTGCGAGTTTGTTCTCATGGAAGGTCACATGTTGGAAGCTCGGGCTGGCTGGAGACTGGCACCGCCAAATTTCCCGATACCATCCCTCCAGTGTGCCCCTCAGTGTCCTCCTTGTAGGAAAGCAGAAGCAGCTAAGCAGGTGCCAAACTCCAGTAGGCATCGGTGTTTTTCTGAAAGAAAACTTTGTTGGATAGGTGCCATGGGAATTCAGACCTATTTCAGGAGCAAAGCTGGAGGCAGATGCGCTGATTTAACGCATCTGCCTCCATTTCTGATTTGGCTTGAGGAAAACACCTGTTCCTGTGCTAAGGATCACGTGTCCCATAAAAGTCACTCTTGCAGTAAGACATGCAAATCGTGGTTGTATGCATCAGCACATAGCATCATTTTCAGACAGTTAGGGTCTCTAAGAACCCTGGTCGAAGCTGGATTTGACCTTTAAAACCCAGAAATACAGTTTCCACGAGTATAATTCTTCTTATTCTTAAACTGTTCCCATTGTAAATTATAGGGCTAACAGCTGGCTTCCAATGAAGTCAACTATTAATTGTATGTTCACTACCCTGCCTTGTGTAAATCAATATGAGAAATGAGCAGTCTCCTACTATACAGCACAGACAGACACTCTACACAGGGAAGTAATTTAAGGGTTGATGTCAGCTTGCTTGGAAAGGCTTCTTTACTGCAAACAAGACAATGGAAAAACCTTATTCTAGGGAAAGCTCCCCTTAGTCCTTGTAGGTGCCAACAGAAAAATCCTGTGGCTCTGGCAGTGAAACACAACTGGTGCCATCATTCTGGCACAAATATTGGTACCGAGATAAATTATTGTCTAAATGAGCTGATTTTGCCAGCTGTAGATGATGTGCTATATAACCAGATTATACCCGTGAATTGAGGGTAGAAGTTTTCGAGGATTTTACAGCTTGGTGGGTTGGTTTTTTTTTCCTCATTTGCTTACTTCACTATTCACATTGAACTAGTAAAGTTAGTGGGATTATTTCAGTTCTCACCCCATGTGCCTCAAATCAGGATGTGACACACTTTGTGCCTGAATATGTGTTAGAAAAATGAAAGAATTGCCTTGATTGTCTGGTAGAGCTTGAAAGTGGCAATCGCTAGCCCTGCTGCCAGCTGTCTTACTGAAGAGCTGAGCATCCCTTCCTGGGCTGCTAGTGCGGCATAGTTATTTCCCATGTGCACTGGCAATGAAAGAACTAACTGTTAATTGAATGGCAAAAAAGTCTATTTCAGGCTTTTTTCCTGAATGAGCAGAAACCGTAAGTCACGATTCTGGTTGTGTTCATTTGGCTGTTTGGTGGGAGCAAGCAGACCCTGGGTGTCAGAGCCCTGAGCTGTTCCAGTCCTGCTCCAGGGCCCCGCAGGGAGACTTGCTGCCCTGCCCTCAGGGACGTGTGGTGGTCTCACAGGCTGACCTCCTGTTTTCCCTAAATTTAATTTGCAGCCCCCATGTAAAATCTCAGAGAGCTAATGCTCAGGAGTCAACGGTTGTTTCTATCAGCTAGGACCTGCCCAATCCGCTTTGTCAGTTCAAGGAGAAAGAAAATATAAGAAAACTATCAAGTTTTAAGTGAAGCATTGTGAAGTAGCAGAGCATAACTGCACAAACCTTGTTTTCAGCAGTAGATTGGATTATCTGTATATTGTACCATAAATGGGTTAGGAGTACAAGCAGGAGATGCCCTAATCTTTTTTTTATCTTTCTTTCTCTGCCTTTTTTTTTTTTCCTGTGGAATTCATGTGTCAGGAAATCTTTGACAAACATTATTTCCATACTTAAATTGAGCAATGAATTGAAACTGGCAAAGGAAAGGGGAAGAGAATATATTCTATAGCTGTGTCTTTTAAATTGCTTTAGCTATTGATAGTTTTGTCCCATGCTAAATGCAATTTCAACAATATAGGAAGCACAGACTGAAAAACTGAGCCCTAATTAAATCAGTAACGTTTCATTATTTCATGTGAACAATGCAAGTCTAAAGTGATCTTTCCACAGAAAAATTAAATCAAGTTCCATGTGAAAGTCTGTCATTTCAAATGTATTTCACGTCCAGTGTTCATAACAAGTTTGGGTTGCACAGAAGAGGACTGTTAGCTGTGACAAGTCCCCCAGAAACAGCATTCCCACCTCTCCTTCCCACCAGCACCCACCGTGGAGCTCAAGACCTCCTCGGGCTTTCCAAACACAGCACCAGAATAATATCTTATGGATACAAGGGTGATTTCCCTGTAAGAGACGTAATTACAGCCTCTGCTACATTAAAGAATAGGTCTCTTTGGATGTTTAGTTAGAATGGAACATATTTAAAAGCTGCTGGCTTATTGTGAAATTCAGCCTACAGCATCCAAACCTACCGTCGAGCCACAGGAAGACCCACACCTCAAGCTTCTGTTGCAGTTTGTGAAGACAAACCGTCCCATGAGCTGTGACCTGCAGGTGTCCCCCTTCAGTGTCAGACACCTTGCTGGTGGGTCAGTGATGACCCTTCAGGAGTGTGTCCCAGCTGCTGAGCACCGGTAGCCCCCAGCTGGTGGCAGGCTCTTGGGATGCTGGTGCACAGTGCTGGGGGCAGAGGGGTGTCCAACACTCCTGCGTGGCTCTCAAGCTCTTGGTCCAGTTGTGTTATCCTGTGTCATTAACATCATGCTGCGTGTAGGAGGTCATACTCATCCTCATCTGATGCAACCTCTCTGTGTGCTCCTGCAATATGGTTTTGTCATTAATATTTTATATAATCCTAGAGCGAAGAGGAATAATGTTTCCCATTGCTTCAGGTAACTTTCATTTCAAATCACGTCCCCCACATGGCATCCTACCACCTCTGTGGTGATGGTGGCATCTACACCTGCCCAGACCACGTGGTGGCTGTGCCCAGTAATCCCTACAAGGACTCCAGCGATGGCCCTGTGGAGGCTGCCACCTCTTCCACGACAGCCCCGACCAGCCTGTACGCACCTGCCTTTCAGCCTTGAAAGGGAGAATTTCCCCCAGTAAGCTGATGCCATTTTTGACAGCAGCTTCAGAGATTTGTAGTAGCTGGTGGGGGAGGGAGCCCTGGCTGTGGGGGGGGTTCTGCCAGTCCTGCTGCGCTCTTATGCGGGACACATTTGTTTTTAAACTGGCTAAGAACAATTTGTATTCTTTAGCGCCTTTCATCTGAAAATTGGAACCACCTGTGCCCATTGCATTTATTCTCTTTGCAAGTAACGCAGTTATCACTGTTACTGGTGCAGGAACAGAGCTGTGGTAGCAAGGCAGGCTGGCCAGGACAGCAGAGCCAGCAACCCCACGGCTGCCCTGCTCCTCGCTCTTCCATCAACAGAGCGCATGCACACAAATGGGGGAAGGCGGGGGGAAATACAGTGAAACTACAGGGGGAAAACTGCAGTGAAAACCATAAAGGTACATTAAGAAACTTCAGTGGTCGGGTCCCAAAGTCACCCAAGCACACTTGCCTTGTTAATCCGCAATTTGTGATTCTGAAGAAAAAAGGCGACAGCAACGATAAAGAAGGGGGAGTTCACAATTCACAAACCAATTTGTGTTGTTTCTGCAACACTGCAAAAGTGCAACTCATGAATATGCTGATGAAATTGCAATGAGAGTTTTGGCACCGTTTCATCACCTCAACTAGATTAGGAAGCAATCACACTATGGGTTTACACATCTTTGGGAACTGCTGGGGGCAGGGGGGAGGGAAAAATAGATCTGCAATATTTATAATTCGACAAAAATTGCACTGGCTCGACCATAAAATAACAATAATGATTGTGAATGGGTACGAAATGGCTTCTGGATTAGCCAAAAGGCTCGCTGTTAAGACCACTCACCATGATGCTATATTGGTACGAAAGTCTCCTCCCGCAGGGGAAAAGTCTGTGCCTAGAGGTGCGTGGTGCTGTGTGCCTGGGTTGAGTCCCATCCTAGAGCAAGGGAGCTAGAAGAGCATATGCAAGAGAGCAGGGAGAGCAGGACCACAGAACAGTCCCGCTCGGCTCATCTTTCTCTTGGATAAGGGAGCGGCAAAACAGCGATGGAGGGAGGGTCTGTACCCCCATCAGCTGGGGCAGGAGAGCAACAGCCAGGCAGGGGTGGGATTAAGATGCAGTGGAGCGTTTTGGACATTGCTTCTTCAAAGAAGTTTTTAGGTTAGACTTCTACTGTCACTGATTTGCGTGGGGCAGTACGAGGTATCTGGATTAGGAGAGATCTGGGGAGTTGGCCACCATACTTGTTTCAGAAAACAAACTGTAGTGATAAAAAAAAATTACTAATCTCATAGTCCAGTTTTGTACATGGCATGTCCCAAAAGGGAAGTACACACAGGTTTTAAGCCCTTTCAGGAGGTAAAAGCTATGAGTTTCAGGAAAAGTCATCTCTTGATAAATGGTCTACATGGAAGAGTACAACTTCTGCCCTGTTATTACTCAGCCTCTTTCAGATCTGGTGTGATGCATTCATGTAAAAAAAAAATGTAGACCAAGAGACAAAGATTAGAGTTGTATTTGGGTTCCACAATTAAATCTAGAAATAAACACTGCAGATATTGTAATAAAGCTCTGACACATTGCACCCACATGTAATGTCTGTTTAGCAACTGAAGTAGGAATAATCTTTAAGGTAACCTTGGTAGAAGCAAGTGGAGTATCAGAAGGAAGCATGGATATAGAAATAAGCCCACAGATCAGATCCTCCTCGTTTGCTCCCATGAATAGTCCTGATGTGCTAAAATTTTTCCTTGTGCCATTTCAGGTGAAAAGGGAAATGCAAAAGTCGCATTTCCCACCGCAACCTTCTGGAGTTTTATGCTAGCCTCTCCTCAGCCTCTCTTCTTGCTTTTTTATGGGCAGTCATAAACTCTCAGTGGAGTTGATCCCATAATTACCCTAACTCTTTTATTGCTGTAGCATGCATGAGCCAGGTAAGAAAGACACAGATTTTGGGCCACTTTTTTTAAGTCTTACTGCCTGCAGCTGTCACCGTGATTAGAGAACATGCAAAATGGGATGGCACTGATTTATATGGAACAAGGATTTTTCCCCAGAAACTTCTACAGTGGCATTTTCAGAAGTGACGGCTAGTTTAAAAGAAACTTGAGAAACTGGGAGGCACAGAACCCAGGGCCACTCATGGAAATGTGCATCTGGTTTTTAAGGTTATCTGTGCTCCGATTTGTTCGGGGTTTTACACATACAGCCCAGTGCTATAAAACCAAATGGCATTGCCTCGAACACACTGATGTCACGCGGGAAGAGGGGAAAGAAATTCCTCAAAACTGATAGAGGAGAAGCTAACGATGGATGCAAAAGGGTGTAAGGTAGCATAATTCATTCTGAGAGCCATCTACCTATTTGATACCTGGTAGGTATCTGGGATATCTAATAGTATCACCCTTGCTGGTTTATTTACTAACCATCATAGTTATTCTTTTCATTACCTCCGCAGTGTAATGGTTATTTTATGAAGGCTCATTAAATTTAATGAGACACCACCAAATTTTATGGCCTTCTAATAAAATGGGTAGGGGGAGCTGTTTTCTTTCTGATTCATGCAGCTCAAGAGTAGCTTAAATAGTCAGGTATTCAGCTGGGTTACGAGCAGGGCCCCTGACATTCTTTCTGGTGGTCTCCTTGGGGAATGTCCGCGATTAACAGCAATTCAAATAAAGATGTGTACAGGGATATGCCTAGATAGGTAAAGGTTTATTTTATATACATGTCTATTTTAAATATATATTTAATATACATGCACATATTAGACCTGGGAATTTTCTTTTTTTCCAATGGAAGACACAGTTCAGCCAGAATTAGAAAGATATTGTGGGAGTATCTGGTTAGGAACTTGTCAGGCCCAGACAGAACACGCTCCAAGGTCCTCAGTGGGTGACCCAACAAAGCCAGGGTAGTTTCTCCTAGCAGAGAATCAGGTTAATGATTGCTCAGCTAATTCATTCATTTATTGCACAATTTTACATTACAGGTATTAATTTTATCAATTTTTTTTAAGGGGGGGGGGGGGTCATCAGGGAGATTTTGGAGAACCTTGTACTGTGAAATAAATGCTTAAAACCAATAGAGAAACCAAGCGACAGCCTTCTATATGTGCCTCCTCGGGATGTGAGTAAACCGGTGGTCCATAGAGCTCCTCTTCCAAGGGTCCACTGCCTAGGAACTTCATATTGCTAAAAAAAAAATGAATACCAAAGTGAGCTTCTTGATAAGCTATGGCAACTGGGGAGGGAAAATCCAGTGAAGGTGCAATCTATGTCTTGTGTCTGGATCACCTGCACTATAGGGAAAGTAGAAAGTGGGGCAAGTGCTTGTTGGAGTTACTCCGGTGGAAGTGTTAGGGAAGAAGGTGGCTGGCCCGTTCAGGAGCTAACCCTGCTGCGCAAAGGGGCTGCACACAGGCAGTGTGAGGCTGTGTGGGGAGTCTCGGGATAAGATCCATTGCAGGGTCATGGGAGAAAAGTGCAAGGAAACAGTGATGTAGCATGCACAAGCCAGCAGCCTGCACCTAGAATAATACTGTTTTAATAAAGCAATACGTTTAAAAGTAGCAGGCAAAACCAAAAAATGCTACAAGAGCAAATCTCTCTCCTGTTGGTGTTTTATGCTGTGGTCTGGAAGTTGTGTCTGAAATCACTGTATTGAGAAAACAAGAAAAAGAAGAGAGATAAATAGATTTGAACTTGGTGATTGTGTTGTAACTTCAGTAGCGGAACAACCCAATTTAGGAAGTGAAGGCTCTCTGAAAAACGTGTGGTGATGCAGCATCGCTGAATCCCAAGTGAACAGCCCAAGCACACCAAACTCTCCCACATAAAACTGATTGAATTATAAATAAATTATCCAAAAAATGAAGCCCTTTCATTGATCACAAGTAGCCTACAACCCAATCCTGATTTCAGTAGATGTCTTTGGCACCCAGAAGTATGTGGAGAAGGGGGTCTACTCAGGCTGTTCCCTTTGTGGGTGCCTCACCAGGTATTATTGTGCCATTCACGCTCCCTGCTGTTAAGATGAAGGTAACCTTAGTGACCAGGTGCTGCGAACCAGGAATCCACGTTTCCCGCTGTTCTGTCTGGCACATAAGTTCTCCAGCTCCCTCTCCTTCACTTCTTTCCCTCCGGTGACTTGCCTGGCGTGCCGACACCTTGCTGTGTGTCTGTATCTTTCAGCCCCGGGATGGCTTCCTTTTCCAGTGACTCCAGTCACACTCCCACGGCAAGTTAGAGTGGGAGGCTTAGGGCATGTCCAGCACTAGCAGTCTTGGGCAGTTGTTCTGACCAGGCTGATAGTACTGGTTAGATGGCTAAGGCAGACCGCTGTCCCTGCGTACCGGTGATTCATGCAATACCTGTAGCCTAATAATCAACACAAACCCTGATTTCTTGCCTGGTGTTATGGTGTGATTTTAAATGTTGAACTGGTCAGGAATTTTCATTACAAAACAGATTTTTGCTGGGAAAATATCTGTCAAGCCACATCTTTCCTCTAGAAACCATAATTTGGATTAAGCTCTCCCCTAGAAAATTTCTCCGGAGGAGATTGGAATTACACATCCAATTCCAGGAGACATGAGGGATAAGAGTTGTGTTTAGCTAGAGGCCCAGCAGCATGGGTATTTACCTAAAAGGAAGGGATGTCTGGCCTCTGCTCAGCTCTGGTGTAGTCACTGACTCAAAGCTGAACAGCTCCATCCAGAGAGAAGTCCACACCAGAGCAACCTGCAGCCCAGCAGCGGGGGGCTTGCTTGGGAGGAAGGAGACACAGGTAGAGGTCCTGGTTTTTCCTAAGAAGAGATCATCAGGCTTGAACTGGAGTCTCTCATCTCCACGGTCTTTTCTACACGGACTTTTTTTTTTTCGTAAATAAAGTCTTAAAAAAAAAAAAATGGATTTGCCCTGGTGCGAAGTATTGTGAAAGCTCAGTAACACTTGCCAGATTGGAAACTCCTTACCCATTTGGTTCAGCACTCGTAAGTACAGTCCCGTGATATTTTTCAAACGAGGCTTGTTGGCTTTGTGAGTTGGAATCTGAGTATCATTCCCAGGCAAGCACTTCACTGTCCACGAGTTCTGGTGGCTCCGGTGATGCCGCCTCCGCCGCGCACCTTTGGGCACTGAGGTCAGTGTTCCTCAAAGCGGAGCAGAGCAATCCCGGGCGCTCTGAGAGGAACACCCAGATGCCCAACCCCACAAACGAAAAAAGAATTAAAACGGACCAAGGGCTGCATTTATGCCTCACCGGCGTAAAGCCAGAGGAGCTCCTGTAACTCGATTTGTTGAAGTGACAGCAAGATATCTTCCCTGATATATACCCTATAGCCTTATCATAAAGGGAGCAGTTAAGAGGTATATAAAAAAACCTGTCCATCCTCGTTAGAGTAAAGTCGAGTGTAGTCTATTCTTGCTTTAATGCAGTGATCTAATTAACCTTTAGCCAGAATTAAAATGACCTTGAATTGGCCTCGTGACCTCCAATGCTTAATGTTGTTAACTTTAAACAAGCTTTTTGGGGTGGTCAGGAGCAGCATCTGTTAAAATGGGCAAAAGGTCGAATCTATTTACTTAAATGCACCCCCTGCATGCACTGCTGCTGGATGTGCTGCCTACGGTTTTAAGTGGGATAGGGGATGGAGCCGTGAGGATAAAGGGCAGCCGATCTGTGAGAAACGGTGCGGGGAGGATGAAACATTGCTCTGAAGATGCGCTTTCACCGTCTCGTTCTCCTTCCCCGGCAGTGAGCCTCTTCGGGTTTTCCTTTGGAGTTCCGCTACGCGCAAAATGCCGCGGTGCGCGCAATGCAACCCGCCGTTGCAGCTTTCGCTCCCGCTGCCCCCCCCGGGGGCAGGAGGTGCCCAGAGTGTCACCTTTGGGGCTAAGCCGTGTTTTTCCACAGGGATCCGGAAAATACTTGCTCGTGTGTAAAAAGTAGATGCCCTGTTGAATTCCCGGATCACACGGCGACTGGTGGAAATGACTTTAAAAAAAAATACACCGCCGAGGCAAAGAATTTCGAAGGCAATATACAATAATCAGATGGAAACACCCTGCTCAGACGTGCCCTGGGGCCGGCGTGCAGGCGCTGGGGCGCTCTGTGCGGGAGTCGTTTTTGCGCTCGCCGGCCGCAGCCCTGCCGGGGCGCGCAGCCCGCAGCCGCAGCTCTGGCGGGGGACCCCGCACCGCAACCCCGGCAGCGCAGCGCGCCCTTGGGTGCCCCGCCGGCTGCGGGCACCGGCCGCGGTGCCGGCGTCGCTAGCGCTGTGACCGCCGCTAGCGCCGTCTGCGTTGCTGCTGCCGTCCCGGCTCCCGGCGCGTTTTTCCAGGCTGCTCCTTCCTTTTCCTGCTCGAAGCCGGAGCTCCAACGCCGGCTGTTTGTAGTACATTAACATCTGCAATGTGGCGATTATTTTGCATAATCGATACCATCAAGTTCCTTTTCTGGGGGACCCTCGTGTTTATTTACATTTATTCCGCACACGTCAGTTTCCATCAGGAGCAAAACCGATTTTCTTGTCCTGCATCTGCTCCCGGGATAACCTTAACTCACCGTAAATCTACCGGCGCTGCCGCGGCCGGGAGCCCGAGCTGCCGGTGCCGCCGTGGCGGGGCAGCGCCCGGCTCCGCCGCTGTAGAACCGGCCTCGAGGGCAGCGGGGCTGGGAAGGAGCAGGGCACCTCTGCTATTAATTGTTGTTATTATTGTTATTATTATTTATTTTTATTTATTTTGCCGGCAGTTTCTGTTTATGGCGTGATGCATTTGAGCCCAAACACATTAGGTGCATTATTCATTGGGTACATTTGTCAGAACATGCATGTGTATAAAGAACTAATGATCCATATTAAATTAATGACGCTATAAAAAAGAAAAATACCCCATACATGCAGTTTATGACGGCAACTCCCGACTTTGATAAACCATAGAAAAGACCTAATCAGATGAAGCATTGGACTGTTCCGTCTCCAAAATTACATTTCTCGAAATGTGCTTGTACACAATGTTGGTTTTATTAAAACAAATTAATTCAGTCATTAAGGAATCATACGGCAAGTGTCTCATAAGTCAGGACCTCCAGTGTAACAAATTGATTAAATGACTGTGTAATAGTCTCTTTAAACAAATCTAGTGTAACAAGTTAATAGATCTGCTCAATTACCATGCTGGGGTGATGAGGATGTGGGCAACTCTCTCATTAAATCCGGGATAGCGGGGGGGGGGGGGGGGGGAAGGGGGGCGGGGGGAGGGGCGCGGGTTGTGCGGCGCGGAGGTGCGTGTCGGTGGGGCCGGGCTGCGCTCCCGCAGCTCCCGCGGGGAAGGGGCCGGGGCCCGGCGGGGGTGGCTCCGGGATCCAGGATCCGGGCAGGGCCACCCCGCCATCGCCCCAGGGCTCCTCCTGACACCCCAGAGCCGGGGGCGCCGGAGAAAAATCTATTACCCCGCTGCCATTTTGTTAAGTGTTTGCTCCCCGTTGTGACCCTGCCACTTTATCTGTTGATTTTTATTTTCTGAGTGCATGTTGCCCATATGTTACTCTAATAGTTGCTATAATTCTTGAGCAATAGGGCTCGTATTTTACTGAGCTGAATTAAAAAGAATGCACTTTAATAAAAAACCCGAGCAATACACTAATGGCTTGACATTGATGTATTTGCATAAAGATGAATTATATGGGCTCGCTTGACACGACTTTTAATAAATGATCGAGGACGTTATTACAGGGATGCACTTGGGTGTGCGGCAGCGGGTGATTGCCGCAAGGCCAGCGCCAGGCGCTGCCCGCAGCCCACCGGCCCCGCAAAGCAGCGCCAGGAGCCACCCGCAGCCCCGGGCCGCTGGGCAGCGGTGAAACCCGCAGGGGATGCGGAGCGGTGCGGCAGCCCGCGCCGCTGTGGTATAGATAACGTTGTTCCTATAGATGGTGTTTGCCGGGGCGCGTAGCCGCGGGTGCGGGTGCGGTGCGGGGTGCCCGCCGCTCCCTGCGGCAGTGCCGCCTCCAGCTCCCCGGCAGATGTTTGCGTCCCTCCCGGAGACTTGTAACCGCTGTTCGAGACAGCTGGTAAACGCTGCTAGAAACATGTATCTGGAAAATACCTATCGGTGCAGAAGGTAAAGGCGGAGCCGCAATTAGGAGGGAGCAGTTCATCTTGCTTCGTAATTTGCGTGCAGCGACGCCGGCTCTGAACGCGGGATAACTCTGCCGGCGCCGGTGTCTCGCTCTCGGCGGCCTCCATACGGGAAGGGAACCTGGGGGGCCGGGGGGCGGGGAGGGGCGGGCCGGGGTTGAAAGCCCACCACCCGCATTTGAACCCCTCGTTTCTCTAGGATGCGGGACGACTCGTGTCCCGAGGGAGGGGGTGTAGGAAAGCAAAGCCCAGGGGCGGCTGGCACGGATAGAACGAAAAGTCCTGCAGCAAACGGCATCCCGGCGCCAAACGGCGGGAGAGCGGGGGCGAAACCGGCGCGTGCTCGCTGTGGGAAGCGTTGCCAATTAACAGCACTGAGAAGTGATGAATGATAACGGCATTTCAGGAGCTCGGAACAGGCGAACAGGCGTGAGGGGCAGGGTGCGAGAGGTCAACACTCGCTGAACCGGCCGGGCTGCCCCGACGGGGCTGGCGGTGTGGGCATCCCCTTGGCAGGGGGCAGGCATTGCCTCGCCTGCTGCCTGCGCTGGGGGGGAGTTGCTGCCGGGATTAAAGAGTCCGGAGGCCTGGGAGTTGTGACGGCGCTGGCGTAGGGCCTGTCAGGGGCCGGGTGCCGGTGGCACACAGACCACGACACCCACACCACCCCCACGCACGTGTCCCGAGGCCAGCGGCCACTTCGTTACCCCACGAGGGGTGAGCCCGGGCTTCCCTTGCAACCCGCCTGCCTCGGCGGGCTGCCGGCCTCGGGGCCCTGCGGCACGGCGGTGCGGATCCCGCTCGCTCACGTCCGTATGTCCCGCATCCATATGCATGTCTCCCGCGGGCAGCAGCTGCCGGCCGGGAGCGGGGTACGGGTGGCGGGGCTGGCCCCCGGCCCCCTTTTCCCTCCCCGTGCCTTCCCCGCCCCCCTCCCCCCCCGAAGCCCCTCGGTGCCGACGGCTGTTGCGGGGCGCGGAGCGGGGACCCGCTCCCGGTGCCTTTCCGCGGGCAAAAAAGTTTTCTCCGCCCGCAGCGGTGCTCGGTGGGGCTGGGGAGGGACCGCAGCGGGTCCCCGTCGCGAAGTGCCGCGGCAAAGCAGGGGCGGTGGGAAAGCAGGGAGGATGGATGCGTTCGGCACGCTGGGATTGCGGGGCCGGGAATTGCTCCCTGCGCGCTACAGAAGGCACGTGGCAGGGAGCGCAGCAGGGTAAAGCGAGGAACAGCCGCCTGTATTTCCCCCGGGGAGGGGAATCCGCACCCGTGCGCGGAAAGGAGCGGGGTTTAACCGCAAGGGCTCTATTACAGAAAGAAAGGAAAACGAAAAGCTGTTGTCGGGGGCCGGGGGGGGGCGCGGAAATATCTAAAAGGAGTTGCCGGGGATCAGCCCGCGGTGGCCGCTCAGCGCTCAGCCCGGGACCGCCCGCCTCGCTGCGCGTCCGCGCAGCCGCCGCCCGCCGCTGCCCAGGCGTGTGCGCGGCCGCCCGCTCCCCGCGGGGGTGCCGGGCCCCGGCGCAGGGCGACACGGCGGCGCGGTGCTGTGGTAGTGTCGCTGTCCCTGAGTTTGTACCGTCACGCCGCGAACCCCCGCGTGTGCGGAGGGTCGACCCGACCCCGCGGCTGATCTGGGCCGGGCCCCGCGCCCGCGGGAGCTCCGCGCCCCGTCCATCTCGCTGGCATTTTGCGTCCTAATTGCCCGCTGCGATGTCCGTGGCAGCGATCCCGCGGTCAGTTGTTGGATCTCCTCCTAAAAAGTTCTCTCCTTGGGGGAAAGGCAGGCTGCGCCGAGCCGTGGTTGGTTTTCAAAACCTGCCCCGCAAAGGGGGGGCCGCTGAGCTCATGTGAATAACCTGCTCTTTTCTCCAGCGCCCCGGACAAAACCGGCCTAACCGAGCGATCAGAGCCGGGCTTTCTTCCCTGCGATTCCACTTGGACCGTGCCAACTTCAACCGGTGGCCAGCTGGGTCTCTGTGCAGAAGTAAATTAACTGGAAAACCTCAGGCGGTGCTGCAGTCAACTGGAAAAGGGGACGGGGGGCGCCGGGGCGGGCGGCGCTCACGGCAGCCCGGGGGCGCACGGGTGGGCGCCGGGACCCGCCGGGCGGCGGAGCGGCCGCCGGTGAAAGGCGCTGAGGGGGTGCCGGCGGCCACAGCCCGGCGGGGACCCCCGGCCGGGCGCTGCCACCGGGCCGGGCTCAAGCCGGCAGCGGGCGGTCCCTGCCCAGGCCGTCCGGGCCTCGCCATGTTTTCATTTCTTTCCCATGGCCCCGCCAAACCCACGGGGAAATCGTAACGGCGAGAGCCGGCAGGGTCGAGACGGCAACTCTGCAAACCGCCCGGCCTTTCCCGTCCTGCCGTCACAACGCGCCGGGACAGATGTGGGGGGGCCGGTGGGCGATGGGCAGCCCCGGCATCCCGGCCTGGGGGAGCCCCGGCAGCCGCAGCCGCAGCGCCGGGGCTCGCTCCCTCCTCCCGGCCCCGGCATTGTCATTGAAAGCGGAATAAAACCCTGCTCTACTCTTTTCTTTTCTTTTTTTTTTTTTTTTTTTTTTTTTTTTTTCCCCGCCCCGTGTAGAAAATGATCCACAAATTTACGGAAGAATACGAATTTATTTTTTTTTTCCTCCAGAATAGCTGGCCCTTTTCTCTCTCATGTCAGCGCTTCTGTTTGCTCTGCTGCAGTCCTGAAAAAAAAGCCGATTGTTTCTGGTCTGTTTAGATATGGAAATGATCGCGTCTAGATAATGAGTTTTAATTTAAACCAGTTGTTTCGGTATTGGGTCTAACTATTTACTCTAGACCCTTAGGAGGGCTCTTATTTTATTCGCTGTTTTCTCCTCGGAAAGCAGTTTCTTTCCCATAATAATGGTAACACTCTGCCCTCGATAACAGCTTGCGTTGCCCGCCGCTTAAAAAAAAAAAAAAAAAAAAAAAGAAGTCAATACAGCCTAATTTAGGCTGAGACAAACCGCTCCGGGGGCCGGGTAGAAACTTTGCCTTGCCCGCTCACGGATAGGAGCCGCCAGCCCCGTTCCCAAACAAGCCGCCGCTTATTTTATTTGTATCCTTCTTCAACCCCCACAACAAAGTGGACAACTTCCATCGTTAAAAAAAACCAACCAACCAACCAAAAAAACCCGAAAACCCAAACACCCCCAACAAAAGCCAAACAACCAAAAACCAAAAAAACCCCAATCCTAACACAATCACAAAAAAAAACCAATCCACACCCAAAAACCCCTACTACTGAGATTAAACAAAAGATCCTGAAAATTATCTCCTTTTTTTTTTTCCTCTCCTCCTGCACCGTGGTTTCATTATTTAATCTCTGACGAGATCAGATTATCTGTACCCTTTAGTGAAGGCAGCAGACATCTTTAAACTGGTTTAATTGATTTATCTTTTTTTTTTAAACAGAAAGTGCATTACATTTAACTGGTCTTGCAAAGGGCTTTTCTTCTCTTTACAAACCGAATTCTTTTTAATATAAATTAATAAATGTTAAGATGCTATATCACGATATATCATCGTTATTAGCTTAAAAAAAAAGAAAACAATTTACATTCTATAGTATTCCGTATGATACAAAAGAAAACACACTTTAAATTCAATTACAGCAACTAAATGAATTTTTTTATATTTTGACTGAAAGTGGTCGTGACAATTCCCACCAGCTACTTTTTCCAACACGCGGTTGATTGGAAACGGTGTAAGTGAAAGCAAACTCTGTCCCTTCGCCCTTCGCCCTCCCCCCCCGCCTCCCCCCCCCCCGCCCCACGACCGCAACAGAAAGTGTTTCAAAAATACTAATAAATAGCACGCGAGGCCGCTGCAGTTTGGGCCGGAGGGGGGGGGCCAGTGGCGGCCACGGCGGCTTTAGCCTCGGCGGCCCCGGTGCCACCCGTCCCGGGGCTTCGGGGGTGCCCCCGGTGTGCCGCCGGTGCCGGGAGCGCGGGACGGTGCGGGCCGGGCGGGGGGCGGCGCCCCCGGCCCCGGCTGTACAAAAAAAGAAGGTATTTTACATTTTAAATATTCACATTAAGGAACGCCTACGGTCGCGGTGACTCACGGTTTATTTACAAAGAGCCGGCAACAGGCGGCCGCTGCCCCGCCGGTAGCGGGACCCGGCACCGGGGCAGCCCCGCCGCTCCCCACCCTACAACACGCGGGGCGGGGGTCCGCTCCGCCGGCAGTCCTCTCTGCCCCCCCTCCGGCTTCTACTCCTCCTCTTCCTCCTCCTGCCGGGCGCGTAGAGTCTAGAAAAATAGATCTGTACATCTCCGAACGCGGCGACGGGCGGGGCGGGCTAGGCGGAGGCCTCCCCCTCGGGGGGGTGCAGCAGCAGCCCGCCGCCCCCCGGCTTGTGTTTCTTCAGCAGCTGCGTGATCTTCTCGTCGTCCGAGTTGGGGTCCAGGGGCTTGTTGTAGTCGTCGTCCTCCTCCTCGTTCTCCGAGGCGCCCTTCAGCCGCTCCGTCTCCGAGTCCTGCTTCTTCTTCGCCGTCGCCATCTCGGCCGCGTGCTTCTTCCGCCACTTGGTCCGTCGGTTCTGGAACCAGACCTGCCCCCGCCGCCACCGTCATCATCACCGGCACCACCGGCACCCGCGGCCGCTCGCCCCCCGCCGGCGCGGCCGAGCCCACCGGGCCGCCCCCGCCCCGCTGCCCGGCGCTTCCCCGTCCCCAGCGGGCGGCAGCGGCTCCCGCTCCACCAGCCGCCGGGCCGTTCCCCCGTCAACCGAAAGCAGCCGGAGCCCCCCGTCCCGGCACGGGTCCCCCCCCTCCCCCGACCGGCCAACAGCCGCCCCCAGCCCCGCGGCGGGGGGTGTGGGGGGGCACGACACGCATTTCGTGCTCAGCCCTTCCCCAGCCGCCCCTGCCCCGCCAGATGCATTCATTCGCTGGCAGGGCGCTGGCAGGGGAGGGGGTCATTTTCATTGTAGAGGCTGCAATAATTTATTCGCAGCCATTGGACATTTTTGCAGTGACAAAGGAGGGTCTCTAGATGGGTCTGAAAGCCTGAGCACCGCCGGGAGGCCCCTCTGGCCCAGCCCGCCTCGTGTCCCCGCGCCCGCGGAGCAAACGCCTCCCCCCGGCATGTCCCCGGGGGGCACAGCCCTGGTTCCCACCCCCTCGCATCCCCGCTTTGCCCGCAGCTCGGAGTTTAACTACAACGGGGAGTTGGGGCGGGACAGCCCGAGCGGGGTGCGCGACCCCAGCCCGCTTTGGGTGGGCTGCGGGCAGAAGAGCTATGCCCTGACACCCCCTCCCCCCCTTCCCACCCACCCCAGCACGGCGGCCACCCCCGTGGCGTTCAGCCTGAACGCACCGGGCTTCTCGGTCCTGCCTGGGTTTGTTAGGTTCGGGTTTTAAAACAAAATACGCTTTGAAGCATCCTTTTCAGCCCCGCCGGTAAGGCAACTGAGCGCGGGTTGCCGGTAGCTGCCGGGGGAGCCCTCGCCGCCCCGGCCCGCAGCACCCCCGGCCGCGCGAGCGAGCCCCGCTTTGCCGCGGCGGGGCCGGTCCGAGCCGGGCGCTTTGCGCTGCGCCAGCCCCGCACCGCTCTGTGCGGGAGCCGCTCCGCTCACCTTGACCTGGCTCTCCGTCATCCCCAGCGAATAGGCCAGCCGGGCTCGCTCCGGGCCGGCCAGGTATTTCGTTTGCTCGAAAGTCTTTTCCAGGGCGAAAATCTGCTGGCCAGAAAAAGTGGGTCTGGTATGTTTTCTCTTTCCGTCCTTATCCAGCAAAATTGAGCCTTGATCTGGCGGGGGGCGAGAGAAAGGGAAGGCACGGACAGACACGTTAATCTACGTATTTGGGAAAGCGCTTCGCTCTCAAGCGGCCCTGTGGGATGGGGAGGGGTGTCACTCCGGGGGGGTGGGTGGGGGGCTGTAACAAAACTGCTGCCTGGACAACGCCAGCCTCCCGGCTTCCCCTGGTTATTTTTCCTTTGAGGATTGAAAATCTGAGCGGGCAAACGATATCGTTTTCTAGAAAAGCTGCAGCCACTGCAAGCGGGCGGCAACGCAAAGTCCCGCTCTGGGAAAGTTTGTTCGCGCCCCGAAAACCAGCCCCGGCTCCGAGAGACCCGGGCGGGGACGGGGAGAGCAGGCGCCCCCCCCACCCCGGGAGGCTCCCCGCTGCGCCGGCGAGAACCCGCATTTTACAGGGCTTCGCGCCGACCGAGGGGGAGGGAGAAGGCAGAGCAAACTTAGGAAACAAAAACAAAAGAAAGCGAGGCAAAGCCGGCCCTGGTTGGGGGGCCGGGAGGGTCTCGCCGCGATGCCGGGGCTGCCCGGCGCCCGGAGAGGACTCCGGCGGGGCTCTACGGGCCCGCTCCCCTCCGCTGCTCCGCCACGCTGGGTACTCACGGGGGGCGCAGGCGAGGCGGGCGTCCCTCCAGGGCGGGCTCTGCATCACCCCCGGCCAGAAGATGGGCGTCCGGCCGGGCAGCTCGGCCAGCGGCTTGGGGTAGCGCCCGGCGGCCACGGCGGCGGCGGCGGCGGCGGCACCGGGGCTGAAGTAGAGGGCGGGCGGCGGCGGCGGCGGCGGGCTGAGGCTGCCGAAGCGGGGTAGCCCGGCCAGCAGCCCGGCGGGCGCCGCCGAGGAGGCGGAGGGCGAGGCGGAGGCGAGCGCGGCGCCCGGCAGGGGCATGGAGGGCCGGCTGAGGATGTCGTTGATGCCGTGCGGGGTGGCGGCCGAGAGCTGCGGCGGGGCCGAGCCCAGCGCCGAGAGCCCGCCCGCGGCGGCGGCGGCAGCGGGCGCCTTGAGGCCGGGGGAGCCGAGCGGCGGCGAGGGCGAGGCAGAGGCGGGCGAGGCGGAGGCGGAGGAGGAGGAGGCGGGCCCGGCGGGCAGGGGGTACGCGGGGTACAGCGGCGCCTTCATCTCGGCCATGCTGTGCAGGGCGGCCAGCGGCGGGCTGCCCAGCAGGAAGGCGCCCTGCCGGGGCGCGCCGTCCATCTGCCCCAGCGCCAGCATCCCCGCGCCGCCGCCGCCAGGCCGGGGCGGGAGGCCCGGCCGGCCCCTAGCGCCGCGGGGCCCCGGCGGCCGGCCCGGGGGTGCCACCCGCACCGGGGCCGCGCATCCGGCCCGCGGGGGCCGCCGCCTCTAGCGGGGAGCTGCGCGCCCGAGCGGCGGCCCCGCCGCCCCGCCGGGCATCAGGGCTGCGCCTCGGCGGCCGCTGGCGGAGAGGAAAGCGGCGCTGCTCTCGGCGGGTGCCTATGTACGTGTATATGCGCAGTGTCCGTGCGTATACACGTATATGCCTCCTCTCCCCGTGCCTGCGAGGAGTTGGGGGCTCACAGCGGCGCGGGGGCCGCGCTCGCCGCCCCTGCCGCCTCCCCGGCGCCCCGCATCCCTCCCGGCGCGGTTCCCGCTGGCTGGCTGCCGGCGCGGCTGTCGGGGCTGCGGGCGCGGCTCGGGGCGCACTGCCGCGCCGCCCCGCTCCCTGCCTCCTTTAGCGGGGGCACGGCCGGCAGCGGGCGCGGCGGCGGCGGCGGCGGGCGGGGGCGGGGCGGCGGCCGGCCCTGCCCACCGCGCCGCGCCCGCCTCGCCAACTTCGGTCTCGCCTCGCTCTCCTCTCCTTTCATTTTCCCCTCCACTCTCTCTTCCCCTCTCCTCTCCTTTTTTCTTTTTCCTTTCCCTCTTTCCTCTCCTTTCCCTTTCCCTCTCCTCTTTGCTCTTCTTTGTCCTTTCCCTTTGCGTATCCTTTTTCTTTCCTCTTTCCTTCCAAGCTTTCTTTTTCTTTTTATTTTTTTTTCTCCCTCGTTTCCTTTTCCTTCTTTACTTGTTTTCTTTTTCCTCTCTCGTTTCCTTTTCCTTTTTTAATCTCTCGTTTCCTTTTCCTTCTTTTCTCTTTTTCCTTTTTTTCTCGTTTCCTGTTCCTTTTTTCCCTTTTTTCTTTTATTCTCTCATTTCCTTTTCCTCTCTCGTTTCCTTTTCCTTCTTTTCCCGTTTTCCTTTTCCTTTCCCGCTTCCTTTCCCTTTTTTTTCCTTTTTTCTCATTTTCTTTTCCCTCTCTCATTTAATTTTGCGCTCTTTTCCTCTCACTTTCCTCTCCTCTCTCCTCATTCTCATCTCCCTCTCTTTACGTTTCTTCTTTCCTTTCCTCCTTTCCTTCCTCCTTTGCTTGCTTCCTTCCCTCTTTCCTTCCCTCTTTCCTTCCCTCTTTCCTTCCCTCTTTCCTTCCCTCTCTCCTTCCCTCTCTCCTTCCCTCTCTCCTTCCCTCTCTCCTTCCCTCTCTCCTTCCCTCTCTCCTTCCCTCTCTCCTTCCCTCTCTCCTTCCCTCTCTCCTTCCCTCTTTCCTTCCTTCTTTTCCCCTTTTCCCTTCCTTTCCCTCGCTCCCTCTGTCCCTGTGCCCGGTAAGCACTGCGGGGAGCGGAGCCGCCGCCGCCCCGGCGGCCCTGCCCCGGTGCCCGCCCCGCGTTCTCCTGCGCACCGGAGCGGCGCGTTGGTCCCGCCCGGCCACCGGCCGGTGCTGCGCACCCCAGGCCCGCGGTAACCAGCCCCCTCGACACTTGTCCCCAGCGCCCCCGGCTGCTCCCGGCTCTTCCTGACGCCTGGGGCTGGAAGGGAAAAAATCCCATGTGGCCCCTGACGAGCGTCCCGCGGAGGGGAGAGACGTGCAAACCCACCGTAAATAACTGTTACCCGGTGCTGGCTGCGCCCGAGCGCGTGTGCCTGGGTGAGCTGCATTTCCTCGGGTGTGGAATTTCGAGTCTTTTTTTTTTTTTTTTTTTTTTTTCCTTTTCTTTTGAGGACGGTAATTACGGATTTCAGATAAAGCCAAAGCAAGTCGATTCTTGACCTGCGACGGTGTTTCCTTCTATCCCTAATATCCCAGTTGCTTGGAATTGGTTTAGTTTAATTTACAAAGCCGCGAAAAACACTTGGAGAACGCGTAGGGCACGGTCTTGCCTGGCCGTAACTTTTGGCCGGCCCCCCGAACCGAGCCTCCGAGAAGCTCGCCTTTAAGTCCCTGGCTTCGATTTTTATTTTTTTTTTCCTTGGGTCACTTCTCAGATATTCTAAAACCAAAACAACAACAACAAAAAAGTCTTTTCTGGCGGGTTTCAGCGGAGCCGGCGAGCGCTCGGCCGCGGCAGCCCCGCACCGCCGGCCCCGCAGCTTCGGGCGCGCCAGGGCTCGGCTCGGGCAGCGGGGGGGAGGGGTGGTGGTGTGTGTGGCACCTGCATTTTAACTGGAAGGAGAAAAATGAAACTGGGTTTGGAGGCGTAGAGGCCGGTGCCCTGCGGGCCGGCACCCAACGGAGCTGCTTTTCCTCCCGCCTGCAGAGGAGATGGTGCGGGGGCCGGGGTCTGCGTCGGTGCGGCTGGGGATGGAGAGGCCAGAGGCTCCCTGCCCGGAGACCCCCGAGGGAACTTTTCCGGGGCGGCCACCGGCAGCGGCGGCAGCTCCAGCCGCCGCTCCGCGCTGGCGGCGGGGGGACCCCGGGGCCCCGAGCCCGCAGGGAGGGACCCGGCCGCCCTGGCCTGCTCCTGCGGTGGGTCCCTGCGGGGCCGCTCGGGGCTGCTGCGGGCAGGCGGCAGTGCGGATGCGGGGCTCAGCCTGCCCGGCCGGCGGCTCGCAGGCAGCAGCACCGCCCGCTCCGCTCGCCCCTTGCTCCCTCCCCGGCCGCAGCGGCAGCCCAGCGCCTCGGGGTTTGTGTTCTAGCGAAAGCAAAACAACACAATCCCTCCCGCACAAACCGCTTCTCCTTCCTTCCTTCCTTCCTTCTGGAATGAACGGATAGCGTCTCGAAAAAGAGCTTTTATTTGGGGGCCGCCTCGCGCAACTTCTTTCCTGAAAATAGCATCGCAGGTGAGATGGCGCCAATATGACTGACCCGTGCTTGAGAAATAGTTCGGATTCAAAAGCAGACGCCAGCATTACCTCCTTTCTGTGTCTTTGATAACTCTCACGCAGAAAGACTTGGAAATGGTGATATTTAGTTCCTTTTCCAGGCTCAGTTTTTGGTTCGCTTGAGCCCAGCCGTAGGCAGGCGAAGTTGCTCCGACGGCAGCTGGGGGCCGAGCTGAGCAGCGGGTGGGGGGCTCCGTCGGCACCCCAGGCAGCGGGTAGGGGTAAAACCGCCCCAACAACAAACTTAACGGGGAGAACAAACCGCAGCGGGAAAACGCCGCCGCCAAGCTGCTCCTTGAGCACCCGCGGGTACCGAACGGGCCCGCTGCGGCCGGGGGCTGCTCGTTAATACCCGCTTGCACCGTTTTCACATGGTCTCATCGTCCTTGCCGCGCATAAAGCAACCACCAAGTTAAACCACGAAAGAGAACAGCCGCCGGGCGAGCGGGGGGTGCGGGCGGAGAGGAGGAGAAACCGGGAAGGGAGAGCAGCTCCCTCGGGAACGCCGCGGGGCCTCGGGGAGGGACCCGGGGGGCGGCAGGGGCAGCGGGTCCCGAGGGGTCCCGGGGGCGGCGGCAGGGAGGGGCTCAAGTTGCGACGGAGACCCCGGTCACACAGAGGGGAGGCGAGAAGGAGAGGTGAATTAAGAAGAACACAGCAGGAGCGTTGTCAGAAGAAGCTGTAGTTATTTGCTTGCTCGTTTGAAGCGGAGGGACGAGTGCCCCAGCAGCTGCGCCTCTGAAAATCACCTTGGCTGGAATCGTCCCAGCATCTGACAGGAAAAAAAAATAATCATGAGAACACCTACAATTAAAAGGTCCAAAGTGCGTTGGCATAGCGGGGCCAGGTATTCTTCAAGCTGACGACCCGAACTGCAGCTGGCTGCACCGTGCCACTTACGGTGTCCAGCTGTGCCAGGGGCTGTGCTGCCAAGGGCAGGCTGGCCCGGCCCTGTCCAGAGCTTTCAGCCTTCCAGCAGCGGAGGCAGATGCCAGGGACCCCACCTTGCCCAGCTTTTGCCCCACGAAGTCATCATGACTGGGAAAAGGGTCTGTCTGAACTAAGTCAAGTAATAGTTTTATTTAGCAAATAAAATGCTTTGCCATTACCGTAAGTTCTTGGTTGCAATTGAGCAGTCGGTTACTTTCTTAAAGTGATGGATAGGTATTTAGACACCTTGTTATTGTAGCAGCACTGTGAAGCCACTGAATCATTTGTTGCCTGCTCTACATGGTAGAAAGGAACGGAGCCAGGAAAGCCTAATGTTCTTCTGGGTGCTAATTCCAACTCTTAATCAAGATCTGATTACCAAAAAGGAAGACAGAGCATAAAAATGCTATAAAGATTTAAAATTTTTCTATCTTGCCCATAATTCATGCCACAAATGTGTCCATTATGGCATTCACTCTAGCAGGAAAATTGTGATGTTGTTGCAAGATTCCCTACAGCAGAGCTCCTGCCAATGATGATGAATAATCTCAGTCCATATGCTAGCCCCATACAGCTCTATAGTACCAGTGTGCTCTCATTCTCTTTCTGCTTCCTCAAAAACATGCAATATCTGAAGAACAGTAAAAGCTAATTAAAAATAGTTAATAGGTTAATCAGACTCAGTTTTATATTTATCTAATGCAGAGCACTGATTCTTTAGTGATGTAGCTTTGAGGTATTACCACAAGCCAAGAAAATGAATCAGATATTTAATGGAGATGTGGAAACGGAAATTTCTTGTAAGAGTACAAAATCGGAAGCCAATAATACACTAAAATATAATAAAGTTATCGTTAAAATTCCACAAATGAAATGCGATCCTCTGACTCCTCTCACTAGGTGACAAACTGAGGCAAAGCTGGCCAGGAAATTTTTCAGGAGCCAGGCCTTTGGATACATCTCACTTGCTTTTTAGCATTCTTGTCCCAGAGTGTCTGCCTGCAGACCTCTGGTGACAGCCAAAGGCAGAGCTGTCACTTTGCAGGCGACCCCACTGTGGACCCCCTGGTTTGCTCTTCAGAGTGCCAAGGGCTGTGGGATGCTGCCAGCTCGAGCTGGCCAGTGTACTGGGGATGTCAACCCAGAACTGATACCGCTTTGTGTTACTGATGTGTTTGTGTGGTAGGTTACTGGTTTGTGTGGGTAGCAGCTTCCCCTTCCCAGCCGGTGGTGGGTACTGTGAGCTCTGCCTCCCCCGGGGGCTTCCAGTCGTTTCTGAGGACACGTTCGCGTCACTTTGCTGCTCTGATGCTGCGGTCCCCATATCCTGGCCGAATTTCTGTTTCCATTTACACCGAGGTGTATGCAGAATAACTGGGAACGGAGGCCGAGACTGTAACGAGACCGAGTGGAGACAGGACCTTTTTAAAACAGCTGCAGGGACAAGGAGGATGTTGCAGACTGTCACCTCTGTTGCCACTTCAATATTTCTTTTGGTTGTCTTAAATGAGATGTCCAAGTATTTTCCATACCCTCAGCAAGGCAAAATATTTTTCTCCTTTCTGGAACATTGAAAGTATTTGATGCTGGAGCAGAGCCGCTGCTTCTACTTTTTTGATTTGTGATCGTTGGACCAGCCTGACCCCTGCTGGGGGAAAGCCAGGAGGAGAGGACTGACTACAAGTGCAGTGTCCCTCTCTCGGGGCTCCGCAGAGACCATTCCTGGTGCAGTCCTGTTCTGAACCCCTGTCCCACCCCCAGGCCCCTGCCCTGCTTAGACTATGCCTGGGAAGATTGTCCAGCTTACACCTCCAAAGACTGCCCACCACCTCTGTTGTCAACGCTGCGGTGTGGATGTGACATTTAATTATTTAATGTGGCCACAGGGCTCCGCTACAGGTGCACCCAGTGCTCCACTGGCAGCCTGGCTCTGAAGCCCTGCTAGCAAAGCTGTGCGGCATTACTGATTACCGGGTCTTAATTTATCCTAACTAATTAGTGCACAACAGGTTTCTCAACATCACCATGTTTGTCTGTTCCTGGTGCAGCCGGGGCAGATGTGCCTGTGATGGGACGTGGCATTCAGACAAGGTATTTCCCTCTAGCCACTGCTTGCGAAGGACTGCAGCCCCTGCGGTAGGGATGCCCTTCTTTCCACTGGGAACAGGAGTAGCAGCACCTAGCAGGGGACTGCTGCTGCCTCTGCCCACCTCATTCTGCACTGTGATTGCTTTTGAGTGGCCTCTTCCATTTCCAGCTGGGCTTTGGGGAACCATGTGAGGACCGGACACATGTGGCTGATCAGACAGGGGCAAGGAAACTATTTTAGAAGGCCGCTATTAGCAGTCATGCTGGAATGTATGCATCATAGGCCAGATGTGTAACAGCAGGGATAAAGAGCACTGGTGCTCCATCTCCCTTACTTTGCCTAAGGGCTGTGCAGGTGCCACCCTTCCAAAGTTGCATTCCTTTTCCTTTCCATTGCATGCTGTTGCACAGGGGTTTCCCACTGTCTGGTGTATGTGTACATGGGGTGTGGATAAAGATACCAGTTTAGACCCAACAGAAGTTCACCCGCTATCCCCTAGCGCCCATGGGCCAGCTGAGCCACTCAAGCAGGTGCCGGGCAGTGGGTGTCCCCACAGCTGCAGTTGTTGGCTATGGGTCCAGGTACTACCCATGTCCTTTTTGATGTGGATAACCAGGTATGTTGTAAGGCTAAACCTAACATCTGGCTTTACTTTGGTTTCACACGAACAGCAAAAATGTATGGAAATTTAACTGGCATAGCTGGAGCTTTTATATAGTTTCTTTCACTCTGTGAGACAAATATATGTACGGCAGGCCACCGCCAGCAATCGATCTTTGAGCAGCCCCCCTGGAAATCAGCAGAGAGAGCTTTGCTTAGAAATTGTTGGCACAGGGTGGGCCAGTGTCAGGGAACTGGAAATCGTTAAATTGATGATCTAAATGGGGGTGGGAGGGAGAAAGCGGTGGCAGCAGCGATCATTATGTGCATATTTTTATGATTTTTAGAAAATAATATTTCAGCATTTTCCGTCTCATCGAAAGCTGACAGGGCTGCACTGATTAGCAGGCAAAGAGAGAATTCCTGAGAGCGGTATGCTTCGTACCGCGACTTTGCTGAAGCAAAGACCTCGCTTGGTTTCGGTTTCAGCGCAGCAGCACGTCGGGGCGCGGGCGGCCGAGCGGCTCCCGGGGGCCGGCGGGTTCCCGGGGCCGCGGCCGGGCCCGCTCCGGCAGCGCCCCCTGGCGAGCGGCCCCTGGCGAGCGCCCCCTGGCGAACAGCGCTCCCGGCCGGCGGCTCCGGCTGCCGCCGGCTTCCCGGCCGCTGGGAACCGCAGCGCTGCGCCCGCGGGGTGAGGCAGGTCATCCCTGGCTTCTCCATCGTCCCCAGTGCTGGTGCCACCAGCCCAGGCCAGGGGTGCGGCGGTGGCAAGCTCTTCCCCAGCCCCGCAGCGGCAAGGACCACCTCAGGCGCCTGGCTCTCCTGGCTGAGCCGCCTGAGGAGCAAGGCTGGAAGGGAGAAGCCCTTCCCAGGGAAGGGCACGAGGAACAAGGTGGAAGCACGATGCTTTCAGCCTCTCTCTTACAGCTTGCTGAAAAAACACCTCAACTCATCTGTAGGAGGAGTTTTATCTCAATAACGAAGCTCATCTGAACTGCCACCACCAAGCATCACCCTAACGCGTCCAGGTCGCGCCAAGCTTCCCTTGCTTCGAGCCCCTGGCCTTACTTCTTTCCTGAAGCCAGGCTGGCCAAAGGCCCTGCTGTCTTGGCCATGCTGGGCCTGGCCTGGCGCAAGCCAGTGACAAGGGGACGCCCAGCTGGACAGTGCACAGGCAGATACTGAGGGGAGTCACTACATGCTGCCTGGGCCAATTCCCCTGCCCCAGCAGAGCAGCTGAGCAGCTCCCCTTCCCACCACCATAAAACCTTTCCATGTCATATCCTGCACAGAGGCCAGCTTCTTGCTTTGTAACTTTATTAGAATATAATAAGGGAAGATACAAACCTATTTGTAGAGTCATGAAGAACACAACGCTCCTGCCTGCCCCGTGCCAGCAGAGGCTGCTGTGCCATGACGGAAGGGGCAAGAGCATCTCTTCGTGGATGGGCCAGGGCTGCAGGCTGCACCGTTGCTTTCCTTGGGACTTGCTGGAGCACAGCAGCCTGGCAGCAGCGTGAGCAGCAGGGAGTTACTTCCCTCCCTCCTGTCAATGTACGGCACCATTCAGCCCTGCAAACTCCAGGTCACCTTACTGGCCCCGACAACTATGTGGGGTTTTGTTACAGGGGCTGTGAGTGCTATGGCACCTTCAGAGGCCACAGGGGAGGTGGTGGCTTCTACCAGGCTCAACCCCATTCTCCAGGGGAGCAGGTAAAGTGCCTGGCATGACAGAGGCAGCAGGCCTGCAGCTGCTCGGGGCTGCTGTGCTGGCCCTGTGGCCATAGAGAAGCATGGGATGGCTGGACCTGCTCTCCAGAGGTGTGATGGAGAAGGCAGGGAGAATGCTGTGCAGCCTGGGAGCTGCGGAGGGAAGCCAGAACACTGATGGCCAGATTTTTCTGTAATAAGCTGAATCCTTAGGAGAGGTGAGTTGTTCCAAGTTACAGGAGATGCAGACTGCTAAAAGCCTGTAGCCAGAAAGGGGCAATTTTACCTACTGTGAGAGTCTGATTCCAACTTCCCACCTCAGTTTGCAGTGGCATTGTCAAGGACTCTTGGGATAAAGCATGCTGCTATTTCTTGCCTCACAGAGGAAACTTTTTCTTCATTTTTTCTACAGGTTTCTCAGTCATCTCTAACTTCTCTCACTCCGCATTCACACTGTCCTTCGCATCTGTCATAACCAGTGGTGTCAGTAGGAGTCATGTTCTGCAGCTTGCATGAAATTCTAGTAGAACTGGGGGCAGGGCGGCAGGGAATGCTTGGCTGCAGTAAGATATCCAGGGCTTCTGTCTCTTCTACCTCTTGATGCTTTGCTATTTTGAAATAATTTCTTCCAGTACTACCTTTGGTGAACTGTCATGCTGGCACGAAGCATGCTGTTCAGAAAGCACTTTCTGAGCCCGTTGGTACAGCAGCTGGATGAAAGTGTCTTTTCGTGCATTGGCAAACAGGGAATTTGTTTAGTTTGCAATTGCACCAAAAAAACCTGGATCAAAGAGTGAGTGAGCCTGAAGATATGGTTCTGGACTTTTCTCTTGTTTTGGCTCTGCGCTGCAAGCTTCAGGCGAGCCGTCAGAAGTCTGGCACAACAGTAGAAGCAACAAAAAGCCATTTGCTGTGGTCGCTCTCCATTCCCTTTTCAGCTCTTGCTTTTCCAGCCGGACCTGACTGAGGACCAGCCCGTTTGGTAAGAGCCCCAGAGGGAGCTAAAAATGCTAAGAAGCAGAACTGGTCCCTCTTTTTGGCAACCAGTACCTGGTCCTTCTGGTGCTGCAGATCTCTCCTTCACCATGGTCTCAGCATGAGATGGGCAGCCAGCTGCAGCGTTTGGAGGACAGGTAACAGGCTGACTGACCCCAGCTTCCTTGGCCCATTTAGCACACAGAGAATGTCCCTAGAAGCAGCTGTGTGTTCAGGATCAAGTGCTTTTCCAATAAATCTGGCACCTCCAGGTAAGAAAAAGGCGTAAGAAGAACTTGCTGACAGCTGCCCCTGTGTGTGCTGGTGACTTAGGCAGAAATGAGATGAGGAACAGGAGTGCTGTGGCATACATCCAGAAGTCACTAGTCAAGTTTTCTTGAGGGTCTTTCAGCCACAAATCTGAAAGCTTAAAAAAGAGAAGAGGCCTTGAGTCTCTGTCTTTAGTAGCTCACATTTTGCTGGCTCTTTTTGGGTGACGGGAAGACACTTCTCTCAACCTGTATCCCCCTAGTAGAGAGCTCAAGGTCTCGTGTAACATAGTTCCAGTCCACAGGGTTTGGAGAAAGATGGCAAAGTTGCCAAAGTTACAACCAGTTAGAAATTTCTAGTGTATTTTTATGACCATACCTCTGGAAGATGACCCTCAGAGTATTCACCTAAGTGAATACATAGGAGCACCTTTGTAAAGCACAAGATGTACATCAACCTGAAGACTACCACAACAAAATGGCATCAAACCAGGACTTCACAGGGCAACCTTTCCAGATTGTGACTGTAATGCTTGGCTTAATTGCATCCTGCTGACTGTTCGCCACTTATAAAATACACTCTGAGCATGCCATAATGCTCTGCCTGTCCCTTGAGATAAGACAGTAAGATGGTATTGCTGGCAAAAGAATGATATTTCATAAACTGCTAAAAATCAATGGTGATGTGCCTGCTTATACCTTAGATGAACTTTTCTTATGAACTGGAAAGTAACAGGGTGGGTAATACTAGAGTCTGATTAAATGAAATGGCATAAAACTTCTTGAAAGCATTATAAAAAGGAGGGGAGCAAATCCAGTGACAGAAAGCAGAGATGAGCACAAGCTGTGCTCTGTGCACTACAAATCAAGTAAACAGTAAATACTTCAGGTGGAAGGGTTGCTCTGACCTGAGAATGGGAGAAGATGTTGCTGAAACTGCAGAACCGCTTTGCCTTGGCGTAAGAAGATGGCAAAATACCCACTGATGGGACTGGTACATGGGGGAGCACGTGTCTGTTGCAACAGGGTGAAATGGGGATTGCTCGTAGCGCAGTAGGAATTCCAGAAAGCCCAGCTATCAGAGGGCTTTGCGGTCTGCTCGGTTGCATAGGAAGAACCAGAACAACCGAGACTTAAGAGGGAAGATAAAGTCTGGGCACAAGCACAGTCTCCTTGAGATTGTGCAGAAGGGATTACTGCTTGCAGATGAAGACAGCTGGCTGTTAGATGCAGACACTTGTGGTGTTAAGGCTGCTGCCAGCCATGCATATGTTGACATAAATGGTCTCCACTTCCAGTGAAACCACTGGGAAGTACGCTGGGCACAGCGAGTTTGCTTGATCAAGTCTTTCCTACCAGGGAGGTTTTGCTGAACAGAGCGGTGGGTGCTGTGGAGGAGGCAATAGGTCTCTTCCTCCCTCCTGCCCTGCCCGCTGCAGGCTGTGGGTTAGGGTCCCCGACCTTGTCCTAGGAGGGATCAGGTGTCCCCAGCAGCCCCTGAGTCTCCACCAGGCTGGTGCCACTCTGAAGGTGCTGGTGAGCTGCCGTACAGCAGCCCCAGCTGTGGGGTCACCCGAAGGAACCATTGTACATTTAGTGAGGCCTTTTTAAAAGCATCTTATAAAACTTTGTGGAGAGTGGTTTGCTCTGCAGTCCTGCCCAAAACACCCGGAGAGCAAGCTGATTTCTCCAAAGACTTTAGACTGAATTTGGTGGGGAACAGATGATTCTGTCAGTGCTACGTTTCACGACACTTGTCTAGAATGGAGCCAGGCCCTCTTTTCTCTCTGGCAGTCACTTGTGTTTTGCCAGTGATGCTATCAGTTCCTTTAAACAATCCAGGGATCACCGCTTCAGCCTTACCCGCTGGAGTTGCAACGGTATAGCTTCTACCTGTGGCATCAGCCAGTCTGTTTCCTCACCAGGCTTGTCCCCTCCTTTCTCATGCCCACACACTCCTTGCAAAAGGTACCCCTGCCAGCAGTGAAGAGTTGCAAGTCAATAAATTATGGTATTCCAAACAGAGGCTTGTATTAAAAGAAAGGATCTGCATGGGTAATGTAACATCCAGCATGTGAAATAGCAGGGTGTGTTGCAGATCCATGGCGTGTTCAGACAGCCACAACAAGTAAGTTCAAGAATTAATTTCACATCCTATATGAAAAGAGCAGCAGCTCGCCAAACACCCACCACGTATGAACTATTTTTTGGGAAAAAGCAAGAGCATCCCAGGTATTACGGTAGGAAGGAAGAATCAAGAATAACTCAGTAGCTCTGCAGTACTCAGCCACTTGGATCAAACAAAAGGTGACAGCTGCCTGGGGCAAAGGTTTCTGCAGCCAGACCTTTCACAGTGGTCACTGGATTATGTTCCTCAGACTTTGGTGCTTAATTTGGAAATAATGAGGTCGGTTTGTTTTGTTGTATTGTTTTTTTCTGGCATACAGGTGGCCTGCTTTATAAAGTTTCAATGTGCAAGTAATAAGCAAATAATTCTCGACCACCAATACCACGGACTATGATGTTTTTATGCCAGACTAGCAAATGTAAACAGATTACATGACATGTTACTTAAACACAAAAGAATAATTCAGTGCTGTCAGTAGATTTAAATTACTAGAATATAGGTATGTATCATCTATTCAGAATGCTTTGGCAAAGCATCGTTGGCTTTCGACCTATGTTAAACTCGTGTTAGAGCCCGTGCTGTATTCATTCAGAGAGGGAAAAGCAGCCTCTTTATTGACTATACAATCCCATATTCCAGTGTGGGCTTTCCTTTTTTTCTGAGTCTGGTGCTTTTAGCTGGAGGAGGATTCATCTCAGAGTGTACAGGTTGTGTAATAACAAGCTTCTGACCTGGAATTTCAGCTCTGAGTGTATCCCAACCACCTGGGCTCCAGCTCCCTGCTCCCACGCGCTGTCTCAAGGCGGCACCAGGCAGTGTTTTGCAGCTCTCGGTTTTGTCAGGGGAGTGCAGGGTATTAATAGCTTGCCTTGTGCTTTGGAGAACAAACAGTGTGATCTGAGGCTGCTGTATCGCTGTTCTCTCTGCTTCTTTCTAGCTTGGGGGTTATCTTCTTTATAATGATCTAGGGATGCAAAAAGATTATAAATCAGTTAAATGCAGTACATTACAATGTCGGTCATAATTAATATTATCCGAGGGGATACTGAGCCGTTGTTGACATTGTTTGACATTGCTGTCTATGCTGACCAGTCGGTATCCACATTTTCCACTTGCCTTGTTTCTTCTGCGCCTTAGTAGGAATCCATTTGAAATAAAACTGCAAACAACTTCTGTTTCCAAGGCTGCCAGCCGTAGGGCTCCTCAGTGTTATGTCTGCAGATGTGCTGTTTTTCCCAGCAGGCATTCAGAGCTGGTACTTTCCATTCCTCAGCCTCCGAGCAGACAGGGGACCAGTTCCTTCCATTTGCCCCTGCAGCAGTGGCAAGGAAAGAGCCCAGCTCTGCTTCCCTCCTGCACAAGGGGCTTTCTGTTGGGCAGCAGAGACAACAGCAGCCTCCAGCCGGTTGCATTTCTGTCGAGAGGCTTATGTAAGTGCTTTAACACAAGGCTTATATAACTGTTTTAATGTCAAGGCTTTAGTTTTGCATCTGCCTGCAGAGAACTCCCCCTTCTGTGCATGGGTCGAGGCACACAGCGGAGAGGCAGCTTAAGGCAGCTAGATCTGCCTGCTGTGGATAACTGGAGTGCAGGGCAGGGGGGAGCGTGGCCATGGCAGGTGATGGGTCTTAGCTTTGGGGACCTGGGGGAAGTGCAGGAATGTGCTTGTCAGGGGCTTTCCCATGCTGCAGAAAATGTTGGGCCAGGTCGCCAAGGTTTAAGTTGTTTGCTGGCAGCTTTGAGACACTAAATTCATGTGGGGATACGAGGAGAAGGCAAAGGCAAGGCAGAGCAACAAAAACCTCTGAGGCCTCACACATCAGGATACTGAACTTCTATACGAGAGAGGTGATAATATTTGCATATCAGAAAATCGGTGGCTGACACGCTAATACCTTTGTGCGCAGAGAATGGGGAGGTTTCTGCCACACATTTTGAAACCACGCAGGGTCACGATGCTTGAAGAAGTGATGTTGCATTGCAGCCAGCCTAGTTACTTGCCCCAAAGGAACCTGAGTAACAGGGTGTCGACTTGGAAAATTCCTATCCGACCAGTCTAACCAGATGCGACTCCAGAGACACACTGAGCTCCCCTGACTGCAAGGGGCTGCGACCCAGGAGCAGGACAATCCTGCCCCCATGCTCTGCTTGCTCCCTAAGCCCCCTGCCCTGCAGCTCTTTTGGGAGCCCCTTGCCACTTTCCTCTAAGCTGGAGAGGCTTTAAATGCTTTGCTGCCATACAGATGCTTTGCTGGCCCTCCTTGTGTTTCTGAGCACTCCGTGGGTGATAAGATGTGTGGCAGCAGCAGGAGCATCTGGCTGGGAGGGAGAAGGAGCAGAGTTGGGGCTGGGTTCTCGCCTGATCCTGCCAGAGCCTGGTCCTTGTTTTTAATTCTCTCTCCTGGTGGCCCTGCCCAGCATTCCCTCACCCCACTGTCACCAGTTGTTCATTGGTTGCTCTCTTTCTTATTCCCAAAATGCAGTGACTCATCTTGCACTCGCCTTGCCTCTGCTCATTAATGTTTCAAGTACCTCACCTTTTCTTCCTTCGCAATTATTGTTACTTTCTTCCATCACACCATTTGCTAAACAAGTTTTGTGTTTTTTTTCCTCCAAGCTTTTCTAGGTGCATTCTTTTCCCCTTTCCTGCTTAGGTTAAGGTTGGAGCAAAGATGTAGGAGAAATGGAGGCTCTTACTCCACTCCTGAATGGGAGGTAAAGATGTGCTTAATGATTTTTATGCAGGTATTGAAGCTTTGTCTGTCATGTCAACCACAGAAGGGCATTTTCTGTGGCCAAAACACAGCATCTAGCCATTCTCAGCCCTGCACATGTTAGCTCAGGTTTACCAGGAAGGTCTATAACAAGGCATGTACTTCTTCAGCTAGACCCAGCTGCTCCGTGGTGGCTGTAGGGCAGTCTGCGTCCACCCCACCCCAGGCTACTGACCCATGTGTGGGATCTGCTGGAGGAACAGCCTGGATGTCTGCTCCATGTGCTGCAGCCACCACAGGTGGCAAAGCTCTGAAGACCAGACAAACCACTTCTTATTTTCTTTGGACAGAGGAAATAATTTTTTGTGCTTTTCCCTAGATGACTAGTCCTATTCCAGGGCCAACAGAGTAAATGCATGTCCTGTGCTTGAAGTAAGGGAAACCATGTTTTCTTCTGAAAACTTTGCTGGAGAAACACTGACAAGGGAAAACTCAATGGTAGAAACATACTGGGAGAGGAGAAAGTGGAAAGGATGCCTTGTTAGGCATTGGGATCCACTCTGTGCCCAGCTTACCCTGTATGGTTTGGGTTTCTTCCCTGCTGGGGAAGTTTCCCACCTTTGCATATTCTGAGGCAGGACAGCTGAATTTTGACTCTGTTTCCCCCCATAATATTTCACTTACGGAGAAATAAATTTTAAATTTTACTTTGTAAGAGTGAAATGTTGGAGGATCCAGGAGGTATGGCCATATCACTGATCTGCAGTGGGCTGCCGCGGTCACCTTTGCCTGTGAAGGACCTGATGGCAGAAGCTGTGCCTCCGTGGCCTGCCTGGCCTGCCTTCTGCTGGAGCAGCCCTTCTCTGCTAAAGGTTTTTGCACGTGTTTGGGGATGCTGCATGCAGGTGTGCAACCTCCCGGCAGCAGTGCGTGGGTAAAACATGTCACAGGAACGACTGCTCTTCCTGAACACTGCAGGGTCCACTGCTTCATGGCAGTGAGGTCAGAGCTGGTTTATCTCTGCCATAATCTGCTCACAGCAGCTTGCTCTAACTTCCTGAACCGTGGTGTTGTAATTAAAAACGTGGGGACCGTACCTTTGGACATACTACTACTACTAATAATGTTGTTTACATAATAAAACTAGAGCATGAAATAAAACCAATCGAGCTTGGTGAAACCAGTCACCAGAGGGATAACGCAAACGACAGCAGCCGTGGCTGGACACTACCTTGCAAGAGGTGCTGGCCCGGTTTTTGCAGGCACCGTAAGCCAGCATGTGGGCACGAGGGGTACATCTGGGATGGGTGCCATCATGGGAATGCTCTGGGGCATCCGGCTGTTCCCACAGCCAGACTGTCAGTAGCCATACAAGGATGATGGAGCGGAACAGGCTCAGTAACAGGGCAGTTGGAGGAATTCAGCAGGCTTTTCGAGGAGAAGCTGGTCTTTGCTCTCCTGACCACCCGACAGCGGTGTGCTGGAGTGGAGAGGCGCTCCAACACGGGCATCTGAACGGGGCCAGAGGGCTGGGATGGCACCATGCTGTAGCAAGTCTCAGCAGACCGGGATGATTTTCAGACAGCTCATCGGGTCACCTGTCCAACAGGGTCTGGCTTCTCCCCCGACTTTGCTGCCCCCCCAGGCCTGCCCCCCACGCCTCCCACACTACAGCCCTGGTGGAGAGCGTCCATGCACCCCACGCCTTTCAGCCCCCCCCTGCGCCCTGTCCTGGGGCAGCCTCTGTAGCAAAGCAGCGGCTCCTTTGGTGAGGATGATGGAGCTGGCAGGCAGATGTAACTGCCTGTGCAGAGCCTTTTTCTGGGCTGCGAACACCCAGGCAGGTGCTTTGCATTCCTGCACAGGCTGGAGGCACTTTTTAAATGGACAGAGGGCAAGTGGACGTAAGTACCCCAGAGGGAAGCAAAGCGCTCCACAGCCAGCCATGCCCCTGCGGCTGCAGCACCCGTGTCCGCGGGTGCCCACGCAGAGCTGGTGCCGGGGCGGTGTGGGGATGCCTGCCCTGGCTCCCCGGGGATGTCACCACGCCAACACCCAGGAGAAAGCGCCCTGGGGGCACGGCGGTGCGGGGGTTGGGGGGAGGGGGCACGGCGGTGCGGGGGTTGGGGGGAGGGGGCACGGTGTGTGTGCGGGGGGGTGGCCCTGGCGTGCGCCGCGGTAGCGGCGGCCCAGCGTACCGGCCCCCCGGCCCCTGGCTGCAGCGGGCGGGGACAGGGCCGGGCCGGATCGGGCCGGGCCGGGCCGAGCCGAGCCGGTCACCCCCCTCGCCGCGCCACCAGCCTCCTGGCGCGGCCCCGCCCCGCCCCCTGCGCCGGCCGGCGGCGGGGCCCAGTGCGGGGGAGGAGCGTCGGGCTCACCTGGGCCCGCGGCCCCGCCCCCTGCCCTGCCGCCGCCGCCGCCGCGGGGACGCGGGCGTTTCTCCGCTGCCGGGGCGGTGGGGTCCGGCTGCGGCCCCGAGCCGTGGCGGCGGCGTCCGCCGTGAGAGCGCCCCCTCCCCGGGGAGGGGGTACAGCGCCAGCCGCTTCAGGCGGGAAGGAGGAGGAGGAGGCGGCGGCGGCGGCGGCGGCGGCCGGGCTCGGCGGTGCGGCCTCCGCGCCCTGCCCGTCCGGATCAGCCCGGCCCCGCCTGCTCCCGGTCGCCGCCGGGTGGGCGCTGAGCTCCCGCGGCGCGATGTCGGCGCGGCGGCGGCGGCGGGCGGCCGCCGAGGAGGAGGAGGAGGAGGAGGAGGAGGACGCGGCGGAGGCGGGGAGCGACAAGGTGAGGGCGGGCGGGCGGGGGCCGCTGGCGGCCGCTGGGGCAGGTGCGCGGGCGGGGGGCGGCGCTGCCCCCGCTGGCGGCTCGGCGGGCCCAGCCTCGGCGCCGTGACTCCGCCGGTGGCGCCCGCGGGGGCAGCGCCGCCCCCCGCCCGGTGCGCGGGGGCGAGGGGCCCACGCGTGTCCTGCCCCGCCGCGGGCCGGGCCGGGGCACCCCGCTGGGCTGCGGGCGGCGCGCTGCGGCGGGCCCGGCCGGGGCGGGCGGGGGGCGCGGTCCCGCCTGTGGAGGGGGCGCCGGGTACAGGCCGTGCCAGCGCCGCCCGCCGTGCGCCTGCTTCACGGCCGGTAGGCGACAGGCACCCGGCCCGGCCCCGCAGGCCGTACCGTGCGGCGTTTCTGCTCAGGCAGGAGGTTTTCCATTGCCAAGTCTGTGCATCGGGTTCATTATAGCGGCAAAACAGCCACCGCGCTGTTCTTTTGTTTGCCGCGGCGTTAAGGCTTATCCCCACAAAAGCAAAGCGCGTCCCGCTTGCTAATTGTCTGAATAAAATGAAAGCGACGTTCTCATGTTGGTAACTGGAATAATAATAATTTAAAAAAAGGAGCATTCTGATTGCTAAATTAAGTGTGCAGTACGCGGTGGAGGGTGCTGGGGTTGGTGCCTGTTTAATCCTAGGTGGATGTGGAAGTTGGGGAGCGTGGCGTCTGCCCCGGGCGCCGTGGCAAGGGAAACGCGCCCTGAAACTGAAACTCAACAGTTGCTTTTGATTCTGCACTTTGGTTGCGTGAACCCGAAGCCAGTGAACTTGAAAATGTGTAGTGCTGAGCTGCGCTGAGAGCTGTCATCAAACAAGGTACATTTAGACCACAGCTGCGCAGAGTGTGTTTCTCTGTAGATGAGAATTAACCTTTAAACCCGACTGGTTGTGCGCTTAAAAAGTAGTTTTTCTGTGGAGTTGTTCAGGTTTGCTTTATTTTGTAGGCTAAGCTCATCTCTGAGGTGTGCAGGGAGTTGCCTTCAGAGAGTTCTTCCCATTCAAAGCCTCTGCTCTCCAGACCTCAGAAGGGTGCAGCTAAAACTCACTAATATTATTCTTGGTTTACTTGCATGATTTCCAGAGAGGAAAATGCTGTTCTTGCCTGTAGGTCTACTTTAGGTTTTTACTTTATCTGCTTGACAGCCTAGTGTTTCGTCCAGTTGCAGGTGATGTTGAGCAGAAAGGACTCTGCTGTTATGTATACAGCTAGGGTGTTGGTTACAGGAGATAAATTTCAAGATGCACACATTTGCAATGATGGCTTGAACTGTTAGGTATGGAAAGCCTTTTCCACCACACAGAAGACTTTTTGATGGATTATTTAGGGGACCCTCCTTGTTCCCAATAGAGTTGTTCATCCTGTCTGCCACGCGCATGCTCTGCCCCGATGTCGTGGCTCACAAGCAACGTTAAGGATTGGTTTTACATGTAAAGCTGTCTTTAGTGCTTTATATAACTGTAAGGTAACTGTAAGGATATACCAGCATTTTGTACTGGCTTTTCTATCAGTAGGTCATAGCCTGGGTCTCTGTTCTAGAGCAGACATCGTCTGCTGTTAGGTGATTTGATGGGAAGCATCTGGTCATCTGCATTCACAGATACCATGTTATATGCCTTCTTAGATGGTTATCTTTCTGCTCTACCTCTTGCCTGACCTTTACAACAAGTGGATAGCTTGTTGTTCTTTGGTTATTTTGAGATGACATATTATGGGTGTATTAATTGCCTACTTGGACCCAAAGCTTGTTCTTTTGTTCACAACCACTCAGGATGGCCGTGATGTGGTGGGTTTCCACTGCTTCCTAGTATGCAGCTCAGAGACATCACCCTCTTCCTCACTTGTAATGAAGGAGAGAACTTGGTTGTCTCCTTTTATATGGTAACTGCTTTGTGCTGCTTCTGCTCTTGTTGATGTGTTGACCCAATTAATTCAGACCTCCAGATTCGTGCCAAAGTGGAGAAGCGCTCTGTGTTTTCTGAAGAGCTCCTGAGACACTAAATACACCTGGACAGTTTTATCTTTTGTACTTTGAGTCTTGTTTTCAGTATGTAATCTGATACTTTTCACGTTATGCTTACGATGTCTATAGATGCTAATTTCCCACTGAATTTAAGTGAAGCTCTTCCCCCCTGCCCCCCATTTGCATATTTTTTTTTACCACTAACTGGAAACAACTGGTAGCTATTTCTATGCCCATATAATTTCAAATAAAAGTTCACTTCTTTGAGTTTGTATGAAGGAATATGGTATGCCCTTTGTGAAGCTTCTTCCTGAAGTTCTCAAGCACTGCAGGTTTCAGTGTCTTATGTTGCTCACTAGCTTGTTGAGCTGATGACTTTTTGAAAAATTTCTATGAACATGCCTTTGCCCTGTAGGGCTCTGCGATTTCACAAGTTTATTGTTTCTTTGCATTGCCCTGTGACATGCAGGAGTGACTTTTTTGTTGTTGTTGTTGTCCCTTTTGTATTTGCTGCTGCTTGCCCTGGATGCTCTTTTCCTAAGAATGTCTTGTCAGAGCGCCTTCATAAATACTCTGCGGCCTTTGGGAGCAAGAGAAACTATTGGCATTCAAATACTTTGTATAGGTCAGTTAAAGTTTTACAGTTGGACCTGCGTGTGTTCATGCTTCTTTTACAATTCTTATTGTCTGCATTCTTTACTAAAAAACAAGCCACACTGCTTTAAAATGCTTCCAAAAAATTCAGCGTACCCTGGAAGTAATCACACAGTTATTCCTCTTTGTACTGTGCAGAGTTCTTGGAGTAAGGCAGGGAAAGGGTGGTGGAATCGTGTTGCATTGCTGGCCCTGGGAACAAGTGCCTGTTCACCTAGGGTTGTTATTTATTATTTGTTACTAAAACAAGATAAATAACTGATGGCAGTAGGAGTTATGGTGGAAGTCTGTCAGGGATCGCTTAGTTCATTTGACTTAGGTCTTTTGGAATACCCAGAAAATGGATCTGTTAAATTTTTGCAGTGAAGTCTGACCTCTATGCTGTCTGCTGTAGGCATGATAATAATAATAAGGGCTGACTATTTCCAAACCTCTATTTTCTTGGAAGTGATGGTGAAGTAGTACTAATGCAGATAGTAAAGGTTCTGTAGGTTTCAGTGTTCAATTCAGTGTGTGTGCTTTTCTCACTTGTGTTTCTGCATATGTCAGGCTTTAACAGTTTGGAAAAAAAGGTTTCATTATTCAGGATCTTCTGACACTTTGCTATCTGGACTGCAGAGGAAGGTATCAAGGTACATTAATTAAATATGCTACAATGTGATCCAACTGAACTATTGACTTCATTGTAAAACTTGTGAGAGAGACTGCAGAAAGGTCAAAGCTGGAGGAGGAAACTTCCTTTAAGTAATGCTTATACAAGTACAATGACAATAATTAAATTTTTTTGCTTGCTAACTTTTTTTCACGTAAGCTGTTGGAAAATGTCTTTGTCTTCCCAGTTGCTCTTCATATAGATGCTGCATCTTCCAAGAAAAACGTGGCTGCTGTCTACTTGGGAGTTCCTTATTGTGTCTTGAAAAAAATGCTGTACAAGCAAAACATTGCAAGTGCCTTTGTAACTAGAATAATTCTTGTGCGTGGTTCACTCAGCACGTGTTAATTGTAGTGGAGGACATGTGGTACAAAACAGCAATTCCGATGCATATGTCCTTTTAGATGCTGCAAGGTTGACTTGTCTGTTTTTTTCAGCATGACACACAGCTGTATCCTGGTAGGTGTTGTCAAGCAGAAATCCATGTGGATTGACTGTTGATGAACAGTCCATCCATGTGAATCTTGACTGTTGGAGTTCCTCCTTTGTATAGCCAAGTGTTTGTGGTCCTGTACAGAAGATTTAGCTTAAGGATGAAGGTCTTGTCTTTAAGAACACCAAAATCAAACCCAAACCCTACAAATAAATAAACAAAGCTTTGTCTTGGGGTACTGTGGAAATGACGAAAACCAGTGAGTGTTGTAGTGGTCGGATAGGCGTGTTTATTATGTGCTGAGGTATTTGTAGCACGTGAGTAACTGCCAGGTTTGCCTTCTTCCCCATACTTGTTAGGCCTGCATCATCTCAGCATTGTTGGACTTCTATTCTATGATCTGATCAGATAGGTTCTGTTCAAAGAACATGTGCTTTCAAATGAAGAGTAACACAGCAGTGACCTCATAGCAACATCTATCTGTTACAGACACTTGGGATGTGCATCAGGGAGATGGGAGTGGCACACAGTCTGCGTGTAAAAGGCTTTGTCACCTGCAGTTTGAAAACTCCAGAAAGAAATTAAAACACCTCAGATCAAACATTTAATTTGGCGTTGGGGTTGAAAGGTGTCTTAGTTGCTTAGGACAGTACAGCTTCTGCTGTTTTCAATTAACTTTCGAAAACCTAGTGAATACCTGCTCATGGTATAAAACCCACGGTATTTCAATTAATGCCCCTCGCAGGTCCTTGTTACTGTGTGTTCAGCTTGGCCAAATCCCAGACCTGAAGAGCAGCAGAAGGAAGGGCTGCGTAGTTTTATACTGAACTCCAAAACTGCTTCTAGAAGGTCAAGCTGAAGTAGCAAGACTCTTGATTTGTTTTGTTTTTTTTCTTTTGAGCACTTTGATAGTGATTAACTTAGTGCTGCCTTCCATAGTGATTGCTGTTTTTCATGGCTATAAACTGGAATGTTTATAATCAATCATGTAAAATAATTGAGAAAACAATTAGCAAGAAAGACTTGTCCCCCAGTGATGGGGTTCTTTGAGCATTTCATGATGCAGAAGACAATTATGAACGACTTCCTCTTTGGCTTCTGACTTAGCCCATTAAATGCCTTACCCAGGAAATGGTTGTGGCCATTTTAGCAATTAACTGGAAAATAAGGTATTTAAGGTAATTTTTGAGGTATGTTACAAAGAGAAGTTGAAAATGGTTGGGGGTTTGTCTCCCACTGGTTATTGTAGCAGTCTAAAGTTAAAAAATGCACCAGGTTCTATGCAACTTGCAGGTTGCACCAGCCAAGCTTCCAGTAGGGGCAGCGTGAACCATGAGCTACTGAAAACCACATCAGAGAAGCACAGACTCCTCCAAGGTGTTCAGATACTCTGAAAAATGCCATGCACCTGTGAATTCAGGTGTTTCAAGTAGCAACTCTAAAACATTGCTTCTAATGAGGTGCATGAGTGACAGTTATATGTTAAATATCAGAGGGGTAAAACTAAGTATGATTTTATATTTTGTTTTAACCTTTAAACACTGTTTGAATATGGAAACATTTTCTGTGATACCAAAAGCCAAAAAAAAAAAAAAGTTTGGGCGTTTTCTGAGTTCTGAGTGCTAAAAAGAGAGAATATCTCAGCCATGTGCAAGCAGGGATTAATATTAAAGACACTAAGTCATGGTCTTAGGGCCAGGGTTACTGCCCCTACCCATCATATACACAGTGAGCAGCATCTTCTGGAGCCGTACAGAGAGCTTGCTGCGCCTCAGTTGGAACATGGCTTTGGGAGAGACCTGTGATCCCCGGCAATCACATCTGTGGTTGATTTCCTAAGCTGTGGTACAGCACTATGAGAAACAGAGGTTGCAAGCACAGTATTTATTTATTTATGTGCTTTTCCAGTTGTTCTACAGACTTTATGAAGTTTGGACTGCAGTTAGTGTATTTGCTCTTTTCCTATTAATTGTAGACAATATCTGTCTAATAGTTATTCAGCTGTGGGTTTTCAAGGAACAGGGAAAGCATTCACCATGTTTTTCCAAGATGTGAATGATGTAAAATCCATTCAAGAAATGGATCTCGGGCGCGTGCGTGGTACACAAAGCGAATGAGAGAAACGCAGGGCTGACGTGTGAAAGAAGAGAATGACTTTCCCTGTGGTTACCCGTTTCCCATGCGCGTGTGTATAGTGCCAGCTGCCGGTCTCTGCTTCTAAAAAGCATTTTAAAGGGAAAAGGCTGGTGCTTGGCCTGGGCCCGCTGCCCCTGGAGCGGGGTGGGGGCGGCGGGGGGCGCCCTGCAGCACCATGGCCAGCTCCCGGCCGCCCGCGGCGCGACCCCCGGCGGGACCCCGGCGGCGCTGGGCAGGGCTCAGCCCTCGGTTACCGTGTGGGAAGGGCTCACCCTTCCCACTGTGCTGCTCACAGAGGTGTCGCTGAGGCAGGGGTTTGCACTGAAGGGTGGCTTCCTGGAAAAGGCCCACGGATGGCGAGGGAAAGGCGGTATGAAGGGGCTAACGTGGGATGGGGGGGTTGTGAGCTGCCCGGGTTCTGTGGTGGCTCACGGAGGGGTGAGAGGGAGGAGGCGCACCTCCTGGCTGCCAAAATGCCACAAATACTCAGAACAAGGGAAGAAAGCAGTATTATTAAGGAAAGGTAGGAAAGAAAACAGTCATGTTCATGCAGATGAAGGAGAAAGAGCTATGGCCAGTGATGAAGGAGTTGGGAATAGAGGGAGGCAGAAAGAGCAGTATAGCGGTGGTGAACAAGGTTTTCAAGCACAGTTGCTACACAGTCCCCAGAACTGTTAAGAACCGATGAACCTGAGGTGGCAGGGCAGGCTGGAAGCTGTTCGGAATTGTAAGGAGGTGAGGCAAGCCGGGGGGTCAGGAAGAAGTTTAGGTCTCAGGAGAGCCAGACACTGCACCAGAGACAGCACCCAGCCTTACTGCTGCACCGTGGCCGAGCGAAGCCACCTGGCTCCGCAGGGTTGTGGTGTCTGTAACACTGGAACGAGTGAAGCCAGTCATCAGCACCCTTAGTGCCAGCTTTAACTGAGGGAAAAATAGTCTTAACAGTCTACTCTGACCGTTGGTGACAATTTGTATGTTGTCACCAAAATATACACTGCTTATTTTGCATTTGGGTTAGACACAGTGTCTAGGTGATGTCTTCCTGAGTGGTCGTTAGTGAATACTGAAGAAACAACTGCAGTGTTGGAGTCATACAAAAAATTATTCTGAGTAATACTGTGTCCATAGGACACTTGGTCACGTCACAGTTTGGTTTTGGATTGTTCTTTTCAAGCTGAAGGGTTCAAGTCCTAGTGGATCTATGTATGAGACTGTGCCAGCAACCTCTTTTCATTGTGCAAAGGCACTGGGTTTTTTCATGCATTCAGTTTCCTCTTTTATTCTTAATGTGACATTACAACTCTAGAAGACCCTTCTCCTTATTCCATAAAGGGTTAGTTTGAGATGCAGGTGAAGGAATGTGTTAGAAGGTTAGAGCTTTCTGTTAAACTCCTGTGTTCTGTGTCAGCTGCAGTATTTCTAGAAGCATATAAATTCACGCTTACGCATGTGGGTTGAAAAAGTGCCTAGAATATGAGGTTTCTTGAGTACAGCAGGTAACATCACAACATCTGAGTACTGGCCTGCGTATAAACATTTATTGGCATACATTTGTCTCCTACAGCATCTACGGTGTCACTAGTACACCGTTGTCTTTTTAGAAGGTAATGTAGGTATTATTGGGTCCTAAATACAGGTTTATGGCTCTGAATGCTGTTTTCTGACATAACTAATAATTAATCTTGCATGTTGTGTTGGGTTTTTTTGGTCATAGGAAGTGGATTTGGAAGAAAGACTTGGCGAGTTGGATCTTAGAATTGATTCAGATGTTCCCGATGTTCCTCCACCGACAGACAGCACTCCAGAAATCCTCAAAAGGGCTTTGTCGGGCTTATCTGCCAGGTATAGTAAAAAAACAGCTCTCAAATTTAATAGCTGCTGGCTAAAATTCTTACAAATTATGTTGCAGTTTTAATTTTTACAGATTATACTGCAGTTTCAATTTTTATATGATACACATGAAAACTGAAGGATAAATTTTTAGTGGATGTCATTAATTTATTTGTGCTTTGATAGTCCCTTCAGTGTGATATTTTTTGCATATACCTGAAGGTTGCCCATGGCATGCATTTCTAAGTAAACCACTGCGATGTTTCGCTACAATTTGCTTAAATATTTGCTTAAATATTTGCTCAGTCTGAGCATTGCAATAGAAGGGGCTAAAGAATAGTCAGAATAGCTGTTACTGAGGGTTATAAGAAACTAATTTCCTATGTCCAAGGTTAGGAGGTATTTGTGTATAAATGAAAAGGGAAGAAGTGTCAATTCTCTGGGTGAACTTTGCTAGCTTTTTGTGACAGCATTTCCACTTCTAAATATTTTTTACTGACAGTTAAATACAATATAGCTTGTATTTCCATACCTTTTAAAGCAACATTTAATTTTTTCCTGCTGCCTCTTTTCAAACCTAGGTTTCTGTTTCCAACCCCTGTTCACAGGAGCTTAATGGTTAGCAAATGTGTGAGGGTGTTTGTGTATGTGTATCAATAGATAGATAATGGTGGGGACCTGCATATTCATGGAGGCTAATGAATAAAGTCCCTACTATAATTTTTTATACAGTCCCTTTACAACACTTGGTCAGTCACACCCTTTTGGAGGTGGCAATTCACATTACCTTTTTTTCACTAGTGCAATGAAAGAGCATTTAGGAGGGTGATAGATCACATACCAAAAAACTACCTGGTAAAATGAATGTGTGTATCGTGCCTACCTTATGCTCAATGTAACAAACCAAGCAACATACAACATATATTTTAGATGCAACTTAGGTCTTGCAGGAGTCCAAAGAAGGACCTCCAATCTGGGCTACAATTAAAAATTTTGAAGTCTTTGTAAAAAAATTGATCTCCAGCAGACATCTTCCAATAGCAGCGTGAAAGTACATTTTTTTGACTTGATGCTCTTCTAAGGTGTTGTTTGTTTCTGTTGTGACGTCTGGGAGCTATATACAAACGTATTTTTCCCAGGTGTCAAAAAGCATGTTTCTAAACGGCACCAGCTGCGAGCAGCATGTGATGTTTACTACTGCCACACCACTACTGAAAGGAGCATCTAGTTCCTATCGCTTTCAAAGTTCTCCTACCATGTTGAATGTTGTGGAAGTCTTCAGGCTTGTTTCAAAGGGCACTTGCACAGTGATACCTCATAAGGGGCACAGGCAAAACCTTTCCTGTTTCACATGATTGAAATTCTTTATTGGAGTATTTGCACAAAGGTGCACAAGGGTGCTTTGAGTGCAAAATTAAATTCATGGTGTTTTATGAATAATAGTCTTAAATCACCTGTTAGTTTAGTAACTGGCAGGCCCACCAAAGCTGGTGTCACAATACCCTATGTGAGTGCGTTGCACTGGAAGTCTGAGAAATATTGTTTCTCTTTGTGTTTAGACTTCAGAGGCAATAGTATCCATAACTTTCCAGTGGAGAGTTAAGATAAAATAAACTTGTCAGGTGGCTTCCTAGATTATGGAGCTTGTTGCCTGTCTTACTGAAGCTGCCTTTCCAGTGCTGTGCTTGTCAACACCCTCAAGATACTCTGTGGTATTTTAACATTATTCTTAAGGGACGCTGAGTTCTTGTAAAGGAGTCTTGCTCATCGTAGATACGCCTCTAGGAGTGAGCTGCTACTCTATAACCCACATCACAGAGGAATGTAAAGCATCTGTTGTGATAAAGCCTGTTGTGCCTTTGTTCTGATACTTAAGGCAAATCCAATTAGTGGGTTTAGCTTTATTAACTTGCTGATGAATAACATCCTTGAAAATCAAATTAATAATAGTTGAAGTTTACATTAAAAGTGGAGTATGACACAAAACTAAGTGTCTTCTCAATCAGATGTATATCCTGATGCAGCAGTGAAACACAAGACCAATACAAAGCAAAACATCAGAAAGAATTTCTTTAAGCTATGGTAGGGATTCTTGTGTTTAGCAGTAACTTGTGATTAGTTGACTTGGTGTACTTTTAGAGGCAAAATTATTGAAAGGAAAAATATAGGCAAAAAAGGAGAAAACTTACTGAGAAGTAATATGAACAATAAAATACAGACTATTGATAACTAGAAACACTTCCATGGCAGAGCGAAGCATATGATGAGAGTTTTTAACATTCTTTTTTAAAATGAGCTAGGCTCTTGATTTTTCCCGATACTGGCCATTGGGGGCAGGGGGTTGGGGGTGTAGGGAGTGTGAGAAACAACATTTTGATTACTCTAGAAACTACTAAAATTTCCCAAAAAAACCCCAACCATCCAGCAAAGACTTCCGAGTTGGAGAAGACTTCCCCAAGCATGCACCTCAAATATTGTGCTCAGTTTTGGGCCCCTCATTACAAGAAAGACATGAAGTGCTGGAGTGTGTCCAGAGACAGGCAACAAAGCTGATAGAGTCTAAAGAACAAGCGTTACGAGGAGCAGCTGAGGGAACTGGGGCTGTTTATCCTGGAGAGGAGGCTCAGGGGAGACCTTTTTTTTTCTCTGCAACTACCTGAAAGGAGGTTGTAGGCAGGTGGGGGTTGGTCTCTTTTCCCAAGTAATAAGCAATAGGACAAGTGGAAGTGTCCTCAAGTTGCACCAAGGGAGGTTTAGGTTGGGTATTAGAAAAAGTTTCTTCACCAAAAGTGTTGTCAAGCATTGGACCAGGCTTCCCAAGGAAGTGGTTGAGTCACCGCCCCTGGAGGTATTTGAAAGATGTGTAGATGTGGTGCTTAGGGACATGGTTTAGTGGTGGACTTGGCAGTGCTGGGTTAACAGTTGGACCTGATGATCTTAAAGGTCTTTTCCAACCAAAATGATTTTATGGTATCAGGAATTTCTATTCTGCTTTCCTTAGTCTGTTCTGCTTTCCTTAGGTAGCCACAAACAGCTGCAAAGGTCTACAAGGGGAAAATAGTAGAACTAATTTGACCCATCACCCCTCATTGTCACATGTTTTCCTGTCCTCATTCCAGTGCTCACGAGAACACAGGACTGCTGTCAGCAGATAACCATCTATCTGGCAAAAATAGCTACTTTGCTGTTACAGAAAGCTGGTGATCACCTGTTTTTTTTTGTGTTTTTTTTTTTTTTTTATTATTTTGGTCTCTTACTCCTCAAAGATTTGTATGCTTTTTACTTGGCAGCCTTTCTTTCATATGTAAGCCTTGACATGGCTGGGCCCTTGTCAGTCTTGCTGATTATGTGATGCTTTTTGAGCGTCCTGATGTATTTTCACAGCATCTTCAATATGGGGTTGATCGGTTGAATTGCAAGTGATGTTTGGGGGGGGTGTGGAGCATGGGGGAATAAGACAAGTGACTAACTTTTATTTCTTTTACTGTGTATCCTGTTTAGTTAGATAGTTGGTTGAATCTGTGGTTCTTGCTGTGTGTTTTATTAAATGTGAAAATTTACGGAACTCCCACTGTTTCTGATACACTTTAATCTCTAGTTAGTAAAGGAAGTGGCTTTTATTTTCTTTTATAACTGCTTGGGGTTTTTTCTCTTTTTTTTTTTTTTTTTTTAATAGATGGAAAAATTGGTGGATTCGTGGAATTCTCACTCTAGCTATGATTTCTGTGTTTTTTCTGATCATATACCTGGGATCGTTTATGCTGATGCTTCTGGTAAGTTTGTTTAAATGCATTCTACCGTGCAAGAATTACTTGATTTCTTTGTTCATTGTGCCTAAGACAGCTGGAAGCAAACCGAACAGACAGCTAAGAGCAATTTGTCTCTTATTTGTCTAAATGTAAATGCCTTTGAAAAACACTGGACAGATTCACAACTGGGCCTTGTGGATTAAGGACTTCTTCTATGCTATAATTAATTTTTTTTAAAAGTAGGAATGAAGGTAACTAAGAAGTTGAACAATTGTTGCCTTGAAGTTAACTAAACTACTGTCATCCGTTTCCTTGTCTGGTTCCCATCACCTACTGTTATGTTTTTTGAGGTTTGTTCAAAAAACCCCAAGAAATGAACAACACCAACCTTCCCCCCCCCCCCCCCCCCCCCCCCGAAAAAACAACCCCAAAACAAAAAACCATGAAGACACAAGAGAGTCATGTTTGAGGCTGAGGAAAGCAGGCAGCTCTGGTTTGCTCTCTGTGACCGGCACTTAAAGGCTTTCCTCAAGCATGCTCCATTAATTCTCTGCTTCTCTATGGGGCTGCCTTGCAGCCTTGGGCTTATTTGTAGAATGGGGCTAGGTCCCATCCCATACAGAGATAAAGTGCGTTTTTATGTCATGAAGTGAAATAATAATAATATGCCCTACATACCCGGCCAGCCTTTATTGCTTCTTTCCATCATTTTTATTGCTGGTATTTTTACTGAACAATGTTTCAAGTGTCATAACCACTTGTGGCAAGTAACAGGCAGGGATGTGGCTTCTGAAACACTGAAATTGGTACTTCTGGGTAACTGCTTTGATATTTCACTCTTAAGTTCATTTAACTGTCAAAATGTGCTTTTTCTACTGTTTTGTGAAACACCTTTTCAGTTGTATTTATAGAATCATTTTGGTTGGAAAAGACCTTTAAGATCATCAGGTCCAATCGTTAATCCAGCACTGCTAAGTCCATTACTCAGCCGTGTCCCCAAACACCACATCTACACATCTGTTAAATACCTCCAGAGATGGAGACTCGACCACTTCCCTGAGCAGCCTTTTCGCATGCTTGACAGCCCTTTTGATGAAGAAATTTTTCTTAGCACCCAGTCTAAACCTCCCCTGGCACAACTTGAGGCTGTTTCCCCTTGTCTTGTCACTTGTTACTTGGGATGAGAGACCGACCCCCACCCGCCTACAGCCTCCTGTCAGGCAGTCGCAGAGAGCGATAAGCCCCCCCTGAGCCCCCTTTTCTCCAGGCTAAACACCCCGGCTCCCTCAGCCGCCCCTCACAACACTTGTGCCCCAGCCCCTTCCCCAGCCCCGCTGCCCGTCTCTGGACACGCTCCAGCCCCTCAGTGTCCCTCCTGCAGCGAGGGGCCCAAACCTGAACACAGGATTCCAGGGGCGGCCTCACCCGTGCCCAGTGCAGGGGGACGGTCACTGCCCTGGTCCCGCTGGCCACGCTGTTGCTGACACAAGCCGGGATGCTGCTGGCCCTCCTGGCCACCTGGGCACGGTGCTGGCTCATGCCCAGCCGGCTGCCCACCAGCACCCCCAGGCCCTTTCCCCCCAGGCACTTCCCAGCCGCTCTGCCCCGGCCTGGAGCGCTGCGTGGGGCCGGTGTGACCCCAGGGCAGGACCCGGCACTCGGCCTTGTGGAACCTCATCCAAGTGGCCTGGGCCCGTGGATCCAGCCTGCCCAGACCCCTCTGCAGAGCCTCCTGCCCTCCAGCAGATCAGCACCCCTGCCCAGCCGGGTGTTGGCTGCAGACTCGCTGGGGGTGCACTCGATCCCCTCGCCCAGATCACAGACCCAGATCACACGAACCAGGACCGGCCCCAGCGCTGAGCCCTGGGGAACACCCCGTGTGCCCGGCCGCCAGCTGGATGTGGCTCCATTCCCCACCCCCCTTTGGGCTCGGCCAGCCAGCCAGCCTTTTACCCAGCCCGGAGCGCACACGTACAGGCCGCGAGCAGCCGGTTTCCCCAGGAGATGCTGTGGGACACGGTGTCAAAGGCTTTACTGAAGTCCAGGTAGACAGCACCCACAGCCTTTCCCTGATCCACGAAGTGGGTCACTTGCTGGAGAAGATCAGGTTCATCAAGCAGGACCTGCCTTTCATAAAACCCTGCTCTTTGGGCCTGATCACCTGGTTGCCCTGTACATGCTGTGTGATGGCGCTGAGGGTGATTTTCTCTATAATCATCCCTGGCACTGAGGTCAGGCTGACAGGCCTGTAGCTTCCCAGACCCTCCTTCTGGCCCTTCCTGTAGATGGACATCACATTTGGTAACCTCTGCTCTACTGGAACCTCCCTGTTTCGCCAGGTCTGCTGGTAAATGATGGCAAGTGGCTGAGTGAGCGTTTCCCCAGCTCCCTCAGTACCCTCGGTGGTCCCATCCTGCCCCATAGACTTGTGTGTGTGTTGAAGTGGTGTAGCAGGTCACTGACCATTTCCCCTTGGATTATGGTGGCTTCATTCTGCTCCCCCTCCCTGTCTTCCAGCTCAGGGGGCTGGGTACCTGGAGAACAACTGGTCTTACTATTAAAGGCTGAGGCAAAGAAGGCAGTAATTACCCCAGCCTTTTCTTCATCCTTTGTCGATATGTCTCTCCCCACATCCAGTAAAGGATGGGGATTTTCCTTAGTCCTCTTTTTATTGCTGATGCATGTATAGAAACATTTTAATTATGTTGTCTGGCAGTAGCCAGTCTAAGTTCTAGCTGGGCTTTGGCCCTTCTGATTGTCTCCCTGCTTAACCTCATGACATCCTTGTCGTCCTCCAGAGTTGCCTGCCCCTTCTTCCGCAGGTCATAATCTCCCCTTTTTCCCCTGTATTTTCTTCAGAACTGGAATGCTGTTTCACCAGTATTATGGTCTGCACTGCAGCCTTTACATCTGAATTAGTCTGAGTTTTATTTCCTATTTTCAGGTGAATGACATAATAAAGTAGTAATTTATTGTTTCATTGGAAAACAGATATATAAATGAAACATAGAAATGGAATAATGTTCTTCCTCTGTTGTACTGCAAAGCAATAATGCTGTCTTCTAATATGATAAACAGGTCGTACAGTTGACATTTGAGACTTTGTAAAAAAGAATGGAGGGAAAGACCAGTTTTGTTCATGAATTATTACTTTTTACTGGAATCAAATACTTTACATTTAAACAAGAGTTGTCATGTTAAAACCAAATCTTAATACTGAGCCTGAAAATGCCCAGAGTATTTTCTTGTAAGAAGGGTAATCTAGTGAAGTTTGGAAGACAAAACCTGAGACTGCTCTAAAAAGTGTGGAGGCATGTTTGATGTTTGCCTGCTACTAAGGTAACAGGTACTTCCATGCCTTTGGATCCCAGCGTCCTTTTCCACTGTGAGGTGCAATCCTTTAACGTTGCTCTTGCACGTAGCATTTCAGTTTTATAATGTAGGCCAAGCATAAGGGCACGAGAAAGGGAAGCTTCAAAATTAACTCGCCGAGGTGGTGTAAGACTGTTTTAAACTGCATTCACCTGTTGAGCAAGACAAAATTTATTCATGGATGCAGGTGGTGAGAGAATACTGCAAAGCCTGGCACCTGGCGTGTGCAGCTGGTGTGGGCAGGTTCTCACCCCTGCCTCTGCACAGGGTTACTTGTGACCTGTGTTTGGCAATACTTGATAGCTGGGCAGGGCCACCTGCTTGGTGACGGTGGGTTAGCCAAAACTGGTGGAGAGTCCTTTGGAGCCCAAAGATTGACAGGACGTACTACCAGACTTGCACGGGCAAGCATGGGAGTAGTGAGATCAGCAAAACAAAATTAAACGGTGGAGGGTGTTGTGTTCAGACCTGGGTTAGGTAAGCTTTGCTTCTAATCATCAATGCTAATTGCCCTTAATGAGATGCTTGCAAGTGGAAGACCTGGGTGTCCAAGTTGTGTTGCACAGCTAGTTTTTTCCATTGGGTCTTAGAAAATATTTCTTAAGCTAAATTTAAGGATGAAGCTTAGCCAAAAGGAGTAGAAGTGCCTTCCGTAGAGGAAAGGCTTTCGACCTGTTGCTGCCGAACTGTAAAAGTCAGCAGCTTTCCTTTGTTTCACGAGTGTATTCTTGTAGGTAGCCCCATGTATTTTTTTCTCAGCATGCCTAGTGATTCTGAGGGTTTTGGGGGAGGTTTAAAGCAGAGCTTTAGTTTTCTTTGGACTTTGCTTTGAACCTGTCTGTTTGCTGTGCGGAATTTGAATTTGTAATAATTTCTCCCCTTAGTGCAGGTTGCAGTACTGCTTACTGCCTTTAAGAAACAACTGCAGCATCTTCACATAGTTTTTTATTTCTTATTTTAGGTCTTAAGCATCCAAGTGAAGTGTTACCACGAAATCATTACTATAGGTTACAGAGTCTACCACTCGTATGATTTACCATGGTTTAGATCCCTCAGCTGGTGAGTAGCAAGCAAGAACATCAATAAGCAGGGATGGGAAACTTAAATGTTCATGTTCCTCATGTCCTCTCATGGCAGAATGATGGCTTTGTATGTCATGTGCACACACAAAACTTGACATCTGTCTCTAATACAGGATTCTGTAGCTGTCTTCCACCTCTGAACTTGGACAAGTTAGTTGGCCTTTTACTATCACAATTTTTCCCTTGATAGAAATACATATATATGTAAATATATATATGTATGCATGTGTATATGCTTTAAGTCAGAACTGAGCATGTGTAAGCTATCTAAAAATGTGCATAGCCAAATAATCACCTGATATGTATTACCTGAACTGCTTTGCTTTTTTTTTTTTTTTACATTGGCTGTTAACCTTGCACAAGTAATAAATAGAACAGGTACCTTAAAAGCTCCTCTACACGCACGCAGAGAATTGAAATAATAGCATACAAGCTTTAAATCCTTTCCAATCATGCATTTAATCACAGGACAGCATACATGTAGTGTTGGGGGATCTTCTGAAAGGCAAAACATAAGATTAATTTTTCTGGCAAATCCCAGATACTTGTGACAATGTCCAGTTTACATAGGGCTGGATAGAACTGGGGAAATCAACTCTTCTGAGTTCTGGGAGGAAAAAGAAAAGCTTTTGATTAGCATTAGTGTTATGGGAAGGTGTTGGGCGCATGTAGTCTCTAAGGTGCTTAAGGACACAATTCTTCGACATGGCCTGTGTTGTGTTGTTTCAGATTTGTGTTGGGTTTGTCTTTTTTAAGGAATTGAAATATCTGTGTTATTCCCTGTCTCTTATCACATCGCTTCTTCACTTCTAGAAGCAACTTTACTGTGTAATGTTGTCGATTCCTGCTGTTGGCTTTTCTGTAAGTGCTAATCGGTTCCCCTCTGGTCACACCTGGATTATCCAGGGGAATGATCTACCGTCTGCTTTATTCCATAGCTTCTGGATCTACAGCTACGGCGCTCAGGCATGAATGATTCTACAGCCTTACCAAAATGTTTAGAGGACAATATAGGCACTCTACCACTTAGTCTACTTTGGCAGTTGGCCACTGTCACCTTCATATGTGGAGCTCAATCAACTCCCCTGTATTGCTATACTAGTTAACATCAGAGTTCCTTTCAGTCCAACATCTGGCCACTGAGACATTTCAATGAGATGAGAGAGTCCTGTTAGTAGTCTGAAGATCAACTGTTTGGCTCAGAGATGTGAAGTCTTGCAAAATGAGTGTCAACATCTATTAGGGGGAAAAGGATGAGTACCAATTGCTTGAAGACTAGCTGGAGATCCAGTTTATCACAAGTTTTTATCTTCTGTGGCTGACTTTGGTAGTAAGCTGAGGAGTATGTTGCCCAGAGAGGTGCATCTCTTAGTGATTTCGGATTTGCTATTTATTGGTTTTTACTGAGTGCTGCCTTGGTATTTGAGGATCCCATTGTGACTTTAGAAAGCCAAGTAATTGAACTTGCATGAAAACCTGTGACAGCGTTACTGCATACTGACTGCTTTGGCTGAAGGGAATTTCTTTGAAGATCTTGCAAAAAGAGATGGCTGAAGGTGACGTTTCACCTCAGTTGAACTTTGGGTATGAACATAGTCCCACAAAATTGTTTTGGAAGAGTTGTAGTAATACCTGCATTTACTAGTTAGTTGATGGATTTAACCCGGTCAGAGTAACGCTCGGTCAAGAAAGCTAAAAGGCAAAGTGCATGGTGGAGTAGAGCAGGAGATGCAGCAGTAACTCTTTCAGATGTGAATCTTCAGGCCAGATGGCAAAAGTATAGTTACATTCAGATCCTTCAGCTCTGTCACATGCACTGTGTTACAACCTCAGCGGTTTCGTTATGCAAGTACCTTTTTTCTTGTTTGTAAGGCAGAAATTACAAACCATCCTTATTAGGATACAGGAGAAGCATATGCAGAATTTCTTGTGTTGGTATCGATGATAGCAGGTACTTGTTCTTTGCTTTTAGGATATCTGAAAAGGACTTGCATAGGTGTGGAGTATTCAATACTGTAGTTAAGGGTGAAATTAATTTTCCAACTGTATCCTGCTGTGTTTGTTTTTCTAGTGCAGTTGCTTTAGAAAAAATTAATTACAAAGATTGGCTTGTCGGAGGAGACACCAACCCAGAAGTATAAGACTGGGTTTATACTTGAATTTTATTTATATCACATCTTTTCTCCCCTTCTGGTTTTCCTTTTGTGTGGTGTGTTTTATTGTGGTTTTTTGTTTGTTTTCTTTTTAAGAATGACACTTAAATACATACTATCTTGTTAAAATAACTTCTAGTTATTGTGTGTTGTAGGTACTTTTTGCTCTGCGTGAACTACTTCTTTTACGGAGAGACTGTAGCTGATTACTTTGCTACGTTTGTTCAGAGAAGAGAACAGCTTCAATTCCTAATTCGTTACCACAGGTTTATATCTTTTGCACTCTATTTAACGGGTAAGTGTAGGAAATTTCAAAAATGAAAGAACTTTGTGCTGCATTTGTTTCTTTGCTTATTTCTTTTAAAAAAAAATCATTTCTCCCCAGCTTTATGCACTTTCAATTTCTTTTTCCTCTTGATGTTTGAGGAAATGAGGTGTTTGTGGTTCCATTTTTCCTGTGAAAAGATGAATATTAATTTTGTGTTCACCGAGAGTAAGAAAGCAGCCTAAACAAGTAGATTATTTGGAGGAAGTTGAGCTAATAGTGCTCAAGAGAAGTTGGCATGAAGTAATTTTGATCGCTGAGGAAGTGGGGCTCTAGTACTGGAATACATGAACACTATTTTGGCAGTCTGTGGGGATGACTTATATGTGTAATTGCTGTGCTGGGCCGATGCTTTATTTTGCAAGTGTTCTAGTAGGTCTACAGCAATAAGATTTACCAATGTATTTTAAACTGATTATTCAAAATGCCTGAAGGTTTATTTTGAATGCAAGATACTCAGATGCTTTCCTCATGGATAGATTTTCCTCACTATCCAAAGAATATTTAAAAGCCTCTTCTCTAGGAAGACAAGATGTAAGCTGGCAGTCTTGTGGGTATTGCTTTGTGATACACATGTCCATGGTATTTTCAGCGATGCAGTTGATATTACTTTAGCATAAAATTAAATCAATTGAAGACTCAGATTGTCCTAAGGGACAGGAGACTGCTATGCTACAAATACTTGTAAAATATATTAAGAAACCTGATCTTCACGATGAACTGTCAGTCTGTCTACTCTTAATTTATTTTTTTTTAAACCAGATAAAAATTCTACTCTGTGCTTAGATTGCAAACTTGAAACTGACTTTGCAAGACTTGACCTTTTTCAGTTGCCTTTGGCTTGAGGAAACTAACTGAGCTAATGCCTCGTGCCAGCTGAAGGATGGTGAGGGGAGAGATGAGACAAGCCAGTCATAAGCAAAAGCAGGTGACAGAAGGTAGCAGAACCCCGTGGTGGCTGTCACATTGGGATTGTGGGGTCACTGAGGGGCTGTCCCCAAGGTTAAGGGTCTTCTAAGGACCTCTGACCCCTGCTGGTGCAGGACGTTGCCCTAGTGGAGAAGAGATGCTGTCTTAGCCACCCAGAATGTTTCTTTTAGTCAGTTGAATTCTCCCATACCTGCACTTCATGCTTGTGTTGTGTGCAGCTGTAAGGCTGTCTGGGGCAAAGGGGCAAGATGGTCTTTTCCTTTTGGTTATTTCTGCTAATTTTTCAAAACCCACTTGTTGACTTGGTTTTTGTGTGTTTTTTAAAGATGATGGTCTTCTCCCCTAAAAATTGATGTCTACAATGGGACCTTGTAAATAATGAAATGGGTGCTCTTTACTGATGTTAACTAAATCTTGTGCTCCGATGAGAATAATTCCATATGCACACTTAACTGAATACAAGCAAACACTCCTAGCAGCAGAGGGATTAAAAACTGCTTCAAGGGAAGAGAATTACTGGTATATCATAGTTCAGTGTAATGAAATATAAGATGGTACAAACTACACTTGCTTTGTTTTACAGGCTTCTGCATGTTTGTTTTGAGTTTAGTGAAGAAACATTATCGTCTGCAGTTTTACATGGTGTGTATTACCCACTTTGCTGTGGTCACTCATGTTATGAATGTCACTAGAAGCAGTCGTGTCCCTATGCTTGTAAAATAGCTTGGAAGAGGGGTGTGGAAAATGCACTTAAACAGACAGTAATGTGAAATCACATCATGTTGGCCTGTTCAGCATCTGTTCACTTTGCAGCTTGTTGTTATATTATGGGATGTGGCCCTTCAGTCAGTGCAGGCTGTCACTGGAGAGGCCTTGTGCATGTACAGCCTGATACGTTTCCCTTGGTGAGAGGCTGGTGTGAAAGAGATTCCTGGAGAAAGGGGTGTGCGTCTCCCCGGTCTGAAGCCAAACAGTTCAGCATAGGTGGGAAGTGGTTCTTGTGACTCAAGTGTTACTTAGTACGTACTTACTTAGAGGGCCCACTGAAGTACTGTGATGGGAACTTGATCTTAACCCCTATGTGGAAGGTTTATTCTGTGACATTTAAAAGCAGTTCTGGTCTTCTGCTCTGCTGTGCCTCCATAGATCATTAATCCATTAAAAGAGACCAGTGTTCTCATCTCCTGTTATTTGTCCACCTAATAAACATCATAGTAGCTAATCAAAGAGTGTGAACCTTTTTCTTATAGGCCAAACCCTAATTTTGTAACATCATCGGTAAAAAAAACAAAACCAAAAAAACACCTAAAAAGAAACCCCCAAAACCCCACAGACACCCCCTCCCCCCCCTTTAATATAGGAATGATAAGAAGCAACACAAAACAGTAATGCAGCTTCTGTCTTTAAAGAACTCGAGCAGTCAGGGCACTGCACAACCTTAAAGATTTCCTAAAGCTCTGGGGATGCAGTTAACCCCTCTGTGTATACAGTGCTTTAGGTAGCACTTCACCATTGAGGAACGCTAATTCTAGACTCGTACTTAGCTGAGCCCTGTATGAGCATGTAAAAAACCACTTTTACTCAAAAAAATTACTGTGTGTGGGAGAACTTGTCTGACAGGGAGATGCAGCTTTTCTAGGAGAGGTGGTCTTTATCTTCTAATCTGCAGTAAAAATCCTTATCATCAGATTGGCACAAGGTAAATATATTAATTTTCCATGATTTTTTCCCCCTGCTGGAAAGAAGGCAGAAAAACTTGGTGCCTGCCCAGAAAACATTAACGTGTGACCACTTAAGAATTGCAGTAAAAAGATGGAAGCCACGCAACACAGTGTTTGGGCAGACAAGATTAGCCATTTGGTTTTAGGTGGTGTTCCAGTATCACTGTACACATACTAAAAATTTTGCTCCAAAGACGCTTTAATTAACCAGCAGGTAATATTTTCAGAAACCTTAGGCAGTTCTTGCACACCCCCTTTCAGCCTTCTTGAGTTGTCTTAACTGGAAGGAGATGCTGGCTGCCATAGGAAAACACGTGTGATAACAGATCGAAAGAAGTAGGACATTTAGAGTGCTTAAAGTTGGTGTTTCATGGAAAAACTACCAGTTCTTGATTTAAAACTTTTTGGAAAATAAAACTTATTGTAGAATCTTTACTGGTAAACTGTTTGGAAACCACTTTATTGTGCACTGGTGCTACAGAATAAACACCAAGTACATACAGTAATACTGAGGAGAACAACTGTTGGAATGACCATGTGTGTAAAAATTAACACTGTGTTTTCACTAATCCTGAGAATATTCATGTTTCATAAGAGGACTGGTATTCTGTTATGAGAGATATCTACATCTGTGTAACATAACTCTTTCATAAGTAGTTCATTGCCATTTTATCGTTACAGTTCTAACATGTCTGTTACATGTATATACAGAATATCACGTTGCTTACATTTCTTTGCTGCTTTCACGCTGAAGGTGTATGTTTTATTAAATCAGATGTTAAACTGCATGTTAAAACTTTCTGGGTGGAGGTAAGTGATGGGGAAACCTGTTAAAGTTTCAGTACTTGCTTCAGAAAGGCAGCTAACTTGTGATATACTGTATGCACACATCTCTTGCATTATCACTAGAACTGGTCTTCCCTGTGAACTCCTAACTATCTCCTTTAGCCAGTATTTGCCGAGGTGTACGGGTCAGTGTTTTCACTAACTGTTGTGTTGTTGCATTGTTAACAGTTCGCATGGACTCATGTCACTTTGCTGATCACTGTAACTCAATCTCATCTTGTCATCCAAAATCTCTTTGAAGGCATGATCTGGTAAGGGGACAGTAATAAACTGGTTTGTAACTGTTGCATTGAAAGGTTGGTTCTTTTACATAGAACTGGTTAAGCAATAATTGTGGAAACAGTTCAAAGAGCACAAATTGAAGGAGCATTAATGTCTAGTTGGAAGGGGAATCAGAGGAATTGGGAGCAATGAGGTAAAGGATACAGGAGAGGAAGCAGAAACCTCTAACTAGGTTGGCAGCCACAAGTGTGATAGTTTTGAACAACCGCTTAATTTACTTGAAAGGAGGATTGTTTGCATGCTTGGTGAAATAGTTTCCATAGCATTTTGCTGAATGGATGACTATCCAGCAATTATTTTTCAATTACTTGGGAGCTTAAGGTTGCTCAGAGCTATAGAAGTTGGACTATTTAATTTGAAATCCCCAGTCTGGTCACCTTCCCTGTTCAGATAAATTCAGATTACTTAAAGTATTTTAAGAGTTTAAATATTGGATATTGTTGGATCATCTTAATGCCCCATTTCCAGCGATATATTAAATTATGATGATGCAGTTAAACTCAATTACTTAGAACTGCTCCTCAAAGAGAGGGTGTGTTTTCCCACCCTGCACCTCTTTAGGGACAAGGTAAATTACAAGTTGAGAAAGAAGGAAGAAGCACATGGAAGATAATCTGTGTCCTTCTAAGGACATAAAACTGCATGTTGTCCTGTTACTTTTCCTAATATATTTACAGTGGGGGAGATTACTGCAGAAAAGATGCGCTCATAGAAAAAAAACCCCAAAGCCTTTGACAAAGTTTGTGCAAACAAATTTTTTTCATAGTGATGGTGATCATGTGCCAAAATCTGAACCTAATTGCCTTGCTAGCCTGTTTTATATTTCCACTGGTGCTAGGCAATTTTTCAGATGGTTGCAAAATCTGACTTTTAGCTTATTAATACATCTCTGCTTTGAAAAGGGTAAAAAATAGAGGTTAACAGGCTTGAGTAACAAATACAGATGCTGTCTGCATGCAGAGAGCACTTAGAAAGCTAAACCAGACTGCTCCAAGCTGACAAGAGGGGGGAAAAAAAAAGGAAACTTTTTTTTTTAATTTAGGTATCATTACACTTTACAAGGAATTTGCTTGCTTTGATGTTACCAGAAACATTAACATGTTTATATTTGTTCATTTCTTCTTAACTGTGGTACCAGTCTTCAAGCCTGATAGGAAAAAAACAGCCCGCTCACATTTTAATCTCATGCACCAAAATCATATTTTAACTTGAACTAACATGGATCTGTAATGGTCTGGATTGGCTGAAGACTAAAACCAGTATAGCTAAATATGCTGTTCATGCAGGAACTAGCTGAACACATTATGAAACATAATTCCTTCTAAATACTACAGAAAAAATTCCCAGAAACAAATGCTGCTGTTTCAGTTTCTGTCCTATGTTTAGGTTGGGCAGCTTTTCTTTTTCTCCGTGAAACTTTTAATGTCTTTCTGTAGGTTTCTGGTTCCCATTTCAAGTGTCATCTGCAACGATATTACTGCTTACATTTTTGGATTTTTCTTTGGCAGAACACCATTAATTAAGGTAGGTACTTAGGCACTTCCTCACTAACAAGCTTTTACAATTTATAGCATTTTTGATACTTGTTCAGAAACACGTTCATGGAAAAAATACTTTCCGCTGTGCTGCGTGATGCACATCTTTGCTAGAAAAAACAATTGACTATCCTATGTCTGAAGATTTGTACGTGGAAACTGGGATTAATGTATATGTGATATTGACATTACAGTATAATACAGTTCAAGCCTATTACATCATAATTGCTTCCTTTTTGGATGGTATATGCGGGTTTAACTGCATGCTTACTGTACAAAAACTGTAATTTGAAATAAGCTGCTAGGTCATATATACCTATGCCTCGTTTGGTCTCGTGGAGGTAGCACCAGGGTCTCAAGCAGTAATCTTCCTATTCTGCTAAAATATACCAGACTCCACAAAAAGCCACAAATTATTATTTTCATGATGTTGCAATATTAACTTTTGGGTATTTGGCTGGTTCTGATATTAAACTGCTCCTAAATTGAAAACGTGATAGAATTTGATGAAGAAAATAGCTTGCTACACTGGCCTTTCCAGGCCTGCAGTTATTTACTGTATTGTTTTGCCAGTCTGTATGTAGGAAGCTAGTGTCTCCCGAGGAGCATCCCCAGCAGCAGTGATCTAACACCCAGGCTTCCGTTGCTATCTAAGTGTGCAGTTGCTAGCAGAGGTCCCCTGCAGAGCCATCACGCACTTGTGCAGGTTTCCGAGCCTTCTGCTTGGAGGAGCTCAGCGCGTTACCCAGGGGCAGGCAGCAGCCTCAGGACAGCAGCAGCAGAGGAGGGAAAGGGAGCCCTCCATTCCCTCAAGCTGCCCAGTGGCACTAACCAAGCTGTGGCACTTTCCCTCCTTGCCTGGGACAGGCCCTAGCCATACTCCTCTGTGTATCTTGCTCAGTGGCTGCAGCTGCTGACACTCGGTATTTCACACATCTGAAAAACCCAAGTAGAAAGTTCATTTTCACAAATGAGTTCCAGTAAAAAGGGTTCAATGATGCAATGATGAGGCTAATGCTATCTGTTTTGTGCCTAGCTGTCTCCCAAGAAGACCTGGGAAGGGTTCATTGGAGGCTTCTTTTCCACAGTTGTATTTGGATTTATTGTAAGTAACCACAGGACTTTCCTTGTATAGGTTCAGTCTTCAACTTCTTGTTTTCACTTGAAGTGAAATTACTGACAAATTTGCTCATCTCAAACTGCTGAAAGTCTAAGAGTTAGGGTTTTGGTTAGAGAATTCTGCTGGACAGGTCAGGCACGGCTCGCACCTCTCCTGAGTAGGTCATATTGACTATTTTTGTCATTACTGTTACTATCTCTGGAATAGCATTATTTATGCTTTTTATAGTAATACTTTTGTATTACCTACTATATAATGACATTTCTCCTGAGAAGTAGTTTATACTGATGATATGCGTGGATGGTAATACCAGCATACAGTAACTGGTCTGATAAGTAATAGATCACCAAGGTCAGCAGAACTTGTAACTGCCAAACTTGGTAGAAGCAATAGTTCAAGTTTCAGTGGAGAAGTGAACTGCAAAGAAACGATGAGTGGCTAACATTTTGAGGATTTTTTAATGCAAAAACGTCCAGTAGATGTGAACCTGAGAGAGATGAAAAGGAAAACAAGTTAGGAAATCATCACTAAGTCCATTGAATGTCCCCATTTGTCTGCCTTGTTGAGGCGTTCTCCAGCTTGGCCAACAGGCCAATTTTACTCCATTCTGGGTCTCTTTGTTACTAAAAACATCTTCATTATCCTCAGTGTGCAATGACAAAGCCATCCATTACAGTATGATTTTTGACTTTAACAACAAGTGCCTATTTCAGGAGTCTTTGTTTTGCTTTTCAGTTTTCCTATTTTTTGGCTCAACATCAATACTTTGTCTGCCCCGTGGAATATAACAGTGAAACCAACAGATTTGTGACAGAGTGTGAACCTTCAGAGCTCTTTCAGATGACGAAGTACTCTGTGCCACCGTTGCTTCAGGCTGTGTTGGGATGGGTAAGGAAAAAAACCAAGGCTTTGCATAAAGTAGAAAGTGTGCTTCTCAGACTGAATGGTTTTCTAAACCTTTTAGAAAGGTGTATGAATGCTGGTAAGGCTTGAAGGGTAAGAACCAAATGGATGCTGTGAGCTCCTCCGTTGCTCAGACAGGGGAGGTGGTCGCCCAAGCAGAACTGAAATGCTTTGCTGGAGTCACCCAAGGACAGCCACCTGTGTTCTTGTGGCCTCTGCTCTCTTTGTGCTGGAAGTGGATGTCACATCAGCATTTTGCAGACAAATTGTTGTTGAAGAGCAACCTTTACATTTTTGTGGAAAGTGAACAAAGGCTTGTTATGGCCCCAATTAGTAGCAAACTTAAGTACTCTTCTAGAACTTCATTCCATTTTCAGCTGGCGTGTAACTGTTGCTAGGATTGGATGTCTACTTTCTTCACCACATAGCATCTTGCACATTAGTGCCATTACTTCCATGCTGAGTGAAAAAGGAGTACCAGTAATAGTTCCACGCAATGTAGTCACTGACCCTTTTCCTCACGCCCAGCCTGGAAATTTGTGTAAGTGAGCTGTTGTATCTTCACCTGTCAGGAAATAGGTCATCAGTTATTCTACTGTATAAAACAGTGCTCCGAAGTCACCAGGCTCCAGGGGCACTCCAACAGGGAGAGAATACTGGATAGAAACAAAGCAGTCATTGTCTTTCCTTTAGGGCAAAGAGGAGGTGATGGGGATAAATGCAGAAGCAGCGAGTTCCGCAGTGCTGCTCTCACCTGTGCTGTGGCTCAGCACAGAGGGTGACTGCACAGCGTGAGGGAAGGCAGCAGGCTTTGCCTATGTTTACATGGGTGTAAGGGGAAGGAGAAGAGTTGATGTGGTTACCAGAAGGAAGCACAAACTGAAAACTGTAGCAACCAAACCTAAGACTAAAAGTAATTAATGGCTACGGTTGGTACTCAGAAAAGCGAGATCGCATCTAGAAGGAGCTCTGGTATTTTTCGTACCAAATGAATGTACTGTTGCTTCAGGGACTGTGGGGTTGATTGCAAATTTAATAAGGATTTTTCTGCACAAAACCACCATGTGGAATGAGCAGGGACAAATCTTACTGTGTCCAGCTATATTGTGTATTTTAGTAAAGGGCAAGGAGATGGGAATGCCCAGCTCTGTGCCAGTCTGATAGAGAGCTATCAGTTAACCCTGAAAAGAGGTAGTAGTTCCATGGGCTCTTCCGGAGTATTTTTGCCAGGCTCTAACAAGCCTTTTGAAGAGAGAATTAGCTTTAGGGCTCGTTGTAGAAAGTCAAATTGAATCTACTTGTTCAGGCAACAGCCTCTTTTGGATTTTCCTTCTGTTAGTCAATTCCTGATGTTCTCTCTCAGAATTATGACCAGGTGTTATGTTTGGAAGACATTTGCTGGATGTCAAAAGATATGGAGCCTTGTGTTCTCCCAGCAAAAACTGACTTAATTCCAACTCATAAACTTTACTGTTTGACAAATTGAATAGTTTATCCTAAAAGAAAGGTGTCTTCAGAAACTGCACAAAGTAGTCAAGATTGGTGTTGGCCAGCTGTGATGCCATTCAGAAACACAAGGTACAGGATTTTTCAGCTACAGATGGTGTTGATCAAGACTTGCCAGGGGAGGTATGCTCTTCTCGCAGGGATGAGGCCAGCATAGCATTCCCTCAGAGGCTGCAGCTTATACCATTGACTTGAAAGTGCTCAAAGCTAAGTTACAGAAAACCCCTACCAACAAACCACAACCCCAAAAACCATTTTCCCCAAAAAAATCCCAATCAAAAAGACGCAACAAACCCCAAACACCCCAACCAACCAACCCCCCCCCCCCCCCCCTTTTTTCTAGTCTGTGTCAAGAAGGAAAACAGGTACCTGTTGCCAGCAAAGTCTCTCTTATCTGTAAGAACTTGAACGGCTCAAAAAAATGTCTGTGGACAGGCTGAAGGGACCCATATCTGTTTAAATGCAAACCGAAAAGTTTAATCTCTAATCTCCTATTATTGCCATATGTACACAAAGGTGACAGTATGACAGATCAGTGCAAATTTCATAGCTGTCTTGTGAGAGCACTTGAAAGAAGTGACAGTGAATTGCATGAAGGTGGAGAGCATTGGGCCACTTACTGGGGCGATACTAGGAATTTGTGGAAAGCTCCTTTTTTTCTGGAAATGGAGCTGGAAAAGCAGAGCCAGGAAAGATGAAAGAGTACCATGGTACATTATGGAATTAGTAGTTACATTCCTTACGATCAACTAAGCGATTGGCTGAAAACCACATAGTTTGTTAATGTTAACTGCTCTAGCAACCCCTGATACTTCATCCTGTTCACGTGGTCAGACCTTTCAGCAGCTTTCTACAGTGTGTCTACTTTTCCTTTCTTTACAGTATTTGTGTAAGGAAAACTAGAGCTTTGTTGATATTTGCTAACACCCCCATTTTAAAATAGTAAAGCTTAAAATGCCTACCATCAAACATATTGAAATTGCTAATTATTTTTCTTGTAGGAAACTGTGAATATGTACCCATTTCAGATGCACAGCATTGCATTGTCAACGTTTGCCTCGTTAATTGGGCCTTTTGGAGGATTCTTCGCCAGTGGATTTAAAAGAGCTTTCAAAATCAAGGTGTGTGATGGCTACCAGAAGCCAGTTTTGTTTTGGTTTTCTCTTTGCGTTAGATAAATTGGTGGATGTCGTTTGGTTTGGTTATTTTTTTAATCGTTTGTTGTAGTACCTAGTGTTTCTGCTAACGTGCTGTGATGTTTGAGCATCGGCAGCGTACTTAGTTTTATCAGATATATGTATGTGTTATTCTTAAAACTTTGTGTAATCAATGTGACTTTAGTGTTGGAAGTCAAAGAATAATTTGGTTTTATATTTTGGTTGGTAATTACTTTTTCAAGTCACATTGCAGAAATGGGTTAGACGAGCAAGATAGGAGATATTATACTTGATATTGAAGGCAATCTGTAGATGCCTGGGAAGCACTGATGGTGGCATACGCTTCAGAGTGCGGCTGGCTCCATTTTACCTGTAGTATTTGTGTCGTACACAGATGCTGACATGTCAGGTTCACCAAAGCATGAGATGTTTGGCTGCCTTTGCCCATACGGTGCCACCTGACAATACAGATGCTGTGATGTGCTAACCTCTGTTTATTGCAAGGTGTGCGCTGTCGCTTGTGGCAGTGTTGGCCCTGGCTGGTATTAAGCGGCAGCAGGAGTACGGGCAGAGGGCAGCCCCAGATTTTCACCTGACCTTCTTTATGTCTTGCTAGGACTGCTGTAATTCTTACCCTGTTGCTTGTTGTTGTTCCCTGTTTTGGCGTGGGCATTGCACAGAAGGATACGGACCTGTTTGTGGTGATCTCCTGTACGTGTGCTTGGACTTACCCCTCCTCATGCCAGCCCGAGCAGCTTGTTCAGCACTTAGCTAGTGACAGCCTCGTGCGCTGTCGTACCTGTACATCCACGTAGCAAAAGACTCTGTGAAGAAAAGCTTTTGGGAGAAAAATGCTTCTAAAAAGCAGCACTTCCTCTTAAAGTAGAGCGTGAAAAAGTAGCTGGTTTGGGTTTTTTTTGTGTTGTTTTTTTTTAAATACTTCTGGGCCCCAAGGTGGTGGCCAAAGGGTTGTCGGGAAGACAGCACGGGTTAGGTGATACACTCCATGCCTACCCAGGGCTGGAGTGGCACTGGCACGGGGCTGGTTTAACTTGCTGGCAGTTGCCCCACATGTCTAAGGTCAGGGTTTTCACCCAGCGAGTACACAAGTGAGTGTGGCTGACAGAAAGGATATATGAAGATAGTTTGACTGATAAAGCTGTTCTGTTGGGTAGACAAGGTCAGGTAATACAAAGGTAGTGTATAGAGTTTTGTTTGCATCAGAAATTTTTTTTTTGAAGTAATGATAATTTTTTCACTACAGGTTTTTTTTGATTAAATAAATAAAAATAAATTTATTTTTATTAATAATATATAACTTCTTAAATAAATTTGTATGGTATGCAGACATTATGGTTTTTAACTGTGGTTACCAAGAACCCAATGAGAAAAAACAGCAGGTAAATGGGCAGTCTGACTTGCAAAGCCGGTGTTAGGCAATGGAAAGAGTCCTCAGGTTACTGCTTCTCTTGCAGCAAATATATATCCCCTGGTTACAAATGTTTCAGCAGCAGCTGTAGAGCAATGAAAGAATTAAAGAGGAGAATTATATTCTGCAGAGGCAAGAAATGACAGCCATTAGCTGAAGAGGCTGGCTACAAAATGAAGTATGTATAGGCATGCAAGTGTACTCGGTACTGGCAAACCAGCACCTGACTTACTGCTGTCCTCTTGTGTGATACTGTGGACGAGTTGCTTCATGTCTTATTTTTCTTCTCATCCCTTGGCTCACCTTTGCAGTTAAAAACTCCTTTAGCAAAGGAGGCTCTGGCTAACTTTTGGCTCAGTGCAGTGAAACCGTAGCTTAATTGCAGCCTTAATGTGCTGCTCTCAAGTGATAGACGCGTCATTAGTGTGTGTGGTTGGAATCACTGACCATGACTTTTTGTTGGTTGTTTGTTTTGGTTTTTTTCTCCCCTTTCCATCCTTCACACCAAAAGGATTTCGCAGACACAATCCCTGGGCATGGTGGGATAATGGATCGCTTTGATTGTCAGTACCTGATGGCCACTTTTGTTCATGTCTATATCACCAGTTTCATAAGGTATGGGCTTTTTACAATATTAACTACTTAATGAGCTGTACCGTAGTGACTTTGTACGAGTTATGTTCTGCACTGTTAGCACAGCGGAGATTGCAGGTTTCTGTTTCTGATCTATGCAATGATTTCAAATACAGAACTACTAAGAAAATATATGCCTGCCTAGGATTTGTGTCAGATTCAAGCTACGCCTTAATGTTTCTGTGACTGCTGTTAAAATAACCTGTGTGCCCTAAATACCAGCAAGTTTTGTGTAGCAAACTCTTAGAAGTTTTACTAGAATTTACTGGTGACACAGAGGTGTGAGGACGGGGTTTGGGGCAGGAGGGTTGCAGCAGCATCTGCTTTCCCTGTGTGGTTCCTGGAGAGCCTGTAGGCTGCAGGACTGCAGTTCTTCCTGTATGTTTCAATATTTCTTGGGATTTTCTGTTTGAGATGAAAACACTGTAGTTAGAGAGGAGATAACTTCTTAAAAATAACAATTTTCCCTCAACCACACTAGCTTTCAAGAAGAAATCCTGGAAATGACAATTGTCTTGCGTTCATTTCAGTTCCTGAGGCAGGGAGGGATCAAGAGGCTGTAGGTGTCCAAACTGATACATGCCTTTAGTTTTGTAAATGCTTATGGATCAATAGTTATTAGATACCTAATCAGCAACAGATTCTTTGCCTTTTATTCAGTCCATCTCAGAAGCAGACTATAAATAAGTGACAAGCTAAAAATGAGGCTGTTGTTTAAACAAGCGTGGTTTAATTTACGGTTTTCTTTACCAACATGGCCAACTTTCCATTTAGTTCAGTAGTACACAACTTATCTGGCAACAGAGACTAAATTATAAAAAAATATCTGCTGATGAAAAATGCTGATTACAGTGATTAAGTATGAATCAGTGAATTTTATTTGTCATAAGCCTTCTTAATATCCATATTTGACAGCAAATACAAGAAATGCATTTTAGTTTCTGTTCAGATTGAGCTGAGGAGTATGCTTTGCCAGTAATGCTTGGCCATGCATCCTGAGGAGATAGACTGGGAGAAATCCATAACCTGGTGTCCCCCCAAAATGGATGGATTTGTTAGTGCAGCAAGAGGAAAATGGAAAGCTGTCAAAGTTTCTTTAGAGCTGCTGCTCACAAAAAAATTTCTTTTTTCATTGACAGGGGTCCAAATCCCAGCAAATTACTGAAACAGCTGTTGATACTTCAGCCTGAGCAACAATTAAGTGTGTATAAAACCCTGAAATCTCACCTTATTGAAAAAGGGATCCTGCAGCCATCTCTGAGAGTGTAGTTTGTCAAAATGGAGGACTAGAAGAGACCTCCATTTACAGGAAGCCTGTGGAAAAGCATTGCTGATGTGCATATAGGTAACGGCTAAAGGAAGAGTTATTTGTGGTTTAGCAGAGGTGAATGTTTCCTGAAATGAATGTGAATGCTCTGACTTCCTATTAGGACACAGAAGATCTCTTACTCATAAAATAATTGAAGTGCTTGCAAAGTAACAGCACATGTGCTGTATATTTTAGTTCCTGAAGTGGATGGCAGCAGTCTGCAGCACCCAGCCTGACAGGTTTGGTATTTAAAAAACCCTTCCAAAATAAAGTTTACCATTAGTTTTTAATGATTATTTAATGTTGTATATCTTTAGCAAAAATTTTTTGGCCTGCAGTGGTTACTGAAGTGTAAACAGATGAGGCAGGTGGTCACTTTTATGTAGCCCCATGCAGAAATTATGATTGGCCAGAAAATACTTGTTAGCCCAGTCAAAGAGGTACTCACAGCCTGCTGTATCAGACGACCTGTATTTACTAACTCACTGTGAAGGTTAAACTTAGCTCTGTTTTTAATTAAACAGCTTTCTTATGAAACTATTTCACGCTTTCAAGAGAAAAGTACCTTTACTGAAGTATAGCTGGGCCTGTTTGGGCTGTGGAGCTGCTGGTTTTTTAGTTCATGTTACAGATTATAAACAAGCGTCTACATCCAAGAGTAGAGATTACCTGAAAAAATGGGATTCTGCAATCCAGTAAACAGATTGGGGAGAATCTGGAGTTTAAACCCTTGGTTTCCACGGCCTGGTCAGTGTCTGAAGACAGTAATTCAAGCCTTATTCCTTGTGCCTCTTAACCACCGTGTAGAATGGGGGTACTTCCTTCTTTTTAGAAGCACTTTGAAGTCCGGAGTAAAAAGTGAAGATTAAGTGCTGTTTTAATAACCTGTTACTCAGTGAAAGCAGAAACTTATCTTGTGAATGTGCATAGTGCAAGACAGGATGCATGGTTCTGCTGTGTGTTATTTATTAAGAAGATACTCAGGCAAGCTTGGGTAACCACATAGGTGTTTGAATGGAGAATTTTTATAGAAAGTTTTCTGTAGACTTACTGGGGCATATGAGGAAAATCGATGCTCTGTAATTCTCAATCCTAGCTTTTTCTAACATTTTTCATCATATGACATATCTTGATGCAAATAAAAAATATACACTTTTTTTGAAATTACAAAAATGACTCCTGTACTAACAGAAAGCACAAATGCCAATTTTGTTTTGGTATACTGTAACTCGATAAAATTTAATTTTTCCAACTAGTTGTATATAAGTTTCTCTTGTGGTGAACGTACTGATGCCACATATATGTGTGTATATATAGAAAAATATTAAAAGGTGCGTGTGTATATATATATGAAAGATGAAAATTTTAAATGGTTGGTGCTACTTGAGGATAAAACCATGGAGAAAATCACAAGGGTGGGTGATAGGCTATATCTGTAAAATTCAGGTTATTTTTGTTGAACACTATGTAGCTGAGAGCACTGGGCACTCTGTTTTGGACTTAGGCCATGGTAGCATGTGTACAGCTTGTGTATGGAAAACCACACCTGTACGTAGCTATGAAACAAAATCCAGGTCTAAAGTAATTCCTGTTTATGTCAGGTATTTGACAGAATTAAATTGTCTAACCTGGAGATTGCAGTACTGTATTGAAGGAACACTCCAAGGGGTGACAAATGTCACCAGCTGTTTGTCTGTCAGTGGCTGTGCAACTTGGCTTATTAATTGAAGGGGACTGAATTTCAGCCCTTCCATGGGAAGGGCAGCATAGCCCGAGGTTAAAAGGCTAGCACAGACAGCCAGGGAATGGATGTGTGGAAAGGTGCTTTAAAAAGAGGGGAAGGGAAAATGAGAGGGTGACCAAAGTAGCATACCTGGAAAACTAACTTTTCAATGAGGCTTTGGTTATGTACAGGACTTTGGTAGATGCTTATGAAAAAACCACAGCCGTACTGGAGCATCCTGGGTATTAAAAAAAAAAAGAATAATTAAAAATTTTAAAATTATATATAGAATATATAGAGAGAAAAGTAATTGTTACTTTGGAAACTTGGACTTTTTAGTGTAATTTTCTAGCATGTATAATAATGAATTTAAAATATATTTTGGCATTTATTACAGCAGAGCATTTCAAATTAATTGCTATCTATTTGCACAACAGAAAGTTTAACACTGCAGTTCTGCTGTTCAATGTTAAGATGAAGAAGGGATCACTTGTGAGCTCACTCATCAATTTTCTGGCTAGAGTAATAGCTTCCTAATGGCTTAGGCTTGGTGTAAAAGCTCAGCAGGACCTGTCACTGTTAAGTGACAACGATGCTTGCTTACTGTGAAGTGCATTTACCCCACTTGTTACTTCTGTTAGCTCAAGCAGTGCAACATAATCGACAAGAAAGTTTAACTTTTTACACCATTGATTCTTTTCACTTGCACTTTTTTCCCAAGTTGCTATAACTACCTGTTGAGCAAAAAAAAAAAATGTATATTATGTAAATATTGTAAATGGTATGAGCATATAATTTCTGGTTTGGTTCAACTGTTTCGATCTTTCATTGAAGCAGGCATTGTAAAAAGAATAAAAATAAAACTAGGACAGAAATCCTCCTCCTGTCTTGTGTTTCCTATAGCATGCACAGTGGGTGGAGATTTCTTTACAAGAACTTATATTCCTTTATGGCAACGCCTACTGTTAATTTCCTACCTTTTGCCTCTCAAGATTTCAGGCCATCCTTGACTATTGCTGCAAGTAACTTGTGTGATGTGCCTCATCTCCAAAGACATACAGACTTGTAATCTTTTCCAAAAGGTGCTCTCTTCAGCATCACATGCTGTTGCCCCCGAGTGGATGGCGCACAGCGTGCGACGCAGCGTGGCTACTGCAGTTACCTGGAGCTGACAGCATGGAAAAGCAACGCTTTCATTGCCTTCTGCGATTACTTCCTTCCATGTAGGAAATACTGCTGCCTGCAGCCTCTGCAGCACACCGGTGAGAGGCTGGAAGAGGCTGCCACAGGCATCAAGGTCTGATCCTGGCCCTCCTGGTTCTCCTGGTGGCTTGCAACTGGTAAGAGTGGTCACTCATCTGGGCTAGGCTGAGAAACCAGAAGTGCTGCAGTGAGTGGCACCGAGCTCCATTCATAGGGACGCTTCCTGAGACCGCCGGGTGGGACTTTCTCCGGTGTCTGAGCCCCTGCTGTGTTACAAGGGTGGCACTGCTGCTCCTGGCCACCACCGGTCCCTCTTGCTTCCACTCCAGGTATCTGTGAAGTAACGGCAGGGAGGGGAGGGTGCAGCAACACCAAGACTAAAGCTCCTGATCAGGGAACACTCGGTAACTCCTCTTCCCACCCTGCCACGTTCTGCCTCTGGAACACCAGTAATCTTTCAGTTTTCTTGGTGTCAGGGGTTGTGACATTTCCTTATTTGGAACCCCAGCTCCTGTTCATTATTCCTGGCACTGCTGGCACCGGCCCGTCCGGATTCACAGTGCGTGGGGATGAATGGGCAGCAGCTGGCAGCTGCCTCTCCCGGCTTTCCTGTTCCTTCCCTTTTAAGTCTTGGATCGGAGGCCCTTCACCTCCTGCAGCCTCCAACAAGCTGGGTAACAAACTCATTTCTAAATTAGAGACAACTGTAACATTTGCTAAACACTCACCAGCAGCAAATTATGTCTGCGCTGTGCACCTCCTTGGATGTTAGACGACACTGCAGAAGTGCAGGGGGAGCTTCCCCATGGCCTGCATCTGCCTCCTGATGCTCTTCTGAGGAAAGGAAGGAGAAGGCTAGTGGCGAGTTTTCTCCCGCTGGACAGGTAATATTTTGGACTGTTACTTGCACAAAAACAGAAAATTTTTATCTTCAACAGACAAAAACCCCTTTCGAGTCATGCTTGCTGAGGCAGTTGGAAGGAGCGCTTTCAGGGATGCTAGTGTAGCAGCGGCCTGGCCTGACAGCCAAAGTAATCCTTGTTTGTGCACTTGCAGCAGAAGGAATTAGTGATTTTAAAAAAATAAAAATTGACTTAAGTTATTCTACATAACATTTAAGCCACACTGTGCAGCAGGGGTCCTCAAACTACGGTCTGTGGGCCAGATACTGCCCCCCAGGATCCTCAATCCGGCCCCCGGTATTTACAGACCCCCCCGCCCCCGCCGGGGGTTGCGGGGGGAACCAAGCAGCCGCAGATGACTGCCTGCCGCTTCATCCGCATGCCGGCCCTCTGTTTAAAAAGTTTGAGGACCCCTGCTGTGCAGAGTGCCTTTGTCCAGCTTGTACTAGAACCTGCACCTAGCTAAGGTGCAATTGCTCTTTCTCTTGCAAGTAGTTTCTCAAGTATAAAATAGTTATCCAGTTCCATGGTTTAGAATTTCAAATTGCATAAGCTCAGCTGCAAGTCCTGTATCTGACAGGATTCTAGAAACAGGCAGTAATATGTGCCACTTGTAAACATAGAATCTTTTAGGGTGGAGAAGACCCTTGAGATCATTGAATCCGACCGTTACCCTAACACTGCCAACTCCACTATTAAAGTACCGCTGAATACTGCAGACACTGTGATTTGTTTGTTGCACACATATCATACCCTGCCTTCCCAGTACTGATGCTTGTTCTGCAAATTACAGGGCCATGTTTTGATCTTTAAAGGAACAGGTGAGAACAACTGGTATTATTATGATTTCGTTAGCACAGAGGTACCCTTTGCAACTGAGTCTGAAAAGGCAACCTATTCTCATAGGGAAGTAAAGGGCTAAAGCTTCAGCCCCATGTAATTGCCACCAGTTCGCTTGCCCTTGTCTAAGATGAGGTGCAATAGCAGCAGTTTGCTTCTTGAAGCGGTCGCTGCTCCCATGCAATGCGCCCAGGCCAGCTGCCCCCAGCTCAGTAGCGACTCAAACCCACGGAGTCGCTGTTTGGAGTTAACCATAGTTTTGAGCTAACCATCTTACACGTAGCTTTCAGATGAAGAGGACAGGTTAAGAGGACAGGTTTTTTGCTTCTGCTGTTAGGATCCTGCTCTTTGATCACAGGAAATTAAATACCTGTGCTATCTGGCAGGAATCGTGCACGCCTCTAAAGAAAACAGCAAGAGCTCCAATTGCCCAATAGTGGCTTGTATTAGCTACTAAACTGTGGCTAATCGTTGGGGTTTGTATGTACTTGAAGGGTGGGTGTAGCTCTGTGTACTTTGAGCTTGTTTCTGTGTGGCAAACTCTCATACCCACAAAGTGCAGGCTGTCCTGCAACAGTGAGAAGCAGGCTTGGTGCTGGGCCATGTCCAGCTGCACCAAACAAGCCTCTGACTTCACACAAAAGCTCTGTAAAACTACAGGCCAGGTCCTTTCTTCCTGCAGCAACTAAGATGCGTGCAAGCCTCTGGACAGCTGACTCATACTTGTTTTGAATCATAGAATCATGGAATGGTTTGAGTTGGAAGGGACCTTAAAGATCATCTAGCTCCAACCCCCCTGCCACGTGCAGGGACACCTCCCACCTGCCCAGGCTGCTCCCAGCCCCATCCAGCCTGGCCCTGAGCACTGCCAGGGATGGGGCACCCACAGCTGCTCTGGGCAGCCTGGGCCAGTGTCTCACCACCTGCACAGTAAAGAATTTCTTCCCAATATCTCATCTAAATCTACCCTCTTTCAGTTTAAAGCCATTCCCCCTTGTCCTGTCCCTGCATGCCCTTGTAAAAAGTCTCTCTCCAGCTTTCTTGCCCTTTAGGTACTGGAAGGCTGCTGTAAGGTCTCCCCCAGAGCCTGTCTTCACAGGAGAGGTGCTTCATCCCTCTGATCATCTTCACGGCCCTCCTCTGGACTCATTCCAACAGGTCCATGTCCTTGTGTTGGGGGCCACAGAGCTGAACGTGGGACTCCAGGTAGGGTCTCACGAGAACAGAGCAGAGGGGTAGAATCCCCTCCCTCAACCTGCTGGCCACGCTTCTGTTGATACGGCCCAGGATACAGTTGCTTTCTGGGCTGCAAGCGCACACTGCCAGGTCACGTTGAGCTTCTTGTTAACCAGCACCCCAAGTCCTCAGAGCTGCTCTCAATCCATTCTCAGCCCAGCCTGTATTTGTGCTTGGGATTGCCCCAACCCACACGCAGGCCCTTGCACTTGGCCTTGTTGAACTCCATGGGATTTGCATGGCCCCACCTCTCCAGCCATTCAAGGTCCCTCTGGATGGTGTCCCTGCCCTCCAGCATGTCACGCAGCTTGGTGTTGTCAGCAAACTCGCTGAGGGTGCACTCGATCCCACTGTCCATGTTGCTGAGAAAGATGTTTGTCCTGGTTTCAGCTGGAATAGAGTTAATTCTTTTTTTTAGTAGCTGGTACAGTACTGTATTTCAGATTTAGTGTGAGGGTAACGTTGACAATACATTGATGTATTTAGTGGTTGCTAAGTGATGTTTGTACTAAGTCAAGGACCTTTTAGTTTCTTAGGCCTTGCCAGCAAAACCAAATTAACTGCATGCTACTTAATATTTAGAGGATATGGAAATTTTAGAGCTTACAGCCATATTCACTGGGTCTGGTAATTACCTGGGAGGACTGATGAAAAAAACTGTGTGCTCCAGAGTCCCTTACCACCACCCCCAGGGCTCTGTAATCCTTCTTGGTGCCCCTCAGACTGCTCCTGGCTGTATCACTGGTGCCGCATGAAACAGCAGCAGCAGAAAACAGTCAGTGGACTATATAAGGCTCAGTAGACTCTCAGTGACACCCCTGATGTGAGACCCTGGTAAGCAGCACACCTCTCTAGAAAGCACATCAGGTCAGCACAGGTGCCTCCACACCTCTCAGAAGAGAGTCACCTACTGCTATCGCCCATCGCTTTTCCTCAGTTATGCCGGCTGTCGCACGAGGAGCAGACCAGGCTGCCTTACTTGGCTCCAGCGTCTCTCCTGATGTGACTGTTGTCTCCTCTTCGGTTGGCAGAGCAACGAAGCGGTTCTGCAAGGGTGCCTCAGGCTCCAAGGGAAGTCCCTTCCTCCTGCAGGTCCTTCTGTTAGTCTTCCATTCTTCTGCACTATTGGCTGCCCTCCCTCCTGTGTGTGCCGGTGGGGGAGGTTTTGGCTGTTTGGCCGTGGGCTCTGGGTCCACTGTAGGCTGTCCTTGGAACCAGCTATCTAGCTCCTTCTCAGCCTCACTGATGCTACGCAGCCTTCTCACTGCCTCCTGCAGCTCAGACTCCTGCTGCAGTAGGTCCTTCACCTGGGCACAGCTTTTGCAGGCAGGTCCGCTGCCTGTCCCTGCCCCAGGAGAAAGATCTGAGCACGTCCTGTGGTCTGAGATCTGCACTGTGGCCTCTCCCCTCAGCAGCTCCATCTGGATGGAGACGTCGGCCACAGCTAGGGTAGATGGCACAGACTCCCCAGCCAGAGCTGCAGCCTTGCCTCTCAGAAGAGTGCCTGCTGTTCTGCCATGAGGTAGGATGAGCACCCTTGACCTGTGCAGATGGTCATGGAGAGGCACCTGGTTGCTGGGTTATGTGGGCTTCCAGTCTCTCTGCTCAGCCAGGGGAATGTCCCTCAGCCCAGCATCTTCACTGTGCGCTCTCCCAGGCGGGCCCTGGGGCTGCCCTCTGTGCATGTGTGGAAGGGTGGGGTGCCCGTACCTCACCAGCTGCTCTCATGCAACTGTTGTGTGAGTTGCCAGCTCCCAGTGGGTTTCTCAGCTCCCCCGGGGTTCCCCCGGCTCAGGACCCCCGTCCGCTGCCATCCCTGCCCTGCTGCAGAATGCACCTGCACTGCAGCTGAGTGACATTCCCAAGTTCCTGAGTTTTGGGGAAGAAAATCAATGTGAAAACCAACGTGTCTGTGTTTCCTCTAATTGTGCCTATTGCACGCAACCTTTTCTTTGTACAGCATCCTTCAGGCTAACATTTGACCCCTGCACAACCTGCACTAGTGATGCTTCAGGGCAGCTCATCTACCACACTGCAATCCACCTCAAGCAGCGTCCCACCTGCGCCTGGTTTTCCCAGGCACCTGCCCCAGCTCATTTAAGGCCTGGAAGGGGGGGGGTGACCCCTCTCACTGCCTGTCTTGCAGAAGCCTCTTGTTGGTGTGGGTCTGGTTGTGAGCTGCCCGCCTGTGCTGGATCACCGGAGAAGTTGGGGCTTTCCATCAGTTCGTGTCTTCCTAAGCCCCTACCTCGGTAAGTGACTGGGCTCTAAACCTGGCTGGATCTCAGGCTTCTAGTCAAGGAGCATAAAACAACTGTTTGTTTGTTTGTTTTCTGAAATGTTGCACCTGGGGAGTTTGTAGCATACACCAGAGCAATTTAATTGGTTTTCATGTGCTGGAGGAGAAATACATGTTGATCTTGAATGCAGCCAGAGAAATCACTCTAAGAGATATATAAGATAGAGGGGGGAGCGCTGCCATTCCAGAGCAAGTCCTTGCCAGGACTGGGGCGCAAGCCTGAACACCGAGTTCATTCAGTGCATGGGTGGCAAGACAAGGTGACCAGCAGGCAGACCCCGTCCCCTTGTGCCTTCTGCCCCTTTGTGCAAGACAGTGTGCTGTGGTGGGGAGGAGAGGCTGAGCCCCATGATGTAGGGAGGCTCCTGGGTGGCATAGAGGACAAATGAGAGGGGATGGCTTGGGCTGGGTGGGCACGAACCAGGCTCCTCATGCTGCATGGCCGGGCAGCGAGCCTCTGCAGGCACAACGGCTCTCGAGGCAGTAGCTTCTCAGCCAGCTGACAGCAAACCTCCGGGACCTCTTGGCAGAGGATCTTCTGGATGCATAATATTTACATGGGTTTGAGGCAGGACTGAGGTTTGTTTAATAGATAAAACTGGTATGTGGGCTAGAATGAACTGGAAAATATGGGAGGCCAGAGGAGTACTTGGAGTGTCCTGAATACCTGCTCTGGCCTTAATGCTTTTGCTGCCATGTGCTTATGGTCAGCATCGGACAAGGGACAGGCAGGGGGACTTTTGGTCGGACCAAGCACAGTGCTTTATTTCCATGACTTTTCTTTCCCTGTCTAACCCTTGGTCTCCCCTTCTAGGCTCAATCTGTAAGACTCAAACACCCTTAATCAGCTTGGGCTAAATAACAAGCATGTGCCACCCGCAAGCAGCCTGGCTTTGTGGGCTCTGCCGCACAGGTTTGTGTCTCCCCGCCGCAGTACATCGCTCCCACCAAACCTGGGTTTCCCCATCCTCTTTTAACCAAAACACACCAACTGGCCCGAAGAAATGTGACTTTTCCCACAAAACGCTTCCCCACGCAGCTCCGCGGAGCAGCGGGCCCACAAGGGGCAGCAGGGCCAGCTATGCCGCCGGGGTCCCCGCACCCTGCCACCCCCTGGCACGCTGGCGCATGGTGGGGGCACAGCACGGCCGCAGCTGCGGGTACCACAAGCACGGCAGGGTGGCCCACACACGGGCACCGTGCGGGAGTTACTGGGGGCAGCTCAGTCAGGAGAAGGAGCTGGACTGGAATGGGGCTCAGGTGGCATGTGGCTGCTCCGCCTGCCCTTTCTCAAAGGGCTGCTGGGGTCGGGGGGCTCTGTGCTGTGCTGTGTGTGTTTTGTCCTGGCCACCCAGCCGGAGCAGGCTGCCTGGATTCTGGGAGCAGAGAGGAATGCACAAAATAACCATTCTGCTCTGCTCAGTTCCTTTGGGGTGGCCCAAGCAGGCTGAAGCATGGTACTACAAGAAACACACTGACCTGATTGAGTGGGGTTTTTGAGGGAACAAAATGATCAGAGGAAGATTTAGACGTGCAGACTCTGGAAGGGATGCCTGGATCACCCCAACAGAGTCAGTCTGCGGAGGGGATGACTTGAGGGGTGGGGGTGGGGGGGGGAGAGAAAAGAAATTAGTGAAAGGCCGTTACAAACAGGAAGGTGCTAGAGGAAATTAGGGGATGAGGGAAAGGCTGTGGATGTTGTTTACCTGGACTTCAGTAAAGCCTTTGACACCGTGTCCCACAGCATCTCCTGGGGAAACCGGCGGCTCGCGGCCTGTACGTGTGCGCTCCGGGCTGGGTAAAAGGCTGGCTGGCTGGCCGAGCCCAAAGGGGGGTGGGGAATGGAGCCACATCCAGCTGGCGGCCGGGCACACGGGGTGTTCCCCAGGGCTCAGCGCTGGGGCCGGTCCTGGTTCGTGTGATCTGGGTCTGTGATCTGGGCGAGGGGATCGAGTGCACCCCCAGCGAGTCTGCAGCCAACACCCGGCTGGGCAGGGGTGCTGATCTGCTGGAGGGCAGGAGGCTCTGCAGAGGGGTCTGGGCAGGCTGGATCCACGGGCCCAGGCCACTTGGATGAGGTTCCACAAGGCCGAGTGCCGGGTCCTGCCCTGGGGTCACACCGGCCCCACGCAGCGCTCCAGGCCGGGGCAGAGCGGCTGGGAAGTGCCTGGGGGGAAAGGGCCTGGGGGTGCTGGTGGGCAGCCGGCTGGGCATGAGCCAGCACCGTGCCCAGGTGGCCAGGAGGGCCAGCAGCATCCCGGCTTGTGTCAGCAACAGCGTGGCCAGCGGGACCAGGGCAGTGACCGTCCCCCTGCACTGGGCACGGGTGAGGCCACCCCTGGAATCCTGTGTTCAGGTTTGGGCCCCTCGCTGCAGGAGGGACACTGAGGGGCTGGAGCGTGTTCAGAGACGGGCAGCGGGGCTGGGGAAGGGGCTGGGGCACAAGTGTTGTGAGGGGCGGCTGAGGGAGCCGGGGTGTTTAGCCTGGAGAAAAGGGGGCTCAGGGGGGGCTTATCGCTCTCTGCGACTGCCTGACAGGAGGCTGTAGGCAGGTAGGAGTAAGTCATCCCAAGTAACAAGAAGTAGGACAAGAAGAAACGGCCTCAAGTTGCGCCAGGGGAGGTTTAGATTGGAGATTAGGAAAAGTTTTTTCACTGAAAGGGCTGTCAAGCATTGGAACAGCTTGCCCAGGGAGATGGTTGAGTCTCCATCCCTGGAGGTATTTAAAAGATATGTAGATGCAGTGCTCAGGGACATGGTTTAGTGGCGGACTTGGCAGTGCTGGGTTAATAGTTGGACTTGATGATCTTAAAAGTCTTTTCCACCCTAAACAATTCAATAATTCTATGAAAATGGGCCATGCTGAAGTTCACCAGCTCTACCCACGTCGCTTCTCTGGTGCTCACTTCCCCAGACAACCAGCCTCCCCTAAGAGTGAAGGCTGCGCTGTGGTGGGCTGTCCTTGGCAAGTACTGCAAGGGGTGGCCATCCACGGTACGGGTCACAGGCAGAAAGGACAGCTTGTACTGGGTAAAGCTGTCTCAGCAGACTTCCAGTTTCACCAGGGGTACACAAGTTTGAAGCTAGAAGGAAGGCTGGATGTTGAGATGTGTTCAGGGACTTCAGAATAACCTTGAGGCTTTTTTAAGAATAGCTGTTTCAGAACAGGGGGCTGGCAAAGCTAGCTGCAGAAAACTTTCTTTACATCCTAGACACCCTTAAATTTCTGGTCAGAATACAGTGTGTTTTGCTACTGTGATTCATAGTGAGGTACCTGCTGCTGAAGAGAAGGAACAAATTCCTCCCTCCCTAAGCGCCAAGCAAGGACTATCATTCCCCACACCTAGGAGAGGGGCAGGAGTGCAGCCATCACCCCTCCATGTCTACTCCAGTACTCCAGCAGTGGAAAAGTAGGTTCCCAGCTCAGGGTTCAGTCTCCTTGCTGTCTTTGAGAGCACTTTTGTGCTACATCAAGAATGAGACCCTCCTTGTCTCCCACAGTGGCTGTTTTAACAGAAATATTTGATGTGGAGATTGTCTGAGAAGGAAAATGCATGCTTAGTTATCCTAAAGGATAAGGTGTTCACCTCCAAAGCTGGAGGTTGCAGTCCCATCTCCCAGTGCCTTCCTGTGCTGGGAAGCAAACACTTTTTCCCACTCCTTTCTGGGAAAAGTTAGCATCGGCAGATGCTGCATGCCAAGAACCTCCAGAGGAGAGGACATGCAAGGCTGTGTCTGCAGGCCTGGTGTGTTTGGGATGAGTGTGGATCTGCAGGATGATCCTCAGGCTGAAGGAGACGCATGGGTTGAGTAGTCTCAGAAACAGAAGCTAGTGAACCTGCGGAGCTTTAATTTGAAATTGCATAGGCATTTCCATTTTCAAAAACCCTCAGGGTTAGTTAGCATCTGAGCAGGAATCCTGCAGAGCACAAATCCAGATTTGGGTATTTAAATTCCCCATAACCTTTCTGTTTGTTTGAGCAAAAGTAACTTCAAATGTATTTTGAGAATGCAGCTTCCCAAACATGCCGAAAGGCTGCCAACTCTAGCTTTCACATTAACTGGAATAGGCTTAACCAAAATGCATCATGTTGAGCTAAAAGCCTTTGGTTTACCTCGATGGATCTTCTCCTAAGGGCTTTTATGCCCAGACACCTGAGCAAAGTGACCAAATTGCTCCCATGCAATCAGTAGTACTTCAAGGCTAAATACACTTTGTAAATAGAAGGGAAAGATCTAGGTTTTCAACTTGGGCTCAAAGTGATCTGACACCTTGTTATTAAACAGCTTTTCCCACGCTTGCATGACCCTCCTCTCTCCAAACCAGTCCCAAGCTGGCTAATTTCAGCCTAAAACAAAAACTAGGAGGCCACTCAGAGAAATGACTGGAGACAAGGGGAAGCTTTTCCTTCAGCTTGCAGCATTCTCCCCTCTTCTAATGCCAGGTGTACTTTCAAAGGCAGAATGTAAATTTGACCTTAGCCTGCTCTGTTGTAAACTGACAAATTATAGTCATTACACAACCAAAGTAACTTTACATTGCAAACTACATGTTTACAAACACTTCCTATCCAAAGAGAAGCAGAAGGCATAGCTATAAAAGAAGCCCAGAGACTGACGTTCATAGCAGTTCTTAAGGTCAAGAATGTCAGCGAGTTGGGGACATAAGCCTCCACTGCACTAACCATTAAACAAAAAGATTTTTGTGAATCCAATAGATCACTGTAAGACATGGTAGATAACCCTGCTTCTGCTAGGGTGACATCAAAAAGAGTGTTAGTCTGTAGGCTTGGTGTATTTGACTTCACTTCAAGTAGAGGACAACGTCCTCTGAAGCTTTGTCTAGAAAACAACATAGTATTGGTCTTCTACGTTCTTCTAAATAATTTGTCAGTACTGAGGTTATCATATTTATCTCATCTGGTATACAGCAAATGTAATACCATGCCTTTTGAACAGAGACTGTAAATGAGAAAAAAGAAACAGCTTGTAAGACTTCTGCTTACAAGCTTTTATCCACAAAGACCTGCATACAGCAGGACAACAGAATGGCCTGTCTGCTGCAGGTGGCATTGTCGGTAGCTACCAGATCACAAACTGTAAATCTCTAGGAGAATGCTTTGAATGCTTTTTTAAAAAAAATATTTATTTACAGTCTGTAGAAACTCTCATACCACAAAAGTTCAAAGAGAGCATTTGTCAGAATGAGACAAAGTCCCTTTGTGTACTTCATGGTTGCTTTTTTATTTGCGCAGAGACTTGGCATATCTTTAACACAAAGATGATTTATCCACAGTAGCTCAACAATAGTAACTTCAGACAAATTTTTCTGGTTCATGGTTATTTGGTTTTGTGGTTGGAGTATCTGTATACTCCCAGTATGTCAAAAAGATCCAAATTGCCTGATAATTTGAATGCTCCTAGGCTAAAAACTTTGAAAACTTCCTTGCAAAACAGATTTAATTGGGAGCAATTTTGTCCAGTCTCTTCCACTCCTGCTCCTTCCCTTTTTGAAGGGCTCATTTGAAAGCAAACAAACAAAAAAAAGAATGCTGCCAAAGAAATGCAGGGGTTTATCTTAATTGTCTCACTTGGAAGCTACCTGTCTTTAACTGTGTTATAGCCAGAAATTGCTTCCAATTTACACAGTTACTCCTGTGCTTGAAAACATCCACAGGCAAACTTCCATGCTTAGTTGTAGTTGTGATGCCCAAGTATGACTGCTCACAGAAGAACCAGTCTGCACTTACATCCATCAAGGCAGTCAGGAAAATCAGCTGACCCTCTTTTCTACTGCCTTTAAGCTTGCTGCTGTCACACTAGCAAGCAGCGACTGCAAATCACCAACATGGTGGAGAAAACTAGCTAATGTTTTTCTACATGTAAAACTTAAAGACTTGCAGTGGCTTGTGTTCAGCACGATGAGCCATGAGCGAAAGTATAAAGGAAGGTGGCAGTGATGTTTGTTTTCATGCCATTGCCAGACAACGGCGTTTGGAAGATGAGGACTTTGAAAACCTCCCTAGAAGAATTCTAAGAGGTAGGAAGCCAAGTAGCATAACTAAGCAATGATTTTTTTTTCCTAATGATGTAGTCCTTCAGTGTTAAAATTTGAGGCAGGCAAACCCCACCACGAGGGTGCAATGGTAAGGCATGCCTCGCTGTAAGTGGCAGAAAGCTTTAATTCATGCTCTTGTTCTATAGCTTGAGATGTTGATCTTTGCATCAGTTCAACGAAGGAAATAATTTAAACATAATTAACTTGAGCTAACACTGAAACTCTTGGGAACATGATAGTGTTCAATGCAAGGGTTTTTTTAACTTGCTGTTTATCAGGGATGCAATATTACTGTTTGAATTAAGACAAATCTTAACTAAACTTGATCTAAGCAAGAATACAGTTGGGTTTATAATATTATGTTTGCTCAGACTGTAGCTCTAGAATACTTTTAGAGTGGAGAAGGACTAAACTATTGTTTTACTGAAGATTAATATAGCAACTTATTTTTATAAATGCTGTGCAACTTCTCCATTGCTTATGCCTGGTTCTCATGTTCTTGTTTCACTAATTTGTTTTTTGGGAAAAATGCATTATAAAATCAATCTTATTGGTATTAGGCTTTGTTCTCTATCTTACAATTAGTAAATGGGTTATTTTATACTTGTATGCCTTTTCAGATAGGCTGTAAAGATAGCTGTTGGGTGCAGGGTGGGGTGGGTGGTGTTGTTTTTTTGAACACACAAAGCACTAAAGCAAAAATCCCTACAGCAAGACTTTTGAGAGACAAGTTAAGGAGAAACTTAGAAATGAAGTGTATTCACATGGATCCTGGGAGAGTGACAGCTGAATGCAGTATTTTGAAAAACAGTACTTTTGTCTTGGACTAACGAATTAGAATATATTTTGGTAGTTCACATGAAACCTATTTCCTTTTGACTGACTAAAAAGACCAAGCTAGATGCCATACCTCTTCCCAATGTCTTCAGAGTACAGCCTTTCATTCCACAAAACCCAGGCTAGTTTTTTTGAACACCACCTGAAGTTTCAAGTACAAGAGGAGAGGAGGGAGTTTGGTTGTGTACCTGCCTCCAGCAGAAGATACTTGCAGCTTCAGATCAGGTACCGATTCCCTCCTCCTATGTGCAGTCAGCTTCCCCCTTGCAAACTGTCTGCAACCTGCAGCCCTGCTGCAGGATCCACCTGTTTGGTTGTGAAACACAGGCCATGCAAGGCATCTCCCCTGAAAGGCTTTGTGAAAACAACCCCAAACTTCAAGGTGGAGCCAGTAGCTCGAAAATGGCTTTATCTTTTTTTTTAGGGTGTTAGGTGCTGGAGGTGCCACTCTCAGGTTCCAGCCACCCTGAAGACAAGCCTGCAGCCCATGGCACAGAGGATGGCCTTGCAGAGTGCACTCACCTAGTGGTCCCTCAGAGCCCTGAACACCTGATCCAACACCAACCCAGTCAAGAGACTGAAGTGTAATACCTAAATTAGTTGTATGCATGTACCAAAACCCCAAACATGAGGAAAATTTGATACTTTCCCAGAATTAGGTATTAAAAACACTAAGTAAAAGTCTAACTTTTGACTCACCTAGGTTCAACAACTTGAAAATCAAGTAATCTATCGAAGTGCCACATATTTTGGGAAGGGGGTGAGGGAAGAAGCAGGTGAAGGGTTTTCTATATGGATTGAGGTGACCCAAAATGAAAGGAGTTGTGCAAAATAGCCAGCTCAGAGACCTGTTTCCCTGGTCTATGCTGTTCATGTGCATCAGCACACACTCTCTGGCCCTGGGAAGGAGCACACAGCATTTCTCCATTGAGGCTGGCTAGCCTAGTTGGACCTATTCAAGCATGCAGATTATATTCCGCAGGCTACCTCCATTTTTTTCGCAACTTCTAAAAAAAAAAAAAAAAAAAAAAAAAGCTCTGTGCCCTTCCCTGCACCTAGCTCTTTCAATCAGTTCTCTCCCCTTGCAACCTACCTCCAAAAAAATCCCCTTGGCAGCCTGTTAGACACAATTCCTCTTGCTCTGAATCACCACTCCTGTGCAGAAACCCCCATAAGTGGGACTGTATGTGCAGCAGCCAGCAATTCCACCCCTATAGCCCCTGCAGGAGGGCAATCTCCAGGTGTCTGTGTGTGATTGCCTGCTGCTACGGGGGGGTGGGGGCAGGGGGGTGGGAGGCAGGGTGCACCCAGCTCTGAAAATCCTGGTAGGGTACCAGGAAAGGCTGAATTTGCCAAATGGACTAGCAAAAGGCAGAAAAGCAGGATGTGACTGTAAATCAGAAACCAAGCAGCTTTGTGCAATTAGAGCAAGATGGGTCTGGCCTGAGTTTAGCCTTTTGGCTGGTGATGAGAAGGTGCTGAGATGCTGCCTAGGCTGGGCATGGTGTTTTGGTATGCTGAGGCTATGATGTGGCCACATTGGCATTGCCCTGGAAACAGTGAGAAAGCCCTGCTCTGGAGGCTGCTTTACAAATGGCTGCTGGTGGCAATTGGACATCTGGAAACCACGTGAAAGCTGCAGATGGTGGAAATGTGGTACGTGGGAAGCATGTGAATTGCTCAGTAAGCCTCTAGGAACAGTGATGGAAACTCCTACGTGGTAGAGATCTTCCTTGGGTATCTCAGGAAGGATTTCTCACTCATCACAGTGCAAGCTAGAGCTTACACTCATGCAAAAAATATCAATGTTATTTCTGGATAGGGAGATTGAGTCACCTTTCAATTTTAGGTAAATCTGATGGGCAGTCTGTGCAACAGAGAAATAGGAGTAGAATGGCATTTATAGGTCACATAATACAATCCCCAACAGCAGGTACAACCATACCATCAAGTCCTGTTGACAAAGCAATCTCACCTTGACTTTAGAAGCTATTTTACTACTGAAAAATTGTCACAGGAGCATGATTCCTTTCTCAGAGTATTAGGAGGTATGTGAGAACGTAATTTGAGTTGTCTTGTCTTCCCACAGTCTTTAGACAGTTATGGGGGAAAAGACAAATCCCGTAACTTAAAATTATATTGATTTTTTCCCCAATTAATATTTCCTGTTTAAGATTGCATCATTTATAAAGGTTAAATTAATCCCATAAATTAATCCAATACTGCCAGTTTACCACAAATTTTGTTCTTGGTATTAATTGTGCTGTGAACTCAGGATGTTCTATGCTTTAGTCCTGGTATTTGTTTAAATTTCCTTCATTTTTCCTTTGTAATAGTTGTTCTAGCAGAGTCTGACCAGAAGACTACTTCCCTGGGAGTCTTGTCCTCAAATTTGTAACAAGTATGTTTAAGAACCAGCTGTGATTCCCAGGTGAGGGGAATAAGAAGCACCTGTAACTGGCAAGTCTGTGTCACAGAGCCTGAAGCCCAGCATATTTTGCCCTGCAGTCCTTACCTCTGATCAAAGGTGGGTCATTTTGGTAATAATTCAATATTGTGTCACAAATCATAGAAAAGGCTAGATTGAAGACCTCCTTATGAGGGATAATTGAGGCTTTGGGTGGCCAAAAGATTGGCATCTTTTGAGGATGCTGGAGAATGGAATTACTGCAGCAACCGTTTCTGCAAGCATTCCCTCTTACCTCTTTGGCTTTGACGAGAAGAGCTAGGCAGGGCAGTCCTCCTAAAAAGGTGGTTTGTGGCTTTCCTTCAGACAGGGAGGAAAAATCTCCTTGCATGATCTCTCATTAGGTGACGTGGAGAAAGGACAGCTGAAGTGCTGTCTGCACAGGTCCATCTCTGTAAATTTAAAGCAATTGAATATGGTGTTCATTATTTTCCTTACAGATATCACTCCTTTACATTGATTTACTTTCTGTAGCATCTGCTAGAAAATGTAATGGTTTAGACACCCGTAGTGAATGTTCCTATTAACCAGCTAAGAGAGGTTTTGCAAGCTCTGTTGGCCAATTCCCAGTTCCCACAACACAGATTTTGCAGGCACTGGCCTCTTTGCTCAGTTGCGATAGTCAGCATGTTGAATTGATTTTTATGTTAGTTGATATTATTGCTGATGATTTGACCAGAGTATATCCCCACACCTTTCTGATGCCCGCCTGAAAGCAGAAATAAAATCGGCTGCAGGGTTTGTGGTTTATCTTTTCAGAGCGGACAAGAGGAAATGATGGGGAGAGAAAGCTGATCTGTGGAGAGGGAAGATTTGCACTCCAAATGAGGGAACAGCAGCAGGAGGAGTTTGTGGGAAGGGACTGTTTTCCAGAAGCCTTCATGGGGTGTTTTGAGAGGAGAGGGTGGCTCATGCAGTGACCATGAGTGCCTAATAACAGGCAGGAGGACTGTCTTCTGTCAGAGGCCTATCACATTCCAGAGTCCTGTGCTTGGTTTCTTAGTGCTGATGATGTACAAAACTATCTGGTGTTTTGAGGAAGAAAGGATCACATGATGGAGGAGGAGGAAGCAGGGGGAATAGATGAAAGGATTAAATTGAATATGCAAGCTAGTTTGTGTGCTTTTTGATCAGGTGATTTAAGGAAAAAACAAAAAGAAGTATTTTTAAAATCATGCAGGGAAACTGCTGCCTTTCATACCCAAGTCTTATTTTCAGACATGTTATCCATTACCAATAAAATAAATCTGCATGTTAGCTACAGACATCACTGGGGTGAACACACATCTGGCAAGGTAGTGTTCAAATTCTGTCCTGCCTGACGTTCAAATCCCATGCCATGTGGCTGGCTTGAACTTCAGAAGTGGATTACGTCAAGCCACAACCACTTCTGCCTCAGGAGGTACAGTTGTAGACTCAGTGGCTGGGGCTCCTGAAGCCTACATTTCAGATCTCATAGAGGCAATTGAGTGTTGGGAGAAGAAGCCATTCTTTTAGGCGGTATTATGTATGAAAAACTTAAATAAAGAGCACAAGGAAGCTGACACTCAGGTACTGAGCTGGTGGTAATTTTGCCATGACTTCTTCCAGAACTTTTGGTTAAGCATTCATTTTTGCCTATGAAAAAAAACTTTTTGCAGAAGCTGGTTGTCCAAAATGATGAAACCATGCAAAGCCAGAAGTCACTTCTTTCCTTTTGAGACTCAAGGTAAAGTGTCATTTTTACGTGTTTAAAATAGCATATGCTAATTACAGATGGACAGTGTTGCTGACAGATACTTATCAGTACCAGTCTGCATAAATCAGTGAAAAGCTGAGACACATTAAATCTGTGTCTTAACCCTGCAGTAGAGGTTTTACAATGCATGAGTGTGCTGAGTGATGATTGTAGGCTAATAGCTAGAATATTCTGGGAAACTGATTGGGGTTGTAAGGAAATCACACGGTACTGTGGTAACATGGGCCCAGAGGCTAACACATCTAGCCATTTGAAAAGCACCAGGTAACTTCTGATTATAGATAACAAAACACAGTTCATGCTATCCTTGAGACCACATAAATACATCAAGGCTGTAGCTTATGTCTGCTACAGTTTCATCTGTGTGGACACTGGATGTCATGTTTATTTTAACCGGGTGTTTTCCCACTTTTCTTAGTAAGTAGTCTCCTAAAGAATGATCCAGTGGAGATGTTGAGCCTGTGTACTAGGTTTAAGCCTACTGAGAAGGCATGGGCTCTTCCCAGCCATGTTTCACATGGCTTGCTCAGAAGTAGCCCTTAGCCACCTAGCAATCTACTACAAAAAATTCTCATGATCTACTTTTGAAATAGTCAGAAGTTTGGCTAATAAGAAATCTCTTTGGACTACCTAGCCAATGTGATACAATTACTTTACTTGGAGATGAAGGACACACAAAAAATGCTTTTATGTTTGAAATGAAATGCCCTTCCTAGACTGTAACTTGAAGGGTGACTGACGATGTAAGTTGCTGTTAACAAGGCTGCCGCAGGCACTGACAAGATTTTTTTGTTGTTTCTTAAAACTAGTTTTATATGACATGGCTAATAAGATTAGAAGGGCTTCAAGTTGCCTGATCTGTTCATGGGCAAAGGACTGTCATAGAAATTACTCCTTCTTTACAGTAAGCTACGTACATATCTAAAAGCTCCAGACTCCCTCCAGGTACCCACGAGTAATTCTAATGATGCTGAAGAGGAAGGGACTTCAAGTTCTTCCAGTGTAACGTTAGTCATAGGAGGATATAGCTCTGTTTTGAGTGAAAATGTGGGGGTTTTAAGGAACAAATGTGTATAAAGTGGCTGTAAATACATTAAGGCTAGGAATTAAATGGAAAAAGTATCTTGCCATGGAAACAGTAAGTTTTTGGAACAGCCTTTCTAAGAAGTGACATCAAGCTTCATACAGATCATCTAGTAACTCTTCTTTTTTTTCCACAGAACTTTAGTAATTTAGCCAAAGGGTTAACCTAGCTTGTCATTTTCAAAGGGCATGGTAAATAATAATAGTAAGTAATAATAAATATTTTTAACTAACGTGTTTCTTGTTAATTACCTGTCCACTCTTTGAAAGCTGGAATAAAAGCAGTTCCCTAGTGATTTAGGAAATTAAGAGTGTTCTAAATTTATTTAGTCTCACAGTTTTCTGTACTTGCTGAAGTCTGTGCCATGACAGACGCAGGTTATCTGCAGGTATACGTAACAGAAACCCATGATGGCAAAAGTTTTGTTTGGTTGCTTTGGTTGCTCACTGGAAGAGAGAACATTAGCACTGAATTTGCATCTTGATGAATCAGATGCTTTAGCTGATGTGGAAACTACTTGTTAAGAAAGCTACAAGAAAGCCCTTTTAGTTGTAGCTTTATAAATCCCTTTTCTTTGCTTGTAAACATGTTCTTTCTCTTTGCTCTGCAGAATTGTAAGAGAAACCCTTTGGAAGACTCTCTGGCCCTTAGACTATTCCATGAGCTTGAAGCTGTTCTTGGATTAGATTATCTTCCTGGGAAATCGATGGCGGTGTGGGAGTTCGTTTATCTGCAAGAGTGGATTGCATGCCTGAGGTTTCATGGCTGCTTTGTTCCAAAAATGATGTGTTTAAAAATAAATAAGGTACGTAACCCACTTCACTCAGTTTTCTTCCAGTGGGAAGCTGACCTCCAGGCCTCGGATTTTTCCTATGCCTTGGTCAAGCGACAAACAAATTTAAGGTCACAGGAAGAACTAATTATATTACTGCTACATCTAAAATAGAGCAATGTATGGGGTTTTATTTGATCAGTCATTTCAATCTTTCCAAGCTACCATTATGGCTTTCTGTGAAAGCCTGTAAAAATAAAAATATCTTAGACAAAAATAACACTCCCTCATTCTAACACTGTGGAGTGTCTCAGTACATATTTGGCACATCCTCTGAGGCTGTATCAACAACAATCCAAAATAGGCTGCTGTAAAAGGCGAATCATAAAAATAAGCAGTGTTTAGTGTCTTGTCCTGTATCCTCTGAGGCTTCTGACACGTACTAAGTATAATCTACAATGCTCACAGGATAAAAGAGTGGACATTAGAGGTTGTGCGGTGACTGTCAAGGTCAAAGTCAGTTCTGCAAAAGAAACTCACTGAATCCTTGTATGTTATTTTCAGAGCTAAGGGACCTTGTTTAAAACAGTCTTTCCTAAAATCACCTGCCTTAAAGACTGCATTAATACTTAAAGATATTTATCTTCTGGGCAAAACACCATAAAATTCACTTTTTCAGCCTGCTTGTTTTGAAATTTGATGTACACCTTTAAAGGCTTGTCTTTTTATATGCCATGCAAAATGGTAAGACACCTTGGAACAACAAAAACACAACTGGAGGTCTGTAGAACTGAACTGGCATCACTGACGCCATTGCAGGTGAAGCATACCGCATAACCTTTTTTTTTTTTTAATTTCTCCAGAGGCACCAGATGGCAGCATTTTCCCCTCACTCTAAGTGTGATCTCATCCTCTCGGATTCACTCCTGGGATCATCAGGCTTTGAGGCTGCATAAGCCACAACGACCTCAACTGAACTGCACCTCCTCTGTGGCCACCTGCTCGTTTTCCCACTTTCATCGGACATGTGGAGCCACATTCAGGTGGCCTGAATGCAATCCAGCCCTTGAAACTGTGGTTTGCCTTTTGCCAGTGCAAGTTTGAGAGGCCATGAGAATCATTAACGTACAGGCACGTAAAAATTTAGACCTAGTGAATATGGCTCCAAGCTCTAAAATTTCCATATCCTCTAAATATTAAGTAGCATGCAGTTAATTTGATTTTTTTTAACTACCTGCTCTTTCCCATGTATGTGCATGCACAATGTAATTTTTGTTTACAAGCAAGTTTTGTGTGTGCTCCTTTCTATCAGTGCTTTACCTTTGAATCTTGTAATACTATTTAATTGTACATCAATTATTTATGAATACTTATGCAGGACTACGCTTGTAACCTCTTGTCCTGGTTTCAGCTGGGATAGAGTTAATTTTTTTCTTAGTAGCTGGTGCAATGCTGTGTTTTGGATTTGGTGTGAGAACAATGTTGATAACAGCACTGATGATTTTGGTTGTTGCTGGGTGATGTTCATACTAAGTCAAGGACTTTTCAGTTTCTTAGACCCTGCCAGCAGAAAGCCTGGTGGGGCACAAGAAATTGGGAGGGGGCACAGCCAGGACAGCTGGCCCAAACTATCTAAAGGGGTATTCCATACCATGGGACATCATGCTGAGTATATGGGGGGGAGAGCTGGCTGTGGCCTGTTCATCTCTGTTTGGGAACTGGCTGGGCATTGGTCAGTGGGTGGTAAACAATTGTATTGTGCATCACTTGGTTTTTTTCTTTCCCTTTGGATTTTATTCCTCTCCCTTTCTCCCTCCTTTTCATTATAACTGTTATTATTATTATTATTGGTTTGGGTTTTTTTCCCTCCTATTTTATTTCAATTATTAAATTGTTCTCATCTCAGCCCTCAAGTTTTACATCCCTTTCCAATTCTTCTCCCCATCCCTGTGAGGGGAGGGGAAGTGAATGAGCAGCTGCTTGGTACTTAGTTTTTGACTGGGGTTCAACCATGACACCTCTGCAGCAAGAGTTCTGTTCTGCACAAATAATCTGAGGCAGGGCAGGGATTTTGAGAACTTAACTTTGCAAGCTATGGTTTCTTTACAGTTAGAGATGTGGCCTAAAACTTTGTGGCCTGGGAATTCTGTTGTTGCACCATCCCCTGTCCTGCTGCTTCCCTCATCCTCATGTTCCTGCTTATAAATCCAGTGCTCTGTTATCAATGGTTTTGTCACAGAAGAAAAAAACCCCACATTATGTTCAGCTGTAACAAACTATTAATGAATCACCCACTTTTGAACTCTGAACCTGCAGCACTGGGATGCAAATGTTTATTTACTTGAACTATGTGACTAACATTAACAGACAGCAGAAAAGGGCTATTTATCCAAAATGGGGCTGGGTTGCTGGGCCCCAGAGGGTGAAGGAAGAATAACCTTGGCTGCTGCTTTCTTTCACTGTTACTCCACTGGGTTGCTGGTGTTTCTGCTGTGATGACTCTGTTGAAGCTTTACAAATGCTATGAGCTCAGCAGCAGACTATTTGTGGATTGTTTATTAACTTCTGACAAGCGGCCCGTTATTTTTCTGAAGCACATATGTGACAAAGGATTTTTTTTTTTTCCCCAAATTTCAGCCAAATTCAACATGAGTGTCACAGGACAGGAACACTAGACCCTCCACAACTCCACCCTTCCTCTTAGTTAATACCAAAAGTTATCTATAAACAAGAAGGAAGGAGGGAGGGAAGCATACGTCTCAAAGGAAGTCATAAGAATCTTGTATCGTGAAAATGTTAGGCTGCGTAAATTTGGAAAACAGTGCTATTTTCTTCTGTTGAAAATATTCTAATGAAAAAAAAAGTTAAAATGCTCTCAATTTTCTTTCACTTTCTTGTAGCAATTTCTTTCCAGTTTTGGATTTGCCTGTACTTTGGTGTTAGCTAATATATGCAAACAGGACAGATGTAGCTTTACTGCCCAAAATGTATGAAATAAATGCAATGGAAGTATGCAAGTCCCTCGCCTAAAAGCTGAGTGGCATTGCACCATTGAAAGACAACTGTGTTAGCTTTGCCTTACCTTCTAATAAGAGAGGCAAATAATTCTAAATGTATCTCCATGGTTTTAATGATTGATGCAATCCTTGATCGACACACAGTTGCTTTGTAAAGTGGAAGAGAAATTAATTGTAAATACTTTCTTTTGTCTAACTATAGCACTGCAGCTACCAACTAGCACCTTCTCTGACAAAGATAAGCAGGTAACCATGATGAGCTTTGCAAGAGGAAAGATGTTGAGAAGGTAAAAAGTGTCTGGTGTCACTCAGTACGGATCGTTACAGCTTGCCATTATTTATTATGGAACTGTGACTACTGACCGAAACACGGGGACTATAAATAGGAATGTGATGAGCGTTAACTGCGCAAGAAGAAAAAAGCGATGTAACTTGGCACACAGCAAAACTTGTATCTGGCGTACAGCTGTCTGTGCAACTCCCACTGCCATCCTGGAGTATTTTTGTGATTTCCCACTAAGTTTACCTCTACTGATAATGAATTAGGAACAGAACCATCTCTGTAAGCTTTGATTCTTACTTAGTAGAGCTGGCTAAGATAATCTTGTTAATCCTTTACATATGAAAGATGCAAGTATCCTCCCACACATAAATTACAGAGAGATTTGTTTGTTTTGTGAAGTGTAACTGCTATGTACCATTCACAGACTGCACAGAATCATAGATTATCTCAAGCTGGAAGGGACCTATAAGGATCACTGAGTCCAACTCCCTGCTCCTTGCAAGGCTACCTAAAACTAAATCACATGACTAAAAGCGTCATCCAGAATACTTTCTGGAAAACTGCAGAGATGCCTTTTTGTAACTCCTCTCTTTTCACAACTAAATCCTTGCTCTATAGGACTGTTGGGGTGTCTGTGAGATCAGAGAAGGCTGTCTCCTGGCCCCTCAGGCCCATAGTGGTGGTGTTAGCCCTTCCAAGATTACAGATGTAGGAACAAAGATGCATTTGAGAGGCATCTTGCACAGTAAGTGACATAACTGTAGGAACAAGCTGATGAAATCACAGCTTCCCCTTGCTGCAGACCAGAATGAAAATATACCAAACAGGGCCAAATTCTGCATGCATTGCATGGTTGCTTCTACACCGACATGGGTTACTAAGCAAGAATGCACCTGTAAAAATTTAGGCATGCAAAAAGCCATGTGTGTTTGCTTTAAATGGGCTGAGCTACAGATCTTGGTTGTTTTGTAGCATAAACATACCTCCACCAACTTCAAGCTTAGCCTTCACTCCAGGGGCAAATTATTACAGTCTGTTATGTGATAGAATGTAACTCAACACACATGCTTTTACCTCTGTGTATACATTACTCCATGATGAATACAAAACATGGGGAGTGACCTCAAAAGGCACCCTGTGAAAGCAAATCTATAGTTTCATGTTTTGGTCCTCCTCATTTTCCCTTCTTGATCTTGTAACATTTCTCATACAGCCTTAGCTGTAGACAACTGTGATTTTTTTTTTCCATAGCAGACAGTGACAATTACTTCTGCTAGAGTATGATGTGGGAAGAGGAGGCTGCGAAGAACAATTGGGTAGAGAGAAAGTGGTTGGGGATGAGGTTGTTAAAATGCTCTGTGTCTAAAAAGTCAGGAAAAGTAGGCATTTAGTTAGGAGGGACAAAACAAGATCCACATGGCAAAAAATGTAAGTTTTTTCCAGGGACGTGAGAATACAGATTGTCTAAGAGCTTCTGCCACTAGGTGATATTACAGTTGCTGTGATAGGAGTATGGTTGGCATACCGTGCATGATTTCTGTCTCAGTGCCTATACTTCCTTGACTATTCTGCACAGAAAAAGTACAGTTATTGCAAAGTTGGTCCCATTCCAACCCAAACTATAGCCTGTGCTGTTGTTCTGAGTTGGGCTAAATCTTGCTCCTGTTAATACAGTGAATTAGGGATGTCTGAAGATGCCTCTAACAAATAAAGGCAGCATTGTATTGTGTAGGCAAGGAAGTTATAAGCTTCACCTTGCTTATTTTGTTTTTCAGTTGGGAGGAGTAGGGTTTGTTTGGAGTTATACTTTTGCCTTCAATCAGTGCTCCTTAGCAGCTGAATTAGAGTTAGCTTCACTCCAGACATCCATGAGTCTTAAGCAGAGGTCTCCTCCACCTAAAAGGCAACTGCCAGCTGAAGAGCAGTATGTTAACCAGTAAAAACATTAAGTGGATTTACATGTTCGATGCTAACAGCCAGAGAAGGAAGACTGGATAAATGGCATTTACTACATTTGCCCTCAAGTACAACAGTACACAGCTTCGTTTAGTAAGACCCCTTAGCAAAGGGAAGTGGCAATGGTCCTGGTTCCTGGTGCTTGTGATAATTTGCCAGCGAAACGCAAGGTCTCGGATGGTTTGTGTATTGTTTATTGCAGCTTTTACCCCTGTAGCCAGATTCTCTGAACTGCTGCTTAGTCTTTTCAGTGAAGACTTCAGAAGGGATTTTCATTGATGAAAAAATTTTAGTTTTCCAAACAAAACTTCTAGGGGGTGAAGAGCTGTTAGCAGCCGATTGCTCAAAGGAGGCAAGTTTATAAGTGACTGGAAAAAGGCAGAAGGGTATCTGGTCACGTATGTGTGGACAGACACACCTTTGCACCGTTCCTCAGGAGCATCCAAGCAGATGAAGCTTGTCCCAAGGTTGCAGTGACCGCTTGCACCACGTGCCCAGGTGTGGCTAAACCTGCGCTTTGCCCTGCTGAAAAAAAGTCCTTTTGCTGTTGGGAATTTAATGAACTTCTGGCTTAATTAGGAAAAGAGTAACAGATGAGATGTGTGGGTAAGCACAAATGTACAATCCTCTTTGTGGTTGATAGCAGGGATATCCAAAGGACTTTCCCTGGATGTACGCTTGAGGAAAACTTAAGGGAAACCACACACACTAACCCCAACCTGCAGGTGGCTGCTTTGGCCCTGCGTTGACCTCCTGGCATTTCCATCCTTGTCCCACAGCAGGCTCCCGGCTGGGATGGATGGCTTGCCTGCTCGGCGGGCTGGGCAGCGTGTCAGCTGCTCCGGCCTGCGGTGTCAGGGCTGGGGGCGGGCACAGAGGGGAGAGGGCAGGGCCCTTCAGTGCCAGAGAAGCGGGATTTCTCTCAGAGAACAGGGAGAAAACAAACCAACCAAGCGTCTGCCCGGGAAACCCACCGCTCTGAAAAGTAATATAATTCTAAAAAGCCCCAGAACCAAGAAGGGGGCCTGTATGTCTGTCGAGCTGACCCGGTCTGGGTGAGGAGAGGAGCCCCTCGGCGCGCTGCCTTCCCGCTGAGGAGAGGGGGCGGCGGGCCGCTACCTGAGGGGCTGCTCCCGCGGCCCGCCATTACGGACCAGCTCTCCTCAGGCGGCCTCGCCGAGCCGCGGGAGCGGCGGTGACCGCAGCCAGCCGGGAGGAGGAGGAGGAGCGGAGGGAGGAGGCAGCGCCGGCAGCCGGGCGGGGAGGGGGCACTCGGCGCCGCGGAGGAGGAGGAGGACTAAGATGGCCACCAGCCGCCGCGGGGAGCGGCCCCGCTCCCTCCGCCCCGCCTCGCGCGGCCCCCTCGGCCCGGCCCGGCCTTGATGGGGCCGGAACGACTCCAGCGCCCGGACGCTGCAGCGGCGGTGGCGCCTCCCGCCGGAGCCCGCCCGGGCCGCAGCGGGGGAGCCGCCCTCCCGGCCTGGCCCGCACCGCCCGGCCGCGGACACTCCGTCGCGTAACTCCCCCCCCCCCCCCCGCCTCCCGCCGAGCCGTGCCCGTGGAAAGGAGCGGAGAGAATTTTGACGAGAGGAGAGACCGCCCGCTGCCCCCTCCTCGGCCCGGCGGGCCGGGCCGGGCACGGCGGCACCGACAGAGACCCCCGCCGCCTCCCGGTGAGTGCCTGGCGGCCCTGCCCGCTCCCCGCGCCCCGCCGCTTTGTTGCACCGCCGCCGGCCCTGGCCCCGCTGCGGGGAGACCCGCCGCCGCCCCGCGGGCCCGGCGCGGCGGGCTGCGGCCCCCATCCCTGCCGGGGGTACCGGCCTCGCTTGGCTCGGCCCGGCCGCAGGCCGCGGCGGCCGCCCCGCTCCCCGGGGATGCCGTGCGGGCGGCCGCCTCCCTCCGCCGCCGGCTTGGAGGAGGGGGCGGCGGTGCAGGTGCCTCGGGTGATGGATCACTGTCACTGCGCGGGCAACCCCCCACCCCCCGTTGGTTTTTTAATGCTTTATTTCAGCGGCCGTTCTCTGGCCCTGGCCCCCGGGGCAGGGCAGCCTGCGGGGCGGGGGGCTCGCCCCCGCCGGGCTGAGGGGGGCGGGCAGGGGGGGCTGTGCCGGGGCCCCGGCCTGGTGGGGGGGACCGAGGGAAGCCCCGGCGGGGGCCGGCGGAGCACCGCGGACGCTGCGGCGGCGCTGGGCCGCTCGGGCGGCCTTTGTTGTGGCCGGGGAGGGCGGATTTCCCGCGGGGGTCCCGGCCCCGGCCCCGGCGGAGGTGCGGGAGGGGGCCCGCCCGCCCCAGCCCTTGGGTGCGTGGGGGCGGCGGGCAGCCGGGCCGCGGGGTTGCCCGCCCGCCCGCCGCCGCGGGAGTAAGCCCGGCTCGCAGGCGGAGAGGTGGGTAGCTTGTCCCCCTTAATTTCATTTTTTAAAAATGTAATTAGTTATTTTGGCGGCAGTTCTCGACCCTGTGGTGCGTTAGGGGCGCTCGGGTTAACGCACCCGGCGAGTTTCTCCCCGGGGACGGGGAGGTTGTGGCTCCCCGGGTGCCCGGAGCACGGTGCGGGGGAGGGGGGGTGGGTTTGCGGAGGTGCTGAGGTACCTGCTGCTTGTCTTCAGCATAGTGTTTGCCCTGCAGTTCTGGCAGGTGATTCGCATAGGCAAAGAGGTTTGCATAGGGGCCGGTCAGTGGTGCTGGGCACTGAGACCTTGTGTGATGTTCTTTTTGAAAGATTGAGACGGTAGTTTCTAGCTGTGCTTATGTATGCCTGCACAGAGAGGGTCTTATAGATGGAACAACACAGAGGACTAAATGTATGTATTTTGACTTGTAGTTTCATGAATAATCTAACTGAAATTTCTTGGCTGACTAGAGTAACTCCCAAGGTTTCAGTATAGACCTGTGAGTTCTGGCCTTATTTTAATGATTGAATTTTGATTTCTTGGCAGTGTAGGTTTGTGACGAGATCTGTGCATGTCCATGTATTGGACCGTGAGATTTTGCGATGGAAAACAAATCGTACATTTCCTGTTAAGAAAAGTAAACATTGAATGTTGTAGCAAACAAATAATTAGCTAAATCGTAAACTGCACCAGAGCTGTGTTGCTGCCTGGTGCCTGTGCCCCTTTGACCAGTATATGGCTGTATGATGTTCCTGAGCTCACAGGCTCCCATGGATCCAGGCTGGTTTTGCAGAGAGCCAGCTTGATTGCATCCTTGGCCCATTTTGGTGACAAGTTAGTGGTGTATTGAAGTAGGCTGTGTGAACAAACTGGACAGTTTGCGTGAACTGGCATTTCTGCAGTGTTTCTCTCATCCATAATGCTGGTAGACTTGCAGCATTTGCAGATAGAAAACTTACTGATGTGCTAATCAACCAAATCCTTTTCTGTGCTTTTAGGTTATGGGCAGGCATGTTTACGAAGCAGAATGCATTGGGTGCTGGAAACATGCATCCATGTTAATCCATGGCATCGTGCCTTTGCTCCATGATCCTGGTCAAGAAGTGCTGGTAATCTTAACTTGGGGTGCATATTTGGACTATGAGTCGGTGTCTATGCACTAAGCGGTGTGGGTCTGTCGAGGTCAATTTGAGCCAGCTCTGGAATACTCAGCACCGTTGATAGCAATGTGTTTTGGGTAGAAGAGTGCCTCAAATATCAGTGGCAGTAGACTACAGATCAGATAGTGGTATTCTTCAGTTTGGTATTCTAGAAAGAAGCTAGGAACTGGACATGTTTGTTCACTTTTCCAATTTGCTGGGCAGTTTTAGGCTGCTAGACTTGGATAAAAATGTAGTATGTTTTGGGTTATATAGTAACAACTATGTTGCAGCTCTTAGCCAGCTGATTATCTGTTTGGTTCAAGTTAAAGCAAGTTAAGGACAGTGCTGCTGTCTTTTTTTTTAGTATCTTCAGCACGTGTTTAAAAATGTATTACAACATTTTTATGCCAAAGTTTTAAGTAAGGATTAGTAAGTTCAGTCGATTGATTGTTTGTCATTTGGTGCATCAAGATCAGCTACTTGGTAGTATTGTGTGGTATCAGTACTATGGGAGAGGAGATCTCATTTCTTTCTTTCAAAACAGTAACAGAAGCATGCTAAATAACAAAACTATAATAATATTCTTAATATACTCAACCTGAAATAACAAGGTTAGTTCAGAAGGCTGCATTATGGTGTTGCATCTTGCTATGTGAGTTGGCTGAGAAGGTATGCTGCCATCTGGGTGGGTATGAAAACCTTGGTATTTAGCTCTGGTTTGCTGGAGCTAGACTGCCAGAAGTAGTATACAAGGTGAGCAGGTCTTCAGTATGTACCAATGTGGGCTACTTTTGGAGGAATTCAGCAATGCGTTTCACTTCTGCCCATCTAAATATTTTGTAGTTTTCTCTAAGTGTTCAGCTGGATTTTTGTAGCGTAGGGAAAACTTCGTGGATGCTCTATGTGCAGAGTATGGGATGAGTGTGGGCAGATGTTCTGCTTGCCCTTTGAAATGCTCAGGACTGTCATGAGATTGTTTGGAAATTTTGGTGTTGGAACATGATGTTTCACTTCCCAAATGTTGATGTTAACTGTTTTGTAGCGTTGAGTTGTGGTGTTTTACTTGGGTTTCTGAGGATGTGCTAAGCTGAGGAACGTAAAGAAAAGCCAGTAGTTCCCTCTCTGACAGTTAAATTGCTGAAGGACAAATCTGCTGATGTTGATAAGCAGTTTCATTTGTGTTTGTAAGTGATTTTAAGTTCCTATTGCAAAATAGTGGAAATACTGTTTCAGCAGTGGCCTTTGACTTGCAGGACTTCCTGCTATAAGGAAGTCTTGTATCATTTGCCAAAAATAAACAGATTTTGGAGAGGGCGGATATGGTATGCTGTGAAAAACCTTAGAGTCTTAGTCACAATTTACCCCCTAGTGCTTGCCTTTCTGATAATTAGAATTGTGGAAGTCTGTTACTGGATATGTTACTGGAATGAAACTTGTATTTTGAAATGGGAAATAGAATCTTTCGTTGGTCCATAGTACAATTTTTGGGTACGCATGAAGGGGGAAAACTTCATGCCTTTCATACTGAAGCTTTTAACTTCACTGGTTTCCTCCTTGATTCTTCTTTGTTGTTGTTACTGCAAATTGCAATAGTACAGCATTTAAAATGCCCAAGTTGTGACAAATACCTACGTTATTAGTTTCTTTGAGTTATTGGCAATGCTGATTGCTTTTTAAAATACTTTTTTTGTTACGTATGTGTCTTGAGGGAGCTATAACTTGAGTTATAACTGTAAGCCTTCTCGCACCCTTCAGTGTCAAAGGGACTGAGGCGTGCTGATGTAAGATTGTCACGTCTCCTGGAACAGCTTGCAGTTTTAACTTTGTAATTTGGTTAACAGTTTTAATCTTGTAATAAACAGTTTCATTCTTGTATAGCTCCTGTTATCTTCTACTGGAGATTTTATATCCTTTTGCTGGGCTGTTTGCACCTTGTCCAGGCTGGGTAGGAGAAGACAGGACATAATTATAAGGCCCCTATGCACATTTGTTTCAACCAGCTGTCCCACAGCCAGTATAGAAAGTGTTGCCATATCCTATATTCCTGTTTGTACTCTCATGTGCCCGAGCTTCTCATGTTATGTACAAAATTCTGCTAGCGGCTTGTAACGTTTTAACTGAAGTCATTGGAGTCGTTGGTGTGGATGTGAGAGCAGCATCTCGGCTCAGGTGATAGCACTGCAAACTTTGTAAGACTGAATATGCATTATTGGTGATCCAGCCTTGAGAGCATCTGTTTGGCAAGCGAGCCACGTTTCGTGGTGCAGCAGTGCAAGCTTTTGCTTGTTGGTTGCGTCCCCTGTTCTTCTGTGATATTACAGGCAAGTGTGTACAGCGCCTTTTTTTTTGACAGTGAAAAATAACACAGTACCTACAGACTTTTTTGTGTTTGGCTCACTTATCGGATGGTGGGGGTGATTATTTCAGTTAGATGATCTATAGCAGAGTTGCTGCATATCTTGCTTGATTTTTATCCTAACACTATATCAGACCTTAATGGGCAAAGGAGGAAGAAGAAATACTGTATAAAATTGTTGGGTTAGTGTTGCGTAGCATCTTCTTTCTCAAAGTGGCTTGTTTAAACTTTCTATGTTGATTTGATACTCACGTGTAATTAAAGGAATTTTTGTATGAATGGTGAAGAGGGAACAATCTTTAGCTAACTGGATTGTAGCATACATGCCTGTAAAGCATTTAAATATGAGTGGGAACTCAGCTTTTCTACTTGGTCTTTAAGGTAGCTGAAGGGTATTGGGGTGTTGTTGGTTACTGCCCATGCCCCTTGTCATGCTCAACATACTTCTTTTAATGAGTATTAGTCAGAAGGTACACCAAACATGACTGGTTAGTCAACTGAAATAGGGTTTTACACATTGGAGACCTTAGTCTTCCTTTCTTTCTGTCTAGAAGCTGCTAGAAAAAGCGATGTGATAACTGCCGGGAGGACTATAGGTAGCAACCGCCTGGTGAGGAGGCTGTGGCTTTGGTCTCAGGTGCTGCTGTCACTGCTGGGGGAACGGGCTCACCCTTGCTAGGAGCTGTTTGCTGGTGCTTTGGCTTTCAAAACAGGTGCAAAGTGCAGCTTTGGTAGCTGCAGAGAAGGAAGAATGGATCTTGTTCCTTTCCTGATTTGGTTTGCTCTAAATGTGCAGGAGTTATTTATTTTTTTCTTTCCTTTGAGTCTTTTGTGAATGAAGATGATGTATATCTTTAGTTTTATTCCCGTGAACAGCTGTGGGGCAAAGTTTTCTGATTTCTGTTCTGTGTGTAAATGTGCAATTGACATAATTTTTGACAATTGTGCTAATGTTTTTGGAATTTTGAATAACAGCAGGGAATCTTTTTGGTTTTGTTTTTTTTTATTTTTTATTATGTGGGGTTTTTCCTTTTTATTTTTTCTTTCCTCACCTGTTGAACAAAGCTATGAGTGTAGAACTGTCTGTATTGAGATTTTTGGAAAGAATTGTTAGATGTTTCTTTGGAATTGGATTATTTCATTGAGAGCTACATGTCATCTTTTTGGATCTTTTCCTTTTCTTTTTTTTTTTTTTTTTTTTTTTTTTTTTCATTTTGATTGCTTTGCTGGTTGTGGTGTTTTGTCCGTGTCCTGTGATAGATTTCTGCATGTAACTTAAGCATGTAACTTCTAATGGTTGTGTCATATCGCAGAATAGGAACAGATTTGCAAAACTTACTGTAGCACATGTAAAAAGTATCTTCTAAAATGCTAGGAGGGAGTGAATTGTTTGGAATAAATGAACAATAAGGGATACTGGATGGTATGAGGGCACATAGCTTGTAGTTTTGTGTAAAGATTAAGAAATATAGGAGAAAGATAAGATGGATGCATTTGAATTATAACACACAGATATGCATTAAAAGAATGTTTAGTTCTTACACCTTCACAAATATTGTTATTTCCATGTAGTGCATTGTATTACAATACAAGGAGGAAAAATCTTTGAGCACGTTGGCTAATTTAGGGTACAGAAAATAATAAATTTGAAAACACATGGAAGAAGTGGGTTTTCCAGATGGCTTATTTCATCCCTTTCTCTCTTGCTCTAGAGAAATTGCATGTTACACTGGAAGTATGTAAGAGTTAAACTTGTACTTTTTCGGGTTGGGTGGGTATTCATCAGTTACATCCCTAACTTAAGCTTCTTATTCCAACTCTAAGGCGCCTATCTTGGAGAAGTCAGACCCTTTATAGTTGGCTTTTGCGTACTTTTCCCCAGCAACTTATTCTATGAACTTCTTAGTTGGTGAAAGAAGTTACTCATTCTCTTGAATCATCCATTTTCTTTCTAACAGTCATGCCGGTTTTGGTTTTGGGTGTGCATTTGAGGCTTTCTAGTGAAGGGTTTCAGAGTAGAGAGAAATTACTAAAACTGATGCTTAAAGCAGCAGTGTCAAATAAGCAAATGGAGAAAAGCAAAACCTTCAGAGCTGACAATTTGGTAGTAGTGAGATAGATCCATGGCTAGAAATGGAAGATACTCCTGCATGTTATTTAGATGTTTTTTAGGGTCCTTCATTTTTAGAATGGTGTGACTTCAGTGAGAATGTGGATCCAGGAACTCTTGAGAGAAATTTTCGTCTGGCTTTCTATTTCGCTGGCTTTGTCAGAGGTATCACCATGCATTGGGTATCTGAGGGTAGCTCTACCTGGATTGTTTGGCTGGTACTTTTCTCAGTATCATTCTGCCAGGTGGAGCGTGGGTGCAAGTGAACGATATTTTATGTTCTCACATTACCAGATGATTTATTGTTTTCAAATGAAGATATGGTAAAAATCTCAGTATAATTCGAAGCAGGGTGGTTTGGTTTGTGTAGGCTAATAACTGATGGGATATTGCTTCAGAAAGTGGACTGTATTTGAATGCAATGGTGATAAGTAGTGCTGCTTGCTGCCCTTAGTTTTTGCTGAGAACCAAGATCTTAAATCACAGATTAGCTGTAATAGGAAGAGGGGGGTTGTACACTACGTGTTTCCTGAAGTTTGTATTTGGTTACTTGGCCCTCTAAATATGTCCTTTTTTATATAACTGGAGATTAGGGGAATAGAAGGAGTAACCGTAGGGGTAGGAGGATGCTTAGGGTGTTCAGAAGGTATGCTGTTTAAAAAAAAAATCGTTACAAAAATGACAAAATATCATTTATTTATTAAAAGAGTTTGCAAGTACTTGGATGATGGACAATCCCAAAAGGGAGAAAGTCTGTTCAGAATGCCTTAGGGAGAGTAAAGATCGTTAAGAAGGTTAATCAGATAGAAGTGCGCTTGGCATAATCAGCCTCAGGTTTTGTTGAGGTTTATTAGACTGGCGTGAAGTATTGGCCTTTGAGTTGTTCATAGTAGGTGGACTGTGTGGAGCAGGGGCAAGTGTTATATGGAATTACTGCAGCAAGCTTAGAAATTATCCTTAATTTTGGGAAAAAAAGAAACAAAGCAGTTGTCTGTGGGCAACCAGAGGAGTAAAGGGAACCAAGAGCTGGGAATTCCTAGCTCCCTCAGGTTTAATGCTATTAAGCCCACATATCTGTCAAAGTTCTCTTGTGGAACCAGGCAGTGTCTTACTGTTCTGACAGTGGAAGACATTGACAGAACTTTGGGTTTCCCTGTGCGTGTTTCTTTTAATGCTAGAAGCTTTTGAATCCCCACCGAATGGGAGAGGGTGGACTTTAGTGCTCTGACTTTGGAACGGGAGAGAAGAGTGCTTTCACTGCAGGCTGATGATAATAGGACTGCTGTCTACTGGTTTTGCACTAGGATTCACCACCTCCATAGCATTCAGAATGCCATTAATGGTCTTAGGACTTGTCTCTGCTGTTGCATTCTTGCCAAGAGTTATTTACTTCCAGTGGGGTTTTATGGAGGTCCTTGGGTCTCCATGTGAGAGCCAGGGATGAGATCAAGGCCTTGCTTTGTATTTGCATGAGTGCACAGAGTACAGAATGTTTCGCACGGTAGAATGACAGACAAAGCAGATACGGAGTGTGTTTCTTAATGTAAAAGTTGAACCTTTTGATATTGTCAGGGTTGCCAACCTATGAGTTGAAATGTCATGGTGCAGACCCTCAGCTGTGAGATTGACTCAAGTTATGGCTTTTAAAGCATTAAAAGCATGAGATAAATGGATTTCCTTTTTCAGTTTTGGTCTTTGAATATGCAGTTGTCAGTTTTTTCCCATAACTGTGAGGGCTCCAACATTTTTGGAATCTTCACATGGCAAAATGCTTGGAGTTGGGATGCCATGAATATGATGAGATTGAGAAAGATGTGGTCAGACCTGGGCTTGTCATCACTGGTTTCCTGCCTGATAAAGCGACTGAAGAGGAGTGAAATTAATTTTATTTGGGAGTTCCTATATTTCTTCTTTTGCAGAAGAAAGGATGCATCTCTGAACAGACAGAAGTAAACATTCTTTATAAAGAGTGATGTGAAACAGGCATAGAAACAGTTTCGGTATTTTATCACAAATCAAATGCTAATACTTGAGCCAGTAGCAGTTGAGCAGTGAGCCACAACAGAAATGTAAAAACAAAGTCTCTGTGGATATGATCTAAGAAGATGCTAATTTGCTTGTTAATTAGGTTTGCAAAAGTTTCTTTTTCACAGTTCTGAGCGGTGAGGATAAGCTAGTGAAGAATATTTAATTTAGGTTTTGAGTGGGTCATGAAGTAACCAGGGAGTAGCTCTTCAAGATTTTCGTTTAGAGAGTGTAAAGACACTGTAGCAACATTTCTTACGTTGACTGTAGTAACTTCTGGAGACAGAAATATTTTGCTTTCAGTTTATTACTGGGAACATAAGCATGTTCCTAGCAGTGCTGGATCAAGAGGGGAAAAAGAAAATGATTCCTTGCTCTCTGTTTGAAATCCCTTGCAATTTCACTGGTGGTCTCCCTTGTATTTAGGGAGGCAGGAATTCGGATATGCTGTATTTGTAGCTGAATTTTTTTGTTCAGTTGTTTGTGGTTTTTTTTAATTTTCCCTAGTTACTTGTACGGTTTCTTGGTGTGAACTGGAATAGGGTACTGATCAGTTAAACTACCTAAAACTAACCTATTTTTATTTCAGTAAAGCACATAATGTGTGTCTGTGTGTGTGTATATATATGCATCAAATACACATGATGATCTGAATGTTTGGTTTTTGGCTTGTTTGTGCATTTTTTTTAAATAAATGGAAGCAGACAAGGTGTCTGTATTGCAAATAGTGTACTTGGAAAAATGTTTTTAATCTAGCTATAAGTGTCTTTAAATCATTTTTTTTTTTGTTTGGTTCGTGTTTTGATCTTCTTTTATAAAAAAAAAAATAAAGTTGATGTTTTCCTGAAGTAGCCCAGATTGAGTAGAGAATGTACCAAGGTGAGGATTTAGCCTCCTGTGGCACAGGCAGAATAATTTTGAAAGATAAAGATTCTCCTCCTATTCCCTGCCCATCCTCTTTTCCATCATCCTTTGAGGAATGAAGTTGAACTTGCAGCCTGAGTAAGGACAAGCATTTCAAATGAAAACATAATAGCACAACATGTGAAAATAAGCTTATCTAAATTGTTTAAGAATAAAAAAAGGACATCATTGTTAGTAGGTGTTTATGTTGTGTGGAGTTCAGTTCAGGTCTGTCTTGTGGTGTTAAGCTGAGGGTTGTGGTGGTGGAGAACCTTATAAGAGCGGCTTGTCTGCCTTCTGTAGTATTCTTCTCAACGGGGCCTTTGAGTAGGAAAGTGGAGCATCTCAAGCACTGCAGGGTCATGGTCAATTGACATACATTTCTTGATTTTTGGTTAAATTCCCTGTACCTCCACATTAAGTTCCCAGGGAAGTTAACCAGCCTGTGAATCTGTTGATGGAGGGTCACATGTTTGTGTCTAGAAACCAGTCGTCTCTTTTGCTCTATATCAGGGGTCCTCAAACTTTTTAAACAGGAGGCCGGCATGCGGATGAAGCGGCAGGCAGTCATCTGCAGCTGCTTGGTTCCCCCCCAACCCCCAGCGGGGGTGTGTGTGTATCTGTAAATACCGGGGGTCGGATTGAGGACCCTGGGGGGCCGTATCTGGCCCATGGGCCGTAGTTTGAGGACCCCTGCTCAATGTCATTTATAAGAGGATGAAGGTTACTTCTAGGAGCTTTCTTGAAATATAGTGTCTTTATAACTATTCTCAGGAACAGTTGTACGAAGTTACACACAATTCAGCTAAGGTTGAAACTGTTCTGATGTGTGTGTGGAGGGAGGGAGGGATGGGTGTATGTCAGGTTTTTTTACTTTCATAGCCTGCCTCTGCAAACTTATCCTGAAAAGTGTGCTTAAAGAGGTATGGTGAACTTCTTGCCACTTTAAAAAATGTATTTAAAATTTAATTTCTGTCTTGGACCTTGTCCAAAATACCCAACAAAACCACATGTTTTTAGCAGTCCTATTTTTTCATATATTCTAGAATTCATTTCTCCGATGCTCGAAGAAAGGCTCTCCAGTATTTATGGGTATCGGAACCATGTTGAAGGGTTTATTCTGGCATTAATGATGGGGCAAGACTCGGGTTCAACAGACTAATTGCTGCAGTCTTTGAATACTGATCTTTATTATGTATTGAGAGGAAGGAGTTGTCTTAAAATTTAAGTTCACCTGGGAGAGTTTGAATGTGTCAGAGAAATTTTGGTTGGAAGGGATATCTAGTCCTCCTTGAAGCAGGATATTTGCTAGGATGTTTTAGTTGGGGGCATGGGGTTTGGAGGCCTGACTTTTTATGGAGATAAGAGGCGGTGGGTGTGTGGTGAGCTTTTGATGCCCTCTTAAGCAACAAATGAAGACATGAATCTTTCAGGTGCACTATGAAGCACTATGGCAGTTAGGCAGAGGGTGACTTTTTACTTTTTTCTTTTTTTTTTTTTATGTGCTACTGAACATAGTAAGATCATTTTTTATTTCGTGGGATATGGAAGTACTGAATATTTTATTCTAACTGTTTTTTGCCATTAATCTTGTAATTGGTCTATTGCTTAGACTTCTGCGTTTGCATTTAGAGTGGTGGGCAGCAGTGACTGGTGTCAGTGGCTGTGAGGTCCTGGCAGTGGCTAACATAAACCTTGTTGGAAGGTTAGCACAGCATGTGGAAGGCTCTTACCTCTGCTAAGGAGAAAGGGGGCTGCTTTTGTGAATTTAAGCAAATCGATTATAAACAATATGTGCCCTTTCATCTTTTTACTTTGATGAGGGTGCATGTTCAAGGAAACAAGTCCATAGTTAATCAGGGGGAGGGGGGCAGGAGTTCGATGAGGAACACCTTGACTTGACTGAAAGTTTAGTATTAACTTGAAACATAGCAAGACCATTGATCAGAAGTCGTGCTTTGTTGTTAAAACATTAAATAATGCTTTGGAGAAAAAAAGTGTATGAATAACAGGTTTTTAGAAGAACTGCATTGCTTGGGATTAATAGATGTCTTGCTATTTAAAGAAAAAACACCTCATAGTAGATGTGCAGTCATGTGTTTTCTTGTTAATGTGTGAGAACTCTACTTGAGGAGGTTTTGGTATAATTGTTTCAGGAGGATAGCTTTGTCTATATGAATGGAAAATGGAGGCCTGATGAAGACTTCTATTATTTGACTGTTATTTTCTTATTAATATGAGTATTGCTGCTATTTCTTTAGACTGGGCAAAAGGTATTTACAGATAATTTGAAGAATTGTGTAGAATTGTTTTGCCAAGAATGCTTGACCTTTTTCTTTTCTGCTTCTTGTTAATGATTACTTATATATCCATGGCCAGTTTGCCAGTTAACAAGTAGAATCTACCAACAAAAAGTAAACCCAGCAAAACAGATCCCCTTTCCTCCTCCCCTAGTTTCTTTGGTAAAAATAGTTAAATGGGAAAATGACAAGAAACCAGTCTGGCAGACAAGTCATGAGGGTTTTGTTTTGACCAGTTCACTGTGACTGTGAATGTAAAAAAAAGTTTTCTCTTGCCTTCCAGCTCTCTCATGAGGTACTGTTAGACTAATGCTTAGGCTGAACTGTGTCGAGAGAGAATGACACTTGATTGCTTTAATGCTCAGAAATACATGTTTCTAGGTTTTGCATATTAGGGCAGTTATATAGGGTGGTATATGGAGCACGGGTCTTGCTGTCAATTGTGATCTGTTGGGTAGCTGTGAGTCTGATGTGGCCAGTCCTGGAAGATTCACAGGCTGGAGGAAGGACAGTTTTTGTGGCTGATAGGTGAAATCACTTGTCCATAGGGGAAACCGCTGCCTAAGTGACTGGTCTCCTCAACACAGTGGGCGTTTATAGTTGTGTTTGTAAGACACCACTTATTGGAAGTATGACAGTGTTCATTGTGTCCAAAGAAGGAATAATGCTTTTCCTTAATTATAGGTGAACTTGGTAAAACCAGTAGTGAGTTTTGTTACATGAGTTTCTTCTAATTTATCCTTGCAACTTTCTGCTTCCCATTTTCAGTGTCTTCCTCTTTTACTTGTGAACTGACAATAAATGATGGGGCATGTCCATATGTGCTTACATGTGTTGCATTAATTCAGTTCCTCGTTTCTCTCTTACAGAGTTTTCTTGCCCTCCCTTTCTTTTTTATTGAGTATTTTGATGTTATAAAGAAGAGCGAGAAGCTTGCTTACTACCATTTGTAATGAGCATTCCTGGGATGGGATTCCATTCCTAAGACCTAACAGAGTATTTTGAACAGGGCTGGGAAGAAGATGGCAAAAGTTGATTGTGAGCTGGAGGCTTGTACTAAAAAGTACAGTACTGTCTCACAATTTATGCCTCTTAATAGGTTATTATTTTCTGCTTTTTGTTGTGCAAGGTGTTGTTGATTCATCTTGAAAACTAGCTAGTCCAGTCTAAATCAAATGTTTTCCAATAAAAAGGCATGGAGAAGGAGGAGGAGAGAAAGGGACCAAGAACATGGGCGTTTCAGAGCAGGATCTGAAAAATGTGTGTACTGGAGCAATATAATTACAATGGCTGACATCTTTTCTCTCTCTGTGGTGTCCTTTCTTAGTTGAAAGCAACTGTCTTTTGAAGAATCTGGTACTTCAGTGGTGATCTTTGGATGACTGTAATGGTTTTTACAGTAAGAAATGGCTGTCCTTCCACGCAGGGAGTGACACGTCACTGCATGGGTTGCAACATCTTTTAGGTGAATTAAGTGTCTCTTTTAGAAAGATGTCCCATGTAATGAATGGTTCTGGGTTAGGGGAAAATCTTACATGGTGGTAATCTGTTCTGGTCAATTACAACTCTCCTAAGAAGTTTTTATTTCCAGACCAAAAGTGAATTTGCTTTTCTTCCAGTGCATGCTGCATCCAGTATCTGCTAGGTCAAAGAGCCCTGTGCAATGTAAATACGATCTGTATGCCGAGAAGATGACCCAGTCTCCTTTTCTCTTGACCTTCAGTGATAAATACAATATATTTAAGTGATTGCTAGTAATTAATTGTATTCTAGTTGCCTTCTTGAGGTTAAGATCCTTTAAGAAGAGGGACCTTTATATGTCTCAGGGTAGTCTGTTGGCATTTGAATACTTGGAGTAGTTTTTTCTTGCCTGCTTTGAAACCCTCCCCTCTTTCCCCACTGATCTCCCCCAACTCAGGGGTGCCTCCCACTGCATCCAAGAATCATATTACTCATGTTGCTGTGGGCTTGTTGGAATTTGTGTTTTCTGTACTCTGATCCCTTCTTCCCTCTCTGGTTCCTAGCATCTAACTGTACATTTGATTGTACTAAAATGGACGATGCTAAAAGGTCATGGATGTCTCTCAGGACAAGAGGTAATGGTCTCAAGTTATGACAGGGGAGGTTTACATTGGATATTAGGAAAAACTTCTTTACAGAAAAGTTGGTCAAGCATTGGAACAGGCTGCCCAGGGAAGTTGGTGGAATCACCATCCCTGGAGGCTTTTAAAAAACACGTAGATGTGGTGCTTAGTGACGTGATTTAGTGGCAGACTTGGCAGTGCTGGGTTAACAGTTGGACTTGATGATCTTAAAGGTCTTTTCCAACTTAAATGATTCTATGAATCTGTGATTTTAAGGTGCCTTGTTTACAAGGAGATCCAAATAATAGTGTCAGTCTGCAGTTACCACATATACCCACTGTGTGCTCATCTAAGTGCATGAATTATTGGCTTCTGTTAATATATGGCTTGTATTAGCTGGTGTACCTTTAATGTGATTAAAGCAAAGTTGCTGAGCTGAAGATATCAGTTTAATTGTGCTGAACAGCACATGCCAGCTTTGGTATTGAATGAGTATATTCATGTGAGGAGACCACATTTATCTCAAAACAATCAATTTAATAATGTGGGTGAGATAGCAAATATAAATGTCTTTGAGAAGGATGTCTGGAAAATCTGAACTAATTTAGCTTGTCTAAACAACATTATTGCAGTCCTTACAATTAAGTCCTGAAATGATAGAAATTTCATTACCCAGTAGGCAAGGGCTTGGAGGGAGTTTTGTGGGGTTTTTTTCCCCCCTTTGTTTTGTGTTTTTTTGTGTTGTTTTGATGTGGGTATTTTTTGTGGTGGTGTATTTTGTGTTGTTGTTGTTGTTGTGTGTTTTCTTGTGTGTCCGGTAAACACCTCCCACCCCCCTCTCCAATACTTTAAGCATGTCAGATGGTTTCAGAATATGAGATCCTCCCAATAAAAAACAGTTTTTCTTTTTGGCTTCCACTGTGCTGATTGTGTTGTCACCAGAGCAGGGAGTGGAGGCAAAGCAGTGTCACTTGTCATGATAGTTCTTGGAAGACCGTTTCTCTGCTGAGCTTTGTAGGGCGACTGTCTCAGTGGATCTGCAAGCCTAAGAGAACTCTTGCAGTCATCATGCAATGCTGCTCTTTCCCTTCATCCCACCTCGCCACCCTCCATCCTCTTTCAGTTTAGGAAATAGCAGTAGTCAGTCTCGCTTGGACGTAGACAGTGCTTTTGTCCCTGGTCTTCAACTGGAGGAAAAAATGTGGGGATTTTGGGAGGGAATATTTGTTTTCTGTCTCTGACTCTATTTGCTTTTCAGTCACCCAGAGTTTTTATTTCTACTCTGTTTCCTTTCTTCCTTCATCTCACTGGTTAGTGATGCCCAGCCCCCTTGTTGCCAGTCCCTTTTGGGCACCTGTTGCTGGACGGTAGAGTAATTGTTCTTCTTTGGGTGTCCCTGCTGGTTGACAGAGGAGGAGGTGCTGTCTGAATGTACACTCTACATTATCAACACCATTATAAGTTTTTCAGCCGCTTCCAAGCGGTATGCTGACAAGTCTGGACAGGCAGAGGGAAGGAATGTGTCAGCTTGCTGAAAGTAAGAGAACCCAGTGACCCAGCTCAGTTTCACAGTTAGTGTTTCCCTTGTAGTGTCTGTCCCTTTAAGTGTGGCATATGTGCTTCTGTTGCTCCTGGGAGTGCTTTCAGTGAAACAACTGTATTATTTCACTTTCCTTTTGTGGTTTGTTCTGGTAGTCTGCTCTTGCAAAAAGCTCTGTTCATGACAGCTAGCAAGGGAGTGTGTGTGTGTGCTCACTTGCCAGAGCGTTCATTTATCCTTTCTGTTGGGTTTTATTGGGAGTCTTTTTGGGTATCATAATCTCAATTGTGTGTCGTTTCTGATCTGCCTTTGAAAGAAAACTCTTCTTTTGGAAATCTTTTGTGGACTTTTTACAGGTCCATTGCTAATACAGTGTGCTGAGCTTCACTTTTAAAAGAAATACTTTGGATTTATGCCAAAATATTGCTTGAAAAAAAGATTGCTACAGAGAATTCTCCAGTGTCCTCCTGGAAATGCCTGAAGCAGGGGAGAAACTGCAGACAGCAGCATGGGCCTGATAGACTTCAACCCTTCTCAAAACTGCGCCCCCCCCCCCCCCCCCTTTTTTTTTTTAATATGGAGATCTTGTTAATTATCACTAAAAATAGAAAGGAGAATATACTGAAGACTAAATAGGTTGTTTTGATGGATTTTTTTACTTAATTGCTTCTGATCATTTCAGTTAATCTAAATCCAGGGTATCACTGACATTTCAAATATTACTGCTTTTTTTAGTGTATATGTGCACAGGTAATTTGGGATCAGCATAATTGTTTCTGATTCAGAGAATCTGGTATTGACTCCCCTTTTATTGATAGGACTGGTGACCAGTGAGTTAAAGAATTTCAGTTTTATATAAGATATGTAAATCCTAGTTTTGTTTCTTTGTGTTAATTTTTTAAATCATCTTGAGTGGGATGATGTAAGGATGAAAGTTTTATGTTTGTTTCAGTAGGCAGGTGAGTAGTTGTTGAGACTTGATAAGTTTAGGAAAAGGTATGTTTGTGTTTGTCTTCTTTATAGGCCAAAACACAGTAAGCTTTGGGATTTCCTAGAGTATGCTACTGACAAAGCAGGCAAAAGCCTTTGAATGGCTTAAAGGGCAAAAACAAATGACAATTATTTTCATTGCTTTATGCTATTGCTGCTTAAATTTTTTTGACCTCTTCTCAAACTAAGCTTTAGGGTTTCAAAGCAGGAATAATCAGATTTGAACACGTGCATTTGAGTTCCTAGTGATTTAAGTAAATAGGTTTTCAGGACTTGTGTCCACAAAACTGTAGTCTGTCTTCCATTTTGCATCTCCTTCCTGTCTTCTGCATGCACCTGTTGTGTTTTTTTTTTACCTGCCCAGAACTTCCCTGCTCAATTTTGTTGTTTTTTCCATGTCACTGATAATTACTTTGCTTATTGTTGCTCTGCCTTCTGCCTTCCCCCCCCCCTTTTTTTTCCTTTTCCTTCTCGTTTTTTCCTTTCTCTCTTCCCCCTTTGAAAAGAGATATTTTTAATTTAATTGGGAAGATATTTCAAGACCAGAATAAGTCTGAAAGATTTTTGCAAAGCCTAAACACAAATTACCTGGATGTAAAAAGCTTAGTGGCTTAGGAGGGGTTTTGCAGTGAGTCTAATTAGTTGTCTGTCCATTTTTCATTGAAAAAAATGTTCTTGCAGACTTGAAGTATTTGATACTGGGTGATGGGGTTAAAAGAATACGCTCATCAACTGGGCCACACAGAGGGCAGAGTTCATCTCTCCTAAGTGTGTGGACCCAGCTGTCCAAAATCAAGATAGATGTGTAGGATGCCTTGGGATGAAATAATTGCCTTTTGCAGGTACTGGATTTCCATCACCTTAGATGTTGGTTTGAAGATCATACTTCCAGAGAGCTGTTTAATTGGAAATCAACTATAGAGCAAGACTAGACACCTAGAAAGTGAGTCATTTAAGGTGAACATCTTTTAGATGTTTATATTTACTAACAAAACACATATTATGTAAACCATTTCCCTGTGCATTAGAAAGTGGGTAGCACAGTTAGTAGCATTGGAAGCTTAGCTGTGAGCTTTCTGAGTTGGTTAGTTTTGAGCATTTAGGTATCTGTCTTGTAAGTAGATATATGAACAGTGCCAGATTTTTCATGTTGGAGTGCTGGACCACTTTATGGCTTTCGTCCTTCTCCTCCTTCCTTAGCACCAAAACAAAAAAGAAGGGGGCTTGGGTGGGGTGGTTAGGTGGGATTGTCAGATCTTCTTGTCTTCTTCACAAGGAAGGGCATCACACTCTTGATCCTCAACAGCTGTTCTGGTTGTGCTCCTATTAGTGTACAGTAGTGTCTTAAGAGTGGGCTGCAGTTGCTTTACTCTTTGAACCAGTAAAGTGATTCTCCTGACTCCTGCCTGAGTCCTGAACATGAGAATAGTTCGCAGCATTTGTCAGAGAGCCAGGAGGGGAGTGATGGGACTGCTGCTAATGTTGGTAGAAGGGGCACTTGGTGCACAGCAGGTCATTAATCAAAATTCTGAGCTGTTGCAGAAGCATTAGGAAAGGTAAGTGGCTTATTTAATTCTGAGCTGAGACATTATGGATGAAGATAGGCTGCTTTGTAGCATATTCACAATAAGGGGCTTTAAAGATTGAATTATTGCCATCTGCAGCAATCCCTAATACGGGGGAAAAAAAAAAAGTAATGTTTGAAATATGCTGCTCTCCTGTTACAGTCGCTGCTAGTGGAATGCTGCTGTGACCTGGCCACTGCTTCTGAAGTTGTAACTGGTCAAGACAGTCTGCAGTGGGTGTAGTGACAGGAAGAGGCTAGTTTGGCAGAATAGCATCTGTATCATTTTCCTGAGACAAGTTCAGGGCTCGTGAGTTAAGTAGAGAATAGTGCGCCTTTCTGTAATTGTTGGTCCCCGAATATCTTGGATATTCGGAATCAATGTGTGTTGTGGCCAGCATGGTCGTTTGCGCAGGCTTTCAGGTGAGCAGCTTCTCTCTTTCACTTGACTAGAGATGGTTCTGTTCCCATCTGTCTAGTTGCGCAGGAGCTGACAGACTGGACAGGTGGCTTATGGGGAATATAAGTTAGGTGTCTCCCTTACTTCTTAAATTAATCTGTGCTTCCACTGCAATACAAGTCCAGTATTTCCACTTCTCTTCAAGGGGAGCTACTGATTCCTGCAATTATTGCTGGAAGTGGTCTGTGTTGAGCGCAGGGGGTAATGCTTGAAGTTGTAGGGATGCTCAGTGAATGTTCTGTCTGTGCAGAGTCAGTGAATTTTGCGATACTCTGGATGCTAGCTAGAATATGACAACAGGCCATAAACTGGCCAAGACTGCCATCTTAGCATCATTGTTGTGTGTTTTTTTAATTTTTCTGAAGTGCCATGGGGCCTCTTGGGTTTTATCTGGATGGCTTTCAGGGTTTGGTTGCAATGACATGTACTTCCACATTCAAAGAAATTCAGGAATATTGCTGCATCATGTCTTTGCTGAGTCTGCAATGCAGCAGCATTGGGCTGTGAGCCCAAATCATGGTGGGAAGATATAAACCTTCTGACCCAGAGGTAAGAAGAACCAAATGGACGAGACTTAGAGCAGAAAAGAGATAATCACAGAGAAAGCAAATTTTAGATGAGGAGGTTAAACTTTTGTTCTTTTGGTCCGAGTCCTTAACGAGAGGGCTATAATTAGTCTAGAATTATCTTTATGGATTCAGTGTTGGCAAGCTAAAATTCAGCTGCATCTTAATCAGCATGCAGTATCTTCGCGGTCTGTCACACTTGAGTCAAACCTCACTTTCACTCTTTGTGTGATGCCACAGCATACAGGTCTGCACAATACATAACCACTCAGGAAAACCTCTTTCCTGCTCCTTCTTCAGTGATGTGTTATGCCTCGTAGGTCGATTTAATTTCTCTCAATAATATTTTGCCAGCTTTGCTGTAAGTATATGCAAAATACCCAGGTACAGAATTAGAATTGTGTTAGTGTTTAGGATTTTTTGGTAGTATGTGATTCCTGTTCAAATGTTGTCATAGCCACAGAATTCACAAAGTTCTGCAGCAACAGGAGAGGTCGTGTTTCATTGTTTAGACTTAGAGACAGCTTTCTCCAACAGAAACCAGGTGGTAAATTCTTGTGGCTTGGCACTGGTGTTAGGACATGCTGCTTTTAGGGGAAATAAGATGTTTTTGGTAAGGGTTAACATAGAATTCAATGCTTTATGTTCCAGTAAGCTAAAAAGTAATGTTTGAAACTACAGAGGGCCTTCTCTTTGGTAGGATTTTACACGTAGTATTTAATTTATTAGCTGCTGTGGACTAAAAGGCCTTGTTTGTTGCTTATTTGTTTTCCTAATGAGGAGAAGGCCAGACATTGTATAACTTCTCAGGCAGCAGCAATTATGCAACTGATCCTGTTATTGTGGAGCCAAAGTCCTTCCTAGTCCCCGAGCACCAGCTGCTTGTGTTCCGGTTGCTGCTTTTTTTCTTGTTTTCTTTCTCCCCCCCTGCCTCCCCACTTTGTTTGTGAACAAATTATTTTCTTTCCTGTGTTGCGGTTTCCTTCTCTCTCCAGTGCAAGGAAGACAGTGGCTCATTTGGGTTTATTCTTCAATTCAGTATGCTGCAAAATCAAACTGCCCTTGTAATATCACGCAGAGTATGAGATGTGTAGACAAATTAATTTTTTCATGAGAAGTAGAATTGCTTGATACTTCATTGGTATATAAGGAGAGACATTTGCTTGGATCTAAATGAAATATTGCAGATGGCCTTTGTTGAAGCTAAGGTCAAAAGTTACGAGTTCACGTTCTCATGATATTAGGAGCATGTAAAAAGCTGGTGTTTTGCTTTGTGTGGTTTTTTTTTTTTTCCCCTTCCTTCAGAAGGTGCACCTGAGAGAAATTTTAATATCCCTCCAATCACCACATAAAATACAGCATTTATATTATATATATACATGTGATATTAATATATACATTTATTGATGTGGTAGTTGTAAATCTCATGCTTTTACAGCCAAGTGATCTCACTGCAGTGTAATAAAAGCAGTCAGTGTACTGTGAAAATGCTGTACATCTTACCGTGTTCACACTTCGTTTTCAGTTCACAGTTTTATGTCATGCTCTTTCCATTTCAGGTTACATGGCTTCCTGTGAGCTTAAGTGACTGTAGACAGGCTGTTTTGATCCATGATAAACATTTGGAAACTTGCCTGGGCGATACTGGGTGATGGGGCAAGAGATGGCAGACTTTTTAGACTGCAATGCTGTTCTCTGCTTACAGATGAACTGAGTATACCATGTACAAGTCCGAGTAGAAGAGAAATAATAGTTGGTGATACCATGCTATTTGCTACACAGCTTGTGTTTCCACGTCAAATGTGATCTGTATGAGTCATAAATAGGCTCTAGTACCTAGTGTCCTGTATCAGGAAATAAATTTGGGATAAGGGTTTAAGGTCCTTGTTTAGTTTGTAAGTCTTACGCTAAACAAGTCATAGGGAATGCAAAGGATGCATTTTCTTGCTCACGTTGTACTGTGGATCAGGTATTTGGGGGAAATGGCAAGTTGTCTTAGGATTTGTAAAAGTGCTGTCATTTGTAAGGAATTGTGGTCCTTTTGGTCTAAGCTCTTTTTGTTGGAATTTCTTTTCCTTCAGTGACAATATGCCTCAGTCCGCTTTAGATAGACCAGGCATACGGAAGACTTTCTCTTTTGTGACTGCAAAGACTGGCTGCGTAATGTGTATACTTCAGTCCTGTCCACTCATACCTCTACCCCCTCAATTTCTCACGTTGGGAATGTCAAGTTCTGCCTTAGAAGATACTGTGTTTATCAAGCATAGCTTTGCTCAGCTATGCATATTCAGTCCATTTTTGATAGCCACATGTATCACAGAGTTATTTGATTATTTCTCTTGTTGGTGAAGGCTCTACTAGAGTTCATACCTCAGCCTCACGGTTCTGGCACTATGAACGCAGTTGTACTTTATCAGAGCTCCTGATACTGGGGAAGTCCAGAAGGTAATGATGAAGAGGGAAGGATTGCTAAGATTTTTCTGGGGAAATATCCCCAAACCAACAAAACTGCTAGGTATTGTGGCTAGCTCCTTGTTACCATAGTGGTGGGGATGCCCTGGTCCAATGTAGAGTTGCCAAAATTAATGCTTGTGTTAAGTGGATAACTTCATTGAGAATTTTGAAATTGCACTTCAGACCTTTTTGGCTGAGGTGTTCTGTTGTCCTAATCCCAGAGTTCTTCTTGGGGAGGGATTGAAAATCAGTCTGTAATTTACTAGTTAACTCGTAACGGTCGGAGAAGACCTGCCTCAAAACAGTTTCTTTGGAAGACATCAGGTTTGGCCCTGCATAAAGCATCTTTTTGTCAGGTTTCTGTATGTGGCATTTTCAGGTACCAAAACAAACACTCGAAGGACAGTGAAATGGAAGTCAGTACACATGGTTTAAAACCTGGACTTGAGAAGTATGTCAGATGCTTTTTGAAATACAAACTGATTATTTCAGGAATTTGTCCAAGAACTTACTTGAATTCCAAAATAATAGTGATTTTTTTAAAACATGCAGTGGAGAGATTTGTAAGGAATCTGTCTGTCCTGTCTGCTGCAGGAAAAAAAAAGGTGATTATTTGTATCAGTGCATTCCTGAAGTGTTTATTGTTTGCCTCCATGTCTTTGCTTTGTGCATGTGGTTCTTGCAGTTGATTCATCTATTGTTGAGTGATAGGATCCTCGAGAAGGATTTAACCACTTTTTAGCAGTTTCAGTAAATACATGCATAACTTAATGTGTGGTGCTGTGGTTGCTATGGATTAGGAACTTAAAAGGCTTCTTTTTTCTTAATACTGGTTTCTAAAATAGTCAGAAATTTTAGAAATTGAACCATTTAGGACGAAGATGCTTCTTTGCTGCTTTGGCGAAAAGTTTGGGGGTTTTTTTTCCCCCTCCCCTTTTTAAATCTGGTGATTTCCAAGTTGCAGTTGCCTGTGTCTCCCCTTTATCTTCTTGAGCCTTAGTATAATGTTGAGTTTGGTTATTGGAGAGTTTATTTTCTGTTGAAAGCAATGGAAAATAATAATTTTACATGTGCTTCTATCAAGTTGCAGGTGAGGGTTGATACCAATTTACAGTGATGCTAGGAACACACTGGAAATGAACAGCAGCTTAAGTTCAGTAATATTCTTGAAAAATTTCTTGATCAGTAAGCGCTGTTTGGATTTTCTGTATAACTACTAAGGGCATATCCATGAAAGGTTAATTCTCTTCAAAGAGAGTTCAAACTAATCTGTCCATTGCAGCTTCACTCTTACAAGAGTAAATCTCAATTGTGTTACCTGGTAGAGAGAGAATTTTATTCAAGTGGTACTTGATCACGCTGTTTAAAGGCTGTTTATGCTTAAAATCTTGATCAGGAGGATAACCGGGGTGGTGATGTTTCATTGCAAAGGCAGCAAAATATTGCTGAAACAGATCTCTTTAAAAAAACCTAATTCTAACTTGAGATCTGGCAAACCTGGGTTACAATATGAAGACCTGTGGTGTTTGGAAATTGAAAAGCATGCAGGTCTAGAGGTCTAGTATCTGGGTTAAGTGTTTTTAACAAAAAAAAAAAAAAAAAAAAGTGAAGTCCTGCTAAACTAGGAAGGTGGTGACATCAGTAAGCTTAATGACTTGTCTTGTATGGTGTTTCCTCATTCTGTGATACCTTTCTTGAGCTCTGCTTAAATAAATCTGAGATTGTAAATGTGATTATTGTGGTACTTTGCAGAGTTCAGCAGTGTTCCTCATTTTATCATAATGAACCTAAAGCCTTCTGACTGTGTTGTGAAAAGCCCAGTTCCTTCAAAGGAACACCATGCAAACTTTGTTTTATTATGATTATTCTAATGCCGTGGGCAACTAGCCAAAAGTGACGTTTCTTTACAGGATTCGTAGGAATCTACGGTCATCAAATTATGATTATCTGTTGTCTTTAATGATATTTTTCAAACTAACTGTAAGAACACTTTTTTTTCTGAATAATAAATCAGAACATAAATAACAGTTTAAATGGTGTTAACAGCCTTTGTAAGCTTTCCTTTTACTTCATATTCACTTATTTCTTATAAAGTAGAACGGTAATGAAATTCTGTGGTGTTCAGTTGGGCGGAATTTTTTCCCACTATGGACATATTTTTTGTATGCTTTGGTTATGGCACAGATAATTTTAGCCAGAATCATGTCTTTTGTTTTACTCGATATTTCTAGTGCAGAATTTTCAAGTAATTTTAACTGTGCAATAGGAAAAACAATTGCAACCAACTTAGATTGCATTTAGTGTAAGAGTAGTAGGATTTTTAAAATTTGGTAAATACTTCAGATGCATAGTAGAGGTAGAAATTGTAAAAGAATGATAATGATGGCTTACAGGCAGAGGAAGAAGAGATTCCTCAGAGCAAACTGAGTAAGAATGTGTTAAGGGAAAGGAAGGATCAAGCTGTATCAAGTAGTTGCTATATTCCTCTTTCTAAATGTTATCCCCTCTCCCTCAATCAGCAAGAAACCAAAACCAAAACCAACAGCCCCCTCCCCCCACAAAAGAAGACAGAAGTCCAGCTGGAAACTTAAAATTCATGCTTGTGTAAATGCAGTAGCTAGGTATCTTTTAGAAATATTTACTAATAGATATGTGATTCTGTGCCCATGGTAACAGGGAAAACTGGATGACTGTGGAAAATGAGTTAAAATTATGATCTGTTGATAGTTTTCTCTTAAGATATTTTTTCATGGTTGGCCATACAGACCACTAAAATTGTGAGGTTACTGAATCACTGAAGAGACATTGCAGTTTTGGCAAGTGGCATGTCATGGACTTAAGTTATTCAGTGTCTTTAATATAGGTTGGTGTTTTGGGTTTTTTTTCCTGTGTGTGTTATAACTTACCCATTTGAAATGATCCAGATCTGAAACTTGCTTCCTACTGATTTTTACAGATCTTGCACTTCAAAGGGAAAGGCTTTAATTCATCCATTTTTTTGTGTGTGAAGACTTCATGTCTGAAATCTTGGCAGGACAACTTCTGTTTGTGTGGAATACATGCTTGGACAGGAAGAAAACACTGAAAACTAAATCTGTTCTCTGCATTCTTTTGCTTTCAACTTTTTAGGATTGCTAGGCAATACATCAAGTTAGACTGTTAATTGGACAATAAAAGTGGGTATTATTTAGTGGTCTGAATTCAATTCAAGTTAATAATGATCAGGAATGTGTGTTATTAAATATCTTTGTTGGCCTGTGCACGCTCTCTTGGATCTAACATCTCAGAAGAAAGGAAGAAGAGATGAATCAGCTGAGGAATGAAGAGATTGCTGGGAAGACACTGAGGAAAGTCGGTTTGATTTTTGAATGTGAATTTGACAGCAGGAGATCCACTGTATGGAAATATTTTAAATATGCAGACAATGAAAATTTAGCTGTGATGCTTTAACAAATTAAAGCCTGTGAGCTGAGCATGCCATTGAGCTCTCCTATTTGCAGAGTAAAGTCCTTTCGCAAAACTTGGACTAGCATTTTTGAAGTGCTGAGAGCTACTTCTGGAAAAGGAAAAGTATGTGGTCATAATTTTTGCAGATGACTTTAAGAGTGGCTCCATTTAGACACATTTCTTTTTAGGACTTGATCTGCAGTACCTTAGTTTCCCTTTGGTTCAAGAACAAAGAAAAATCAGTTAGCTTGATTTTGTCCAACCCCCCAAAATGTCTGTAAGAGCTAGTCTTCTGTTCAACTTAAGGGTCGCTAAATTAAAAGATGACATTTTACTTTGGACACTTAGATTCCACATTGCAGGTTGAAACAGTTACTGGGATATTCAGTGTTGTTTTAGTCTGATGGTGTTAGGACTTTTTAAATTTTTTTTTCTAACACTTGTATTAAGCTGGTCAAGACAGGAAAAGTTTGATTAAAAATGAGATCCCTGGTAGCTGCCAAGAAAGGGGAACCCAAAGCTGTGAGGACTTTGCAGGCAGTCTGTAGAACAAGCTCTCCCAGGAATATACTAAATAATCTTGGACACTATTCGGAAGGTGTATCTCCTGTCAGGATGGTGGTAGTAGTTCAGTGATTTGCTTTGTTTCCAGGTAGCTACTGGAATAAGGCGCTGGTGAACTGTGCAGTAAAATAGACATTTGTGGAAATTGTTGACTTAATGCTCCTTTTCTAACATGCTTTGTTACTTCAGTTAAGCTAGAAATGACTTGGACTTGGAGAGAGCTGAGGGTATGCTAGCCTTGCAAACTCACAGAGTACAAATGACTGGTTACAGATGGGAGTTTGAGGAGCTGGGTAAAAAGATTAATCGGTGACATGAGAATTGGAATTCTGTAGCACTTTTGAGAAGTGAAGGTTGGCAGATCACAGTGAGATGGCTAGCACCACAAGACCTACAGAAATGTTTTGTAGCTGTACATGTGCCTTGGAAACAGGCTCTGGGAGCTAAGATTCCTGGTGTAGTGTGTGATAGAACAAATAAATAAACCTTTTATTATTAGGATTTAGGTATAGTCACCTTCGACTTGTTTGGTTGCAATGTTGAACAGAATCTTCAGGATATTCTTAAACATTTAAATGTATACTGATCTGTACTTCTGATGCTCAGGCTGCTTATTGCCTTAACACTGTCTGAGCAGACAAAATTCTCTAGCCAAAAGAGATGTGACCCAGGGACCTTCTGAGAACAGTAACATTTAATGTAGCAGGGAGGAAACGATTTTTTGGAATACATGCGCTTCAAGCCTTTGAGTCCAAGGTTGCTGACCAGAAAAGACTTCTTGTAGAACAGAAATATCTAGCTGGGAACCCAGAAATGAAACCACCTCTGTAGATGTGTTTCTTCTGGTTCCTCGGAACACTTGGACACTGGCTGTGCAGCTCATGGCCTGAAAGCAGTGTGCTTAGCCCAGGGCAGGAGGACTGGTGGGAAATGTGTGCAGCATAGCTGGCCAGTTACCTGGAGGGTGGCGGCTGTTTTGCCTGCTGCCCTAATTTTCTTTTCATGCAACACACGCTGAGCAAATGGCTTGGTGCTCTGCATATTGTGAAGCCTTTTTCTAGGCTTTTGGATGAGGACAGTGTTGAGGAGTTGCATGTAGGCAAGAGTTGCTGGCTAGGAAGCACATCTACCTCTCCGTTATCTGTGGAGCGATCTCTCTGTGTCGCAGATGGACAAAAACCACAGATTCCCAGATGCAAGGTCAGCTCTTGCCCTCGTGAAAATTTTACCTGAAGTACAGCATCACACAAATGTAAAAGGTGGGTCAGCAGGGCAGCTGCTTTTGGGCTGTACCGTTGATTCAACTTGACTCTAGGTAGGACCACCAAAATGTTGCCCTGCCACGGTTCTCTGTGATCATTGTAAAGGAGGGGTTGTTAGTGTGGGTATTCTCCAGCATTGAGGGTGCTGGAGAAAAACTTGTCACAGAACTCGTGTGACAGGACATGGCAGCTGGAATGAGTCTTGAGGAACCTGCTTGCATCTTCTAGGGCCGGATGAGATCAAATACAAAATATTCTGCTAGTCAGAAGGTCTGTATGCTTGGGAGGGCCTGTCCTCTGCCCAACATGTCCTGTAGTATGTCTGCTTTCTGTTCTTTTTTTCCTGGTTTTTGTTTACTGCAGACTCAGTGACTGTTAATCTGGCTCCCAAGCAGATGCCTGGGGAGAAAATTATGTCTACTGGTGGAAAGGTTACTTTTGCTGTTGTAAGACAGCAGAAGTTGTAAAGCAGTAGAACAGGCAGGAAGCTGAAGGCTGTTGAAGAGAGTTAAAAGAATCCATACTATTGAGAGACTGGGGAAAGCAGAACAGTAAGTCAGCACTGGGATTAAGACTTGCTATATATGTGACAGTGGGGAAAAGAACCTCTCAAGGTCTTTCAGGTTGGAAGAAACCTCAGCAGGCCTGTAGTCCAGTCTCCTGCTCACAGCTGGACCAGATGTGAGATGGCACCAAGTCGCACTGGGCTTGATCCTGTTGTGTCTTGAAAACCTCCAAGGCTGGAGACAGCATAGCCTCTCTGGGTCCTGTTCCAGTGTGCCTCTGCCCTCGGTGGGGGAAAAAGGCTCCTCTTTATATGCAGCCTGAACCTCTTATATCAGTGTATGCCTCTTGTCTCTCATCTTCTGCCATGCAGTGCTGTGAAAAGCCTGGTTTTGTCTTTGGTTTGCCAGTGGCCTGTGGCACCTCTTAATATAGGTCAGCCTTCAGTCCTTGTTAGAAAGTTGTAACTTTGTGTTTAATTAAAGTAAATAAAAATGATTATGAGCTTGGAATTAATGACAGGGATAGCATAGTGATATTTATTACATTACGAAATAGAAGATCAGTGAGTGCAGCTCTATTAAGCAAGCTGGTGTGTGGACTAATGACAAAAAAATCTTTCATTTACTTTTGGGTGTATTATTTAGAATAACCTTTATGCTTCTCTTCATAAAAGAAACAAGTAACCGTCCCACTGCCACCATGACAATTGCACGTAGTGCTTAAAATTGTGTTGCAAGCATTCAAATATCATCAAGGTGGCTGATCTGTTCTTACAGATGTGCCAGAGAATCTGTCCTCCAGTGAGGTATCTGACCTTTGGATTTCAGAATTTTAGATACCAGTAACTTAGATAATCAGGGTTTGTCACAGTATCCAGAGGGTTTTATTTATTCCTGTGGAGAGCTAAAGGACTAGCAAGGCCTTAGCTTCCTGAAATAAACAGAGAACCCCTCTCTGTTATTCTAGTTTTTGTTTCCTATTTGATGAAGGAAAATGATATGTGTGTTCATAAAGGTTTATTTTACTCTTTTATAAATAGAATAATAACATGTGTAAACAATACAGACTTACTATTTGAATATGTATTTGTCTGATCTGATTAAGGGCCCTGTCTTTTGATATTTGATCAACTTAGAAAGTATGTACATGATCACTAATCTTTATTTTAGGAGAGATAACCACTGTAGAAAGCTTGACTGTTCTTACCCTCTTGGAGATCCACAGGGATAAGATGAGAGGCAGTGAACACAAGCAGCAACAAGGCAAGTTACGGCTAGGATAAAAATTTACACCATGAAGGAAGTCAGACAGTGGAGCTGGTTTCTCAAAGAGTTAATGGGCTTTCCACCCTTGGAGATGCTCAGAATTCATCTGGACCTCTGAGCAACCTCATGTAAGATGACCCTGTGCTGAGCAAACTTTGGGCCTGTAAACGACATCCAGTATTTGTATGAGAGGAATCATAGTGGTGTAACATCAAGACCCAATTACATAATTTAAAAATGTCTGTGTAAAAAGATAATGCACCTTATCAAGCAGTTTAATTAATGAAACATTGTCACAGGTGACCTGCAAGTCAGTTCAGCATATCTGTGTAGGAAGCATCTTGACTTTAGCACTGAACGGATTGCTATTTATTTCTGCAAGAGCAGCATTTCTTTGCTGTTAAGAGCATACGGCTGTTTATGGATGATTGTGGATTAATGCATTCTTGGCAAAGACTTGGAAATTGAGGATTGAGTACAGTAGATGAAAATATTCTGAAGACAACTTGAAATAAATTTTACTAATCTATTTAAATGTACATGGTTTTGACGGTTCATTTGGAGGGGGAATTACCATTTATTTCCATTTGGAGCATCAACTTATAATAGTAGATACTATCAAAGCATGCAAATTTAATTAGGAAGTAATTAAAGAGCGAAGTAACATCAAGCGTATACAGCAGTTTTCTTGTTCCTTTTTCAGTCTAATTTTGGCCTTGACTTAACGTAAATGCACAGTGTATGGAGCACTACTTCTTTGCAGTAGCATAGAAATCGGGTTGCATTAAGTCATCCTGACTCTTCCAAATGACTGCAGTAACACTGAAGCAAGACTTGGCCTCTCCAGCAGAGCTTGCTTGCAGTAAATGAGACTGGATTTATTTCCTTGACTTTCCTTGTCTTGCTTTAAAAAAGCTTGAGCTGTTGGTGTTAAATTTTCCTTGCTTTTAAATTATACCCAGTGCCAAATTGTTGAAGTTCTTTCTTGGTGTTCTGCCTCTCTGTGTATAGGATGCTTCTGGAGATGTGAATGCACTGCAGCTTGAGCACTTTCTCTAGGGTGATGTCGTCTTTTGTTGTACCTGGTTGGCACTTCACATACATATGTTCTCAGCCCTTTGCTGTGTTGAAAACCGTCGGCTGAAATGTGAACCATTAAAGACTAGAATTTTTCAGATAAGAAGGGACTATTGTCTGAAAGGCATAGGAGTGCATGGTGCCTGCGATACCATCTGTCAGGGTGCTGTAGTTTGATTGCTTTTACCTCTTGGATGACTTCAGTGGAAAGGAGCAATGTTTAGGAGCTGTACCTAGTAAGGTAGCTGTAATGATCTGTCATAATGACCCCATTCGTGAAGGCCTGCCTCTTTGCTGTTGGGTTGAGGGCATCTAAGTTTTGAAGATTGACATTGTCTCTCAGTGGGATATCTTCCTTTTGGTTTTTCTTTTTTTTTTTACTTTTTTTTTTTTTTACTTTTTTTCCTCCTCTCTAAACATGATTAGTTGTTGGGAATACAAACTAAAGCATTCACATTGTTGTAGTGTGGTTGTAATTGGGATTTCATGCTTAAACAGTGTGTCTGTCATTATGTATGAGAAGTAGACGTTTCATCTGCTTACGGTGCTTATCTGTTCTTATGTGCACTTCTGGAGCTTGGAGACAGGACATCATCTACGCAGAATTTTCTGTCCTGAATCATGCTTTCTTAGTGTCTGCATTTGTAATTTAGATGACCACATACAAGATCTTCCCCCTCCACCTCCAGAAAGTTGTGTGTAAGGTGTTGGCGGTGTTTCTTCCCTGCCCTTGGCTTGTATTATCTTTCTAGTGTTGCTTGCTTACCAAGTTGTCTTGCATTTGCTCTTAGGGACAGCAAGAACACAGCGTTATGGATGAACATACTCTGTTCTAAGTTGAAGATGGATGGAGTAATAGTTTGGTTAAATAATTTTCATCATCTGTGGTGACGGGTGTAGGTAGACTCCTGTGTGTCATTTTTGCTGTCGTCTACTGTGAACCTCTGGAGATGATATATGAGAAGGTGGTGCATGTGCCTTAATGCATTTCTTCCTTCATCTTTCTTGAGCATGAGGACGTTAAAGGAGTCTTTGCTTGGAAATACGTGTTAATTTGGAAGTACGACAAGAATGGCAATGGTTGTATTTGAAAAACAAAAAGCAAAAGAATCCAGTGAAGCCTGTGATGAGAAGAAAGTACCCAGGTTGATGGACTTGTGAATTGTTATTGAAGAAAACAGATGTGGTAGCTTTCCTGCATTCAGGTTTACAATGCTAGAGCTCGATTTAGCAGAAGTAGTGAGTAAGAAACAGTAAAGCAGGAGGGCCTTGGCGGGAGCCAGAACCTGAAGCCTGTTCGGTGTGGGTTTTTGTGTGTGTGTGTTTGCTTGTTTGTTTGGGATTAAATGAGGCTGACCCTTCTGTGGTCTCTAAAGGTGTTTTCTTTGTCAGAGGGAAACATCTGGCACTTTTAACCTGATCCTACTGTTAAAATAGCTGGAGGTGCTTAGACAAGGTATTGCCAGCATCTGTATTCCTTTCTCAGATTCTATGTACGGCAGAAATATATTGTTACCTAACTTACTGCTCATCGTTGTAGCCAACGTGAATTCAGATATGTGCTCCTGTTGGTATATGGTCCTGACCTGTCACCTCATCTGGCTAAAGATGGGCTTTGGCTTCATATCCATTGTAGTGCATCTGCAAGTGCACCAGTGATCCAGAGAATGTGTGCTAAGCACACATCTCTACTAGAAAAGGCAGAAATCGGATTTGGGTCATGTAATGTTTATGATCCCTTTGATTTCTTTCAGTTGAAGGCAGGACATGGAGTAAGTATTAGCACTCAGTTACTGTAATTCCTAGCAACTACTGTTTTGGGCTTCAACATCAATGCCTTGTTTAGCTCCAACTGATGTGCATTTTATTTGTATGTAATGTCTTCCTCCACTTCTCTCTGATATAACATGTAATTTTGCAAAACATGGAAACAGATAGGAAAATGGCTGGTTAGGTCTGAACAGGTTTCTGTTGAATACCTGTGTGTGTATCACAAAAGAAACCTGATGCTATACATAGAATCATAGAATTCTTTAGGTCAGAAAAGACCTTTAAGCTCATCAAGTCCAGCCATTAACCCAGCACTGCCAAGTCCACCACTAAACCATGTCCCTAAGCACCACATCTACACGTCTTTTAAATACCTCCAGGGATGGAGACTCAACCACCTCCCTGGGCAGCCTGTTCCCATGCTTGACAGCCTTTTCAGTGAATAAGTTTTTACTAACCTCCAGTCTAAACCTCCCCTGGCACAACTTGAGGCCATTTCCTTTTGCCCTGTTGCTTGTTACTTGGGAGAAGAGACCGACCCCGACCTGCCTACAGCCTCCTGTCAGGCAGTCGCAGAGAGCGATAAGCCCCCCCAGGCTCCTTTTCTCCAGGCTAAACACCCCGGCTCCCTCAGCCGCCCCTCACAGCACTTGTGCCCCAGCCCCTTCCCCAGCCCCGCTGCCCGTCTCTGGACACGCTCCAGCCCCTCAGTGTCCCTCCTGCAGCGAGGGGCCCAAACCTGAACACAGGATTCCAGGGGCGGCCTCACCCGTGCCCAGTGCAGGGGGACGGTCACTGCCCTGGTCCCGCTGGCCATGCTGTTGCTGACACAAGCCGGGATGCTGCTGGCCCTCCTGGCCACCTGGGCACGGTGCTGGCTCATGCCCAGCCGGCTGCCCACCAGCACCCCCAGGCCCTTTCCCCCCAGGCACTTCCCAGCCGCTCTGCCCCGGCCTGGAGCGCTGCGTGGGGCCGGTGTGACCCCAGGGCAGGACCCGGCACTCGGCCTTGTGGAACCTCATCCAAGTGGCCTGGGCCCGTGGATCCAGCCTGCCCAGACCCCTCTGCAGAGCCTCCTGCCCTCCAGCAGATCAGCACCCCTGCCCAGCCGGGTGTTGGCTGCAGACTCGCTGAGGGTGCACTCGATCCCCTCGCCCAGATCACAGACCCAGATCACACGAACCAGGACTGGCCCCAGCGCTGAGCCCTGGGGAACACCCCGTGTGCCCGGCCGCCAGCTGGATGTGGCTCCATTCCCCACCCCCCTTTGGGCTCGGCCAGCCAGCCAGCCTTTTACCCAGCCCGGAGCGCACACGTACAGGCTGTGAGCAGCCGGTTTCCCCAGGAGATGCTGTGGGACACGGTGTCAAAGGCTTTACGGAAGTCCAGGTAGACAGCACCCACAGCCTTTCCCTGATCCACGAAGTGGGTCACTTGCTGGAGAAGATCAGGTTCATCAAGCAGGACCTGCCTTTCATAAAACCCTGCTCTTTGGGCCTGATCACCTGGTTGCCCTGTACATGCTGTGTGATGGCGCTGAGGGTGATTTTCTCTATAATCATCCCTGGCACTGAGGTCAGGCTGACAGGCCTGTAGCTTCCCAGACCCTCCTTCTGGCCCTTCCTGTAGATGGACATCACATTTGGTAACCTCTGCTCTACTGGAACCTCCCTGTTTCGCCAGGTCTGCTGGTAAATGATGGCAAATGGCTGAGTGAGCGGTTCCCCAGCTCCCTCAGTACCCTCGGTGGTCCCATCCTGCCCCATAGACTTGTGTGTGTGTTGAAGTGGTGTAGCAGGTCACTGACCATTTCCCCTTGGATTATGGTGGCTTCATTCTGCTCCCCCTCCCTGTCTTCCAGCTCAGGGGGCTGGGTACCTGGAGAACAACTGGTCTTACTATTAAAGGCTGAGGCAAAGAAGGCAGTAATTACCCCAGCCTTTTCTTCATCCTTTGTCGATATGTCTCTCCCCACATCCAGTAAAGGATGGGGATTTTCCTTAGTCCTCTTTTTATTGCTGATGTATGTATAGAAACATTTTAATTATGTTGTCTGGCAGTAGCCAGTCTAAGTTCTAGCTGGGCTTTGGCCTTTCTAATTGTCTCCCTGCCTAACCTCATGACATCCTTGTCGTCCTCCAGAGTTGCCTGCCCCTTCTTCTAAAGGTCATAAACTTCTTTGCTTTTTTCCCCCTGAGTTCCAGCAAAAGCTCTCTGTTCAGCCAGGCCTGTGTTCTTCCCCACCAGGTTGTCTTTTGACACATGGGGATGGCCTGTTCCTGCACCTTTAAGATTCCCTGCTTGAAGAATGCCCAGTCTTCCTGGACTCCTTTACCTTTCCAGGTCTTTCTCCCAAAGGACTCTGTTAACTGGTCTTCTAAACAGGCTGAAGTCTGCCCTCTGGAAGACCAGGGTAGCAGTTCTGCTGCCCCCCCTCTCCTTACTTCTCCGAAAATCGGTAACTATCATTTCATGATCACTACGCCCAAGATGGCCTCCAGCCATCACACCACCCACAAGTCCTTCTCTGTTCCCAAGCCACAGGTCCAGCAGGGTGCCTTTCCTTGTTGGCTCACTCACCAGCTGTGTCAGGAAGTTGTCCCACACACTCCAGGAACCTCCTAGGCTGTTTCCTCTGTGCTGCACTGTATTTCCAGCAGACATCTGGTAAGCTGAAGTCCCACGCAAGAACAAGGGCTAGCAATTCTGAGACTTCTCCCAGTTGCTTACAGAATATTTCATCTGCCTCTTCATCCTGGTTGGGTGGTCTATACCAGACTCCCACCGTGATATCTGCCTTGTTGGCCTTCCTTCTGATTTTTACCAATAAACACTCAACCCTGTCATCACTATCATTAAGCTCTAGACAATCAAAACACTCCCTATTATAAAGAACCACCCTGCTACCTCTCCTTCCTTGCCTGTCCCTTCTGAAGAGTTTATAGCCATCTGTTGCAGCACCCTAGTTATGTGAGTCATCCTTCCATGTTTCCATGATGGCAACTATGTCATAGTTTTCCTGCTGCACAGTGGCTTCCAGCTCCTCCTGTTCATTGACCGTGCTTTGGGAGTTGGTGTAGATGCACTTTAGTTGGGCTATTGATCCACCACCCTTTTGCAGGGAGAAGCCCAAATTCTGATGTGCAGTGTTCTCAGGCACTTCTGTGGTTTCTAACACATTAATAATCTTTGCATCTTTGCTGCTGCATGGATCTCCATCCCCTACCTCCCCTGAGGTGGTAGACTGAAGGACTTCACGTATTTTAGGGCTTTCATTTTCTTATATTATGATGGCACCCGTACAGTATGTGTAAACTTGATAAACGTAGTTTATCCATGGAGGAATACTTGCAAAATATCTTAAATGAGGGGGGTGCTGCTAAACTGGAAGTCTGCACAGCATTTGTATTTCTTTTTCAGAAATGAGAGGTACAAACCCCTGCATTTTATGATGTTATTTTATCAATTTGCTTCTTCGCAGGAACCAAGCTGTTTGTGATTGCTGAGATTTGTTATTCCGCACTTTTGTGGGATGTCTGGTAAGGGTAATGATCAAACTCTACTTGATTTGTTAAACTCTTGAAACAGTGCCTCGAAGTACTGAGATGTTCAGTCAGAATTAAAATACAGACCTAATTAAAGCTTCCTGGTGGAATACCTAGTGGGATGCAGGAGTGTAAATGTTTTATGTTACAGCAAGCACATTTTTTAAATGACAAAGACAAAGTAGTAATGGGAGATAAGAGAAATTATTGAAATCGTACATACATATTATTAGAAATTGATTTAAACTTATCAGCGTCAATTCTGAAGAAGAATGTTTGGATAAGCAGTAGTTAAAGTTCAGTTGACTGTATCCTTTATCTTAACAGAAAGATGTTTATAATAAAAAAGTGCATTTGTTATAAAATATATGATGACCCATTGTATTACATAGTTAAAAAACCCTCAAAACTTCTATTCATTTGATGGAAAAATATTTTTATGATCTTGTGTAATTATACAAATTACATACGTGAACTCTTCAAGAAATGCCTATACATTGGGAGCTGTCTGAAAAAGAAAATGTCTGTTAAACTTGATGGTAACTGTTGTGAAGCGTCATTTGTGTTTTTATTGGTTATGCTTAAGCTGGCCACCCTAATATTATGTTTTGAAAAAATAGTGGTTAATGACATATTCTAACTCTATGAACCTAAGGAAGCCTGTCAGTACAACAGGGAGTTTTATGTAAGCCATGGGTGGGAGTGTTCTTGGTGACTAAAACTTGTTTTCTGAATGACACTTGATTTCTGGAAAGTAATAGATGTGGCTACTGCCAGAGTTCAGTGGTGGGTCAAGAAAACGAAGTGACTCAGAGCTGGGAGCTGGCAGTGTGGCTTCTCAGTTGTGCTGGCATCTGCTGAATCACCTACTGCCTGTATGTACATCAGTGAAGGTGGATTCTGGTGGATGAGAAATCAGGAAAATGTACTTGTTTTGCACAGCAAGTGGAAACGTGGCAACTCTATTATATTTGTTACTTGTCATTTACTTTTCATGAGGTAATTTCCACTTGATATGCTTTTGAAATGTTCATGCGAAAACACCTAATATGAGATGGGTAGTTTGGTTCTTAGCTATGCTTCTCTTCCATTGTGGGTTTCAGCAGCCTTTGGATAGTGTGGGATCTGCAAATGGGAAAGCCATTAGCCAGAGAGCAAGGTGCCACATGTCTTCTCAGTGTGTGTCTGGAAAGGTGGTGGTTTAACTGCAGGTGGCAACTAAGCACCACACAGCCGCTCAGCTGCTCAACTGCTCCCCCCTGGTGGGATGGGGGAGAGAAAATCAAAAGGGTAAAAGTGAAAAAACTCGTGGCCTCAGATAAAGACATGTTAATAGGTAAAGCCAAAGCCACGTGTGCAAGCAAAGCAAAACAAGGAATTCATTTATTGCTTCCCACCGGCAGACAGGTGTTCAGCCATCTCCAGGAAAACAGGGCTCCATGATACATTAACGGCTACTTGAGAAGACAGACAACATCACTCTGAATGTCCCCCCTTCCTCCTTCTTCCCCCATCTTTATATGCTGAGCATGATGTTGTATGGTATGGAATAGATCCCTTTGGTCACCTGGGATCTGCTGTCCCAACTGCATCTCCTCACAACTACTTGTGCACCCCCAGCCTACTCATTAGTGGGATGGTGTGAGGAGTAGAAAAGGCCTTGACTCTGTGTAAGCACTGCTCAACAATAACGAAAACATCCCGGATCATGAACAATATTTGCAGCACAAATCCAAAGCAGAGCCCCCTACTGTGAGGAAAACTCTTTCCCAGCCAAAACCAGCACAAAGGTGCAGTCTGATTCAGGGTGAACTTACGTTCCTTTCTGCACCCTTTCAGTGGACAGAGATATGTAAGGAAGCCTGTGGGCAGCACAGCCATGGAGTCCCTTTTGTGCCTGTGTGCCACCAGGAGATCCACTGTCCCTGTGGAGGGTCAGGCACCTAGTTCAGATGGAGAGAGGGCGAATGCTGTATGAAATCTTCTAAGAAAGGTAAATGTGATTTTTGATTGTTTGGAAAACATAAATCCTTTCCTCAAGCATGAAGAGAAAGGATTTTGTTTTCAGCATTTAACATACCAGTATATTTCCCAGCGGCGTTTCTTCTTTACAGCAGAGGCTCGATTAAGTAGAAGGTTTTGAAGCTATGCTGCCCCTTGGCACTGACCAGAAAGAGTTCTTTCTCACAACTTGCAGCAGGGTTTATGTCTGAGTGTGGCATAGTTGAAGGACATAGACTAGCTGCAATTTCTGCTTGGGATGTTCCTGAGCCTTCACTAGGATGGGGGATGTGAGGAGACTGGTGTTGCTTGAATTCTCTTGGGTGTTTCCAGAGTTCTGCTTTTTGTGACCAGTGGGTTCAAAATGAAGCTATTTTGTTAATTAGTTATATTTCTTTGGAGGATGTCGGTATTTTGAGATATTCAAGGTTGAAAACTTCCATTTTCTCCTTGCTGTAGTATAAATGGAGCATGCTGTTGGCTTTGCAGCCACTTTTGGTAGCTCAGCTGATGACTATAGGGAAAATTTGAGCTTGGGCAATACTGTAGGTTGGCTGATTTAAGTAAAGTGGGAGTGGTTTATTTTTGGCACCAATGAAGGCATTTATTTAGTTCTGTTAACTATGTTTAAACAGCACCTCCTGTCTCCCATGTTAATTGGTTTTGAGACTAAATCAAAGCAATTCTGTGCAGATGCTTTTTATGAAGTATTTCTCAAGCCATTGTGACCCTAACAAACTTAAAATATGGAAGCAGGATATATGTAAGGGAATCAAGACTTAAAGAGACAAGGCATTCCAAATGTACTATGGGAATATAGATAAACTATAGATGGTTCAGATCCCAAAAGACCTGGTTGGAGGCATGGTTCCTTGGTTCTCCCTTCATTCATACTTTTTACTGCACCTAGTTTCTCTTAGACAAGTAAATAAGGCCTATGAATAAGGATTGCAAGGTGTCTTCAGGGTTCCCAATGGTGTTTTTTACTATTTTAGCTGGAGGAGATGCTGGTACTAACCGTCGATTTCTGTTCAAGTAAGCTTGTGGGCTTTGAGTACTTGTAGTGTCACTGGTCATTTGAGTTTTGCAAATATAGTAAGCGTTAATTAAGTTTGGCTTAATTGCAGTCTGATCTGATTTGGAGACCTTACCTGAGATTGGCATTGTCTGTATTTAAAAATAAAAATCTGTCATTTTGAACCTGAGAGGTTGTTTGTGATGTAATCAAGTTCTTAACAGAGTGAAACATTGTTGCTTTTGTGGAGGTAAAAATAAAAGTGCTCACCCTACTTTTTGCTGGGTTTTCTGGTCCAGTTTCTGGGCTTTGTGGTCCAATTTCTACTGTTCCACATCCTGTGCACACATACAATATCTGGTACTGGCTGCTGGCTCCTTATGTTTCCCCACCAACAGTTGCATGTTGCTGAGATAAGTGAGGGGAGATGAGGTGGATAGAAGCAGAGGATAAAGGCTTTTCACGAGCACGTCATATTGAGTACGGCGAGGGTGCCGTAAGGGTGGTTCTCTAGGCTGGGTGACTGTGTGGCAGTGTGGGCCTGCGGTATGTTGCCCAGGCCTCATGTGAACCTGGATTTTCACACTGGCAAAGCAGCGTCTAAGATACCACATAAATCATGGGCATGGATGCAGTGAAACACATGAGACTGGATTCTAGGATATCTGCTTGTCTGAGTTTATATAGTTTTAGGGTGACCACTGCAGATATGTTGCTGGAGCTAATGTCCTGAGAAAATAATTGTAAGCGGATGCTGTGTGGGCTGTGGGTAGGAGAGGTAGGTGAGCTGAAGTAATGAAGATGCTGTTGAGAATGCTATTGGGGTGAGCACATGAAGTGCACTGAGTGGATGGGTCCCTCTGGAAATTGGACTCACTATCCTGTTGTCCTGTTTACTGGGGGCATGTTGGTGTATTTTTCTAGTTTGTTGCTCAGACGCCTTTACTAATTTCCTAGATTAAAATAGGAGTGTTCTTTCTAAAAGCAGGCTTCACTCAAGTAAGGGCCCTTAGTTTTACAAAGAAATACATTCCCAGGTCTCAAATGGTGTGCTTTAATTGACTTCCCTGTCCCAGGAGTAGCAGAGGATTTTATGTTCAGGGAAAATGGAGTTAGAAGAGGACTTCTTGCTTTAGCTATTAATAGTGAACTCTTGCACTTCCCAGCAAGTTATCGAAGTTTTTAGTGCATACAATGTTGTAACAAAATGTTTTATTGTTACTAAGCCCTGCAACCTCTCTCTGAGCAAGTTTGTCAGATTAATGCCCTGTCTCCCACAAAGCCTTTCTAAGGTACCTGATGCTGTGGTGCTAGTTTTGACCTGTGTTGATTTCCCCCCGCTAAAATATTTCTCACTCTTTTTAATGTATGAAATAATTAAACAACAATGATGTGAATTGTATTGCAAAGTTTTCCCAGTTGCTTCAGATATGCCTGTGCTGTGCAGTGCACTGTAGCGCAGGAACATCTGAACTACTAGTGCCCAATGGGGCCGACTGGGAATAAGAGGTAAAATAATGGTCTGCCACCTCATGGCTAATTAACTGAGGTGCAGCATTTCACCGGGGTACCTGGTTTGCCAGGTCCAACAGTGGATAGTGGTGGTTTTGCTGCCTCTGCCACCTGCCTTAGATTAGCTTTGGAGAATCTTGTGATGGATTCATGGAGTCATGCTGAAGTGAGCTTAGACTCAGTGCCCCTTGTTGGCTTGTGTGTGTCCAGTTGCACAATCGAAGGTAAGCATTTTAAAACTCTGAAAAAAGGAGCAGAAAAGCTAGGGGAGAGGCCAGAGTAAGCTAGATGCATTCAGTAGCTTCACAGTTGCTCGGCTGGGTTGGAGTCAATGCAGTTTAGTTCTTATTCCCCTGCTGCAATGATGAGAAATCATGTAGTTCCGTAGACGGGTGCTCTTGCTGATCACAGGCTGTCAGTTCATTAATTACTGGACTTGCACTTCATAGTAACTCTTCTAGCAGTTCATGTGCTCTCAGTGAGTATCATTTAATTGGGAAGATAATGCTTGTTTAAGCATAATGCTGTGTGTCGATTTCTAGTTTGCTATAGCTCATTTTTCAGGAGCTATTTAAAAGATTTCTATGGTTTGTGAAAGTCCAGTTGTCATAGGACTGACTACTCTTCCGTTTCAAAATGGCAAAGCTTTGTGATTTTATTGTCACATTTATATTCTAACCTTTTTCCCTTTTACTTTACCTAGTGAAAGAACAGCTTTGGTGTTGAAGAGAGACCTCTGAAAGGAATGGGCCCTGGTCTTTTGAAGCTGTTTGCCCTGATCCCAGGAATGCTGTAGAGGTTAGTGACATGGATGCTTAAGAGCTTTTGTAGAAATTGCCTTTTGATTTGTAATTGGCACACTCTTCAACAAATTCTGTGTGAAGCAGTTCATTTGCCTGTCACAGAAAGAGAGTTAATTCAGGCACTGTCAGGACATGGTCAGTTTAAAATTGCTCTACCCAAACAAAATTTAGGATTTTGTTTTTCTGTGTAGATGCTGTAAAAATATATAGTTGGGAGTCACAGAAAGTTGTGTGGTGTGAGGTGTGCTCAGAGTCAAGCTGCGTTAAACCTAGAGGTTTTAATTGATAGATTAAAAAAAAACAACAACAGAAGGTGAGAGTGAGTGATCATAATACATGAGATCATAATACATGATTACTTATTGAGTTTTTCAAGCCTCTCATTTTTACTTTGAGAGAAGAATACTCCTGCTCTTCTATAGAATGGCAGGCTGTGAGAGATCATTCTCTAGCCACACAAAGGTAGTGTTATTTCTACGTTTGCCTTGAGTGACTTGAATTTTGATTTTGTTTGTTTCTTTGAATTATGTACAAGCTGGGTAGACTGCTTGCTGCAATTGTTTTTCCTGATAGCTATATAGTTCTGCTACAACTGTTATGGCCTACAAGAGGCTTCCTTTTGCAGGTAGAATATTCAGTCTAGTTTACTTTCACATTTTTTGTAAAGCTAAAGAGGATTTACCACCCAGTGGATTTCTTCTTAATGGGTCAAAAAAGCTCGTATAAATATCAGATTCAGTAATGCTTTGTTTTGCTGATGAAAAATGAATGTAGCAAGTAAAATTTGATGACGCGGGTGGGGAGGGGGTGGGGTGGAGGTAGGCATGTCGAAGTGCTCCTAAGCAAAGAGGTGAATTTCCATAAAAGCAGTTGAATTAAAATCTATTAAACCTGTCTGGTTACTGTAAAGGATTTCTAATCTTTGTTAGCTTACTTTATGAAGAGTAATGTCCAAGCTTTACTAGGATACCCTTGAACATATAGATCCTTTTGGAGCAAATAATAAAAAAACTGGAAAAAAATGCTGCAGCACATCAGACACAGAAAATGAAGAGATGACCCAGTGGAAAAAGACCTGTTCATACAAGGAAATGCTAGTTGGCATCACTCTTTGAGGCATGTAGAGTTTAACAACTGTTATTGTAAGTGGTGCCATTACTTACTGACAGCTTTAGTTATTCATATACTCTCACTATCTGTATCTTACCTGGTATAAAACTGAAAGTTGTAAAATGTTCAAGGGGAGATATCACTTCTAATTTAACAAAATCACACAGAAAGACAAAAACCTCAAAACACATCCTTTTGTATGAAATCCTGCATTCCAACATCAGTGTTTTCATTCTAGCTCTGAGCAGCTTCTTCAGTCTCAAATGTTTTATTCATTAACAAAAAACCCCAATCTGTCCACAAGGGCATCTGACAGAAATATACTTTTTTTTTTTCTTTCCTAGAAAATGCCTTGCTCCCTTCGACTTGATATGTGTAGATATTTTTTTAAAATACATTCTACATTATGGAGAATAAAAAAAGATGAAAGGCTTATACTGTATTTTTTGAGAGTTTTTGTGGAGTAAGATACGAAAGGTAGAAATAGTTGTCATCTGGGATTGTGTTAGAGAAGTCTGACATACGGCTTTGTTTTAAGCTCGCTGTGATAGAAAGGGATGTTTACGTGCCGTGCTTTTGCATACACAATGCGCTTCCCATAGTTGTCAGGTTATCATGAAAGATTAATTTGCTGTCTCCCTTAGACGTAAGCACCAGTATTTCACACTGGGTCAAAAATTTTTGCTAGTAATAGGTTAACGCCTGAAACTTCCTTTTACATGCTCCTGTCTATGGATGTGAAATGTACCGAGGGAAAAAATTACCTCTGTTGAGGTTAATTAGGTGGAAATGCTGCTCTCTGGTTCTGTAATCACTACTGCCGTTTTCCTGACTTCTTGGAGTAGGGCTCATCAGTATCCTAGCAAATGTTTTTTCAGCAAAACCACAGATTTACTTCATAATAAATAGATCTGACCAACAGAGACGAGGTGTACCAGTGGTGTAATTGGAATAGCAAGAATACTGTTAATGTTTTGTTGCTGTCTTATGTCCAAGATAGAGGGTATTGGAAGAGCTACTCTACTGATAAGTGACAGCCTGTGAAAGGCAAGCCTTAGGCAATCCCTTGGAAAGACTCTAGGTCCCATGAATTGAAACAAACTGGAGGCACAGTAAACCTAGTTTTATAGCTTTCTCTTGTTTGATTATAACTTCAAAGAGCTGCCTGGGAGAAGTCTCAAAGGCATGTTCCTGTAGATGGAGGAATGACTGTTCAAAGTGTTCAAGATGAAACTTGGATGTGCAGCAATTTTTGTAAATGAGGAAAAAACAATGGAGCAGTGGGCTGCCATCTGGCTTTATTGCAGCAGGAGTTTATTAGAAATACTGTTTATTCTTCAATACTGCTAAAAGGTCACTCTTTTTAAAAAAGAAGGGGGGGGGGGGGAGATAAAAAAAGTCACCCCTGTAATACCTGCATGAGAGGAGTGCTAGTGAGAGGCTGCTGCTCTCTGCTTTGCTCCATGGTTCAGCATGATGAAATTTTTTCCTGTGGTAGAGAGATGGCTATCTTGCTTAATCTTCTGTTGAGTCCTCTGATATGGAAGCTTGCACAAATACTTCTTTTGATAGGGAACATACAGCTACTGTGAAAAGCCCTGTACCTTACACCAAAGTGCATCTTTGCTAAGTTGACTTCGTTGTTTCTGTGCCATTTGTCAGAGTTGAACTGGTCACTCTTTTCAGTGATGCCATCTCTTGAACTTGGTCATAAGTAAAGTCAGCACTGCGGCTGTGCCGTTACATGGTTTCTTTTCAACATGCAGGACAACTCTTGTACCCAAGGCTGTGTTGTGAGAATGTGTGTGTCTGTATGCATTCTATGTAATGTGTAACAGTGCTTGAATAAATCACTTTACTTCAGGTACCTGAATATTGCTATCCCTCTGAGCTCTATGTAAATTACTCTGCTTTCAGGGCATCCTTTCTTTGTTCAAATGACAGCTATTATCAAACAAGTTGATGTAAAAAGCCCAAACACCTTCCTCCCTCTCTCACTCCTTGTTCCCAGACTGAGCAACCTGGGAATGTGTACTTGAGGGAACATCTGCAAATTCTGACAGAGAGATAAAATCAAATTGAAGAAAGGAATGTATGGTAAAAATGTAAAGGAATATATGGATGTGTAAGAGAAGAAGCCTTTGCTGCGGCACTATTGTTGCAATTAAATCATAGCATTCAGCATTTAATTACCTATTTTTTAATGTGTTTTTGTTTGGCAACGTATTGCTGCATTTCACTCTGTTTGTTGTGTGGTGTTTGTTTTAAAAATGAACAAGAGTAGTTATCATTATTCTATGTGCTGGTTACCATCAAAGCTTGAAAAGAACACGAAACTAGAGAAAAGGGAAAGTGTTGAAAAAGTCATGTCCTTTCACTTCCAGAGAGTAAGTTCTGTCCCCAGGTTGTTTGCATCCAGAAATGGCCAAGCATGGTGCAGGATGTCCAAATGAGTCCATACAGTTTCACGGATGCACTGCAGAAGCCAGGACCTGCAATAACTAACTAGTAAGTAATTTCAATAGCTGTAAATGATGGTGCAGTGCATTTTGTGTACAATTACTGTCAATAATTCTGCTTCAGTAATTGTGCTATTACTGTGTGAATATTCAGGCTCTTTTCTGGGATAAATTTAGTTATAAAGGAGTGACTGTTGTAGTCATTTGATCATCCTTCTGTGGCACTGGGAGAATTTTTTTCAGAGAGCTGTAGTGTCAATCCTGATTTGTTTTCTGTGCCTTTGGTTATTACTGGAGAAAGGGGTTAGTGTAGTGGCACGACATAACATGCAAGTAACTGTAGTTATTGATAATGGATTTCCCAGGGAAATTCTACCACTTCTGAATAGTTGTTGTTACTAAACCAGAACACCTGGCAGTTATGATCTGAACCAGCTATTCTAGATTGTGTGGTGTTGTGCATGAAAATAGCATTGCAAACTAGAATAGTAAACACTGTATAAAAAAAACAGGCAGAGAATTTTAAGTTAACGTTAGGAAAACCCACATTGCATCTGATATAGATTCTGGTAAGAAATGTCACTTGTACATCTTTTATTGTTTTGAGAATAATTAGTTCTATTGTTACAGAAATTAAACAGATTTATTTTTCTATGAGATGAGAAAATTAGGAAAATTGTTTTACAAAATTCATGTATAAGCTGTTCTCATTTGCAGTGACTGTGTTGCAGAGCAGATGTCTTTTTACGTGAACATGCAGCTTTTTGTCTCATTCTGCTGCTGCTTGTGTGATTTTAATTTATTTTTGTGAAGCAGCTGTATCACTTACTGTGGCCTGGGCGTTGTAAGGCCAAAGGAGGAATCCCTTTTCCCCTTTAGCATCGCAGTTCCTCCTCCCCTTCCTGCATCCCTCTGCTCGCCGGGAGGGACAGGCTGTGCTCTGCAATCAAACCAGCCTGTGTGCTGGTACAGCCAGCGCTGGGGCTGGCGGTGTGAAGCCCAGGCGGACCGCCTGACTGCCAGAAGGATGTTTACTAATGATGGGCTGGCAGCGGCTTGTAGGCAGAGGAACTTGCCGTCTCCTATTAGTAATATCTTACAAGGAGAGGATTTGAAAACTAAGGTGCTTGCACTGAACGTCAAGAATTTGAGGTAGGATGAGACCTAAGTGAATACAAACTACTTGTATTTCTTTGCATGATACTTGCCCCACTCCCGCCCCCAGCCTAACATTTCATTAGTTTTTCTTGTCAGACTCTTCTGGAGTTGTACTTGCTGTTATAAAAATAAACAACCAAATTACAAGCTCAGATTTAGTAAAAATACAGTGATATTTTAAGTAATGTAAGTAATTGTGCATAATTTCCTGGTTTTAGGATGCTGGCTATACAGAAATAAATAAAAAATAGGTAGATTGCGTTTGTCATTTCACCTGAGGAAAAAAATACTTTATTTTAGTTTGTCTTGTGCATAGTTTTCAAAATACAGCTAATGTGAGCCTGTTCTCAAGTGTAATAGTTCCTGTGAAGCAAGCTTGCTATCAACTTGAAATGCAATGTTCTTGGAAATATAACAAAGTTGGAGAACCACCCATCGTATTAAAATAGAAATTTGCCTGTGTCTGAGTGCTGTAGGCTTCATTTCTTCTCTTTGAGTAAGAGAAGCTGTAGTGGGTTTGCATGACAAGGCTTTAGTAGTGAGGGGGGCTATAGAGGTGGCTTCTGTGAGAAGATGCCAGAAGCTTCCCCCATGTCCGACAGAGCCAATGCCAGCTGGCTCCAAGACGGACCCCACCCCCACCGTTGGGCAAGGGCGAGCTAATCAATGATGGTGGTAGCACCCCTGTGGCAGTGTGATGGTAATTGCTGAGTGTCTCCCTGTCCTTATCTCAACTTACAGGCCTTTTGTTATATTTAGTCTCAGCCATCTGGTTGAGGAGGGGAGTGATAGATCAGCTTTGGTGGGCACCTGGCATTCAGCCAGGGCCAAAACACTACAGTCCTTTTTGATGCCCAATATGGTGCCCAAGAAATTTGAGATAAAGATAGTAAACAGGAGAGGTAACGAGCAAAACATGGACTGAACACAGCTAGAGAGTGAAGAGCAAAATGATCATGGAGAATTTCTGTTGTCCCTTCACCATGATGAGGGGTGGATTGTGTGTAAATTGTCCACTTTGATTCAGTGTTGTGATGACATTATTTTGATTTTTAGCATGGAGAATTCTTTTCCTTGGTAGTGGGTGAAGTCTGTGAACTTGTATGATGAACTTTGTATGATGAGCATGGATTTGAAGGAAAACTCCTAAATGCGTGATTTTCAGAGGTGAGGTGTGGAATGTAGTGGGTTTACATGGCAAGGTTTTGGCAGCAGGGGGGCTACAGGGGCAGCTTCTGTGAGAAGATGCCAGAATCTTCCCCCGTGCCCTGTGGAGCCAATGCCAGCCGGCTCCAAGGTGGACCTACTGCTGGCCAAGGCAAAGCTCATCAGCAACAGCGGTAGTGCCTTTAGGGTATCACAGTAAGAGGAAAAAAAAAAAAAGTTGCGTCAGTGGGAGAGAGGGGTGAGACTATTGAAGAGCAACAACTCTGCAGACATCAAGGTCAGCAAAGGAGGGGCAGGAGGTGCTCCAAGTGCTGGAGCAGAGATTCCCCTGCAGCCTGTGGTGAAGCCCACTGTGAGGCAGGCTGTGCCCCTGCAGCCTGTGGAGGTCCATGGTGGGGCAGATATCCACCTGCAGCCCAGGGAGGCCCCCACGCTGGAGCAGGTGGATGCCTGAAGGAGGCTGTGACCCATGGGAAGCCCGCACTGGAGCGGGTTTGCTGGCAGGACTTGTGGACTTGCAGGGGACCCACGCTGGAGTAGTCCATCCCTGAAGGACTGCACCCTGTGGCAGGGACCCACACTGGAGCAGTGTGTGAAGAACTGCAGCCTGTGGGAAGGACTCATGTTTGAGAAGTTCATGGAGAACGGTCTCCCAGGTGAGGGACTTCATGCTGGAGTGGAAGAAGAGTGTGAGGAAGGAGTGGCAGAAATGTGCCATGAACTAACCATAACCCTCATTCCTCTGCGCTGCTTTGAGGGGAGGAGGTAGAGAAATTGGGAATTAAATTAAACCTGGGAAGAAAGGAGGGATGGAGGAAAGGTGGGGGTTTTTTTTCTGATTTGAATGGTAATAAATTTAATTGATTTCCCCAAGTCAAGTCTGTTTAGCCTGTGGTGGCAATTGCTGAGTGATCTCTCTCTGTCTTTATCTCGACCCACAAGTCTTTCGTTATATTTCGTCTCTGCCGTCTGGTTGAGGAGGGGAGTGATAGAACAGCTTTGGTGGGCACCTGGCATTCAGCCAAGGTCAGACAACCACAGAAACTCACATTTTTTTTAGCTTTTTTTCTAGCTGATTCTAGCTTTTCTACTCAGTCTTGCAGTGTACTGCATAAATTTATTCACTGTGAAATATAACTTTCATTTTGGCATTATTGCCAAGCAGGACTAGAACATGGGTAATGGAGAGGAAAACAAAAATAGTTTTGAAAGTAGTTATGGTAAATAATACATAAACCAACCCTATTACTGGCAATAAAAAGCAAGCTAAATAAGCATGGATTTTTGAAAATGTTGCAGCTTTGTCCCTGTGTGAGGGACACCAACTTTAATGTCCCAGAATATCTAGTGTCAGTGTAGGGGAACCCCATCCAAGAAAAAGTCAGTTCACGAGTAGTCCATTAAATGCTGTTGGCCATGGTGCCCAGATTCACCGATGTGTTTACCGGGGGCCTTTGCCTGGGGGTGTGTAGGGGAGGGACAAGTTCAGCAGCTTCCTGTTGAGCACAAACACGCAGTGGAATAATGTGGTAATTTGAAGAGATTCCTTATTGTCTGAAAGGTACTGCTGATGGGTATGCAAGTATTTTGTACTGCTTTTCCATACATCTCTGGTCTGAGTTGCTAATTATAAGGTCTTGGGCTGTTTGGTTCCGTTTTGCAGTTAGGAATACTATGAATGTGCAACTTAAGAGGTTGTGATCATCCACCCTTATTTAGTTCCTGTTGCTTCAGAAATAAGTATTTGTGCCCAGGGTTTAACGCTGATCCGCTGCTGTTTCTGCTGCACTCTTTCTTACTAGATGGAAGCAGAGAGAGGAATTTCATTACATCAGCCAAGCATGTACGGATATAATTATTTTGTTGTTTTTCTTACCCTGGTTGTTAGAAACAAGGGCACCTCTATGGAGACAAATTTTACAGGTAATGGACTTCTATTTACTGATCTTTCCTATGTAAATTTCCTAAAGCCAGAAGAAGTGTTCTTCTTTGGGGTATATAAACGGCTGTTTTACATGGCTGGAGGAACTTCGTGCTTTAGTTGCTGTTGGTAAGAAAAAGCACTACCACCACCACAACAAACAAGGACCCATTCTGTGTAATACCATGATCCTTTTAAAAACATTTTTTTTTTCTTAGCTAAATATCAGGGCTGTGCTTAGACTCACTATTTTCCTTACTGAACATGTTGTTTGGGATTACACTGTTCAGTGCATGGCCTTACTGCTTCAATATAGCAGCCTGTCTGGTGTTCCAGGTTCACAGGTTTCCTTCTCCATCTTCACTCCCACCCCTGTTACTTGGAAAGGCAAACAGACCAAAGCACTCTCTGGGTTCCTAATAACAGCCCATTGTTTCATTGTTGATTCTAGTAGAGTAAGTTTTCTAGGAAGGCTTTTTATATACTCCTAATGCAAGAGCCACCCTCTGGAAGAGTGGGTTTTTTCCCCTATGCATTTGTTGATGTCTGTATACCAACCAAGCATATGCTTATCTATTCAGAATCCAGATTACTTTGCTTTTTTGTTTGTTATCTTGTGTCACCATGCTCTCACCCCCCCACTCCCCTTTACTTTTTTTTTTTTTTTTTCCAGGGGCTTCTTAGCAGCGTTTCCTCTCCTGAATGGCATGGTTTAGTCATTGCCATGCAGTTCAGGTTGGCAAAGTAAAATTTCAGTTCTGCTTGATTCCCAACAGGCCGTAACTGGCATTCTGTTTGTCCAATTAATGCAAATCAGTTTATTCAGGCCTTTTAAAAACAAAAACCCCCAAGAAAAACAGTATTCAAAGAAGCTCAAGATATTTTACCAGGGAACATAGCAAGAACTCGTTAATTAGAATTTTCTGTCCAAAAGTATTGAGATAGCAAGTAGCCCATTCTGTTTTGATTTGGGTTTTTTAACCAGTTATTACCTGTCTTTATAGTATTCAAACTTTTCCTGACACTGCATAGATTACTTGTTTTATAAGCTTTCCGTGTAATGTTCTGGTTCAGAATAATCTTATTGATTCCTCCATTTCAGATGACTTTGCTGAGGTGCAGATGTTGAGAGGTTTCAATTCTTCCAATGTATGTTCAAAAACCAGAATGATGTTTCAGTACTTGCTTTCCTCCTGTATGTTTTTCAGCTGTAGGTGTTAATAGCAGTACTGAGGTTTGCAGACAATTTGAGTTTGCTTTTCTGTTGTTTTTGCTGGCTAGCAAGATAAATGAGCTAGCATGGGGGTCGTTCACAGCTGCAAGACTGTCCAGTTACAAAGTTCCAGATTAGCATCATAAATAACATAAATTTTAGTTTCCAGAAGTAATCTGCTGTGTTTGTAATCTATGAAAATGGAGAACATTGAAAACCAGAATTTTTGTCCTATCAGTCTAAAACTTGTTAATTTACCAGGCACAATATTCCTATAAATGAGTGTTCCAGAAATATATGTCAGAGGAGAAATTTCTCCTATTTTTGTTGTTACCTTTTGTGTCTGTGCTCAGCCAACTTGGTCTACCTTCAGCCTGTCAGGATTTTTATGTTGTACACATTTTTGTCCCCTCAGTTACCACGTTTCTCTAGTAAATAGTGTCCTTTACGCTCCTTGAAGGAGAGGAGGAATTGTATGCCTAGAACTAGTTCAGACTTTGTTGCAGTCAGGACTGAATTGCCAGTTTGAGACCGCATTGGAACAGGTCAGAGTGTAAAAATGCCGTAGTGCTGTGATTGCACAAGCATGAGCAAATATTTTCTTGGAGCCAGAACGTCTATGAATGAACCACCTGAACGTGCTAACGCAGGTCTCTCATTTCTAACATAATACCTATATAGAGCCACTGCTTTGATCTTTACTGTAACCAACGATTAGGGTTAGTGAAACATGGAAAGTTGTTCTGGTTTTGGTGGTGTGGGGGTTTTTTTTGTTTTGTTTTTTGGTTTTTTTTCTCCCCCTGGAGCGACCATTCCTCATCTCCTAAAGTAGAAAGGCTTCTTTTACACACGAAGAGTTTTATTTCGTCCTCAGCTCTGCAATGGTAATATATTTTGTCTTTTACAAATGATTTTAAACTTTGTTCTGGCATAAATATTACCTTTTTTTCCTCCCAACCTAAGGAGATGCCATGGAGCACACAGTTTGAGGTATGGAATTTCAGACTCCCTTCATGGCTAGCAAATCCGAATTGCTTTTTGGAGGTCAGGTCTGTGTTTATATGCCGATGAGGTGGTCGTAGACTTTGCATTGAAATTCACAGATGAAGCTGTGTAGAACACAGCAGTTAAATGTGGGTTTTGGGTAGCCTTAGGGATGGACTGAGTTTCTTGGTCTTGTTTTATGAAGAGATGAAGTACTGTTACAGGTACCTCAAAGATGAGCTTTTCTGCATCTCTTAGCTGGTCATTGGCGCAGTATTTGTTACGTGCTCTTTGGCTTCTGAAATGTGAAAATTACTCATTAAATTTCCCTGACCTTTTTCAAAAGCCAATTTTAAACAAGTGGTGGATGTATCTGTTCAAGTACTTACAAAAGCAGATTTACCTTTTAGTTCTCTAGGCAGTGTGTGGTAGTTCAAGAAAAAATGAGAATTTGTCTTTCATTTTAGTTGAAAAGATGTAGAGTAAAAAATGCAAAGGCAGAAACCTTAAATGAGTATGTGTGGCCAGTCTAAATAGCCTATATTTGAGTTTTCTGGCAGTTTGCTTTGTGGGCCTTTGCAATTCTTTAGCTTGATTATCCGATTATTACTGAGTTGAAAAATAGGAGTCCTTAAGTCTTGAGAAGGGCTTCCTTAAAGAAAAGCAGCACTCAAAATTATGTTTGTGCTGGTGACAGATTCTAACGTGTGCTAAATAAAGATGTAGGAAGCAATTTTATCAGCATCCAGCCAAAAATCACATTCTAGATGTTATGTGGTCAGTTTTGTTCCTGCTAGGAAAAGGCAGCACACATGCTTCCTTCCTCTTGTGCTCTCTCATCTTTGCTCTCTGTAAAATTCACTTGTAGCTCCTTCTTGTTTCATAAAGCTAGGAATTTCAAGCACCATCCCTAAAATATCTATGAACAGTGATTTTAATCACATCCTTTACCTCCACATGTGCATCAGTAGTCTTTCATGCTAGGTAACTGTTGTTATGTGCTATTGCAGTAAAAAAATAAAGTTGAAGTAGAGTCTTCAGTTGCGGGGGCATAAAAGATGGTGGTCTGCACTTGAGATCTTAAAGTTGTCTGTACTTTTTGTGTATGGAAATGGAAGCGAAGAAAATGGATGCAACTTGAACTGTGGTTTGGAGAAGTACTACGTACTGTTTTCTGCTGTGGTAGTATTTAATACTTGTTTTATGGGCTTTGTGTTTAGGAGTTGGTGGAAGAAATGTTTGTAGCTTAGAAATATTTTATTAAAGCACTGGAAGAAATTTTGGAAAATAAGATTTTGTAGTTATTAAAGAATTAGAAAATGCAAAGATAGGGTTATTGTCTAGACATAAGGTACACACTAGTAAGTCAGGAAAAAATAGACCATATGCAGAAGTAAAAAGCAGGACTTGATTTTCTTATTTGAACAAAATGAAGTGCAAAAACTTGATATAGCTGAAGTTCATTTTCATTTAAGTTAATAGTAAATAAGAAATACATGCATTATTAGCCTTTAGCAAGACAGCTTTCCTCCATCCCTTCAGCGTAAGTCAAAAGTATCACTGTTATTTAATTGTTGCCCTTCTTTTTTCACTGAATATAAAACATTAACCTTCAAGAGGGTACAAACCACAGGAAATCTACTCTATCAGCACTTGCTATTATGTGTCATTATCATGAATAATTTGTGGGAAATGGACCTAGAAAGAAGACTGATAGTCTGGGTTTTATATCTGTGTCTTTCTCACTAACCAGTTACTTAAGTTCTTCATATTTGTTGAAGTATTAAGGATTTTTATTTGCAGCTATGTCAAATCATTAAGGTCAGTCTGAGCATAAGAATAGCATTTCTAATATTGCAAGTAACAAAGGAATTGTATCTTTAAATACTCATCTGATCTGAGTTCAGAGAACAGGAAAAACCACGTCCTGAATTAGGATAGTAAGCTTTTTTCTTTCTCTTTTTTTTGTTGTGTCCTTTTTTTCTTTTTTATTTTTTTAAGAGATGTTAAAGCAAAAAATAACTGCATTGAATTCTCTGGTTTGGAGACTGCCTGTGAATTGGAAGAGACACCTCTGTAAGCATCTCTTCAACCTGTAGAAATAAAACAGTATTTCATTAGGTTGGCCTCTGCACTTACATTAATCTAAAAAAAGGAAGGTTAAGCCTTCAGGTGATAACATAAGATTCCTTGAGATAAGTTTTAAAGTATTTTACTGCAAAGGAAAAAAAAACAACCCACAACTCTGAAATAATAGGGCGAACTTCAAGTCCTTCCCTGCACACCTTCCTTAATTAATAATACTTTGCAGTACAAAAAGTGGAGTGAGAGTTGATGGTGTTTTTCTGTTGGGAGGATTTCTCAATGAAATAGTTCCTGTTTTAACCAGGTGACTAGCTGTTTAACAACAGGAAGACTTAGTACAGGAATAGGCACTTTTATTACTGAGTCAGCATGCTGGCTTTGCTCCAGGCCCTGTCTTGTGGGGACTGGGCGATATTCCCCCGAAGTGTGTGCAAGTTCAGTCCATCAGGGAGAGCTGATGCCTTCCTTTTCAGCAACACAGCTTCCTTGTGCATGACTTTCTTTCTGTTTTTTTGTTTGGTGGGGGAGAGTGGGAGGAAGTGGGGTTCCTTACTCGCCCTCCTGCTGATGTTTTTACCTACAAAGAGAATTTATTATTCCTGTTCAGTTCTAAGGGCAAATGGATATATCTAGCCTGTAACAGCTCTTTATTATTTCTTTTGAAGGCCAGAAAATGTCCTCTTTAATAGTGCATATTGATGATCATCTTTGGAACGTTAGTATTAACTACAGAAGTAGGGAATCTTAAAATCGGGAAAGAAGTAACAAATGTGTGTGGAGGGAAATAACAGGAGTGGAATTTACTAATGGACTTCGGTGATTCATTGTAGCAACAAGGTTTACCTTAAGTTTCATTTTCCCTACATATTTGGAGCAGAGGTGTCTGCTGATGTCCTATTATAATCTGCAAAGAAAGAAGTCGATTCCTGTTTCACTGCTAAGCTGCTGATGTAATACCAACACAGTGCCTGGAGAAACACTTGCGACTGTAATTACAAAGCAGATAATTACCTAGCTGCTTATTTAAATAACACCCTTTTGGAACTAGATGCACAGCTTGGACCTATAATAGCTATTGTGAAATAAGTGTGTCTCATGCAGCTTCTGTCTGCTTGCTTTTTTTTTTCTTCACAAATGTTTTGATAGCTCTAGTGGTATTACCCGTACATTATCATACCCTAACTTGTGTTAACGATTATGTGTATGTGTTATGTTTTTCTCACAGTGTCTGAGCTTTGTAAGTTGTTGGTATTTTATGTGAAGTGGTTTGTGATCATTTGGCCAACAGCTTCCACTAACAGTAGAAAACACTTTAAAATACTATTTTAAAGGATAGAAGTTACCACTTGCACTAAGTCCACTGAGAATTCTTGAGAAACCTCATGTGTTCATCTTGTAGGGTTCCTGTATAAATTTAACAGAAGAGTGAAGAACTTGGTGAATAGGTTTCTATCAGAGCTGCTCAAATGGGTCAGCCTTGCTTATGCTTATGGGAAAATGTGCAGCCATCTGACAGCCAGTGAAAGAAAATAAAGGGGTTGTTTAAGTAAGGATGCTTATGCTGTGCCTTTACTGCTTGCTTCATTTCTCTTCACATGGAGACTTTTCTACTTCTGCCACTAGGAGAAAACAGCAATGTGTTTTACGAGAGCAGTGTTTTTATTGTAGCTGTCTGTGCACGTTTGAAATCTTCTCATCCAGTGTCTGCCTTTAGTTTAGGCCCAGAGAGATCATGATGATACACAACTGCCATTAATTCACCTTTATAGCTCAAGTAGCAGAAGATGGGTGCAGTGGGTTGAACTGCTTCAACACTCCTGATAAACCGTGTACCTGTCACTGTGGGGCTGCATTGTAGAGCTTCTGCTTGCTTAGTTTGCTCTTTCAAAATAACTTCTAATTTCTTACTCAGCTAAAAAAAGCCAAAGACTCAACAGCTGGACCATCCAACTCAAAGGTTCTCAATGTGGAGTGTGCCTGCATGGACCTTCTGGGGGAAGTAACTCATCAGGGCTGTGTAGGAAAGAACGTGTGCCTGCACTGGGCTGTATGTGCCAGAAGAGGGGATGCAAGGCACGGAAGAGCCTCCTCTCCTGAGAATCAGCTTCTGTCATTGCATCTTCCACAAAACCTCTGAGGTTTTTCGGATGGCTCTCTAATTGCACCCTTTGTGGGCTGGGTGTCTAACTTTGAGATCACAAGGAGAAGGATGTCAGCTAGTCTCTAAGGGATACAACGCAAGCAAGCAGAAGGATTCAAGCATCACAAGATGCCACTTAGCATTAGCTACCCTCCAAAGTTTCTTAAACTAGATATCCAGATTATTAGACACGACCAGTTTTAGTGTAAGGTGTGTGCATGTGTTTGTTCATTGTGTGTATATTGAGGCTGTCAACATGCCTGTGCTGTGAGGCAGATGTGAAAATAAGTTGGTTATTAGCTGTGAGGCATTCTGATCTGGCAGTAATCAGTGGGACAGAAGAACCCATGAGGAAGTGCATTGCTTTCGGTTTGGGTTGCAGTAACCAAGGTCTAGCATCACAGTTGGAGAGATGAAGTGGCAAAATACTGAGCAACTGCTTGTGAAGCAAGGGCTGTGTCCAGCCTGTCTGCTGAGAGAGGCAGGAGGCCCTTTGTGGGGGGACTATAGGAAGTGAGTGTGCAATTTAAGACTGTACTGTAACGAATGGTGTAAAGCCAGGCCAAATTCAAGCTCTACAAGCAATTACAAGACAGGTGTTCCCTAACTTGGGAGTTTGTTTCTCTTAAGGTGCTTTTTGCTGTGCAGGGCACTTGCTTGTCATGTGGTATAAGCAAGCAGTTGTGAACAGGTGACTTGACTGTTACTGAAAATACTGGAATCCTTTCATTTTTGGCATTAAAGAGACTGCCAGGCCTTAATGCTGAATTCGAGTCATGTGGTGGTTACAGCTGACTGTAAAGACTGTGCAGATGCTTTCACTTAATAGAATGGGAAGGTCCTTTCTCCTAGGTAGTTTTTGTTTGTAGTAAAAGGTTTAGGTATACTACTTTCTCTTTTCCAGATTTAAGCCTAAACAAAGAAAACCTCAGTCAAAATATTTACCCAGGACATAGTAGCAACATACTGCTGTCCTTTCACTCAGGGAGCATGTGTAATATTCTAATGTAGTATTTCTAAGGTATTACTTTAGTGTTGTTTGTTGTTTGTTTGTTTGGTTTTTTAATGAGCTTAAACATCTCAATGTTTTCTTAGGGATAAGTAAGCTCTGTTACAGAGATTCACAATGAGGAGGCTTTTGCCTGCTGTAAACTATGAATAATCCTTCTCGTGTCTAAGATTTAGGCCTAATGCTGGAGCTCTCATAGCCCACAGTGTCTTGTATTTCTAAATTTGTGCTGTGGTAATCAGAAAAACTATCAGTATTCAGATGGCAAAAGTAAATCGCAGAAATTCTTTCAGATTTGATGTAGAAGATACTGTGTATGATGTTGCATGGAGCCCATGCTAGCCTTATTTCTAACAGGGCAGAAACAGTGGGACTCAGCTGTGGAATAATTCCACAAGTACTGTCTACTCTGGTTGAAATTAGTATATTGCATACGTTCAAACTGATCTGCAGTGGAATTGAGGGTAGACTTTACATGATTCTGAGGGCTGAGAATACGTGGAAAATACTGACAGAAAAAGCTGATCTGGAGGGCAGATAATATCATTGAAGAAAAGCAGCATATATTGCAAAGATCTCTATGTGTAAATGTCAGTGTTACTACCCCTGTCTTCACTTTATACAGTGCAACATGGACTTCAACCTCAAGGAAGAGAGTATTTTATAGTGAAGGATATTCCCAAAGCAGTATCTTCTAGGGAGATTTTCTTGAGTGTTGCAGGGGAGTCTTTGGGACAGAAGTCCGAAATTCTGTGGCATTGTGGTGTTCTGGTGTGGTGTTTGGGTTTTGGGTTGGCTTGTTTTGTTTTGTTTGGAGTTCCAACTGAATTAAGTACACACATAGAATATATCAATTTTTGTGGTGTCTTTTGATTACTTCTGGAGAAAAAAAAGGAGTTAAATTCATTTGGATTTTACTTACACTATGTTACATCCATTCTTCCCTCTTCTCTGCCCCACCTCTTACATTGAGGTTGAATATCTGATTGTATTGGGGAACAGGCAGGAGGGACTGTGACTGTGCTGAGAAACTGAGGACTACTTTAATTGTTCTCTGCATTTGTCATCCCTCTGGGTTAAAACTGTCTCAGTGGAGGTCATTGGATCACGTCTTGGAGAAGCTGTCCCAAGTAGGCTCCTGTTATGCTGGGAAAATTGTGTGTGACATGTATTTGGACTTCTCTGACTATAACAAAATTGTCAGAATTAGAATTACAACTGTGTGGCTGAACCAGTGCAAATTCCTGATCTAGTGTCTGCTTAGGATGAACAAAGCAATAGGATTTAAAAGAAAAATTGGCTGCGCTAGCAGAAGTCTACAGCAGTGGTGCATTCAATGGTAGTATGTGTTTTAGGTGTTGGATTTAGAGTTCTCAGCATTTTATGACTCATAAAAAGAAATTTAAATTATTATCTTTAAAAGATTTATTGATTAAAAAAAGAATACTTTTTTCCCCTGCTGTTTTAGGCAGTGAGGTTTTGGCTCTTGGAGCTAAGATGTGGTATTCTGTTAGTTTACACGTTATTACAGTGAGAGAAGAGTTCCCAAACTGAAGAGTTTGGGAAAAGGTGTGGGTTTCTGGAAGAAACACCTCCAGAAACTGTACTATCTCTTTTTTAACTGCGTGAATCATGCTGATTTGAAGTAGTTAGCTGTGTTATTTCTTAGGGATAATATGCTAAAAGATAACATCCAGTTCTGTCTCATTTTTCTTCAAATGTAAAAAGCCAGTGCAGATTTCCAGGATGGGCTGACAGTTGCTGGCTTGTACGTTAGCTTAGTTTTTTTTATGAGTTCTCGTTTCATAAATGGATGTTTTGCATTGTACCAAAAAGTTTGTTAGCATCAGTTCCTAACTTTTCTTGCATGTTAGTAAAGTGGTGTTTTATGAACACGTTCGAGAAAGATATTTCATCCTTGGGTCAATTTCCATTGTTAATATTTCTTATTAGTGGTTAATTATCTTTAGTTTTAAAAGTGTAGTCCTTGTTTGTAGCTGGTGTTTTCCTGGCTTTAGCATCCAGCTACTGTCTTTCCTCACAACTTAATCTGTGGGTTTGAGTTCTTCAGTAGTGGAATGAAGTTCTTTAAGTTTCTTGCTGTGAGGCATTTTCTACCCTTGAATAATTTTTATGGCTGTTACTGACCTTTGTCCTTCCAAACACCTTTAAGCCAGGAGAGGTCGACTTTAGGGTTCTGAGGAGTATTTCATTGTTGATCTCCTTAATTTTGTATGTGGAATTGAAACTGTTTCCCTGTATCCCCCTTACTACCTTCCTTTACTTGAACTTAGTTGTGAGAATAGTTATTTTTGCCACAGTATCCAATTGACTACATCTGTTGAGGGATTTATCTGCTCAGACCCTCTTGTGCAAGATCCTCAGTCCCATGTTCTGAGGATTTGGTCCATGTTGTTTTGAAGACTTAATACAGGACTAAATACAGACGCTATGTCGTATCCATGAGATATTTTAAAACGTGGGCACCAGTGACATGGTAAAGCAGAACCTGGGCAAGATCAAGCAGGACTTTAGGAGCCCTGGGTGCATGAGTGAAGGGGACAGGGGCCCAAGTGATCTTCTACTTTTATCTTGCCCGTCAGAGATAGGGGTGCAGGCGGAGGTTGACACATTATGCAGATTGATGCCTGGCTTTGTGGCTGGTGTCATCACCACTGTTTTAGTTTCTGTGATCACAGGATGTTGTTCGAGGAATACAGATTACTGGGGAGAGATGGGATCTGCATACCTAGAAAAGGGAAGAGAATCTTTGCTGGCAGGTTGGCTGACTTAGTGTATCACACTTTCAACTAATGAGCTTGTGGGATGGAGTCCAAAGCCAGGACACTTGTATACTCATAAGCAGCAGGGTGGATGAGCGCATCTGCCACAGAAGAGATGAATGCACCCTAACCCTTCAAAAAGGTTCCGTGAGAAAGGTGAGAGAGTTGAGAGTCAGCCTGAAATGCTTCTATACCAATGCACGCGGCATGGCTAACAGCTGAAAGGAGCTGGAAAACTGTCATCTGACCACTGTCACTGAAACTTGGTGGGATGAATCGTGTGGTTGCATGATGCAATTGATGGCTAGAAACTGTTTAGGAGGGACAGGCAAGGGAGGAAGGGTCACAGTGTTGGCCTCTACATTAAAAAATGGATTGATTACACAGTGCTTTTTTTTGAGATGGCAATGCACAGGTCAGGAGCTTATGGATGAAAATTAGAGACCAAGCCAATAAAGGAAACCTTATGGCTGGTGTTTACTACAGACTGTGTGTCAAGGGGAGGATGTAGATGAAGCATTCTTACTGCAACTACAGGAAGTGTCACACTTGCAGGCCCTGATTCTGCTAGGGGACTTGAGCCACCCTGACGTCCACTGGAAAAGATGATCTTTAAAGGTCCCTTCCAATCAAAAACATTCTGTGATTCTAAAACAAGTTTCTTGTGCCTCAAGAGGGAGAAGACAGAGGTGTTCTTCCGAGACCTGACAGCTGAAGTGTGAGATGAACGATAGCTCCATTGGGTAGCCTTGTCTATTTGCCATAGGGAAGTCAGGAAAAAATTAAAGCATGCCTCTGTATGACAAAGCCAATGTCTGAGAGAGTTTGAAGGTCTTGTTTGATTAGATTTTAAAGTACATAACTGGTACTGATCCTATTCTAGAATTATTTTGAGAATACTTTGCAATACGTAGATAACATTGCCGTAAACGCTGTGGAATGTGCACCAAGGAATTGTAAAAATCACTAATTGAAAGTGCTGAAGTTGTTTTGCGGTGTTTGAAGCCTGGTCAGTCATGCTTCGTGCTGAAGAGTATTGGATATTTTCCTGTTTCAAGTTGTTGGCTTTAAATCCTCCAGACATGTACTAATAAATGTCTAGCATATAAAATTAGCTAATGCTCTTAACTGCAGTGTGGTACTTACTGAGAGAGAGGGTGTTATATATTTAAAGGCTTTGATGGAATAATGCCTCAATCCGTTGTACTCAGTAAGTTCATTTTCCTTTCTGAACAGGATACAAGAGAGCTTCCAGAAGTCATTCAAGATGAATATGGTGAAGAGGATCATGGGCCGGCCACGGCAGGAGGAGTGTAGTCCTCAGGATAATGCACTAGGCTTGATGCATCTGCGTCGCCTCTTCACAGAGCTCTGTCATCCTCCACGGCACATGACCCAGAAAGAACAAGAAGAAAAACTGTACATGATGTTGCCAGTGTTTAACAGGGTAAGCTGGAGAATCTGCAAGAGATGTTTTCTTTATTTGAATTGACTGCTCATATTTTGTATTCCCGAGGCCTGTGGTTTTAGCACAACAGAAGCTTTCTTTCTGTTGGCATCCCTTCAGTTTTCCCCTTCTCATCTCATAGTGTTGTGTTAGTGGATAAACCTGCCATTGGAGATTTCCTTCTGTTACCACTTTTTCTGAAATGCAATCCACAGTTGTCTTTAGACTGTCGCAGAGCTTGCCTGTTATTAGTCATCTGATTTCCAACCTAAACTTACTTGTAGCTAGTTTATACCCGCTTGTTTGTGTGACAGCATTGTCTTTGAGTCTAAATAGCTCTTCTCCCTTCTTTGTGTTTATTGTAGTGATGCATATTTAGAGATAACAATTACAATATCTCTTGTCAGACTTGGTTTTGCTACGCTAGATAAGCTGAACAATTTTAATTTCCTCTCGTGATAAATTCTTAGTATTTTCATCGCCCTTGTAGCCCCTTTCCTGTGTATTGAGTCTGAATCCCTTTTCTTGGACAAGGGGGATTTTGAACAAGCAATCTGTAGGGAAGATGTAGTAGCCGCTTGTACAGTGCCATTCATATTTCACTGCTTCCTTGTGCTCAGGCACTGAGATTTTGTTTGGAGGCAGGACTGTGACAACTGTCAGTGGAATTAATAGGAGCTAAATCTCCTGACATCAGTCAGTTACTCTGCCACTTCAGTTTGAATAACAACTCTGGTGGTAGTTTCAGGGTCTTGAAAGAGCAGTAGGTACAGATTTGACTTTTCTCTTTTTCCTGCTTTGACCTAAACCCTTGCTACTGAAGCTGCTTTTCAGTGATGGATTTGTGCTTGTATACCCTACTGTGGAGAACTGGAATCATCCAAAAACTAAAATGCAAAAACTTGATCATAAAATCAACTCGGCTTTCTCTTTCTTTAAATTGATGTTTTGCTGAAAGTGTGGCTTATGACAGTGTTAGATGTTGAATTGCTTAGATGCTTGTGCTGGTTTTGGCTGGGAAAGAGTTTTCTTCACAGTAGCTAGTATGGGGCTCTGCTTTGGATTTGTGCTGCAAATATTGTTCATGATCTGGGATGTTTTCATTATTGTTGAGCAGTGCTTACACAGAGTCAAGGCCTTTTCTACTCCTCACACCATCCCACTAATGAGTAGGCTGGGGGTGCACAAGTAGTTGTGAGGAGATGCAGTTGGGACAGCAGATCCCAGGTGACCAAAGGGATCTATTCCATACCATACAACATCATGCTCAGCATATAAAGATGGGGGAAGAAGGAGGAAGGGGGCACATTCAGAGTGATGTTGTCTGTCTTCTCAAGTAGCCGTTAATGTATCATGGAGCCCTGTTTTCCTGGAGATGGCTGAACACCTGTCTGCCGGTGGGAAGCAGTAAATGAATTCCTTGTTTTGCTTTGCTTGCACACGTGGCTTTGGCTTTACCTACTAACATGTCTTTATCTGAGGCCACGAGTTTTTTCACTTTTACCCTTTTGATTTTCTCTCCCCCATCCCACGGGGAGGGGAGTGAGTGAGTGAGCAGCTTTGTGGTGCTTAGTTGCCAGCTGGGGTTAAACCACGACAATGCTGTGTAGAAAAAATAATCCTAGTTAAGGTATAGCATTAATAGGATTTTCAGTCTACTAGGTAGCATGCTTTAGTGGATAGATCCCCTAAATGTCATTCAGTTGCCTTAGATCTTATTCCTAGTTCTACTGCTAACCTGTTGTGTGAGTTTGGGAGAAGTAAGCTCAGTTCCTCTGCTTTCTCTTTATCTGTTTGGTTTGTATGCCCTTTAGTTATGGACTTTCTTAATTTGTTTTTACAAATTAGCACAATGGAATCTTCATCTTGGCTTGAGCCTGTGAAGGTTATTTTGATGCAGTTATGCTTAAAATCTCCCCCTGGTGGTTACAGGTGGCTGATGCTTCTGAAAAAGGGAACGTACCCACTACAGCTGCTTCAACACTTACTTGTAACCTATGGGTAGAGAAATTTTTTTTCCTAGCTGTTGTGGTAGTTACTTGCAGCAGTATTGTATTTATGGAAATACCAATTGGTGATATAACTGGATTTAGGAAACGTAGTTCAGCAATGCACTATTTCCGTACAGTCTTTCCTTAAACTTTCATGAAGACTTCAGAGATAAAGAAGAACAGTTAAATTTTAATTTGTGTTGTTTCTCCTTTTTCCCTCTTCCCTTTCTTTATTGCTATGCTTTTTTTTTTCCTCTCCTTTACACTGCTTATTGACTTTGTCCTAATTCTCAGTCCTTCCACTTGATCCTGTTGAAGCCTAGTTGTGGTTGCCTTAGGTTTTTGTACCATTTGTGTCCTTTCACTGTCCTTCATTCAGCTGGTGTGTTGAAGCATTCTGAAAAATGAATCGGTGGCCCCAAATTTTCTTCTTGCTCCATCAAAATCAGCCCTCACCTAACTAGTCTCAGGTACCATTTATAATCCTTGAAAAGATGAGTGGTTTCTGTGATTTCCATCTGTATGAATACATCTTGGCTACTCTTTTCTCCTAGGTTCCAGCTTTTGCCTTGTTTGTTGTAGGTTTTTTGCTTCCCCAGGTTCCCCATGTCTCTCTTCTATTCTTTACAGAATCCATCTGATTTTGTGGATGGGCTTTTCTTCCCTTCTCTGAATCCTAGAGACTCTCTTGTTCCCTCCTGTACTGAGGTGAACTTGGTGCTGAAGACATGCGTTCTGTGTTGTTCAAATGTTTTGCTTTTATATCCTACCTGTGGTCATTTCTCTTCCTCTTCCCTCTTGTTTTGTTGTTTAGTTTTAACATCATTGTCCTCAAACTGACTGTTTTTACTCTGGGACCTTCTTGGAGTTGTCCTTCTTGACAGTTGCTGGATTTTGTCACTTCAGTTTCCAGCCTCTAAAATCTGAGTCGTAGTTTGGCACGTGGAGGGAAGGATGTATTGTCTGTGCTCTTTCACTTCCATTCTTGCAGTCCTTGATAATCATTATCAGTCATCAATAAACTGTTAGTGTAACACAAACAGAACGGATTTCTCTTGGTCAGCCAGATTTCATCTGTCCCAGTTACAGCGGAATTTTTTTTCCTTGCATGTGTGTCTTCCCGTGTTCAAGAGGCTGAGCAGTTGTGATGTCATCTGTTTATTTATACTTTCACAGCTTACCTTTTTACATTCCTGGTTAATGCCACCTTCTTTTGAGGCTTACATATAGAGTAATATATAGTGTGACTTCTTTGGCTTATCTAGTTTTGTTTCTTCTAGACTGTCAGCTGTCTGTGGTACAGCTTGTTTTGGAACAATCCTGCTAGGTTAGTAACTGAGTCAGAGTAAGGCAAACTCTGAAATTTATTGGAATAAAAAATAGAACAAGAGGAATATTTAATCTTCTGAAGGGTCTTATATGACGTTTTCAGTGGGAGACATGGTAAATCTTGGTTCACTTTAAATTCTGAGGTTATTTTCCTCTGAGACTATATTTTTACTGACAGAAAACACTAAAACATTGCTAGAAGTTTTGTTTGAAAAATATTATTGTTTCTCAAAGATAGCCATTAGCTGCAAATGTTTTAAGCTATCAGTTAATAACTTGATTAAAATTCAGACTCTGAATCCCTCAGTTACTTTGCGTAGTTATCTCTCTCCTGTTGGACAGGTTTAAGTGAGATTGAGTACTTGTGTTAACTGCCTTGAGTGAAGTCCATGATGGTGTACCATAGAAACATTATCTGTTACAAGATCGGGATGTCTGTTTTAGGAGGAGAAAACTCCAAATAAATTGTTGAGCTCAGATCAAGACTTCTGTACCGCACCTTAATGTGTGCTTCAGAATTCTGTTGTACAGAGTAGTGAGCTGTTGGAAGTGGTAATTGTGTGTCTTTGGCTGGAAGCAGGGAGTGTGTGTGTGTCTGTGTGTGTGTGTGTATGTAAAATCCAGGAAAAAGTTCTAGAAGAAGTGTGATTTTTACTGAATGCAGATATACAGAGTGAGGAAGGTAAGTGTGCTTCCCATAGGCATCCAAGTGGCCAGCAACAGGCAGCCAGTTAAATAACCTGTGTATCCACGAGCTTGAGGCTTTCTTGCTTAACCATGTAGGAGTTTGCGTGTATGTTTAGGTTTTTTCCTCCCTTCAGAAGTATCTGAAGTTTTGTGTGAAATGCAGTTCAGTTTTCTTCCTGACATTTTGAGGATTATTAACAGTAAATCCAGAGGAGCTAAAGCATTCTTAACTTTGGTTTATAGATACGGCATGTCTCAAACATGCTACAGTTTAAACCATCTTGCTATTTCTGGTAATGAATGGGTTTACAGACCATTTCTGTTTCCTCATTGTTCAGGGAGGCTTGTGAAATGATGAATCACATAGTAATGGAAAGCTAAATCAGTGCATAATTAACAAAAGATTAGCCCTCTGGAAGAGCACTCAAAAGGCTCCTTTCAGAGTTTGATGCATTTGTGGAAGCATTGCTCTACTGTCACAGTAGTAATGCTTTTGCAGTATATTAAAAAAGTGGATGGAATGATGAAGAGGCTGGTTTGTAGTAAATGGTTTACATTTTCTTGAAAGGACCTTGCTCTTCCTTATTAAAAAAGATGATTTACTGGTAAAATGTTTCATATCCTATTCCTGGGTTTTACTACAACCTTTAGTCAAATAATATATCAATATCCAATGCTTGCTCTACATAGCACAGACTTGGTTATGGGGCAGCTAATTAAAATCCCATCACCTCAGTCAGCCTTTTACTGTAATTTTGATCTCTGCATTTCTTGGGATCTGCTGACGACTCTAGGCAAGCTTGGGACAGGTAACAGGGTTATTAGTTTTTCCTCTTTATTGGTCTGAGTGAAACCTTTAAACGGTTAATGATGGCAAGATGCTCTGCCAACGTGTGTTCTGAAAGTCTAGATAATCTTGCTTAGGTTATACCAGCTAACGTGCAAGCCTCGAGGCCCCCTTCACATCTTGTAGCCTTGTGGAAGTTAGGCTCTCAGATGAACTGGGAGTTGATGCAGATGACTGCAGAAGGAGGTCTTGTGAAGAGTTTAGGGAGATCTAGGTTGTCTGTACTGGGAATGTTACATCCTTTGTAATCCAAACGAGGGGTGTTTTTCTTGGTCTGCTGAAAACAGTTCTGCCTATGATGTCTAGACTCCTGTTTGCTTGTTTTATTGATAATGGTGGTTGAAATTTCCTGTATGAGAAATGCTTATTTTTTTTGGTGAAAAATATTTTTATTGTGAAGAAACAGAGTGTTGAATTTCAGTGTTGTATTTCTGGCTCTATTTCATCATGACTTTGCAATGCGAGTAGGCAGGAAAAATATTTATGGCTCTCCTGTAATGTGCCAGAGCAACTGATATTAAGGGGAGTAAGGAGTCAAACTTAGACAAAGGTTATTCTGTCTTCTGCCTTTTAAGTTTTCTTCAGTGCGTTTGGGGTTCCAAGGTAAGTTGGTACTACAGTTATCTTGGATCCCTGTTGGCTGTAATACTGTGGATTTCACTGGATGTCCCTTGACTTAAGTGACCTCAAGTATGTCAGCAGCTCAGTTGTAATAGTATAACTGGGTCACCCAGGGAAAGGAAACAAGGGTGAAGCAGCTGCTGAGTCCAAATCGTTTGTACTGCTGTAGATCACATCCTCTTTCTGAGAAGCAAATATACTATGTTGAACTAAAGTTTTATTAGAAAAATACTGGGTTTTTTTACACTGGCTCATTGTGACACTCCTGCAGGTTATGTACATAGCCTTGAGGGAGAAAATGTAAATGAGCAGAGAAGTGTTTTGACTGTTTAGGTATTTAGCAGGCTATTCTGTTTTTTTCAGCACCGACAATTTGGATTGCATGCTGTGTTTGATAATTAATATTGTGGTTTAACTGCGACCATTTTAGTCAAGTGTGGATGGAGACTTCTTTTTGTGTGCAGTCTTGAATAAACAGTAAATTACCTCAACAACTAGCTAATCCATTTTGAGCTAATGTCATGTTCCATAGCTTAGTGCCATGCCACAGAGTTAACAAATTTCTCCCTGTTTAATGTGATTCAATAAATGATTTAATAACCAAATTAATGTTTAATTGTGAATTAAGTGACGATTTATAAAAAAAGATAATCCCTAGTAACTACCGCTGTTATGTTCAGGAGGAGCTCAAGAGAGGACAGTAAGGCCTTGGGATGCCAGCAGTGTGGGAGGCTTCCTGTTGTTGTCAGTTTATTGAGGGAAGACTTAACAGGGCAGTTCTACTTCCTTTCTAGAAGATTTACACACATCATTCTGTACCTGCAGTTCACCCCTGTGAGACGTTTAGGTCCAGGAAATAGTAAAGGAGTTGCTCTTAAAAACAGAACTCCAGTAGGAGAATTTGCTCTGTTACCTAGTCTTTACCCACTTACGTGCAATCTCAGTCTTTAGAGGCTCTGGGGTTTTCATCTTGCAAGAAAACTCATGATTCCCTTTTCCCTCTTTGTTCATCAGATCTTACCTCCCTGAATGATGGCTTAATTCCAACTATGAATATATCTTACAGCATGCACTGTGAAAACCAACACAGTGATGAATACCGCAGCAGGAAAACAAAAACTTGTTATCTCCATGGTAATACTCCTTCTTTGCAAAGGAAGGCGGTAGTTCATAGTGATCCTTGTAAAGTGAATGACTTTTTGATACTCCATTTTTCTCGTTTTAGGTGTTTGGAAATGCTCCTCCAAGTACAATGACAGAAAAATTTTCTGATCTTCTGCAGTTTACTACTCAAGTGTCACGATTGATGGTGACTGAAATTCGACGGAGAGCATCAAATAAGTCCACAGGTATTGCATGGGGCATAAGTTTGGGCTTTGAGATGTGCATCGCCAATTTCAGATCAGTCAGGATACTATGAGCTGCCATCCAAGCCAACTGTGCAGGCTCAGAAATGGAATTCTGCGCAGCGGAAACAAATTGTCTTCCATTTCTTTGGGCTGAGAGAGGAGGAGGCTAGAGTTTGCCTTCCTTGGTTACGGAGAAAGCAGAGTTCCACAAACTTGACAATGCATCAGAGGGAGAGGAGTGAGCTAAATTGCATTACCTTCTAGTAGAAGGAGACCAAGAACATGTTGCTCTGTCTTGCCTAAGGTGCCTGTTTGCGGTGTGTTTTGCAACTTGCATATATTAGCATTCCAAAAACATGCTTCCAGGCCAACAGCTACCTTAAAATGCTAATAAGATGTGAAAGTACTGCAAGTCCCACATCAGGACCAACACCACCAGCTCTAGAAAGATATTAGTGGACCTGTCTTTTGCTCTGTTTATTAAACGTCAGGATGAGATTTGGTTCTGTTGAACCCTGCATGTTTCAGAACCTGACTACATTTGGGCAATTGCGTAACAGAAGACAATGCACCAAGAAGGCATGTTTCTATAGCTTTCCTCTTTGATTTCCTCTTCTGAAGACAAGCGCTTCTGGGAAGTATCAAACTTTTGTCTACTAGATAATTAAGATCTGTGCTGGCTTCTCAACTTGGATTTAGTGGTAAATAAGGAAATAGTGGGCTGGAAAAGGCTGTGCAAATTATTACGCATGAAATCAGGAGTCACAAACTGTGCCAATTACAATTTCTTTCCATTTTAAGTAAAGTGACTAACAGTGAAACAGTCCAGATGGCTAAACAGATATCATAGACAAAACCTGTTCTTTATGGGTAAACAGGCACAAAATGTCTTTTCCTTTAGGTATTTGGTGGAAATGAATGTCCAACAGCCGTGCTGGGAGAATGGTGGTGTTCATTTGACCTTTTTTTCTGGGGAACATCTGTTACGCCTGCTAGTCAGTTGGATTCTGCTAAGAATGGCCATTTTTGTGTTTATTACTTAAGCTATACCTCTGCTTGTTGCTTCAAGATAATCCAGTTGTCATCCTTGAAACCTCACAAGTCAGAGGTAGACCGTGGTGGTGGGTTTTGGGAGTTTTCTTGTTTTCTACTCACGTGGAAACTTAACCACAATGACTTAAAAGGCAGTTTAGTACTCTTCTAAACTATAATGTAATGAGTGCCAAGGTTGACTTTAAAATGGAAGGCAGTAATTTTTCCTCTGTTATCAAGATTGTTATTAAGTCTGTCAGTAAACCCTTTTCAGAACTTACTTTAGAAGGCCTTATAGGTCCGTGTTCTGAGGTTGCTTTGTGACTCTTGGTGGGACCAGCAAGTTGCGGTTTGCTGTCCAGAAATGGCCAATTAACCAACTGTCAAAACTCATAGTTTGCAGACTTGCATGTCAAAACTGTTTAGAGCTAGGTACACCTTTCCTGCAAGACTGAAAAAAATAATAGAAATTATTGGCTTTTTAGAATACGCTTTATGTTAAAGACACAATATTGTATCTATGGTTTGTGGAGGCACTTGGATTTATTTTTTTTTTTTTACAACTTCCATTATTTTTGTGTACCAAACAAAAAGATACAGCATATCTTAATAGCTATTAACAGGTAATTATATCTCCTAGCACATTTTTAAAAGTGAAAAACTTCAGTAAAAACTATATGCAGGAAATGTCTCTGGCAATATCCAGGTGCAGATTCCTGGTGGTGTGAAGTGCTCTGTTTAAGTCAACAAAACTGCTGAGCTTGTTTTAAAGGCAAGCCTTCCATACAAATGTTATCAGAAGTCAGCTTTAGATAGTTAATGAAAGGGAAGAAATTTTACAAGAACTTGCTTTCTTACAAAGAGATGAATACAGTATTTTATAGTTGGGAACGTGGTATGATAAAATCTTACCTGTGGCTGTGTTAGGGTTTGTGTGTTTGTTTTTTTTTCCCCTCCCTCTCATAATGGAGCACAGGACAATTTTTTCATCAGGCCTTTGAATATTTATGTTAATAGCTATGTGAGTAATGCCATTATGGAAGCATATCTCAGTTATTCTTGGCAGACTGTAGTAGTTTTCTCAGAACAGCATTCCCTGATTCAGTAGTAACTATGTCAGGATCCTATCTTAAGTAGGATGTTCAACTACAGTTTCAGCTGCCTGATTTTTCTAGTATGTATGTAACCTCGGAGTAAGAAAAATGAAGCAGCTAAAACTGAGTTGTGATAATTTGCAGGTGACAGCAATAACCATATCTGTGCATAGTTTCCCTTGCCCTGGGGTACCTAGTCTGTTTTAGAAGATGGTGTGGTCATGGGTGAGATAGCTCTATATACTTGACATTTTTAGCTGTCCGACTTTCCACAAATAAATCCAATTTCATGTCTGAATTGATCAAAGAAGTTGTGGTAGTACCATGCTAAAATATATGTTCCAACTGCTATTCCTAATGTAGTCTCAGTTCAGAAATGAACATTTCTTCTGTAAGCCAAGTGCATCTGGCTCAGGGATGAAAAAGATAGACTTCTTAAAAAAGGGACAAGGACAGCTGGAATCTTGGTAGAATAAATGTGTCTGCTAATGACTGCTTTGGCTACTGATGCTGGAAGGGAAGCAACACTTATATTTCATATATTTTTCAAAGGACATAACCTGGATGCAATTGGTTCCTCTGTGATTTTGCAAATACCTCAACAGCATGTCCTAGAGTGTTTGGCACATCATCACAATTTAGACCCAATACAAAGATAAGCATGCAGCGGGGAAGGTTAGTTCGGGCAGTCCCTCTAGCATGGACAGTGGGACTTGTGTGCCATTTCAAGGTAACTAGCCAGGCTGGTTCACGGTGGAGTGTGGTCCCCGAAATCCTCTATGAGGGAGTGGCTGGTGTGCAGGTAGGTGCGAGAGCTTATCTCTCTGTGCCACAGGTGCCATGAGCTGAATAGCCTGGGATCTTTGGGTTTATCATTTCAGTGAGTACCTGTACTTTGTACATAGGAAATCCCAAGTAATGAATAGTTTCATATTGCAGACTTAAAGGTAAGTGCATAAAGCTGCCTTCCCCAGATCGAACTGTGAACCCATGTAACCAAGCGGTGGGTTCCCAACTGCAGTCACTAACAAACAGAAAATAAGAAACAGGGCAAGTACAGAGTACATCTTTCTCTTTCACTCTTAACAATGTCTTGTATTTCAGCAGTTGAGGGTGTGTAAACCTGTGATTTGGTACCCTGTAGTGGTTATTCCATGTTTACTAAAATTGTTTCCAACTCAATCCTATGTTATCTGCATCTCAAGTGCACCAAAAGGCATACTGACAGCTCCCATTATTTAATGCATTAGGATGTATAAAAACTTGATATTACAGTGAGATTCAGAATGATTTCCGATGGGCAGTCCTGCAACCTGGGGGGTCCTTCCCGAGTCAGAATATGAGTAAGTGTTTGTGGGGACAATCTATGAAACGTGTGCAGAAGGGTAGGAAGTTGAAGAATGAGAAAGCAAAACAGTTCATCACAGGTCTGGAACATTTTAACCTCCTTTTGAGGTCCATGTCAAAAGTTGTTTGATATTTTTTTTCTTATTTTTATTTCATGTGTGCTAGTCTGTGTAGTTAAATTTAGTTGTGTCTTGCTTCAGTGATTTCAGTCAACATTTCATCCGGTATTTGCAGTATTCTCTGTATGTATTTGTCTCAGTGTTTTGCTATTTAATGCTAATTTTACTTTTTACCATACCTCTGGACTGTTCAGCTAATCCCTCCTTCCTCCAGAAACAACATTTCCAGTTACTCTTTATACCCTCTGAATGTTGTGGTGGTTTGGGTTTTTGGGTTTGGTTGGTTTTTTGCTTTTTTTTGTGTGTTCCCACTCCCCTCCCCCCCCTTTCTTTCTTTTCATCTTAATGTCACTGATTTACTCAAACTGTTTCACCAGTGAAAATGCTTCTAACAGATCTGCTGAAAGACTGTCATTATCTCATCTTCAAACCACTTTGGGAGACCAAATTGAACATTCATCATCATAATGTTTAACCATGGCAGAAAACCACATCAGTGGTTTGTATTTGGCCTCTGACAATGCCTACCTTTATACTTTACAAAATTCCATTGACCTGCAAACTCTGCTTGTATTATTAATTTCTATTTCTGTCGTATCAGCAGAACTAATTTTGTTTCTCTTAAATACACAAGAGTTAGTGTTATTTGTTCAAGTGTATCTTGTGTTTTGGGTAAGTTTTACCAATGGTAGTTAAGGACACTTCTTATCTTCTACTAGTACGTAGCCTTTTGGGCTCCTCCCATGGTGGTCTGAAGTTTTCCTGATAATGTTACTTTCCCTGTCTGCTTCTCTTTAAAGAGTTGAGACTATTTCTTGCTAAAATAAGTGGACTTAGGGGCTGCTTTCAGACTTTTTTGGTACATTGGTTAACTTTTCTGCTGAGAAGAGATTATGCTGGAAATAATCTCACACGCTGTGACTACACATGTCTCTTTTCATTATATGTTTTTCCTCCTGTGGGTGACTATGCTTTACAAGGTGATTCTGTCCTGAATTTATTGAAATTGCTCTGAAAGGAAAGTAGTGTCTTATCAGCTACTCATAGCAGCCATTGATCAGAACTGACTTCTGATATCTGGTTACTTTTAGTTAACTCTCAATTTATTTTTATTGCTGTTTACCAGATCTTATGCAAGGCGAGTGTAAGCAATATAGTGCCTTTCCAAGAGATCCTAGGAAGCTCGTTCTTTTATTGACTGGGTTGTTGAGGCTGTATGCTGACACAGTTGAGTTTATCTTTGGATGAGCAGCCCTCTGTTTCTGCACACTGCAAAGGCACCAGCCACTTAGTATCTGCAGCTTGCGATGACAGCACTGCACTGTTCCTGATGATTGAAGGAAGACTTTCTGCTATTCCATTTTTGTTTGTGTTGATACTTCTGTCTTAGGACAGTTGGAACGATTTGTATTCTTTAACTCTAGGTGTCTGACTGTTGACAGGCATTCCCTGCAAGAAGTAGTAGAGACTTCTTGAAGGCTCAATTAGAAAAGGGGTCCCTGATTTCAGCTTGCTCCCCATCCACTCCCCTGACATACACCCATTCATCCCACACCCCTTGCCCCCTTTGGCATATGCACAGGTATTTTTTCATTAGTATTCTACTCTGGGGTAAGAGTAAGCTATGCAAAAGTCTGATGATGCTATTATATGCAATTTATGGTATTAGAACATCTAACTAAATGCTTCATGTATGGAATTTGTCTTTAGTGCTATTGCTACAGGCGATATCATTGCTTGTAACATAGTGCTGCTTTTTGCTAGCAATCTGAATGGGTGTAATCCCATTGCTTTCCATCTGCAGCTTTTCTGAAGTCCAGGACACAAAGCACCTGTGTCATCTTTTACATATGAAACAAATTCTGGTGTTTTTATTCATCTAATCCTCTATCCCATATATACTGAATCCATGCTGAAAAATCTGAGTACTTTGTATTAACTATGTAAACCACATAATCATGGTGATACTTATGCATATATGCTTGCACAATTGTAAAGATATGTATGCTTAGGTATTATTTTATAGTTTTTTCTCTTTGCTCTTTTTTTTTTTTGCTAGCTAGCATATCCCAATCCTAGATTTAGTGGTTTGTTCTGCAGATGTTGAAGGGCTAAGGACATTTGGGTGAGGCACATAGAGGATGTTATATTAAAAAGATGACTTGAGCACTTCAAAACCAGGGAAAAGGCACAAGAATTAAATTAAGATTAGTGCTGATGATAGAAATTAATCTTAAATGATAGTGCTATCAACTTTGCTCAGAGCAAATGACAAGACAACTTCTTCCTGAGCTTAAAATGCTGTCTGTGTTTTAGGTAGTGCTTAATTAAGACTGACAGTTTTGAAACTGCTATTTATAGTCTTCAACTGCTATGCCATTTAGGATGCCAGCAGCATGGTAACTTCTTCAGAAGCATATACTTAACCCCTGAGTCTCACTTTCAAAGATGACTAAAAGAGTTCCACTGGTGGCTTTTGGAGACTATGCCCAAAGGAGGCTGTGCACACCCTGGTTGGTACCAGTTGTACCATCTTACAGTCGGAGACTGACTGCCCACCTCTGCCAGTGCTCAGACAGTGCTGGTGGGGCACTGTCATTGTAGAAGCAGCATGTGCTATAGATATGCTTGGTGCTCAGAATTTGGGCAAGTGGCTTTTGCCAGGAATTCTAGTATTTCGTGTATGCTTCTAATGTAGGAACGATGGCTGTGGTATGACTGTTGTGCTTTCCAAGTTGGTCTGCTCTTACACCAAACCATCTGGCCAATGTTTTGCACCGGTGGTTTTGAAAAACAAAGTGCTCACCAGATACTTCAGGTCAGCATGCTGGGAAGTTGTTGCATGTCCATGTTTGTGTGAGTTTTAAAAATTGCCTTGCCTTTCACCTTGTTATTTCAAGCTTTGTTTTATCTTATTCAGTCTCATGCAAGGATTTAGTAGGTGCCTATCCTTGCTTCAGCCAGTGGTTTGTACAAAAACCTGCTATGGGAATAAGGCTGCAAAACAAAAACATGGGAAAATAGTCATTGAACAAATGAACCAAGTCTGGATTTTTACCTTAGATCTGTATTTTTACCTTAAATCTGTATGTCTTTTTTTTTCCCCTAGGATTATGAATATGAAAGGGTTTCTGGGCTTTAGGGAAAAATAAGTCCTCTTTGCAATTGAAGCGAATGCAACTGACACAGGCATGGGTGACACGATACCTGTCTGAGACATCCATCAAATAGACCTTTTTCTGTATGAGAAAAAAAATTGTAGAATAAGAGAGGACTCTTGTCTGACCTGCTTACAGCTGGACTAGCTGCGAGATGGGACCAGGTCGCACTGGGCTTGATCCATTTGCGTCTTGAAAACCTGCAAGGCTGGAAACAGTACAGCCTCTCTGGGCTCTGTTTCAGTGCAACTCTGTCTTCAGGGTTTGGGGAAATTTCTCCTTATATGTAGTCTAAAACTCTCTTGATTTAAGCCTGTTGTCTCGTGCCATCCAGCCGTGCAGTGTTGTGAAGAGCCTGGCTGACCTCTTGATAGCTCCCCCCACCATGGGCACTGAGTCTGCTGCTTGGTGCCCCTGAGGCTGTCCCCTCTTCCTGCTGAGTAAACTCTGGTTCCTGAGCCTCTCCTCACGGGGCTGGTGCTCCAGCTCCCAAGCATCTCTGTTCCTGTTGATTGTTGTCTTCCCTACATTGAGTTGGGTCTGAAACTGGATGCAGCATTCCACACATGATCTAAGAAGTGTTTTGTGGAGGGAAGAAATGACTTTACTTAATCTGTGGTCTGTCCTTCTGTTGATAAAAATTTTTCTTTACACCATGATTTTTATTATGTTGTTTTACCAGTGTCTGATGGCTTTGGCTTGGTATGGTGGTAGTCTTTTTTGGGAAAAGTTAATGTTAGGACTGTAAAGCAAACAACTGTAGAAGTCTTCTAGGATGATCTAATTTGTGGGTTTATAGTCCAGCTCAGTTTATCAGCTCCAGAAAATTATCTTATCAGTGTAGTCCATGCTAGAAGTTTGATAAGTGCTTTGCCATATAAAATGTATTTACTTTAGAACAAACACCTTCACAGGTATGTACTGGGGAATCTTGACAGCAGATGAAGCAAACAAAGATTAAAATTGAATTTTTCTTCAGTTGCCAATATATTCCTCCATTAGTAATTCCTTTGTGTTTCCTTTTAAAGCAGTATTAGGGACCTTCCTCTTCTGTCCTAGTTGACACTAAAAGCACTGAAGATGATAGATATGCAGTTATTAATGAAAAATGGTTTTAGATTTCCCTTAAGGGTAATGGGCAGTCATTATGACTGGCATTATAGATTTCTTAACATGTGTGTATTCAGACAACGGTGAAATAGGATTACATTTTCTCTTGATTTATTTATTTAGGCTTATAACTTGTTTACTAGGCTAAATATTCAGCTCTGAATGATATGGAACAGCATCTGGTTCCAGAATGGCCACCAGATCTTTAGAATTAGCCACAAGTTCTTAGCGTTTTCATTTTCCAAAAAATGTAGGATGGGGATGTGGTAATTCCAGATCTTAGTCTTAATTTTATAATAGAATCGTAGAACCATTTAGGTTGGAAAAGACACTTTAAGGTTGTTGAGTCCAACTGTTAGCCTAGCACTGCCAAGTCCACCACTAAAGCATGTCCCTAAGCACCACATCTACATATCTTTTAAATACCTCCAGGGATGGAGACTCAACCATCTCCCTGGGCAAGCTGTTCCAATGCTTGACAGCCCTTTCAGTGAAAAAACTTTTCCTAATCTCCAATCTAAACCTCCCCTGGCATAGGTTGAGGCCATTTCCTCTTGTCCTGTCACTTGTTACTTGGGAGAAGAGACCGACCCCCACCCGCCTACAGCCTCCTGTCAGGCAGTCGCAGAGAGCGATAAGCCCCCCCAGGCTCCTTGTCTCCAGGCTAAACACCCCGGCTCCCTCAGCCACCCCTCACAACACTTGTGCCCCAGCCCCTTCCCCAGCCCCGCTGCCCGTATCTGGACACGCTCCAGCCCCTCAGTGTCCCTCCTGCAGCGAGGGGCCCAAACCTGAACACAGGATTCCAGGGGCGGCCTCACCCGTGCCCAGTGCAGGGGGACGGTCACTGCCCTGGTCCCGCTGGCCACGCTGTTGCTGACACAAGCCGGGATGCTGCTGGCCCTCCTGGCCACCTGGGCACGGTGCTGGCTCATGCCCAGCCGGCTGCCCACCAGCACCCCCAGGCCCTTTCCCCCCAGGCGCTTCCCAGCCGCTCTGCCCCGGCCTGGAGCGCTGCGTGGGGCCGGTGTGACCCCAGGGCAGGACCCGGCACTCGGCCTTGTGGAACCTCATACAAGTGGCCTGGGCCCGTGGATCCAGCCTGCCCAGACCCCTCTGCAGAGCCTCCTGCCCTCCAGCAGATCAGCACCCCTGCCCAGCCGGGTGTTGGCTGCAGACTCGCTGAGGGTGCACTCGATCCCCTCGCCCAGATCACAGACAGACACGAACCAGGACCGGCCCCAGCGCTGAGCCCTGGGGAACACCACGTGTGCCCGGCCGCCAGCTGGATGTGGCTCCATTCCCCACCCCCCTTTGGGCTCGGCCAGCCAGCCAGCCTTTTACCCAGCCCGGAGCGCACACGTACAGGCCGCGAGCAGCCGGTTTCCCCAGGAGATGCTGTGGGACATGGTGTCAAAGGTTTTACTGAAGTCCAGGTAGACAGCACCCACAGCCTTTCCCTCATCCACTAGGTGAGTTGTCTTGTTGTAGGAGGAGATTAAGTTGGTGTCAGTCAGGACCTGCCTTTCATACACCCCTGCTGGCTGGTCCTCATCCCCGGGTTGATCTGCTCATGCTGCGTGATGGCGCTCAGGATGACCTGCTCCATAACCTTCCCCATCACCAAGGTCAGGCTGACAGGCCTGTAGCTCCCCAGATCCTCCTTCTGGTGCTTCTTGTAAATGGGCATCACACTGGCTAACCTCCAGTCAACTGGGACCTCCCCGGTTAGCCAGGGCTGTTGATAAATGACTAAAAGTGGCTGGGTCAGCAGTTCTGCCAGCTCTCTCAGTACCCTTGTGTGGATCCCATCCAGCCCCTTAACTTGTGCATGTCCAAGTGGAGCAGCAGGTCACTGACACCAGTTTCCTCCTGGACTGTGGGGACTCCATGGTGCTGTTCGTCCCTGTCTTTCAGCTTGGGGGACCCAGCACCCTGAGGGTAACTGGTCTGGCTGTTAAAGACTGAGGTAAAGAAGGCACGAAGTACCTCAGGCTTTCCCTCACCCTCTGTGGCTGTGCTCACCTCTACGTCCAATGAAGGATGCAGATCCTTTTGTTGCTAATGTATTGGTAAAAACATTTTTATTATCTTTACAGCAGTGGCCAGCTTAAGTTCTAGCTGGGCTTTCACCTTTTTAATTTTCTCCCTTTGTAACCACACAACATCCTTATAGTCCTCCAGAGTTGCCTGCCCCTTCTTCCAAAGGTGACAAATTTTGTTTGTTTTCCCCCCGAGTCCCAGCCAAACTTCTCTGTTCAGCCAGGCCGATCTTCTCCCCCACCAGCTTGTCTTTTAGCATGCGGGCACGGCCAGCTCCTGTGCCTGTAGACTGCCGTCTTGAAGGATGCCCAGCCTGCCTGGACCCCTGGGCCCTTCAGGACTGCCTGCCAAGGGACTCTGTCCACCAGGATCCTAAACAGGCCAAAGCCGGCCCTCTGGAAGTCCAAGGTAGCCGTTCTGCTGACCCTCTCCTTCTCTGAGAATCAAAAACTCTATCATCTCATGATTACTATGCCCAAGATGTCCACCAGCCTCGACATCACCTGCCCGTCCTTCTCTGTTCAGGAACAGCAGCTCCAGTGGGGCATCTCCCCTGGCTGGCTCCCTGACCGGCTGTGCCAGACAATTATCTTCCATACACTTCAGGCATCTTCTGGACTGTTTCCTCTCTGCTGTGTGGTATTTCCAACAGACATCCAGTATGTTGAAGTCCCCCATGAGAACAAAGGGCTGGCTTTATTTCTTTGTTCCTGCTTTTTTTATTCTTTTTGCCTTTCTGCACCTCTCTTTCCCTCCAGTCTTTTCCCATTGTCCTCCATACTGTTGTTTCAGTGCAGTGCTTTTTTTTCAGAAATTTAATATCAGTTTTTCCCACTGGAACCACTAAGTGATGGTGACTTCATGTCTCTGGAAAAGAGTATGTTGTATTTGATAAAGCCAGAATACTCAAACAAAAGTTGCTTAATGTTACTGAAAGCTGTCTGCTGCTTTAAAGGATGATGCATGACCTAAGAACGTACTTTTTGTGTCCTTGCTAGTGTCAAAACCAAGTGCGTGTGGAAGATTGGAATGTGTGTCTGGAGAGTGTAGGCCTATGCCTAGTCCTTTTTTCAAGTAGTGCTGCAGAGGTGAATTCATGCTCAGGTCAGCTAAGAGGATGTGTTCCCTTCTGCAGACTGCCATACTGAATTCTTACTGCATATTTTTTTTTAACCCTACAGAGGCTGCAAGTCGTGCCATAGTCCAGTTTCTGGAGGTCAATCAAAGTGAAGAAGCAAGTAGAGGTTGGATGCTGCTCACCACAATCAATTTACTAGCTTCATCAGGACAGGTTAGTCTTAAACAGCAAGGCTAAAAATATATTGTGGGGTGGGAGAAACAAAAGCAATAAGGTAATGAACTGCATGAACACACACTAAAAGGTATTGTAACTATATTCTGCTTTCTCTGTAAAGATCCGTTTTCTATTGTACTGCCACAGGACTTCTGCTTTAGCTCCTTGTGGTTTCAGTTGCTTAGAAAAATAATAGTTTTGGAACTTTAATTTATAACGTTCTTTTGAATTATGCACACAACTTTTATTGTTCCCCAAAGGCTTCTCTTGCGTGCTGCTGCTTAGTGCCCTGTGAGGTGCATGTCACAGCACCTAAATCACTCAGACTTTGAACTTGGGCTCCCCATTCAAGGAGGGCAGCTGCAAAAAGTGAAGCCAGCAGCACTGATGAGCTGGTGGTAGAGTGAATCTTTACTGCCTCTGCTTTTGATGCTGTTCTCCAGAGAGCCGATCTCTGGCAATGTACTGGACAGCTGTGTGGTTTGTTCTTCCTGCTCTGATCTGCCTTTATAACTGAGCACATCATCTTATCTGTGTTTGATATGTCACCAACCTCCACCCTGATTTGTCTGTTCTTCCCACTGATGCTCACATGTTTTCTACTATCATGCTTCTTATGCCTGTTTATACATTCTTGCCGAGTGAGAGCATAAATAGTCTTCCTCCCACTCCCATTTCTACTGCTATAAAGAATAGATACCTAATGAGGGCTTGGTTGAAGGTCTTCTAATTAACTTGTAAGCTTCTGTTGGCAGAGACTGTCTGGTTTTGTTTCTGTCCTGAGCCGGGACTGCTCCAAACTGTGGCTGTTAGATGCTGTTGTCATGTAAATAAAATATGATCCTGTTTTTAAGGTTACCGTTTAGGTAGGCATTCAAAGATAGATGGTGAATCTGTACTGCCATGTGGACGTCACCAGCAGTGTGAGAAGGAAACGCCAGCATTTGAGTCAACTGCATTATAAAAACATGGCTTTTTTAATATAGTAATATGCTGAACTGTTATTTTTGCTCTGTTTTCTTTTTCCCCAGAAAACTGTGGACTGCATGACTACAATGTCAGTGCCTTCCACACTTGTTAAATGTCTGTATCTGTTTTTTGATCTTCCACATGTGCCTGAGGTAGTTGGAGGAGCACAGAATGAACTACCTCTCGCAGAGCGCCGAGCGCTACTACAGAAAGTCTTTGTACAGGTAAGAAAGGTAGATTAGGAAGTTGCAAGAGGAGTGGCAGTGCTTCATGTGAGAAAAGTCCAGAAACTTTTCACTTGAACCAGGTTTTCTCTTCCTTGATTCCTCACAAACTGATGACTGATTAAGATGGATTTTCCTCCAAGTGTAGTTGAGGTTAAATTTCCACTTCCCCTGTGGTTTTTGTCCTTGGCAAATACCTCCTCCCCAAAAATGCATGTAACTCTTCTGTGCAGCTGCTTAAAAGGAGGAATGAGTTGACTGTTATTCTGTATTAATTTAACTGGTCTTTGGTATCTTTGGCTGTTACTGATTGAAATAGACATAGTTAAAACCATTAGTATTGATAATTATCTAGGAGTTAGTTCAACATATGCTGTTTTCCCTTTAATTATGGAAATAAAACATGAACGAATAATTTAAATACGGGAAGCATCGGAGCTTGCAGTTACTATTACAGTTATCCCCCAGATTTCCCAGGGAGGCCAGAGCCACCATCTGATGAAACTTCTAGAAGGAGCTGACAGTTACTGTTAGAAAAGGGTCAGTGGTCATACTACCAGTTTCCATGTGCAAATTGCATGCATCTCTCTATAGCCACACGTGCAAAACCACAGAGTTTTATCAGCAATCACATCCTTCAGGGCTTTGAAGGCAGTGTGAAGATGTTTAGGTATAATATTAAAGAGTCATTTTAGTTTCTGCAATACAGAAATAAAAATGAGCATTATTCCCACAATTATTAGCCACAGTGTCTGCCCAGTAACAGTCACTATATGAGAACATACCCATTTACCCTTTTTTGGTTTTGGTTTTTTTTTTTGTTTTGTTTTTTTTTTAATTTTCTGTCTGTGTACTACAGGCTGTTTTCTAAAGCAGAAATCACAATGTGCTGTGAACTATCTTTCAGAAATTGCTTTGCTGTGTTTCAGTCACCAGAGTTAATAATAATCAATGTTACCCTATGGGGTCCCCCCAGTATACTACCACTCAGCTCTTTTCTGTCCCTCTTCAAGGGCCATAAAGTGGTGCTCTCAAATGAGCTGGGTGGAGTGGGTGAGGTTTCATATAGCTTCCAAACCTCTTCCAGACACAGTCAGCCTTACAAAGTCTTCCTCTAGTTTTCTGAGAGGGACCCTCAGAGTTTCCTGCACCAGACCCAAAATGGATGTCACATGTCCTCAAAGCATGCAGAAAAGGGAGCACAACGTAGTAATTTTGATTGTGTGGCTGCATTTTGTCTTATATATGGTAACCTGGGAATTCAGATCCAGGTGCCAGTTATCCAGGTAGGTTTACAGTGTTACTGTAGCCTTTCCTGCCACACTATTTTGGTTGTTTTCATTTTACTAAGGTGTTACAGATGCTACTCTGCCAACATATCTCTTCAGTAGCTGCCTTCCTGCATTCGGAAGGGATACAATAGTTTGCTTCACAGGCTTTCTGCCCTACTGCAGCATTTAGACCTATAAATTGGGTAACTAGCAGATTCTCCAAGAATGGAATAACTTAGTATCCATACAAGTATGCTGTGTCAGCCTAAGAGATATAAACTCTGCTGCTAATCTTTTGCTAGTCATTTTAAACTGAACCGGGACTTGAAATAACCATGTGTTCAATAACCTTGTCTTCAATTTAAATTACAGAAACAACACACAAAGGGGAAACAGTGTGTTATCTTTTTTAATGTGTATGCTAAATGGAAGAATGTTTAGCTTTTTACTAAGTCCAGGCAAAAATAACAATGATCAGGGTATTAATGCTAGATGTTTAATGACTTATTATTTCAGATCCTAGTAAAATTGTGCAGTTTTGTGTCCCCGGCGGAAGAACTAGCTCAAAAGGATGATCTCCAGCTTCTGTTCAGTGCAATAACCTCATGGTGCCCTCCCTATAATCTGCCTTGGAGGAAGAGTGCAGGGGAAGTACTAATGACCATATCGCGTCACGGCCTTAGTGTCAATGTAGTGAAATACATTCATGGTATGTGTCTTTATTCAATATTATTTATTGGGGTTTTTTCCTATTCTTTTTCTTTCATCATTTTCTTAGTTAGGAAATAGGCATGAGAATAGTAGATCAAGGAAAAGCTTTGGGGCTTTTTGTTTGTACACGTAAGTATTTGCATACAGGTAAAATTTCAGAGCACAGTGTTGTGAGAGAGGTGTTTGTAGCTGAATCTGCCTCATGCACATTTCAATTTAACATTGAAAGATAGAGTTTCCCCTCATGTTTTGGTGTAGAGTTTACAATGACCAAAAGAAAAGGCCTTTGGTAACGTCAGTGACTGTCTGTATTGAAAAACATTCATGGGGAAGATGCAGAAGTTTGTTGTTTTTGCTGCGAGCATTAGCTCTTAATGGGAGTTAGTTGTTTTCCGTCAAACTGAAAAAATTCAGTGTGAATTAGCAACTGCAGTCCCTTGTAGATGTGTGAGGCAAGCTAGCAGTGCCCTGTTTACAGCTGCTTGTAGCTGGCAATAAAAGTGTAGAGATGTCTGAGGAAGATGCAGGAACCAGCTCCATGAAAGCTCATGTTCTGTAGTAAATACCGGTGTGTTATGTAGACTGGGGAGAGCTAATTTGGGTCTGTTGGGAGAAGATTCTTTCTCCCAGACACCTTGCTTTTATGGGAAGAGGCTGGGTGAGACTGTTACAGCCACCCTTGATTTGCAGTGTACTCTCCATTATCCGGGACGTTGGGAGTGGCATACCCTGGTAACAGCAAACCCAGTGTAATACAGGCACTAGGAATTGCTTGAGGGAACATGGTGTTTGGGCACAGAAGCAGTTGAGTGCAAACCTCCAAGTGCTGATTGATGGAACAGCCAACTGGCTTTCTCCCCTGTGGTCCAGTCCAGCTTCCCTGTGGAGTCCCCAACCCAAGGATGTTGTCCCTAGGACTGACTGACTAGATTGCTGACCTTTCAGCCAGCCTGTGTTTCTTCTGCTGGGCCCTTGACTTCCCCACTTGGCCATACAGCTTACAGATTGTAGGCTTTGTGCATCCTGAAAGCCAAAATAAAATCATCTGATGGCCTTAATGCAGCCTGCGAGCCACCAAATGACTGAAGGAGCCAGAATCATGCCATTTTCTCTCTTGTACTTTTTTTAAGACAAATAGCATCCTGACACTTTCAGGCATAGAAAATATAGTGTATAGGGGTATTTCTGTAGCTGGTTACAGATTTTGGTAGCTAATATAAGTAGTATTTGATTCATCATGTATTTTTACAAGGGACTGGTTATGGTCTGCTTAGCAAGGGCAACTGCCAAACTGGTTCATGACAAAGAATTTGTGAGAGCAAAGCAAGATGAAAACAAGTGTTGGAGAAGATGTTAGCTGCCCAGGAGCAGCTTTGCACACGAAATACTAGTGTTGCATTAATTTAAAACTACATGGGTGCTTAGCTTTGTAGGATTTGAGGTAGGAAATTTGATAGAGTGTGTTTCTAGCACTATATTTAGGGGCTTTTAGACTGTAGGACCCCATAGAAGCATTTGTAGTTTTTTAATTGGAATGACTGTTGGAAGTGAACTAACATCCTTATCATACATTTTAGCAGTGTACATCTACTGGAAAATAAACCTCACGGTTTCCTCACACACTGGGAAGCAAGTAGTTAACAAGACTCCACAAAACCATTTTGACAGTTTATGAAATACGTCACCCTGCTCCCACACCTTCACAGAAAATTTCAGTCTGTGTTTTTTCTTGAGCTAGCAGTGTGTTTCCAATTCCAGTCAGAAAAATGTGAATGTACAAGTATCACTTGGAGGCACAGAACAGTCAGCAGTTAAGTATATTCAGATAGGACTTAAAAGGTGGTAGGTATTTTGCCTGCATCTGTAACAGCCTTCTGGTGGGTTTTGGTAAGTGTAGAAAGTGTATGTGTATATGTGAAAGTATTATGAAGCACAACAAAGAAAGTAAGCAAGTTTTGACTGTGGTGTTTGACATATTGCAGCTACTACATTTTCACTTCTCTATGGGTTTGATCCACAGAGGAGTGAGGCTGGCATATCAAAAGATATTCTAGTTTTTTTAAAAAGTGAAATGAAATCTTAAAAATAAAACCAGTTGGTATTCCCTCTCACTTGTTGATTAAAAAAAAAAACGAACATGACTTAAGAGATTACATCTGTCAAGAGGCTCATCTCATACTCAGAAAAAACGTTAAGATATTTTATCGTATGCAAAGGAGCATCCTTTCACTATCTCATGCTTGGATTTGATCCCTGGGAAATTTTGTTATCAGTCTAGCTAGAAAGATTTGCACTTGTCTCGCACATGCTGTGAAGTTAAAATAGCAGATAATTGAAGTGAGCATCTTTAAGGAGTGCAACCTAAAAATCTGAGAAAGAGCTTAGGGTTCAGATCCAAAACTGCTTGAGAATCCTGCTTGTGTTGAAGTGCTCTTATGTTATGTGATAAAAGATAGTTAAATAACAGTTACCTTATTGCTGTGATTCTTGTACTAGTTATGCTTCTTGCTGTGATTAATGTCAGTAAAATTCCAAATTTCTTAATTGCAATTCTTTGCAGAAAAGGAATGTTTGTCCACGTGTGTTCAGAACATGCAGCAGTCTGATGACCTTTCTCCCCTAGAAATAGTTGAGATGTTTGCTGGACTTTCTTGTTTTCTCAAAGACTCCAGTGATGTATCCCAAACGCTGTTGGATGATTTTAGGATATGGCAAGGATACAACTTCCTCTGTGACCTCCTCCTCAGGTATGCAGAAAGTGGTTGAAGGAATGCAGACAAATCACTGAACTTTTTCTGAAGAGATTTCTTAGTAAAGAATAGGTTTGAACAAATAACTGATTATAGGTTATTATGAAATTAGGATATTAGAAACAAAACATGAAATTATGTGTTTCTCTCAATTTATGAAACTACATTGTTTACTTTTTATTCATCGGTACTGGTTTATTACTAAGTGTTTCTGTATATGCTAAGAAAGCAGATGCTTAATAATTGGTACTAAATGTTTAGAAAGAATTCAGAACATGAAATTTTGGTTGCAACTGGTCATTTTTGGGTTTGGTTGGGGTTTGGTTTGTTTTAACATACTATTGTAACGAAAAATCATATACATAAGTGTGGTGCATGCTACTTAGTATTGAAGAGACATTTTTGTCCATAAGCTCTAATACCAGAGTGCTGGAGGGAACACTCATGTTACCAGGGATTCGGGGTGTGTGTGTGTGTGTATATATGTATAGTTATTATTATTTTTTTATTTGTACTTTTTATTAAAGGTAATGCTAATGTGCTGATGCATCACAAACTATGGCAATGAAAATGCCTGCCCAGACAAGATTTGGATGTATGATCCATCCATGATTTTATTTCTTTCCATGAAAGAAACTTCATTCTTTTCTTCTCAATCAACAAATTAGCATCTGCTCCATTATTTTTGTAAAATCAATGGTTGGTCTGTGTTGCTCGCTTTGAGTATGAAGTTCTGAAGAAGCATGCTTAGCTGTTGAAATATATGTTTTACAAAACCAAGACAGAAACTGGGAAATGATGTCTATGAGTGTACACCTTACGAAGTGTACTCGGGTCAAAGATGCTTAGAAACAGTTCTGTAATGGCCATTAATGAGAGGTGTAAATGTTGTTATTTCTCTTGTTCAAGCCATTCATTTTGTGTGCTAGGATGATAGGTTTTGGCACCCAAATAATTTGAACTAAATTTTCTACTACATAGTATGGTTTGGGTTTTTTTGTTTGTTAGTTTTAAATGGATACCAGACATAGACATGGCATTTTAAATTCTTAATCACAGTTAAAATTAGTCGTAAATTATCTGCTGTGTCATAAAAGCTAAAACACCTGTTAAGGAATCGTTGTTCTTGTAATATAAATGGTGGTTTTGAGTATGTTATATTTATTCATGCATTCATTCAAAGCAATGTAATTCAAACTCAGCTGTTTTTCAGAAACTGTCAGCCAGAGTTTAGGTGGAATCTGAGGGGAACACACTGTCATTAGCAATTTCATTTTCAGGTACAAAAGCAATCCCCTCTAGATCAAGTGTTTTAAACATACTTTCTCCTGAGCTTTCTCATCCTTTAAATCGAAGAGTGGGGGATCCCTGACAGAGGTGTAGGAAGACTAGCGGTTTGCATGTCTGATTGAAAGAAAGGAGAGCACCTGGCTGCTTCAGTTGACATCAGTAAAGGCTAAAAGCATAGGAATAAGTTATCCTCACTTCTTCCAGGGTGGCTCTAGAAAACTTGCTAATACTCTTGCAGAAATGCCTGGGATAAGATGAACAGTGTGCACCAATGTGTGGTATATTTGTTAGTGGCTTGTGTGTTATAGAGGAGATGGAAGATGGTTCAAAACGGGAGTGCTGTTTTCATGGCCATGTGTCTTGCCGTTTCTTGTAAGTTTTAGTTTATTTGGTCTTCAAATCAAAACACAGTTTGTTTCAAAAAAGCATCATCTTGGGGAAGCCTATGTATTGGTCAGTGAGGAACAACAGTAATGTATACTCCCTGGACATGATTTGGCTCAAACCTACTGACAGAGATTTGTTCAGCTCTGTGGCACTGTTGTGAAGATGATTGTCATGTGGGGTAATGAAATCTGGACCAAAGAAGAAAGGCTTTGGAGCTGGTAATGCAGAAGGACACGTGAAGAAGGTGACTTAATAAGAAATTAGAGGAGGCCTGTGAGGACCAAAGGAGCAAGTATGTAATTTCGCCTCAACGATGTGAAAGGGCAGGGCATATGGAGGATTAGTAGAGTGGCAATAAGTGACCTAAGTGCTTCTGTAATGGCTGCTTGAAGGAGATTCAGCTGCATGTCTGAGAAGATGATGGAGGATGCAGAATGAGATGTTTCTAAGGCCTCCCACGGTCACTTGTCAGCAAGAAATAAAACACAGCTCGCATTGTGTGAGCAAATAGGAGATTGTGATCCCCAGTTTTCTCTTGAGACCTGTAGATTAAACCACGTTTAATTACTTACTAACTCTGTAATTTTTGGTGAAGTAGAAAGAAAATGAGGATTGTTCTGGGGTTTGGAGTCAGTTTTTAGGGTTTGGTCTGATGATGTGTTGCTGTTGGGGAACAATGGTTGGAATGAGACGTTAGCATTTCTATTGTCTTGCGTTCAAAGGTAGTCCTAATGAAGATGTTTCATTGTGTGCTTTTAAGTGTTAGGCTTCTACCAAGGTACCTTTTCATTAGCATAAAATAGTAGCTCTCAAAGTGGCAGATAGAATCTAGCAGAATAATTATGAATTTATTAAATGACAGACTACCTAGGTGTTTCCCTATCCAATAGCTTCATGTTTGTAAGAGGGTTTTAAAAGTCTTCATGTCTGTACTGCTTTTTAGCAGACTATTGAGTTCAAGGAAAGATTTATGAGGTGAGTTTCTATGGCAAATAAATGTATGGTCTCATAAATCCAATAATGTTTTACTGAATGGTATGAAATATGAACAGAGAACTTGTGAAATACTGCAGGAACAGAGCGCTAAAAGTGTGGTCTCTAAAATAGAGTAAAATGGGAGAGAGATCTTATTGAAGTGATTTGAGTTGAAATAAACTGGTGCTGCTAACTTGATCTATTGTGTTTTCTTTAGATTAGAACAGGCAAAAGAGGCTGAATCTAAGGATGCTTTGAAAGACTTAGTTAATTTGATAACTTCCCTAACAACATACGGTGTCAATGAATTAAAGCCAGCTGGTGTTACCACTGGAGTACCTTTCCTACTACCTGGATTTGCAGTCCCACAGCCTGCAGGCAAAGGTGAGTCTGCTTTCTTTCTCCCTCTGCTTGTATTTTGGTTTTTAAAATGTAAACAACAAAATACAGAGCAGCTGCGTACTACACAAACCATTTGCAAGTGAGTCTATGTTGTTTTACTAAGATTGCATATCAAATACTTTCTTCTGTTGGTCTCAAAGGTTCTATTTTGGGGTTGGTACCCAAAGAAGAAAGTGTAGGGCTTTCGTCTTCTGAGGATTAAAGGCTGAGTCAAATATCTCTCACTGCAAAGCTGACAGTTTCTGTGTGGACATTGTAAGAGATCATCATAATGGAGAGATGCACTGATTTGATTTATGGTATTCTAAGCTGCTCTTACTAACCTGATGTGAAAGGCTGATGTGCTGGTTTGATTTCCGTCCCCCACCCTCATTTGCTTTCTGTTAGCTTAGGCAAGCGTAACTTGTGAGCTGAAATCTTGTTTCATCACCAGTGTTCAGAGTGGTGAAATCTGTGGTGTACTTGCAACCACAGTCAATTATGATATGGAGATAAGGTTAAGGAAGTCTGAGGGGAGAAAATGTTTTATAAAAGCAAACTTGTTTTTCACATCCTGTGTATAAACTTAAAATTCAGATAAATTCTAAACTCCTTAGTTACATACAAGACTTAATAGTGACCGTGGAGCTAGTTTGTTACTCAAACTTTTTATGGGATTTAGTAATACCAGGAACACAGGAAAAATTTTTGTGATAGGGTTACATTTATAGATTTATAGGCTAGTGGATTTACTTTCGCTGTTTCTCTTGGATATCTAGGTTCCTTGGACAATGACTTCCTTTCTCTGGTATTGAGAGAGTTCATTGTTCATGGGAATTGTTTTTCCTTTGCAATAAATAGAGAAAGAAGGTGATAGTCACATTCAGAGCTTAATTTCTCCATGTTTTGATAATAACATACTAATTTTTGCTTGAGCTAATCAGCCTTTCTGATACAACAACATGAGAGAACCATAGCCTATTGTAGGCTCCAAAGGAATTCTTTTACTTAATAATTTTCTGGTATTTGTCATGACTTTTCTCAGTTCCTTTTACTTGCTTTTCATTACATTAGCAAGTTGTCTTTTTGTGCAGACAATATTAGCTCATTTTCTTAATTGCTTCCATTTAAATCCTTTTAGTTCTTCAAACCTGAAGAGCTGGTGAAGATTTGCTTTCTTCAGAGGTCCTTATAATAATCAAAGATAATTTATTAATCCACTTGATTGCCTGAAACAACTATTGATAGTAAATCAGAATAGAAAAAGTTGTACCTGTCCCTACTTATGTTCCTGTCACATTTAATAAGCCCTAAATCCCCCTTTCAGCATTTTTCATTGTAAAGAAAGCATGTAGAAAATGTCCTTCTAGAAACAAATGAGTGTGACTTACAATGTAATGTTAATATTCTTTTGGTATGTGAAATTGTTCCATATTAGTTCTCAAGGAAGTTTCCTGTTGCCTTCAGGAGAGATACTGGCAGGGAAGTTGGTGAGGCTAGACACAAAGATAATTGAATTTACTTTCAAATTGGACAACTTAGTTTATAAACAGTGAACAGAGTAGCATTCTACAGAGCATATGTAATAAACAAACATTCTTTGTTTATGAAAGCATTTTAAAATCAGATTAACAGTTTACTTATAGCTTGTTTGAAAATAAGATTTTATTGTTAGAGCATCCTAAATGCTTTGTTTAGAATGTGTTTCAAGTTCTCACTCTTGATTGTTTGGTTTTTGTTTGTTTATTTTTTAAATTATTTTTGCTGTTACTTGTTTTCTGTATCATGGGATTTGTCCACCATGACTTGTAGTGTTCCTACAGAAGTTGAAAAAGTTGGCTTAGAGGCATCTTTTTAGTAGAATAATACCTGCCCATAGAAAATTCTGGGGTCCACAGGGAACACTCATAAATGATGCATTCTTCGGCTAAATGAATGAAATTTTATTCAACTTGAAGGTACTTACGAGAAGTTTGACTGAGCTTTTAAACATGTGAGGTCTTTGTGTGCTACTATTATAGCTACCTTACACTTTACAGCTCTTTCCCTTTGTTTTAATTGCCTAATTATTAACAGTACTGGACCATGCCAAAGCTTTCTTATTCCCAGGCCTGATTGCCAAAGCCAACCCCATGCCACCTCCCGATACTGGTATGGTCATTCATGCCTGTTAATCCAGACCTGAGCAAAAGCAGCCTGTCTGCCTAAGGCAGGCAACTGCCAGCTTTGTGCCAGCCTGTGGTGTTTCTCTGCACGTAGCTCTCTTGTTCTTGCAGGCAACTGCCAAAGAGTGGAAGCAAGAGAATAATTTGGTGGCCATGCATGTTATCTAGCTTTGAATCTGGCTGAGGAGTATTGCTTATTGCTCTGTTGAGTGAGGGGATACAGATGGCTGTTACTCTAAACTTAGCCTGCTGAATCCTTGTAGAGGACAGTTTCATTCTACGTTATGGAGTACAGAACGTGTTACTGTTGCTGTAATGGGTCTTTTTGTGGCCTGGATAGATGACAGGCAGGCTTTGTTTTGTCTCTAGAACTGTATTCCGTTGCACGTTTTAACAATAGGTCAGTTTGTTTGCCTATTTTAAAGAAATGATCTTTCATTTAGCTGCTTATGTAAACACCTTTAAAGATGAAGATGCCACCTTAACAAACAGGAGATTGTAGGTTTTGCAATGTAAGTGATTGTGCAAAGGCTTTTTTTAAGAATCAGTTTTAATATTTGTATTATACGTGACATACACTGTTATTCACACTTATTAAAATGCATGGATCATTATTAATAAGTGTACTCATTGTCTATGGCAATTAAGAACTTTCTCTTTCCTTTTTTCCTCCCATCCCACTTTATTTCCTGATTTAGGTCATAGCGTGAGGAATATTCAAGCATTTTCAGTCCTCCAGAATGCATTTTTGAGAGCAAAAACCAACTATCTAGCACAAATCATCCTTGATGCCATCACGAATATTTATATGGCGGACAATGCCAACTACTTCATTTTGGAATCACAGCACACATTGTCTCAGTTTGCAGAGAAAATTCCTAAACTTCCAGAAGTGCAGACCAAATACTTTGAGATGCTGGAATTTGTTGTCTTCAGCTTGAATTACATACCCTGTAAAGAACTGATCAGTGTGAGCATCCTTTTAAAATCCAGCACTTCTTTTCAGTGTAGCATCATTGCCATGAAGACACTCCTTAAGTTCACCCGTCATGACTACATCTTTAAAGATGTCTTCAGGGAAGTGGGGCTTCTGGAGGTGATGGTAAATCTTCTTCATAAATATGCAGCCCTTCTGAAAGATCCCACTCAGGCACCAAATGATCAAGGTAGTGTGTGCTCTTCCATTTTACTAATACATGTCTTTATTTGGCTGGGAATGGCAGAGGTGAGCACTGAAGAGGAGGAACGAGAGAGTCTGAATATGTATCTCAAGGGCTGACTTCTGGTGGGGGCTGCTGTGCCTTCTTAGAAGCTCAATTGCTTCTCTCAATGTCCTGTGAAAAGCTCAAGGCAAGCTTTAATGAAGATGCTGAATGAATGCAAAATAGTAGCAGTTCGTATTTTCCTTTTTAAATGTTTTTTTCATGTATTGGTTTAATACTTGTTACTTAACATGAAAAGAGCAAGTGAAGGAGCAATACGTAGTATCTAGACCAGGGGTCCTCAAACTACGGCCCGCAGGCCGGATACGGCCCCCCAGGGTCCTCAATCCGGCCCCCGGTATTTACAGACCCCCCCGCTGGGGGTTGGGGGGGGAATCCAAACAGCCACAGATGGCTTCCTGCCACTTCATCCGCGTGCCGGCCCCCTGGTTAAAAGGTTTGAGGACCCCTGATCTAGACTCTTCCTCACAAAAGGTACTTGTGCATTTGATTGTGTTTAGCCTCAACTTTGAAAATATACTATAAAGCATGTATCTGAGCTCTTAATAGGAGTATGTGTTCAAGTTTGCAGACTTTTTTTTAAAGTTGATTCTACATTTTTCTAATAGCATATTTAAAATAAAAAAGAAATGAGTTATCTCCAGAACTGGACATCTCTGAGATAAGCTGCATAGCTGCTTAGCCTGTGAAGCATGTGGGGCCAAGTTCCATATGTGCACGCACACACAGAGAATTTTTTTTTTTTTTTTACATTCTTTATTCAAACTGAAGTTGAGTTAGTTTGCATCAGTGACACATATTTTTTAGTCATAGTTGTTGGATGTTTCACCTGAGTTTGCTGTCTGAAGCTTCATTAGTGAGTGGCAGCAGTTGGTTAGTTAGAAAGCTTTGTTGTCAGCAACTCCATTGAAGAACACAGTAATTCTCACATTCCTGTAAATGAATGGACCGAGCTGTCATCTGATTAGGGTACTGCCTGGGTGCGCATGCCCTTGTGTTGTGGCTTGCTTCTTATTAGAATAATTAAATAAATCTTTTTTTCTGGAGTGTTACCCTGTGTTTAAGATGCCACTTGCAGTGTTGGTTCATCTGTTACACCTGTTGAATCATCAGCACATTTACTGTCATGATGTGAATGTAGTTTTATGCTTTTGTGTGGAACTTCTCTTTAAAGTACTGAATACTGAACAAGAACAGATCCTGTGAAATCTTCAGCCATGGTATGGTTTTGTGGCTTCAAGAAATAGCAGTTGGGGATATGAAACTACACAGACAGCTGCAGTGTCAGCCACAGCTCACGTACTCAGAAACTTCTGTTTTAAATTCTTGTCTTTATAAATACCTTTTCTGAAAATTCTTAGTTAAGCTTTCCCAGGAATGCATGTGTAGACTAAATCTCAATTTGCTTTGGAATATGGTTAAACTGCAGTTCTCTGGGGAGGCAAAGAAAATAAAATTGTTGGTGGAAAGTATCAAGATCTATCTTACAAAAGAATGACTTTTATGATGATTCTGGCTTCTGAAATTATTTTTAGGTGATTCAAGAAACAGTTCATTTGAGGACCAAAAGCAGCTGGCTTTATTGGTTATGGAGACCTTAACAGTACTACTGCAAGGATCAAACACAAATGCAGGTGAGTAGAGAAACTACTGTCAAAATATTTATAAGTAACTCACTCAGAAAATCATGCCTGAAAGCAGAGTAGGCTTGACTTTCTATCTTCAGGCAAGTAATCAAACACACCAAAACGTACTTTATTTTCTGGAAAAAAATGGCAAGAGAGAGAACAGGCAGCATAAACTAGAGCTTTTCTAGTTTTTCTTTTTAACTTCAGTTTCTTTGCTGTTGTTTACCTGAAGGCAACCACAGTACTCCATCATTCTCCAACAATACTATAATAATTTCTAGTAGGGCTTGTAACACAGGTTGTATATTGAAAATTTTAAGCATATAATTAGACTTGTAGTTTGCTGTTGACAGTGCCATGTCTACTTAAATGTCGTTATTATTGCTTGCATCTTTTGTGAAGAAGGCTTTTCATTTTCAAAGGCATATTCCCAGTCACTGTGTATAAATAGGGCTCTGTTACGAGTGTCCTTTTTTAAGTCAGGCAGGTTCATGTTATGTTTCATGAGCCAAGACTTAGTGGCATTGAAATAGACATATGTATGTGATAGACATATGTATGTGAAATAGACACATAGTACGTGTATCTTGTATTAGTAAAAACTGTCTCTGAGAGCTTGAAATAACAGATTGGGAAAGGTGGGAAAGGGTGATAATTGTTTTTAAACCCTTTTCATCTCTTCTATTAGATGAAAAAGAAAGTAAGCAGGTGGAGGGAAACAGACACCACCCTGAGGGACCAGGAAGTTTCTGGCCTTGAAGGCCATGAAACATCCTTATTTCAGCAGTTTGTGGTTTGGTTTTTTTTGGTTGGTTTTTTTTTTTTTTTTCTCCCTCAATTCTGACTGGGGATTTCTCACTTCCGGTTTTGTTTTTGTTTTCATTTAAGTAGGAGAAAATACAATCTGTGACTAATGCTTAAGAATGAAATGCTGAAAATTGTCCAGCTTGGATGACAGCTCACTGTTTAAATGTTAGCTCTTGGGCTAATGATGTAAAGCTTGTAACTTGTTTCTTTTCTACTTTTGCCTGGGCAAAATTTTATTTAAATTTAGGCCTAGTGTTGGAGTAATCTCCAGCACTGTCTGTCCCATTTCACTGTTGTGCTTGTTTTCAAGTTCTATTGTGTTTCAGCTTGTGGTTTCAAAGCATTTTCAAAGATGGCTTTTGACTTCTACCCACTGAGCATTTACAACATCTGCGAGCTTGGCTTTGTCTGTATACTTGATAAGTTAGTTCCTCATTCCATTGGGAAAGGAATTATTCATGGCATTCAAGATAACCACCAGCTGGATGCCCTTAGTCAAAATGGAAAGGCATTGGAGCTAAGCAGAGGTTACTCCAAGCTATGTTTCAATTTGTTACACGTTCAGTCTGTCATTATTGCACTTAGACCATTTTGTCGGATTGCTTATGAGAAAGCTGTGGATGACACTGCCAGAAGCTTTGCTGAATTGGAGATGCTTCTCCTTTGCCACTTCCCTTTTGTCCACCAAGCTACCTCTCCTGTCAATGGAAAGGAAAAAAACCATGATCTTTGATTTACCAGATGAATCTGTTCAATGATGAACCAAGCAGCAAGTGAATTAGGCTGAAATAAGGAGGTTTTAGAGAGGAATTGGTATGGATTACAGATGAATTGCACGAATCAATTACATACTTGTGTATTTATTGCTCAGCTTTGGTTTTGCCATGTAAGAAAAGGCAGAGTCAGAAATGGGCGAGAAAGGAGTGACGCAAAGGCAGGGCTTCCATATAAGGAGAAAATGGGGGAGGAAAAAAACCAACCCGAAACCCAAAAAAGCTCAGGATTGTTTGATTTCTACAGATGAATAGGAGGAGTTGGTGTTAAGTATGTGATGTTAACATCTCTGAAGGACTAGAACTGCATTGTATTTTAGAAGCAGCAGCTGATGGTTCACAGGACTGGTCTATATGTACCTGCGTGGTGCCAGCATCTGTGGAACCTGAGCCTTGTTCCTGTGAGGTATGGATTATATTCTGACTGTGGTAGCATCCACCTGACTTGTGACAAATCCTTGGCTGCTGCTTAATGGTGTTCCATACTGCCTGAAGCAGCAGTACCTCATTGCTGCTTCTTGGTACTGAGTTAATCTCCAAGTATTTACCAGAGAAACAACATGCGGTAGTATAAAACACATCAGGACTGTGGGGTGATGCCACAGGTGTTTCTGAGGACTCTTGGAGAGTTTCAAGGGCCTCATTTCATCAGTAGCTCTCCAAGTTCAGGAGTACGACGGAGCTGTACAGGAGGAGTTAAACCATTTATCGAAGAAGTTGTGGTTGCTGTCTGCGCAGTGTGACTGGGATGTAAGCCCAGTGGCATTGTATCCAGAGGCCAGCAGAGGTTTTAGGTCATCACAGAGGCATAAATAGACATTATGCAGCCTTGCAGTGATTCATACCACACGCAAAGCTTGGCTTCTGATTTTCAACCAGTATCTCTGATAAGGTTTCCTGAATATCGCATAACTGATAACCAAATCTCAAACAAGACGTTTTGAGTGTCCAGACCCAGACAGGCTCACTGGATAGTAGAGAACCTGGACTGAGAGTAGGAGAAGAATGAAATGTTACCTCAATCTCTCTGAAAACAAGAGACCTGACCACTGAGGAGATGCTCTTTGCCTGTAAAGGAATGCAACACACTTAACTGTCTCAGGGTCTGAGACCTCTCCTTTTGCCTTGTCCAAGTCCATACCTCATCCAAAGAACATCAGAGAAAGCAGGAGGCCTGAAATCGGCAATGGATAGTGGGATGAAGACTTGTATATGTACATTAGAGGGAATAAACATTGTCCTGACCAGCTTGTTATTCCTGAACTTGGTCATTTAAACTGCTCTTTTAGTTTATGGTCACAAGGAAAATGATTGCTTTTGGTGCAGTAATGCAGCATTGATCTATTTCCCTACTCTGTTTTCATCTTCAGTAATTAAGATAGGGCAGTATTCTAGGTGCTGTCACTGTGCTAAACACACATTATATGTGCCATGTGTATTCCGGTTTGGGTTTTATGATGTTTTCAGAATCAATTTTGATTTAATTTTCAGTTAATATTGCACATGTGTTCTTCTGAGTATCTAGTAAGCTTGAGAACCATTATTTGACTTAAGCTTTACCTCTACAGTGGTAGGTCTTGCCACAAGAAAACTTCTGTAGAATCTTACAAATTTTGTGAATAGACCAAGTAACTTCTTAACCACTGTTCCTAGTTTGCTTGTCTTGTCCAGAAGCAGCCTAGTTATATTTTTGGCAGTGAACTAAATCAGTATGAACACTATCCTTAACCAAAACAGCATATAGTCTTCACTAAAGATGGAGGATTTGCTGTATTTTTTGTTTCATTTTGTGACTCTGAGCTCTAACTCTGAAAGAGTAACTACTGTTGAGTAACAGAGTTATTGAGCAAATTCTTAGAACTGACCTGCATCCTTGTACTCAACACCCTTAGTGGAAAATACTGTCAGAAGAATGTCATTCAAGTTCCGCTGTTATTTGTGGTAGGAGTGGAAAAGTAGTAGTAAGTCACTAAACATCCGTAGGGCTAAACCTCTGCCATTCAATCTGTAGAAATGAAAACAAATACCTTTCATGTTTTGCTGTTGTCATTAATTGTTACTGATTGTATTTTTCATACTGCTTATGTGCTTATCCCCATGTGCCTCTTTTTGACTAGGTATTTTCAGGGAATTTGGCGGTGCAAGATGCGTGCACAACATAGTAAAGTATCCCCAGTGTCGACAGCATGCCCTGATGATCATCCAGCAGTTGGTGTTATCACCTAGTGGAGAAGATGATATGGGCACTTTGTTGGGACTGATGCACTCTGCTCCACCTACGGAACTGCAGCTGAAAACGGACATCTTAAGGGTAAATGAAGTACTGCTTGGGATTCTTGCTCCTAAACTTCTGTTTTAAAAAAGAAAACATTGAGAAGGGGATTGGATTGGATGGGTGGCATTTAGCTAATGAATGTAGATTGTCTCTAGAGTTGAAACGCATACATTTGATGCACGGTTTTTATTTTCTTCCATCTGTCCATGCCAGGTTTCAAATCAGAGATGAAGGCTAGTGAGTGAGTATGTGTTTTTAGCATCATCACTTGTTATCAGCTTCAGTGGGTAGGAAATGAGGTTCTACAGTTAATGCTAATCTTCCCTAGCAGAGCATTATTCATTTAGAAATAGTGAGAGTACTTGGGGGGGGGAAAAAGCAAGCATGTAACGCTTAAGTTTATTTTCAGTGCCTGCATTTTCCTGTGGCAGATATACTTTATTTTACCAATTTTTTTTAGTTATAAATGCTGAACTAGTTAGTATAAATGTAAATCATAGTGACCATAGTAGAAGATAAAGCTGAAGAACTTGCTTGCTTAAGCAAAATAGTGGAAAGGTAGGAGGGTAAGGCTGTGAGTGGAGGAGAGAGAAAGCTCTCATCTGTTCTCTGTTGTATTAGATTTGCTGTTGCTAATCTAGACCTATAATTTCTTCTTAGAATAGCTAATGTTATTTTTGTAGATTAACATAATAATGTTATTTCAGGATAAAAAAGCTGAGGCAAGTAGTAGTAAGTAAATGAGTCTTACCAGAGAGAACTCTGAGACATCTAGGTTCATCTCTGTTAAAAGGAGCTGTAATACTTCTCTGACAGATAGATGAGCAGCTATATATTATTCCAAAAGACAGAAAGGAAAGCTAGTAACAAAATGATTCATTTGACTCATTTTGTCTATCAGGGTCTACAGTTGGTTTTGAGCATGTCTCATTCATGATACTTAAGGGGAGAGAAAGGATATTGCAGTTCCCCAGTGGACTTAACACCCAAAGTTAGGGTTTCTGTCCTTCATCTGACCTGTTGTATTTATCTTCCATCAGTGCTGCTTTCAGAACTTTTGGTTATGAAACTGACAGCCCAGAATGGTGCAGTGATGTGTTTCTTACTGTTAATCCAGCTTTGGCAGGAAAGGAGATACTGTCTTCAAAGGAATGACAGTCTTAACTATTTCAGTACTCACCTTCTGAGTTCTTTAACAACAAAAAAAAAACCAAACCAAAAAAAACCAACTAGTAAACTCTTGGTCGTGGAAGATTCCCTGTCCCTCTTAGCCTATCTTTCTGTGTCAATAACATCTTTCTGTTGTTTGTGGTGCTTCATGTAGAGGTACTTTTTCTTCTATATTCCATATTCACATGTGGGTCAAACTTTCCGTGACAGCTGGTTTTTTTGTTTGTGTCTGCTTGGGTGGATGGGCTTCCCCACCCCCAAATTTCACAGATTAAATGAGTATTATTATTCTCTAGTGGCTATATTCATGTAGTTTCCACTTCTTATACTGTGGCTTTGTATTTGTTCAGCAAAGAAGGTTTTATCCATTTTTGTTTCTCTCAGGCTTATTTTTGAACAGAAACTCTTAAGATTGGGTTTCACTCAATGCAGAGATTTATGGGTTTCATTATAGAGGAAGGCTAAAACTAAGTGAATTTTTGGACTAATTCTTTGGTGCCGTTATCTTTTGAGTGCTGTTGTGGCTTCATAGCTGCCAAGTGCTTATGCATTGTAGATTTTGAGCACACCTGTGTTAAGATGGTCTGAGGTTTAGATGTCTCATTGCTACAGCCAATTGTTTGCCCACTTTTATTTGAAATTGTTTGTGAAGTATGATGGCAGAGTATATTTCTTTCCAATAGCTGTAGTCTCTGCCTTATCACTAAGGGAATTACCTGGGGATTTTGGGTTCTCTTCTAGGCTTGGTCAAGTCTTTTCTGTTGGAAGGTTTATTTACCTCCTGAATTTCTTATTTCTAAATTAAGGGCAACGCTTTACTTTCCCCCACCACGTTTTCTCTTTTTATTTTGTAAGCTCTTGAAGATGGGGACTCTTACAGTACAAAGCTGATCTTTGGAGACTTCAGGCATTACCAAAGTCTGACAAATGACAGGAGGATTTTGTTAGCATATCAAACAAAAGCAGTCCTACTTTTTTCCAAGCTGTTTGTAATGCCTGCTGCTTTTTTTTCTTCTTTGTTTTGATTGTTTGTTTTGTCCATAGGCCCTCCTCTCAGTGCTGAGAGAAAGTCACCGCACAAGAACTGTTTTTAGAAAAGTTGGTGGATTTGTGTATGTCACATCCTTACTCGTTGCTATGGAAAGATCTTTGTGCTCACCACCTAAGAATGGCTGGGAGAAAGTAAACCAGAATCAAGTGTTTGAACTGCTTCACACTGTGTTCTGCACATTGACTGCAGCAATGCGCTATGAGCCAGCCAACTCTCATTTCTTCAAAACAGAGATCCAGTATGAAAAACTGGCAGATGCTGTTCGATTACTTGGCTGCTTCTCAGACTTGAGAAAAATAAGTCCCTTGAATGTCTTCCCTTCAAATACACAACTATTTCAAAGACTTTTGGAGGATGACCTAATATCCCTGGATTCTGTGTCACCTACACTAAGACACTGCAGCAAACTTTTTATTTACCTCTACAAGGTAGCAACAGATTCTTTTGACAGGTATGAACTTTGCTGCTTGTTTTTATTATTATTTTTCTCTTCCTGTTGTACCTGCCACCCCCACCCCCCCACCCCCCTGCAGTATTCCCACAAATAGTTTTCGTTGAATACATTCATTGCAAACTTTTGTATTTCTATTTCAATTGATTTCTTTGTTCCCTCACACCAGTGAGAGGAATAGAAGGTGTCAACATCTGACCAAATATTGACTTAGCTTACTGGTGTTCTCCAGGGTATGCAGCGTTCTCTCTGATGCTGAATGTTTTTGTCATGGCAGCAATTAGGATAGGGGTGTCAGTTTATGGTTACATTTGATGTGTTGAAGCAACCTGTTGATTGATAGGCAGACTGTCTGGTTGCTTTGTTGTACAGAACTACTAGATTTTTGTATTTTTATTAAGTCAAATGAAAAATTGGGTTTTGAACATCACACCTTAACTTCATGTTTTCTTTGATATGGGACTTTAAGTAATTAGATAATTTAATGACAAATTTAGAATCATAGAATCGTTTAGGTTGGAAAAGACACTTTAAGGTTGTTGAGTCCAACTGTTAGCCTAGCACTGCCAAGTCCACCACTAAACCATGTCCCAAATTACCACATCTACACATCTTTTAAATAGGGACAGTGACTCAACCACTTCCCTGGGCAGCCTGTTCCCATGCTTGACAGCCCTTTCAGTGCAGAAAATTTTGCTGACATCTGATCTAAACCTTCCCTGTTGCAACCTGAGGCTTCTTCCTCTTGTCCTGTTGCTTGTTACTTGGGAGAAGAGATGGACCCTCACCTGCCTACAACCTCCTTTCAGGTCGTTGTAGAGAGCGATAACGTCTCCTCTGAGCCTCCTTGTTACTGAACACATCTAGACTAGACATCTTGTTTTAGATGGATTGGTATGTTCTTTAAAGTTCTAACTAGTCTGTAAATTACTGGGTTTTTTTAATTTAACTGGGAGACTCTCCTAGAGTTAAACAATTAGAATTTAAATTATACTTGAGATTTGAAATGAACAGTAATATGTGTCTTAAAGTTGATTCAAAATCACAACAAAACTTAATGAAATATGTATTGAAGATTGGCTTGTCTTAAAATAGTTCTCGACCATAATTTAAGGTACAAAAAAGTAAATCACAGGTCTAAGCTTAGTTTCTGGGACCTTGGAGCTTCTGCACCCCAGCTATTTATACATGTGACCCTGTTTTAATAAGATGGGCTACCTAGTTAGTCAAAACAGGGTCTGATTTTCCAAGTGTTGAAGGTATGGCTGTGTACATTGAGGTATTAATGGAGCTGCCCGTTGGTCAGGCTTTCTTAAGCTAGCTGACTAGTAGTACAAACTTTGTGTTCTTGCTAATGAACGTTTTAACATTTTGCCTCCAAAGCAGCAAATCTTAATGCTTTTTTCTTGCTTAAAAAAAAACACCCCACAAACAAAACATAAAAAGAAAAAACAACAAACCAACAACATACACACCCACCCACCCACCCACCCCCAAACTAAAAGCCAAAACCAGAAATCAATCTACTTGATCTCATTTTAAAGTATCATTAAGGCATTTAGCTAGGGGCAGGGAAAGGCATATTAAAAATGCGTTGGATGTACTGTAGAAGTTATAACACTGGCTGACAGTAGAGTATGAAGGGTCAAAGGGGTAAGTAAATCCCCTGGTATTGTTTGCATAAGTTATCTCATTAAGTTCATTTTTTGGTGTTTTTTGGCTGTAATCTTCCATGACTGCATTCTTTCTTCTTAAATTTTCTGATCATCATTCTTCCTAAAGTTTACATTGCTTTTTATTTCTTACTCATGTTAGTTATGCTTAATTTACTGAGGTTTTACTTTCTCCTCTCAATTTCCACTCTTCAACACTGAAAGATGTTCTGTTTCGCTGGTGTGGTCATATCAGTAAACCTCTGCAGAATAATGAACAAGCGCTGCAGAGTCCTACTGTAAAACAAGCATATGTTTTGCATGTCCATGTTTTACCTGATGCGTGTTGTTCTGTAGTGTCCTTCGTCTCACCTGTGTTGTTTCTGAAAAATAGATCCTATTAATGGTTTTATTGGTGCTTTTGTAAAACTAACAAGCTTATGGCTTCTGGTTTCTTCTCTAACCTCTCTGTCCTACCCCTGTCTGTTTTGTCTGTAGTCGTGCAGAACAGATCCCTCCTTGCCTGACAAATGAGACTTCTCTCCCCTCTCCCTGGGGTACGCCAGCTTTGTCCAGGAAAAGGTACCGACCCTTCAAAGAGAAGTTGATCTCACTTCTGATTTCTCTCTCACTGTTGTGTTTCTCAGTTTTGGGGGAATTTTTCTCTCAAGTTGCTATTTCTTTCTGAGGTGTGCATTTTCACTTGTATGTTTACTGAATAAAATAAATGTAAAGGTATGTTTCGTAGTGACTCTAACAGATGGGATTAAAGATGTCTCCAGACTCCTGAAGCACTGCATGGAGTTCATGATTCAAAACCAAATAAGGTCTAGTATAAGAAATGATCTAAGGGAGGTATAAATGACACACTCAGGAGCAGTTCAAAGTAGTTCAGACTATGCTAGTAGACCAATTAATACAGCAGGATTTCTGTTTTCTTGACTGATTTATCAAGAAAAGATACTTTCAGTTGGAAGGTGGATGGGGTGTTAGTAATTGCACAGAATGAAAAATAAACAGTGAACCTGTCAGTACTTGACTAACAAATGATGTAGAGGCATGCTAAATTAAAAGGTTTGAAAAGCAAGCACCAATAGCACAATTCAGAAATCCTAACATCTACTTCCCTGCCAAGCTGCTGTCTTTTCTTATGCATCTTACTGTCTGATAGATTATTTTCTCTTAAAAAAAAAAAAAAAAGTTTACTGATTCAGCAATAGTGTGACTTACAGGCCTGTGCAAATAAAGAAAAGGAGATTTTTCCTGGAGCCCCTGTGGAAGAGGGCAGCCATTTGTTTTCTGAAAATGCAGGTTAGGCAGAGATTTGCTTCTGACACTAAAAAGACGTTTGAAAGAATAGGTTATCTGAGGTGCAGGTGTCATGTGTAGAAAATACTATCATTCTTCCTTGGTGTGTGGCTTAAAATATGCCACCAAGTTTCGTATTTGGAATGTAACAGATTTTGCTTTTGGAAACTGCTTTGAAAGGAAATGTTTGTACTTGAGCAAGTTAGTAAAGAGAAGCCTTTTTTTGTCTTTCTGAGTGATATTACCCAAGTCAGGGACTGGCTTGGGCAAGGCAACTTTTCCAATAAACCAGAACATCTTAGACTGTCATTTCCTTTCTTTTCTGACACTGAGGCATTTATGAGCAAATGCAGCAACTGCTGTTCACAGAGGAAAAACCTTAGCTGCCAAACTCCTTTCCCTCTTGCTTACTCTGAAGCAACTTAAAGGAAAACAGCCTCCTGTGGAGGATTTTACTGCTGCAGCTCTGATATTAATCTCTGTAGCATTATGGATTGCCTTTTCCTTTACTACATTTTGCTGTTCTGCCAGGTATAACTGGCATGGCTGCTGAGGTTCACTGAATTACTCAAACACGCAGGTACGCAAAGGCTTGCAGCAGAATGCATGCAATGCGTGCCAAGCAGGAGCTGACTCCAGGGCATAATGAATAAAAGTGTGCCAGATGGGTAGCTGGTGCAGCCTGGTACTTAAAATATAAATATATGTATATATGAAAGTTATGTTAGGCTTCCTGTGTGGTTTTTTTTGTAGTACTGAAAATGAAATCTGAAAGCCATGTGATAAAAGGTGAGTTAAAGATTGGATGGTTTAAAAAGTCAGTATCCCTTGGGATGCTTTGGGCGATTTAGGTAAGCACCTGTATAGTAATGTGGGTACTTGTTGAGGTGAAGGAGTGTGTTTGATATGGATCTTAACAAACAAAAAAGGCCTTTGGGTGATAACAAGTTGTGTAAGACTCCAAGCAAAAGTGCACAGAAAGAATCATCATTCTGGCCTGTACAACTTTTCAGATCTCTTCTGTAAAGCATGTTTTCAAGTAAAAAAACAGACAGGGCTAGGCTTTTCAAAAGGTCTGTTTGAGCAGCTGTCACTTTCTCACAGTTGTTCAGTGTCATGTTTGTCATTCCTGGTGAATTCAGTGCCAATAGCTGGGATCTTCCTTCTTTCAAAAATAAACATTTTAGTCCAATGGTATTTTTTTTTTTTTTTCCTCTTTTAAAATGTCAGGTACAGTCAGATTCTGTTGAAATTAACTCTTCTGAGAGAAGTGTTTGCGCTTTTCTTGTTTTCTGTCTCCTTTACTTTGTTTCCTGGGATCTCCCTTGTTGTTGTGGCCTGGATTTCTGCCTTTTGACTCTTAAGACAAGCGCCTGAGAGAGCGCCCCGTGTTGTTTGCTAAAAGAGCAAGCAGACACTATGCAAACAAATGATTCTTACAATCAAAAATAGTACAGTTCTGGTTTTGATGCACACAGTCTAGAATGGTTCTGGATACATAGATGTGCTAATATTCTCTCTCAGATACTCTGCCACTTCTCAAAACTGTAAATTCCCTGAGGAATGGTGTCCTCCAAGTGTTATCCTTATGTAAACAGAGTAGGTAGGACTGCTTAAGCACATGCGTTGGGATGGGAGTGCATATGTGTCCCCCCTGCTGTCTGGAGTGCATTGTTCTTCTACCTCTCCTGTATAATTTGAATGAAAAACTACAGCTTTGTGCTGGTTGTTTGATAGCTGGAGATTTTGGTAGAAAAAGCTTACCTTGACACAAGGCACACTCCCTCTCGCTCTCTGAGAGGATGCTTTGGGCCTGACAAGGTGAAGTAGAGAACAGAATGTAGCTTTAACTTTAAAATACTTCAGCCATTGTTTTCACAAAGTTTGGATGGTGATTATTCTGGGGAATGATATGCAGGGGGTTTATCTATAATAAACCTTATGTATTTCTTTCCAGATGAAAATAGTGTTATAATTCTTATAAAGATTTGTACTTAATTATATAATTTAAACTTAAATATTTTTTTCAGTTTTATTTTTTGTTAAATTAGACAGATGTGTGAGCTGTCTGTCATCTTCAGGTGCCTTTTTCCATTGTCTCCTTCTTCCCTTCTTCTCCTTTAAAAGGATCCTAAAAAAATGTGTAAGCATGGTTAAATTTATTTTTTGCAGGTTTTGCACTGACCCATAGTGCAAATCCTTTGGCAGGATTTTGTAGGATCTATTTTATTTTCCCTGCCTAGGAAATCTTTTTGAACTTTTTTTGGTTGTTTTGATACAAGTGTTCCTTATATAGAAAAACCAGAATGTATTTTAAAACTATGTGGACACTTCCAATAATACATGCTTGAAGGACATAACTTTTACTTCGATTGCTAACAGAAAAGCAACTAGGCTAGCCTTGCCTGTCTTCCCTTTTCAGTTTGTTGTATGTAATATTGAAGTCTAGACCGTTTCAGGCCAGGATCATGTGCTTATTCATGAATCATACTGAGCAATGGCTCATGTTTTTATCGGGCTGTCACTGTACTACTGTGTTACAGCCTCAGAGTTTACCTAATGAGGTGAATGTAATAGTGCAGATGAGAGTGCTTAGAAATAAAATTTATGCTTAAAAGTGGATAGAAGCTTGATCTTCAGGAGTGTATTGGGGAGTGGAATTTCACTAGACTGAAGAGCGTTCTAAAATACAAATGGATGTTGAGTTTTTAAACTGTGTCCTTTAAAAGTTGCATTGAGACACTCAAGGTGACATTGGAAAGCAGTAGCAGTTTTCTTCAGATGGAGTGCTAGGATGCATGAGAAACAATTGCCCATGTTTCAGTCTCTGCATTAAGACAGAACAGGGTTGAGATAACATCTCTCTATGACAGTATTTACCAATTGTTCTGCTGTTCTTAATTCCACTTAATTTTGAAAGGCATAACAAAGCTGCCTTCTGCCTGCCAGATGTTTCAGTCGGTGAGTCTGCTAGAGAAGTTTAGGAAATTGATGGTTAGAGAGTCTGAAAAACACTAGAAAAATTTATTTGGGCAGGCTTTTTTTTTTTAGTGGTTACAATAGAATTTCCATACTATTTCATGTTTGCCGTCAGTGTTAGCTGAATAAAGCATCAGTAATTTCATCTTTCTTCCAAAACTCTCTTTTAAAAAGTGCTCTTGGATTGTTCAGATGCAGAGTTGTTGATCTGCTATTAGCCTTTTCAATAGAAACACTTTTGTTGGAATGTTATTTATCCAGCCTATTTTCCAACCAGCACAAGAAGGTTGTGCTGTACTTTCTAGTGTCCTGTCTTAGGCTAAATAATCCATTGCCTCAGCCTTTCTCCACAAATGAAGTTTCTTGCTGGGGTGGGTACAGGTGTGTTTGAGATGCAGCGTTCAGAGTGTTTAGGACAGAATTGCACTTGCAGCCATCCTCGTCTCCCATCTACGTCCTGTTTTTCCCCCAGGAGAAAAGATTTCCTAGTTGGAAGTGCCTAATGGGTGAGGCACAGTGAGTCTCCAAGTGTTATTTCTGTTAGAGTTAGGGGTTGGGTAAATCTCTTGTCAATGAGAACACGAGAGAAAGTGTCTCAACTGATTTGATAGGAAGAGACCCGTTTTTCGCTGGATTCACTTCTTGTAAAACAGCAGGTGATATTTGATCTGCAAGAAAAATGGTTACACAGAGTTTGTTTTCTTTCTTTTTACATATAAGAATATATGTTAAATACTGTAAGAATATGGGTGACTTTGGTTGTGGTTTTTGTTCTGTTTTCATGGTGAGCGTGAGCCTTTCGAGCTGTCTTTTGCTTTGAAAGCAACATCTTGAAAGCATATGTTCAGTAAGCTGCTCATGCTGTTTGTGTGTTGAATCTTCTGCTGATAGAAAAATGGCATCAAGCTGATAACTCTGAGTTTCAATGAGAAACACATCTACAACTCTCAGCACAAGTGGTTGCTTCTAAGTCAGTGTCAAAGCCTCTTTTCCCTTGATCAGAATAAAGCAGCTTTATGTAAAACTAAATTGCCATAGCAGTTACAGAAAGACTGAGATCATACTTTCTGTTCTTGTAGGCTAATCAGAGATTGCTGAGCATTTTGTGATAGCGTGTTTTGTAGTCAGTTGTTAATGAAAAGCAAATGGGGAGAAACGTATTCAGAGATGAATTCATTCTCCAGAACAGGAGCAGTGATGGCTTGCATGCTGCTGTTGCTGTGTGCTGCTACCACAACTAGAATGAAAAGAGGGAGGCAATAAAGGCAACCTTTCCGTTCTTCAAACTGCATAGCACCTGGGGAAAAGGCTTCTGAGTTCAAGCATAGTTGAGAGATTGAAACTCTTCCAGTTTGTCTTTGGGGAAACATGTCCAACAGGTTTGAGAAGAGGAAAGTACTTGGTCTGAGGGAAGAGAAGGGAGAGGGGAGTAATGTCTATAGGCCAGTTCAACTTTACATCTGTTTGAAATATGCAAAGCTCGTAATAGATGGGTGTTGTAACCACGGGATGTTTTCTGTCCTGCAGGCATGCATATCATTCTGTTTCAACACCACCTGTTTGCCCTCAGAAAAACATAACTGATATGAAACTCCAAACAGGACCCACATCCATACAAAGCTCTGATGCAGTCATTATCCACCCTGGTGCTATGCTCGCGATGCTGGATCTTCTGGCCTCTGTTGGATCAGCTACACACCCAGAGGTAGGGAAAAAAATTTCTGCTGTCTTAAGTTTTGAGAGTGACTGGGAAAAAGGTTGGCTATGGCAAATAGGAAAACAAATTATGTAGTCTCATTTTGTGCTGAGAAACTAATACATTTCACAGATGAATAACTGGTGACTTAGAGGACTGATAGAAATAAGTTTATTTCATAGGCTTTGTTTTGTTTTGTCTCTTTCAAACTCCTGGCAACAATGTAAATTTAAAGAAATTTCTGCAGTGACCATCAGATCAAGTCTCTAAACACTGTGATTAATTCACATTTTCCCTGATGTATTGTGTTAACGTGTAGTATGAGGAGGACATGGGATTGGACATTATGCCTTGCTGTGTATGTGCTGTTTGAAATAGGTGGACTGTGTTCTACTTCCAAAATTCTATGGCCTCCTTTGTACAATTCCCAAAGCAAAACCTCTACTGGTGGTTTGGATGTAAAGGATTTGTTGGACATTTTCTGGAGTTTCTAAAGTATTTCTTGTTTGAGATGTCTTCCCTGAAGAACACACTTTCTTTAAATAAAAAAAGTAATTAAAAAAAAATCTGAAAGCTTACAAGAATTACTAGACTTGACTCCTCTTTCTTGTGCTCTACTGGTGATCAGTGTGGCAACTTTCTGTCTTCGGGGCATTAATTTGACAGTTGTGTTGCAGATATTTTAAAATTTGTAGATGTAATGATGGGGAGCAGAATGAAGCCCCCATAATCCAAGGGGAAATGGTCAGTGACCTGCTGCTCCACTTGGACACACAGACAAGTCTATGGGGCAGGACGGGACCGCCGAGGGTACTGAGGGAGCTGGGGAACCGCTCACTCAGCCACTTGCCATCATTTACCAGCAGACCTAGCTAACTGGGGATGTCTAAGTTGACTGGAAGTTACCAAATGTGGTGTCCGTTTACAAGAAGGGCCAGAAGGAGGGTCCAGGGAGCTACAGGCCTGTCAGCCTGACCTCGGTGATGGGGAAGGTTACGGGGCAGGTCATCCTGAGCACCATCACGCAGCATGTGCAGATCAGCCCGGGGATGAGGCCCAGCCGGCAGGGGTGTATGAAAGGCAGGTCCTGCTTGATGAACCTGATCTCCTCCTGTGACAAGGTGACCCACTTCATGGATGAGGGAAAGGCTGTGGGTGCTGTCTACCTGGACTTCAGTAAAGCCTTTGACACCGTGTCCCACAGCATCTCCTGGGGAAACCGGCTGCTCGCGGCCTGTACGTGTGCGCTCCGGGCTGGGTAAAAGGCTGGCTGGCTGGCCGAGCCCAAAGGGGGGTGGGGAATGGAGCCACATCCAGCTGGCGGCCGGGCACACGGGGTGTTCCCCAGGGCTCAGCGCTGGGGCCAGTCCTGGTTCGTGTGATCTGGGTCTGTGATCTGGGCGAGGGGATCGAGTGCACCCCCAGCGAGTCTGCAGCCAACACCCGGCTGGGCAGGGCTGCTGATCTGCTGGAGGGCAGGAGGCTCTGCAGAGGGGTCTGGGCAGGCTGGATCCACGGGCCCAGGCCACTTGGATGAGGTTCCACAAGGCCGAGTGCCGGGTCCTGCCCTGGGGTCACACCGGCCCCACGCAGCGCTCCAGGCCGGGGCAGAGCGGCTGGGAAGTGCCTGGGGGGAAAGGGCCTGGGGGTGCTGGTGGGCAGCCGGCTGGGCATGAGCCAGCACCGTGCCCAGGTGGCCAGGAGGGCCAGCAGCATCCCGGCTCGTGTCAGCAACAGCGTGGCCAGCGGGACCAGGGCAGTGACCGTCCCCCTGCACTGGGCACGGGTGAGGCCGCCCCTGGAATCCTGTGTTCAGGTTTGGGCCCCTCGCTGCAGGAGGGACACTGAGGGGCTGGAGCATGTCCAGAGACGGGCAGCGGGGCTGGGGAAGGGGCTGGGGCACAAGTGTTGTGAGGGGCGGCTGAGGGAGCCGGGGTGTTTAGCCTGGAGAAAAGGAGCCTGGGGGGGCTTATCGCTCTCTGCGACTGCCTGACAGGAGGCTGTAGGCAGGTAGGAGTAAGTCATCCCAAGTAACAAGAAGTAGGACAAGAAGAAACGGCCTCAAGTTGCGCCAGGGGAGGTTTATACTGGATATTAGGAAAATTTCTTTATGTAATTGTTGTCAAGCATGGGAACAGCTTGCCCAGTGAAGTGTTTGAGTCACCATCCCTGGAGGTATTTTAAGTAGATGTAAATGGGTCACCTGGGGACATGCTTTAGTGGTGGACTTGGCAGTGGTAGTTTAACGGTTGGGCTCCGGAATCTTTGGTCTTTTCCAACCTAAGTGGGTTTATGATTGTGTGTTAAGTTACTAGAATTACCTTAGCAGTCATAAAAGTTCTTAGTATAGTCTAAGCATGTAGAATTTCTAAACGGGCTTACTTCTTCTGGCAAAAAGGAAAGGTTAGTTTAACCCTCCATACGTGCATTGTTTTTCTTTACAATAGTTGTGTAATCTTTCATATATCTTATTATCCTTTTTCATAAAGAGACAGAAATGTTTCTTGACACACAGGTGTACACACACACACACACACACATATATATTTAAGTACATGACATTTTCTGTATTTATTGCTAATGGTAGTTTGTTTTTAATTATTTTGCATAAAGGCTTTCTTTTATTTGCCTTCTCAGCTTGCATTCTCTCAAGCTGTGTGCTTTTTTTTTTTTTTTCCCCCCAGCATGCACTGGATCTCCAGCTGGCAGTGGCCAATATCCTGCAATCTCTAGTGCACACAGAGAGAAACCAACAAGTCATGTGCGAAGCTGGGCTCCATGCACGACTTCTACAAAGATGCAGTGCTGCTCTGGCTGACGAGGACCACTCACTGCATCCGCCACTCCAAAGGATGTTTGAAAGGCTGGCCTCCCAGGCACTGCAGCCCATGGTGTTGAGGTCAGAAAGATAGCATTGAAGTCCACTGAGTTGAGCCCAGCTGCCTGCACTGTCGCTGGCTGGCTGTAAATGGCTCAGATTGTTAGCATAAGTGATCTTGTGTGGTAGTGATTGCATGGGATGCTGTTTTATTTCTCATCTGTCTTGCTTCTGTTAATAAGCACGTAACCCTAGACAAGTAAGGAATTGGAGCGGGGGGGAGAAGGGAGAAGTTTTGAGTGGGGAAATCTGTTTGGTGTTTATCCACAGAGATTGTACTGAGTTAAATGCTTGCTTTCTTCCTGCAAATCTTGAGAGGCTATCAAAAATGCTGTTCTTGGCTGGGTCCTGCAGGAAGAGGAAATATGAGGATGGTTTCCTTGACTTTTCTGTGCAACATTAAATACCTTAGATTGGAAAAACTTCAGGCCAGGAGTTGTATTTAGAACTTTAGTTTGTGTGAAGGAAGTACAGAAATGCAGTACAAGAGGTATTGGGAAGTGAATGCATAGCTTTAAACAGTTGATCTTTCTGCATATTAACGCAAGTAGGTTTGTACATCTATGCTAGTTCATGAGCATATTTGTAACCATTTGTTAAATACCTAAACAGTTGTATTATAGTTTGGATTGCTTGCTAGATTATGGGAGACTTTTGTGTAGCCTTTCAATATAAAAAAAGGGGGCTTATAGGAATGACAGAGATTTTTTTTTACCAGGGCCTGCAGTGACAGGACCAGAGGCAAGGGTTTTAAACTGAAAGAGGGTAGATTTAGTTTGGACATAAGGAAGACATTTTTTACAATGAGGTTGATGACACTGGAAGTTTGCCCAGAGAAGCTATGGGGTACCCCATCACTGTAAGTGTTCAGGTCAGGTTGGACAGGGCTTTGAGCAACATGATATAGTGAAAGATGTCCCAGGCCACAGCAGAGGGGTTACACTAGATGATCTTTAAAGTTCCCTTCCAAGCCAAACCACCTTGTGATTCTGCAGTGTCAGCTGGAATAAGGAACTTAACGGTATGATCTCCTATGGATCACTGACTGGCTGATCTGCAGCCGGCACAGCTGCTTGGTTCATTTCAGTAGCATTTAGCTACATCAGAAATGATTCTGCAAGGAACCTTCTTGCTGGTAGTTGCATTGCATCGCAGGGACTTAAGCTTCCCTAAGCATAGGCACCAATAGTCTAGGTAGCTGTAGATACAGATACTAGAACTATCTATAGGTGTAGATGTTGATAGCTGTGAAGTGATCCCCCAGCTAAATAGGACACATAGGTAAAACAATATGGAACTCACTCACTTCAGCCTTCTGGTCTGCCTTCCAGATGCGCTCAGCTTGCCAAATGTGTATCGGTGAGCATCCTGGTGTTCTCCTGTAGGATGCGGGAGCCTCCTGCCAAGTCTTTGGAATTAAGAGAAGGGAATTGGGAGCTTTAGTGAAATTGTTCAGTCAGTTGAAATAATGTCAACTTTTGACAGCATATGTTCAAAACTTGAATGGTTTTGAAGGATCAAATGTGTTTCTTGTAATTATGCATTAGTTAATTTTCTTAGTTAAAAGTGACATTTATTACAAGTAATTACTACCTTTTTTAAAAAATGGTATTAGAATGGGTGCCATTCTGGGTGAATAATTAGACAAAATGATCTGTAAATTTTTTTATTCTCTTTCTTAGGGAATTTTTACGCTTGGGAAATCCTTTGAATTGCGGAGCTTGGGACAAAAAGCTGTTGAAACAGTACCGAGTGCATAAACCCAGCTCACTGAGTTTTGAACCGGAGATGAGAAGTAGGTGCTGAAGTGCTAGGAATTTTTGTAAAGAATGCTTCACTGACATCCCCAATTGCATACTTACGTAAAATTTGTAGATAAGCATCCATAAAAACTTAACTTCACTCAGCTTTGTCTGAATGGAAAATCAACAGAAAAGCTTGATTGGGAAAATCTCTAAAAGCAGAGGGAACGTAGTACTTGTATTTAATCTATATCCAGTGAGTTAATTATAATGTTTTACTTTAGGAACAGTGACTGTTAAATATGGTAGTAGTTTGCTTTTAAGTCTTGAGTAGATACTGAATTTGTAGTTATTTAACAGTAAAAGGAAAAATATTTTTCCCAGATACTTTCATGTGTACGTCACATGTCATTAAATCTATGTAGTGTCTCTCATGGGTTCAATAAGATGTCAGATAAAATAACTTAAATTCCTACATGTAAGCGTAATTCAATTTATTTCAGCTAGACTGAAGAACCTGGCTCATTGTTAGCATCACTAATAGTGAGAATTAAAAAGAAAAAAGAGCGCAATTTACCTAATCTGGCAGAATTTCAATCTAATAATATTTTCTCTTATAAAGAGGTAGAATTTGGAGTTGGAACACCCATTTTTAATTATTTAAAGTTGAGCAGTCCCTTTTTAACTATTCATTAATTTTTCGTGGCAAATATTTGTAATGTTTTTACTCATTGCTTGCTTTCAATATATGTACTTTCCTGGTATCTTAAAATTGAACTCTTTAGTAGTATGTGGTAAGCATGTGTTGAATTAGTAGCACATAGTAACTTAAAAATTGCCAAGAAATAGGACACATGTAAATCATCTTTAAAAAAGAAAAAGGTGTGTGTGTGTCATTTTTAGTCCTGAAATTAACACTTTGGGAAAGTATTCACATGGCATTTTCATAGGATATTCCTAGATTATAGATATATATACATATGCATATGCAGTAGTAATTTTCATCATAATTTTGTGTGGTATCTTGTCATGGAAGTTCATCCATCTGATAGAATACATCATATTCTTTTAGCAGTTGTGCATCAGCTCTGATTTTCACACTGGAAAGTTAGTTCTGGTTTCCAGCCATTTAACGAATCAATCTGATAAACTGCACTGAATGTAACTGATGTATTCCTCCAGCCGATTCAAACCTCTCTTCCAACATGTGCTCTTTCCTGTTATTATCCATGAGTTGTAGAGCTTGGGAATAGCAGTTCATGTAGTATTATGAGAGTGTCAGTAAAAGGTAGTACAAAGAAATCAATTGATAAGTTTCCAAAGCATGTGATATTTATTTCTATGTGTCAACATATTTCTGTGTGGTTTTACCACAGACTTTCTGTAATACCTAGCACAAGATACTCATCTCTCTGCCTCAGCTGAATGTTTTTATAATGAGAGCAATACTCCCAACTCATCATCTTCTTAACTGAAAGGCAGGACTAGTCGATGATGATTGACAATTCAGCTATCGTGTTGGAAGCAGTACTTGAAAAGTCCAAATAAATAGCCTAAAAATGCCTCCCTCTTGCAATGCTGTGTTGTTTCTTGGCTTCTACTGTAGATAGCATGGTTACCTCAATGGAAGGTCTGGGTTCTGACAGCGTCTTCGGTTTGCATGAAGACAGCCACTATCGGATAAGCAAGAGCCTGCTCAAGCCAGTAGAAGGGAGCACAGTACCCCTGACGAGAGTGAAGTGCTTGGTCTCCATGACAACCCCACATGATATCAGGCTTCATGGATCATCAGTTACGCCGGCCTTCATCGAGTTTGACACGTCTCTTGAAGGGTTTGGGTAAGGTCCTACAGTTCTCCCAAGTAACATGGGGCACAGTGCAATGTTTTACTTTCTTCTTTCAAATAAATACTTGTAGTTTTTATTGGACTGTTTGCAAACCAGAAACAAATTAATTCTTTAAAGAAAAGAAAAGAGTACTTCAAGCCGCTTAAATTTCCACTCTGTAATTCATTAATGCCTTGAAACCAAATGCTTGCTTGCTGTGTGTGGAAGTTAGAAGTAGGTGTGTATCTAAATGTTGATAGTATGTTCTCAGTTCTGGATTTCACATGCCTTTTTAAATCAAAGGAACACCAACATACCCTTGCAGAAACTCATTAGTTGCTAGGATTTACGCGCAACATTTGGATGGCTCAAATGCTCTGTAACCCACTTAAAATTGCTGAAGAACTTGGAAATGCAGAAGTGGACAAATTGGAAATACAAGTAAAGCAGAGAAGGGAGTTATGTTGAGTCCAAATAACTGGAAAAAAATGTTTATTAGCTGGAGGTGTAGCCTGAATATAATGCTTAACTCATTTTGTTCTTTTAGTATGCAGTATCACCTTTTCTTACAGTTTTTCTCTCTAATTAAACACTTGCTGAGTAAGGCACTTTGAGTATCATGTAATATGATTTAACTTGACTGTTCAGAAGATGAAAACATGACACCTTTCTCAGCTTCTATTTAAGGAAAGTGTTTTGTCTTTTTGTTTGTAAAAATGGAATAGAAAAACCTCAAAATACTCATTCTGTTCTGTGCTTAAGGGTAAATATCTCAAAAATTGCTATAAAATTTCAGACCAATATTATATGGAACAGGCATTCCTTAACTGCCTGGTGACTGGTCCTTAGGCAGAGGCTCGCAAATAGGCTGAAAGCCAGGATCTCAGAGAAGGCAGTGTTGTGAGGTACATGCAAGTTAAGACAATTGGGAATGGCACCTGAAATAAGTAATTGTTCAGAATTTCCCAGAAGCTTGGTTAAAATCTTAAAAACCTTGACTCTAGAAGCTTTATTAAAAGGCTTTTAGTGACATGAACCACCAAAAATGACAACTGATGTGAAGCCCAAAAGTGTGTGACAGATTCTTGTTTGAGATGAGTAGCTCCTCAATGGTTTTTAAAAGAACTTAGAAGAGGTGGAAATGATCGGTTTTCCACAACTGTGCTAAAATTTCATAAAACCAGAAACAGTTTGACCTGACAGAATTGTTCATCTTGTCTTTTTCTTTCCATCTTCATATTTTTATTATATATACTACTACTAAAATCTTTTTTCTGTTCTGATGTGGCCTTTGACAGAGCCAGTTCATCTTAGTGCACTTGTCCCAGTTTATTTGGGATGACTGGTCTGAGAGCAGAGTCCAGCCTGGATATATGGGAGCTCTGCTCTGCATTCTCTGTTCAGCTTTGCGAAGTAAGAGTGTGTCACAGCACTCTCCAAACTATCAAGCTGCAACACGGTCTTTTACCATCTCATACCAACACACTCTTCATGCCAGTCCCTCTGCTACCTTCCCCTCATCTCACGTCATCCAGAAGCACTCTCTCTTCTCTTGCTTCTTCCTCTCTCTACTTCTTCCTTGGCTCTCAACTCCCCCCCCCGCCCCGGCCCCTGAAGCCAGCCCACAGCTGTATATTATCAATGTTAATTAACCCGGCTTCATTCCTCTACAGGCGTGCAGCACCCATTTTCCATGTAGGCTTTATATCCAGTGTAGTCAGGGACAGAGCTTTCTTTGAAAATAAATGTTGCTCAGAGCTCTGTTCTGCATCCTTCACTAGAGAAAAGAAAATGTTTTGGACCAGAAAAGAACTTGAAATAGGCTAGCAAAATGAATTGTCACTGTGGTTGCTTGAGGAGATTTGTAGGTGCTGGTAATGTCCTAAAGTAATCCACATAACGCGGCTGTGACTTCTTAGAATTTCAGCAAGTCACCTAGGAAGGCTGCTGTAATCAATGTAAAAAAAGATAATCTAAAAACTTTTTCATCTATTTTAAAGTGCCAGAGTGTTTCATGAATTCAACAGTTGGTGGATCCTTGCAAATTATTTGCTTAAAGAGAACATGCTTTTAACACCGTTGCTGGAACCATGGACTGCTGTTACTTTCAAGATGGGTGGTCAAGTTTAACTCTTTTATAGCTTATGTGAGAACAGAATAACTCCTAGTTCTGTCAGGCAACCCAGCTACTTAAACTAGCTGGCTCAGGTGTAAATGTCAACAAAATGATGGTTCTTCAGTAAGTGGAAGAATATCATTTTGCCTCCAGTAGGGCAGTCTATACAAACTGGAAGCTGAATTCCTGTGGGGATTCACTCCATCTCAGGCAGGCTGCTCACTGAAACTGTCTGGGCTCTTAAAATCTTTTAGTACCTGAGGGAGGTACTCCTTGTATCTGTTTTCATTGTGTGCACAGCATCAGTGGCTCTTGTAAGGACCAAACATAGCTAATTTGGTGGAATACAATGTTAATGTGAGAGCGTAACTTAAAATAAGAACAGCATAGTATGCATTTACCAGACCCTTTGAACGTTTAGCTAATCCAGTCTCTCTGAGAGTCCTGAACATCTCAAAGGTTGCAACAGCTTACGGTTGCCCACAAAGGAGCATCTTACCCTATGGAGCCACATGGGCATATGTCTCTGCACCTTTGCACCAAAGACATACACTGCCAAAGCTCTTTGCACTGGAGGTAATTCAGCCTCGCAAGGAGAAATCTTGAGAATTCATTTCTACTTTTCATGAATACGTGTGGTCAAGGAAAGTGATGGTATACTTACCTAGGCTACATTTGGCATGTATTGAACTCCAATTATACTGACTTTCATAAACTCTAGTGTATTACTAATCTTCTGTTTAACAGCTGCCTGTTCTTGCCAAGTTTGGCTCCCCATAATGCACCTACAAATAATGCTGTTACAACAGGACTTATTGACGGTGCAGTTGTCAGTGGAATTGGAACTGGTAAGTACTCGAGTATGACTGTTAGCAGTGTTTTGTATCTGATGTTTAGTTCTCTTGTATTTTTTTTTTAGCCATGAAGTGATAATATGGTGTTGGACATTGTACACTCATAATTGAGAACTTCTTGTGTGTGAGTTTCTGTTGCTTTTTGCCCCGCAGTCAGTGAAAAGCAATATAAAATACAAATGTGATTGCTTTAAAGTACAAGGCTTTCAGCAGAAAGTTAAATTGTAACGGAGAAGCCTATGAATAATGAACCTGGAGGCATTAAGAACAGGTTGAGGTGGTAGTGTGAAGAGCGTAGGAAACATGGAATGAATTGTAATGCTGTACTCATGGCTCTGTTATGCTGAATTCTTGACTGAATTTATTACAGGTGTAGTTACACACATCATTACAGAAATCACCCTACAGGAATCTGGTGTGCTATGGGGCTAATTGAACTTCATCACTTAGAAAAGGTGTTAATTCTAAAAACTAAGTTGAAGGTTTACTGCAGTAAGACTGAAATAGTGTTAGGCAGTACTTGAAGTCTGTGAGCTATTTGTTCTGTGGGAACACCCCAGGAGATGAAGTGGAGTCAGATATATGTGGTAGAGAGATCTTCTTCAACAAAGGCTTCTTCAGCAAGTTGTATAGAAGAAACATCTCATCATGATATTAGTTTCTGATGGCCTGATCCACTTTTTTTGTGTAGGGAACTGAAATTAGATTGTTCTGAACAAGCACAGGTTCAGAGTTGATTTTTATTGTTAGAATAGGAGGGAATAGTGTGCAGTTCTTGCTTTGCTTTGTTTTGAAAGAAACCCCTCTGAGCTAGGTTTCTGTGGCTTTTCCTCCAAGTTTGAGTCAAAAATTAAAGAAATAATGTTGAAGTCCGTGAAGGAAAAGTTTGAGAAAGCACAGCTGGTATCAACTGAGCAGATATGAAAAAAGGAAGAACAACAAATAGGTATCCTAAGTACTAGCTACTGCAGATATATAATGGGCTTTCATTTTTGTTTTTAGGTGAAAGATTTTTCCCACCGCCATCTGGTTTAAGCTACTCAACTTGGTTTTGTATTGAACATTTTAGTACGCCTCCTAATAACCATCCTGTGAGACTTCTTACTGTAGTGCGGCGTGCAAACTCCTCAGAGCAGCATTATGTATGTCTTGCCATTGTTCTCTCAGCAAAAGACCGATCACTGATTGTTTCAACTAAAGAAGAATTGCTTCAAAATTATGGTAAGAGTTGTGTCATGTCATCAGCTAATCTTGACAATATTATGGGGATGTGACAGCACCAAGTATCTAGAAGAATTGTGTGTGGTGGAACTAGAGTTGTAGCTTCACCAACTCCTAATGTATTTTGCAGTGGAAAAATGCAAAATGTAAACATTCATGTAGAAATCAAGGTGCTTTTATAATTTCCAAAGAAGATTTGATATCTGTGTATAAAGAAATTTTTTTGCCAAACCTCAAGTATTAACAGATTTGAAGGATGGATTATGTCATTGGTTTTGGAAGGCTTTTGCCTTTTACCTTTGTATCGTTCACTTTAGACATCATATTTTGGGGTGGAAATGTTAACTTATCTTTGCTTTGAAGAAGTTTGGAAATAATAAACTAACAGGTTGTGAAGGTTTTTCAGTGTGGTTAGCCTCAACGCTGGAGGGCTATTTGAAGGCGATGAGGCATTCACTTCAGGTTTTGATGCTGTGATCAGTTTTCATGAAGAGTTTGTAGCTTCATTTGGTATGTGTTATCAAGGGTGAAATTACAGGAGGTGCAGTGAAGACCTAAGTGAAGCTGGTGAGGCCATTGAATTTGCTAGAGCACGTTATCAGTGCCAGGGACGGGAGTTCAGGCTTAGCTATCTCCTGTCTCCTGCCTTGTCCTCCATCAGAGCCTCCAAAAATGGTCAGTTTTGACAGGCTGTTTATACACCATGGCTGTGGAGGAGCTGAAAGGAGCAGGGCAGTCTCCTGCCTATGTTTCAGGCTTAGCTCTTCACCAGACCAACAAGTGGTTATCAAAAAATCTGTTCCTGCTTCTGTTCTTTCCTTTTGAGTAGCAAGCACTAATAAAGAATTTATATAACTGTTTGGTCTTTTAAAAATAATAACAATGAAGCAGACTGTCACGAAATGTTCCTTATTTTCACGATAAGCAGACATTTCCATCTGTTGGTGCAAGGGTGGCTGATGGAGCTGTGGGTGCAGCTCACCTCACCCCACAGCAGCTGGTGTCCATCATAATCAGGTCCGTGGCCTTACAACCCAGGCTCTGCTGCTGATACAGCGAAGGGAAGGCAAGGGCAGCTTGCTGTGGTTACAGTTCTGGAGTGGAATGGATGAGACATTGTGAAGTCTTTGTTTTGACTTGGGCAGAAATGTCTCAGCTCTGAGCGAGCCCTTCAGTAGCAGTGCTTCAGAAAATTCATTTTCCTTAGAACTGCAAAAAGGGAAGAAGAGAAGCCACTGTGCTGAGGCTTGAGTTACAGTTACCTCCAGCCTGTGCTTGATGTGTGTCTCACTAGCCAGACATCGTATTTGCGGTTTTTATTAAGGAAAAAAGCCTCAGGCTTTCAGCTTCATCTTCAACTTCGCTGATGCTTTGTAATTTAGTGTGATTCTGATGCAGATGCTTTGAAAGGCTCTCTTTTTACTTGCATCTTCTTTTGTGCATGACCCTGGTGGTTTAAGCAAGGTAGTGGCAAGCTTATACTGAGTGTCTGTGGCCATGTGCTGGTGGGACAAGAGGGGGCTTCTGTGGGAGGAGGCCAGGGTGGCCCAGTGCCAGATATGGCTGGTTCTGGCCAACTCTGCAGCAGACCACCCTGCAGACACAGCTGAACAGAGCAGCCAGGCTGGTGGTGCCTCTGGGAAAACATGGGTGAGAGAGGGTGCATGGAGTGAGGAGTAAAGAAAAAAAGCATGAGAAGAAATGCCCTGAGGACAGGAAGGTGAGAGCAGAAGGAGAGGAGGGAGCACTCGAGGTGCTGGAGCCTCTCCTGCAGCCCCTGGAGGGGACCACACTGGAGCAGGTAGCAGGGCTTGTGGAGGAAACCCTGGTGGAGCAGGGAAAATTGTGAGAAGAAAGTCTGGGAAGTATGGGTATTTTTCTTTCCACAGTGTGAGAAAAGTGAAAAATAGCTCTGTAGGTTCGGAGAGACACCTATTACTGCTGACTACTGCTGTAAAAAGGTTTTCAGAAAAAAATTAGAAAAAGATCTTTCTGTGACTTGCATGGCGGTATGAGAATGTCAGTAAAAACTTGAGCAAACTAGTTCTTCCAGCTAAAATTTCAAAGGGAGGGTAGAAGCAGAAAAGTAAAATGGAACTGTCAAAAGTCTGAAATTATCCTGGGAACTTTCTTGGATAAAAATTAAGGTAAAGGAAGAGGAGACCTGTTGGTGATACTACCAAGGCTATACTAGTTTGATAATGTGCAAGTATTTAAGGATGTTCATCCTGTCAAACTATGACAATTTGGTCTGAATACTTTCTCAAAAAGTCTTGTTAATTGTGTGGTTGTTCATATCTTGTTAATTGTATTTGTGTTAACTATGTGCTTTCTAAAAATTTGGCTTTAATGTATTGCTGTAGATTGTTTTTTGTAAAGTCAGATGACGTGTTAGTCTGTTTCAAGCTTCTTGTAACACTTCTGCTGGTGCCCACTAACTGGTACTTTTCCTTTAGTCGATGACTTCAGTGAGGAATCATCATTTTATGAAATTCTTCCCTGTTGTGCCCGTTTCCGCTGTGGTGACCTCATTGTGGAAGGCCAGTGGCATCACCTAGTTCTGGTCATGAGTAAAGGCATGCTAAAGAACAGCACAGCTGCACTCTACCTTGATGGACAGCTTGTTAATACTGTTAAGGTAAAATGATCTTTACAGACTCATTTTTACTGGTTGGAGTGATTTTTCTCTCTCTGCACATATATGTATCCACAAAACCCCACACAAAACAAGAACAAAACAAACCAACACATGACCCCACCCCCCCAAAAACCCAAACCACCACACAGGTCTGAGCCAGCCCTAGTCCTGGTAAGGAGAGAAGATAATGCATACTTTCTCAGGTATGAGCAATAGTAATGCTTAAGTGAAGTGGACACATTGCATTGAATGTGAGGCAAGTGTGGCACAGCCATGCTGCTGCCTAGGTTAATTAGAAGGACCATAAAGAGCTGAAGAAGACTTACCCAGAACCATGTAGGACATCTAACTGAATAATAGGGAGATTAAAGAATAAGGTGGTCTTACCAATTTATTCAGGTTATTCTGTTCTGAACCCTCTTGCCACTCCAGAAATAGCATCCCTTTGCTGGTGATAGCCACTGAGATGTCTAGCATTGTTATTAGTTGAGTGTAGATAAGACACGCTTAGTTGTAAACGTCAAAATTTTGTTGATAGGTGAAGAAACTGGGAGACCAAAAGCAGGGCGCAGTGAAGAGCACTGTGGACCTGTCCGCTGGCCACAAAGTATTCCTGACCTGTAACTGATAACCAAAGACTAATTGGCACCTGGCAGGTGTGGGTATTAAGGGAGTAAGCTAAGCCTGGTGTGGGGTGTAAATTCACTAGTGTTACTGCGCTGCTATAAGTAAAACAATGTTTTGTCTTTCTATGCTTACCTTTCAGTATTTCTTTTGCAGAAAGAGGGCTATAGTAACTTTACTTGTTTTGTTAATAGCTGTAACACATGAGCATGTATGTGACCATATGTGACTACATTCAATAGCTGGTAACAGAATTTTTACGAGGTAGATAGAAAATGCCTGTGAGATTGTTACTGTCATTATATATAGGCCAGCATCTTATGCATGCGTTTGTTTTATTGTCATCTGGAAATCTTACCAAATGGCTTTCGTCATGTTTGCACTTTAGCTCAAAACAGTATAATTATCAAAGGCATGCTTTCACTGGATGAATAAGAAGGAGGAAGAGCACAAGTTTGAGATAGTCTTGCTTCTTTCGCAAAAAATAATGACCGTCATAGAGTACCATGTTTTTAGAATCAAGATACAGCCCCATTTTTCAGTGTTTTTAAGCACAGAACTCACATGTTCTCATTCTGTGTTTCCATGCACACCTTCATGTTTTGAAAGCCACTTAACTTCTTATCTATATATTTCTCTTCTGTTTAATGTTCTTCACTGACTTTTGCTGTATGTCATCAGAACACCATGTGTTACATAGCGGTCATTTGGTACATGCCCTGGTTTGCAAAATGCTTGCCTGAATTTCTGACCTTCCTTCTTTCTTTTCATGGCACCCGTGCTCCCTCAATAACTTCACTGTGTTTTTCTTCCTTACAGCTTCACTACATTCATAGTAGCCCTAGTGGGTCTGGTTCTGCCAACCCACCTGTAGTCAGCACTGTTTATGCCTATATTGGTACGCCACCCGCACAGCGCCAGCTCTCTTCGCTAGTGTGGCGTTTGGGCCCTACGCATTTCCTGGAGGAAGTTTTGCCTGCCCCAGGTATTAGCACCATTTATGAGCTGGGACCAAATTACGTCGGAAGCTTTCAAGCAGTATACGTACCATGTAAGTACAATTCACATGGCAGCACTAGTAGCTTGTCCTAGGTGTAGTGGAACCTTTTGTGTGCATATTGGCAGAGGAGGTGAGAGATTATGTGGTAGCAGAGAGGAAAAGCTAGCTGTTCATAGGAAGAAGATTAATAGCTGCTATTGCAGAGGATAGAAATCCACGTTACTGTGTTAACTTAGTTCTGGTAGTTTTTGTACGAGGTACGATAGAAGTGCTTGTATTCCTTGCTTTGGTTTTGAAGCAGTTAGAAATGCATAAAGCTGTCATTAATCATACTGTATATTACACTTACCTGTAGAAAGCGAAATTGGAAAGGCATTTTAACTTGTCAGTCTCTAGTGATAGCACGCATTTGCAAATCTGGTATATATTCTGTACTTTAAATACAGCTGTCTTGAAATATCATTCTTTATAGGGCCTAAATAGGTCAACTGAGGAAAAAAAAAACCAAACAGGGAGGGGTTGTGGTGCAGCAGGTAGTCTTTAAGCATTTGTTGAAAACAAATATGGGCAACTCTACTGCAATTTTTTTAAGTATTCTAGTTTGAAATTGAGGGGAGTACAACACACAAAGATGTGAATAATCTTGTTAGAAATGTGTGTCCATGAGTTTGTTTTTAAATAATCACACAATGGATTGTTCATTAGTTCTAGTAAGATACGCGGTCACTAGTGAAATTGTCCTGTTCTGTAGAGCTCCCTGTCTTCCTGTGCGGTTAGAGGACCTCCTCACTAACATCAGTATTATGTCAGAAGATGCTCTCTGCTTTACCTGGCTATCATAAAGCTTTCCAGTGAAACACAAGTAAAAATGGGGAATGTGTCAAGTTGTCTTTCCCCATGAAGACCATAATGTTCCCCAGCTCTTCTGAAGAGAAACTGTCACCATCTCAAGGAAAGAGGCAGTGAGTGATGAGAGTGGTAGGAAAACAAAAGTATGTACAGGGAGTGCGCAGAGTCTTACTTTTCATGGTGAAAGCTTTCCCTAGAGTGGTGACAGGCCACCCCACATCTCCAAATGTAAATGATGTTCAGGCTGTGAAAGAGTGAAGTGTCATGAAAAAGAAGGTAGCTTTCCTTTTCCATCTTGAGTGAAAAACTTAAGGGAGCTGGATTTTGTCATGTATGGATCTGTGTCACATACTTACTTTTTTGACAGCTAGACAAACCTGGCAGGCAGCTCTGTAGGTATCTGCTAGTCAATTATAATTCCTCCTGGAAGGCATTTTGACTGGTGGTGTCCAGGGTTTGAGTACTGAATTAGCCAAAGCAAATTCCACGAACGTGAATTTGTTCTTTCACTTCTGAGAATTAAATATCTTCCCGCCTTTATGCTAAGGCCATGTTCACCAGGAAGCCCACAGTAAAGTAAAAGAATTCCTTGTTTCTTAGCATACTGGCTTTTCCCAGTGTGGTGTTTCTCCCACACAAACTTTGCTCAGTTCATTGTATTTCAGGAGCAGTGTGCTCCAGAACAAAGGGCGTGTTTTTATTTGGGGCTAAGTTTCTGTTCACATTCTGTACTGTGCCAAACCCTAAGGAGTTTGATAGGGGGTGCAGTATGAGCTCTGTATGTTACCATTTTATCTTGGCCTCTCTTTCCAAAATGCTTAGTTTTGCTTAGTGTAATGATTATTTGTGGGAATCCTGGAGAAGAGTCCTTGCAGTCGTCAGCTGTTGCCCTTTACGGGGAAACTGTCTGACTTGCCTTTTGCCCATGCAGTGCTTCTTTTGGAAGTTTTGTCCCTGTTTTCAGTGAGCAAGATTGCCATCTTCTGAGAATTTGTCCTGTGTTTAAACAAAATGAAAAACCTGATACTCTTTAAGTCTTGGAAAGACCCTTTAGAGAGCAGTTACTATTTCAGGAGAAGGAATTCCTTTGTTCGCTGAAATGGAGGAATGTTCTCAGGGCATCCATGTGAGCAGAGGATCCAATGAGGATTTCATTTATGGGGAAACCAAGACTTCTGAAACTCTGTCTTAAGTGAGGCTTGACCCTGGTACAACAAGTTATGTAGACACAGAGCTTCTCACTTATTTCAGAGCCTTCATGGTGTTTAAATTCCATTAATGGTTTTCACTGGAGTTGCAGTCACCTTTTGACCTGGAGTTGAAGATGGAGAAGTGAATCTCTATGTTGAGCTTTCAGGTGCTGAGTTTTGCACGCTTCCTCTGAGCATTGTAGACAGCTGTCAATCATAGTGTTTGCAGTGCCTCAAAGGAAGTATCCACTTCCAGAGCAGTAGATACAAAATATTAAAGATCAGTTGTATATTCTCTTCAATTCCTGGGCCTTTTGATCTTTATTCAGTCTTGCATCTGTTATACCATTCTCTAAGGCGGTTTTCCTAGCAAACCGTTGTAAAAAGCCTGTTGTCACAGGCAAAGATGCAGATGTACCAAGTACTTCTCTGTTCTTTTGAGTATTTTTTTTTTCCTTTGGGTGGGAAGGGAAGTGAACAGCCCTTCGGCTATATGCAAATTGAGTACAGGAGTAATGTTGCCTTCCAAAAATTTGGATGAGGAAACCACATCTTCTATTGGTTGGCTAAGCCACAGGCTGCCAGTTGCCCTTACAGGTTAATATTGTAGACCTTCTTGAAAGAAAGTGTTGCTGTGCAGTGCCCTTTTATCTTAAATAGCAGATTCATTCCATGACTCATATGCTATGAAACTACTCTTTTGATACAGCAAGCAAGTATGCAAAGACAGTCTCAGCTGTGTGTAAAACCCTTCTTGGATACCTATTCTTTTTGTGTAAGATTTTACTCTTGAAACTGGAAAGAAAAACAGTGCTATTACTGAAATGAATTTTTATTTTGTCTTTAAGGCAAAGATTCAAAGTCTGAAGGAATCAACCCATCTCCAGTATCTTTGGTACCAGAAGAGAAGGTCTCTTTTGGTCTCTATGCACTGTCAGTTTCTTCATTTACAGTGGCAAAAATAAGGAAAATTTACAACAAGTTGGATAGTAAAGCTATTGCCAAACAGGTATGTTGGAAAATCAGTTGGTTCATGTGTACTACTTGTATGTTCCTTTCTGTTAACTCCTTTCAAAGCAATTTGCTCAATGCAACTAGGAACAATACTTGTCAGAAGAGTTGTCCATAATCACTGTCATGTTGTTTTTTTTTTTAATTTAAAAATTGAGGGAGATTGTACTCCTAGATTTTACTTGCATTCTTGGAATTAGTAGTAGCTATGTATCTTAGCACCTTTTGGAAGTATTTTGGCTTTGAAATGTAGATGGCAGTTGTACGCCTGTTGAAAAAGTTACATTTATATCATTGAACAATACTTATACTGTTGCAGATGAGCAAAGTTGATGGCTTAGTCCTCTGACTGTGATTTGGATTTGGAAACCAGAATATTGGTTTACATTTTACTTCAAAGTACATTAGAAGTTAGTAAATTATTTGTTCAAAACCTATGAAGAAAGGCTGAGAGAGTTGAGGTTGTTCAGCCTGAAGAGGAGAAGGCTCTGAGGAGATGTTGCAGCCTTTCAATACATATGGGTGGCTTATAAGAGCAACGGAGATATATTTTTTTTTTACCAGAGCATGTAGTGACAGGGCAAGGGGGAACGACTTTAAACTGTGTAAAAAATGGGTTTAGATTTGGCCTAAGGACAAAACATTTTATAGCAAGGGGGGGGTGAGACCCTGGAAGAGGTTGCCTAGAAAAGCTGTAAATGCCCCATTCCTGGAAGTGTTTGACGTCGGGTTGGATGACACTTTGCACAACCTGATTCAGTGGAAGCTGGCCCTGCCCACAGGAGGGGGATTAAATTAGATGATTTTTCAACCCAAACCATTCTGTGATCTGGTGGGATTATTTTTAAAGTTAGATTTGTCTTCCTTAAGCTTTGGAGACTGGAGATTTCTCTTTACTTTACAGAATGTCTTAATGACTCTAGCTTAGTTCTATACTGTTACATGTTACTCTTTATCATGAGAGGAAAATACATGTTATGTCCAGGATAGTGTAAAAAAACCTCTTCCCTTTAGCCCCTGCTTTTTTTCTTATTTTGTTCAGCTGGCAATTTCTTCTCATGAAAATGCCACACCTGTGAAGCTACTGCATAACTCAGCAGGGCATTTGAATGGACCAGCACGCTCCATTGGTGCAGCTTTGATAGGATATTTGGGTGAGTTGAGTATCTGAGAATTATTACGTTTAAAAATGATTAATTACTTGTCAATAAGAACTTGGGTCTAGAAGATAAATCACACAATTGATGAATGCTAATGGTATGTTGGTAAATTTGTTTAACATTTTTATATTTTATGGACATACTATCTTTTTTACTAACATGGGATGCTTGTTTCAGTTTATATGGGTTACCATTATGAAAATATACTTGATACTTTACCTTAGATCATAAATGATTTTCCATTTGCTTCACCTCCTCTTCTGAGTTGCCATAGTTTTTCTAGTAAGATTCTTTACATGATTCAAGCAATGGTACAATGCAAATTACTTGCATGTATTCACAATGATTTCCTACAAAAATTAGGTTTGATTTTACTTTTAACTTCCTTTTCCTGCCTGTGCTCAGGAGTAAGAACGTTTGTCCCCAAGCCTGTTGCCACTACACTGCAGTACATTGGTGGAGCTGCTGCTATTTTGGGACTTGTAGCCATGGCATCAGATGTAGAAGGATTGTATGCAGCTGTGAAGGCTTTGGTCTGTGTGGTAAAGAGCAATCCATTAGCCAGCAAAGAAATGGAAAGAATCAGAGGTTATCAGGTATGTAAGAAATGTTTTAAAACAGACCAGGCTGATTGAATTTCACTCTCTGTGCCAGCAGTTCCCATGGGAATTCCTTGTTATGTTGCGGTACCATGAGTTTCTGCTCTTAAGTTTACTGAGCTCTTGGCTAATTAGCATAGATGAGTTATTCAGGATGGCTTTTAAAGGAGAGAGTGGAAAGTTTTGCTAAGCAGTGTGCACGTTTAGCTGCTTTGCTGAAACTGAGCCTTCATTAATAGCAAGGAAGAGCACGAGAATGTCATTTAGATGATTCTTTTCCCGTGACTCTGAAAACACCCCTGCAAGCCTGGGAGCTTCTGTGTCCATGATCTGCCAGGAAAAGAGGAGGATAGGGACACATGAAGAAAACTGAACAAGTGGACTCCTCCTGGAATAAGGAGACTGCTCAGACTTTACAGTTAGTGATGCTGTTTGCTTTCAAGCTGAAGGCTTCTTATTTCTCCATCAGGATGGGGAAAGTGCAGTCAGTTATGCAGAAGGATTGGTCGACTTACTTGAAAAGATCTTCACATAACCAATGCATTTTACATTTCTTATGAAGACTGCTTCACTGAAGCAGAAAGTTTCTGCTGTAGTTTGGGTGGCATATTTACAAACCTTGTAGTGCTAATGGCTAGTATAGTTACAGCAAAACATATTATTGCATGTAGCCTGTCGCAGACTTGGCTTTGACCAAACAAATCCAGTCTGTGTCCTCTTTGCCCCCTAAGCAGTTAGTGGATCGTCACATATGAGCTTACATTCCACTTGTATTGACCTCAGCAAATAGCATGGTTTGAAAGAGATTCCCAGAAATCTGTATCTCTTTAGTGATGTTTCAAGGAGGATGGTGAAGCTGAACAGGTCAGTATGTTGAGAGTTTTAACAAGTTTGCATCAGAAGACAAGAAATACCTGTAGTACATCTGGCAATTGGTTCTTTCCCAACCCAGATTATAAGAAGTTAGAGCGAGAACGAGGACTGAAAGGGTGACGTCTGCAGTCATGCCGAGGGCCACAAAGGGCAGCAAAAAAAAGAAAGTCAGGCTTATTCAGATTTATGTTGTCCTGGCTACTTTTCTGCGGTGCCAGAATACCTCTCATTTGTGCATGCAGTATTCTAGGGGTGTTCTATTTAAGTTTGCCATGTCCACGGTTGCTGTCTAGGAACACAACTATCTGAGAATGTATCATGTGCTCTCCTAAACTGTGACTACTAGAGAGCTGGGAGGTGTGTGTGTGTGTGCATGCCTAATCCTCAGGGCCTAGATACTGTCTGCAGTGTACAACGGTTGTTTTATGAGCTGGTGGGTGTCCTGGATGTGCCTCTTTTCTAATCACCTGTAATACCACTTTCAAGCTTTTTTATCAAGATTATCAACTATCAGACATACTTTAAGGGCCTTCTCAAAAGGGATACAGATATGTCATCCATGCTTCTTTGTGCTTAGACAACATTGCTGTGCATTTGTGGGCTACTAATGCCTTTTCTGTTTACTTGTTCAAGTTGCTTGCAATGCTGTTAAAGAAGAAACGATCACTTCTGAACAGCCACATACTACATCTGACCTTTTCCTTGGTGGGAACTGTCGACAGCGGGCATGAGACATCCATTATTCCAAATTCTGCTGCCTTCCAGGATCTGCTCTGTGATTTTGAAGTATGTAAAGCTTCACATAAAAGTGTTGATACTGGGTAGTGATTAAGTCAGATGCTGATAACCCACCTTAAATATTGAACAACAGTGAACTAGGTTGTTATCCTGAGAAGTTACTATTTCATATGTAGTACAGTAAAGCAGCTGAGCAGCAAGATGTTTGGTAACTTCTGCCCATATGGCTTGAATCACTGTAGGAACAATGAATGGGTACCTCAGATGTTTCTGCTTTTTGTTGTTCTAGAAGGTACATTTTTGTAGTTTTCTGTTCAGCAATTTCTTTTAACCTGTGTGTTCTGCTGCAGTACATACATCAAGGCGTGAAAGACATACTGAAAATAACAGTAGGAGGTAAACTTTCAACATAGCATATTGAATCACTTTATCATACATCTTATAAATGATGCGTAGAACTTGTTGTTTAGTCTTTGTTTCTTTGGCATTATCTGTACCTGACACAGACTGAGTAGAAGTATTCTGATTCACATACACTGAAATAAATAAATAAATATACCACTACCACTACTAATCCAACTATAAGATACTGACTTAATAGCGCAAGTCCATCTTTCACAAATGGTTTTATGGAGTTATGCATTCCCTTTTTTAGGTGTCTATTTGAGTATTTCAAATCACCCATGGAAACTTCAAGGGACTTGTCTATGAAAAAACTCTTGCTGCTTACTATAGCCTTTATTTTAATAAAAACAACTGGCCTTATTAACTTTGGTTTTTTGAGAGCTTGAACGCCTTTAATATACCCAACACGCCCCCTTGCCGAGATCAGCAGTACGCTATAATAATGGCTCAAAGAAAGAGGAAATAAAAAGGGCAGATCTGAGCTGCTTTTTTTTTTTTTTTTTTTTTTTTTTTTAACCTTAGTGGGGTTCTAATACAGAGGAAATTTGTCACCCACCAAAGTTTCCTTATATTTTTTTTTGGCATAATTTTAAAACTAGAAATAAGTTTGTGCCATGTCTAAACAAATTCTTCAGCATCATGTAACTAGTTATTCTTTAACAAACCTTCTAAATTACAATAATGCTTTCTTTGTGTTCACAAAATTAAATGTAGACTTAATAGGAGATATTATATCTACAAGAGGTGCAGAGAGAAGAGTGTGAATCACAGCCAAACTCCTTTTACAGTGAGGCATGAATTCTACTGAAGAGTAGTCTTCTCTTTCTCTTTCTTTTTCTTTCCACCATAAAGGATCCAGCTGAGAAATTTCATCAATGGTATATAGTCACTCAGACAGCAACTACGGTACAAAAGGTCCAATTTTGTATTGTCTAGTTCATGTCTGTCGTCTTTTTTCCCCCTGAGGAACAAGAACAACTGGAGGATGAATACACTTAAAGAGACTAAAAAATGTGCAAGTAATAGGCCTGTGAGTCACTAAGCAGAAACTTTCCAAAAGCCTCAGGTTTTGGCTTTTTAAAAAAAATTATTTATTTTATTTCTGTATTCTGAAATCAGTGACCCAAACATTTCACTTCAATTGGATAAATTAGATGTTCTTATTCTTATGCTAAACAGGGAAATGAAAAGATTTGTTCTGATCATTTTAGATTATAAGATTGAAGAAAAGCAAAAGCTAGAAAGCTTTTCATTTAAGCCAGTTTTATACACTAGAGCACAAGTATTAATTATGGTTTGTTCGATAGCAAGCCAATCTTAAGATTTGCAGCTATAACTGGAGTTTCTGGCTTTTATATCTTTTATTACTTCTGTTGATTGAACAATTGAATATTTACTTTTTTTTAGAGGATCTAAATCATTTTAGATGGTGTGCAGGAAGTGCTGGGTAAAAATAAGAAAGAAAAATCAAAATACGGAAGACCTTGAGTTTAATCTTGGTAGAAGACAGTAAGTTAATTTTACGTCTTCACTTAAGCCAAATAAACGTAACATGGCATTTCTCATCAGCCTTGTAAACCCCAATAACTCCTTGTGTAGCTTTTTTGTCAAAAGCTCCTTTAAAAGTTTTCAGCGTGATAGGCTTATGGAGAATATGTTTGGTACCAATGTGTGTTTCTTTAGTCTTTGCTGGTATACCTAATACTTCTCTAAAGTTGAAAAATAAACATTTGAGAACCTTGCAATGAGCTTTTAAGCACAATGGCCAGGTAAATCGTCATGCAGACTCACAGGTTTAATCTCTTCAAGCTTTTTATAACCTTTGGTATATTAATGTCAGTTTTTAATATTAAAGTGGATTTGTGTACAAAACATTTAATTGTTTATTCTGTATTTCAGGTCTGGCTTCATGCACCCTATGAGCTTCATCTGTCATTATTTGAACACTTTATTGAACTTCTTACTGAGTCAAGGTATGAGAACGATGCCAGCCTAGTAATGAGACTTACAGGATTAGGCAATATGTAGAGGATGCTCCAGTTTTAAATTGCCACCTCCTTTCTTTCCTTTTTTCAGTGAAGCAGCAAAGAACGCAAAGTTAATGAGGGAATTCCAGCTCATCCCAAGACTACTCTTGACTCTTCGAGATATGTCTCTGTCCCAGCCTACTATTGCTGCAATTAGTAATGTGCTGAGCTTTTTGCTTCAAGGCTTCCCTAGCAGCTATGACTTGCTCAGGTAGCCCACACCTTTCATAATTCATAACGTTTGTGATCTTGGTCAAAAATACTTAAGGATCATACTGCTGTGGAATAAGTAACATGAACTGCTCATATACTGAATTTTTTCCTCTAAGAACTAGGGTGAACTAGATATAGGCAGTAATTTTGTTTATGCCTTGATTTGCATATTAAATTCAGTTTGTATCTTAACCCAAGTCTAACTGAATGATTAAATGGCTTAATGTTCTGCAGGCTGTATTGCAGCTTCTTTGTTCATGTGAAGCACTGAGTGCTTTTCTTAAATACTGTTGAATATTATTTGAGATGAAATGTAATGATACTTCTGGTTAAAATACAGCTTTGATTACTCTCCTGCATGAAATGTTTAGTTCACGATTTTTCTTAATCATCACTCTGTAAAAACAAACAAACAAACAAAATTTAAGACTGTCAGATACAGTAGTATTAATTCTGACTGATGAAAGTTACGTAAGTTATTGCAGTTCATATGTACAGGAGTATTTGAAATGCTTTTAAATTAGTTCAACTCCCTGATAACTTTTTCCTCATCTCCCATTTCATTATAATGGAAATGGATAAAGTATTGCAGGGCTTGAGAGTTCTTTGCATGCAAGGGGTCATGTTTTCAGCTTCTCACTTTAAGTACAATTAAAAGTATCAGAAGCATCAACCTGAACATCTTACCTGTCTTTATTTTAATCATACAGGACAAAAAAATGGTTCAAGAATAAACCCATTGATTTTATGCGTAAACTGTTATGGAACAGCCTATCTGACTATTCTTTTTTCTCCTTGCTGGACATAAAAATGAAAAATACTGTATAACTTGGGAGAAGTTATAGTAGCTAGGGACCATTTCAGGTTAGCTCCAGAGGAAAGAGGAATATATTGCATCTCCTTTGAGTGGCACATCATTGTCTTGTCTTGGATAACCCTGACCTTGTTTTACATCACCTCAAGCTATAGGTATAAATGTCTTACCAGAGTCAAATAATCACTTGTTTTGATGTAATACTTGTTCAGTTATAACGGTTAGAGAATAATGTTTTGTTTTCCTTTGTTTTAACTTGTCATATTCCTTTTACTAGGGTTTGGCGGTATCTCCTAGTTTCCTTTCTTGAATCCTAGCATTTTCAGGGTCACTTACCTGCAGACTTGCCTGCAAAGATTCCAGTAATTACTACACGTTAATTTTTTTAGGGGTAGTAGTTTTAGATGGAGACAGTTTTCCTCAATATTCAGAAGTGAGAAAGCTGACATTTTTTTGGTGTCTCTCTCTCACTAGCATTACGGATTTCTATTTAAGTTGAGTTATTGATAAATTAGAGTGCATTTGTCATATCAATGAGTGATGTTTTTTCTGTATACATCAAGGTTTGGGCAGTTCATCTCTTCTACATTACCTACATTTGCAGTCTGTGAGAAGTTTGTAGTCATGGAAATAAACAATGAAGAAAAGCTTGACAGTGGTAAGTGATGACATGGCTTAGAAGCAGTAGAAGAGAAATAATTTGTGATCTCTTCTGTGCTTAAATACATAAAATGTAGAAGTAGTGTCGTTAGCTATATTTTTATTTTGTTATAATGTGGGGCTGCCTGTTAGTTGTGGTACTTTAGTTTTCAGCATTGCATGCAAAGCAGTGCACAACCCATGTACTTTTCTTTTGTTTTCCTTCATTTGTCACTGCATGATTTTGTTCTGTTTCCTGCATTTGCTCCTTGAAATCAGCTGTGCATCTCTGCTTCTTTATGGGGAGAGGAAAAAGACAAAAGTGGATTACTAGCTGCATCTGCCCTCCCAGTGTGGAGGAAGTGAAAGGATTAACTAAGACAGCCTAGTTATTTTTTTAGGCAAAAAAAAAGTTTTACTGTTCTTTGGGAATGTTTATGTGGAACTGTTTTGAAACCATTTCTGCGCTTGTGTTCCTAAAGAAAAAAAGCTTATGCAGTTGCATTTTCAGTCAGTCTCTCTGAACAGAAGTGTTTTAGCCCCACAGTGGTTGTCACCCAAATAACTAGAAGAGAGTGCTCAAAGATTCTACATTTCTCGATCACTTGGAAATATGTTGGTGCACAGGGACAAGTGAGGAACAAGTGTTTCTGTTTTACAGTTAGCTTTATTGGTTTGTTTTCCCAAAGAACAAGATTTAGGCAATCTGCACATTCATCATTATCCCCCACCCTGTGCCTCTCCTGTTCCTTCTAAATAAGAGATTTTTAGTGAAAAAGCAGGAGTGGATGCTGGAGAGAGATCTGGATTGGTGTTCTTACTCCAGGCCAGCCATAGTTTTTTTTCCCCAGGCTAATCACAGCCTGAGCTGCTTTTTGCCTACTTGGAGGACTAAAGAACCTTGGGGAGAAATTCAGGCTGTGGCAGGAATGGAAAGAGAAGCTTTTTAGGCAAATGGCATGAGTTTTTTAGGTTATCAGTCTTCACCAGTTCTGTATTTCTGCTGTAGAAGTTGCTTTGTGTTCATGTCTGTGACTTGTGCACAAAACCTTAGCCCAGAAAGTGACCATTTATCTATCTTCATTTTTGCATACATCACTCTTTTGAGAACATAATGTACAATAAGAGGGATTTGCAGAATAGCTGTAAAGCTAGGCCTCAGCTGCATCTATTGGCTTGTTTTGCAGCAAGTGTGTTTTTCAACTGATGATTAATTTGGGGATCTGTTGAAAGAAAAGAAAACTGATTTTTCTCCCCATTTCTGAGATTCAGAGGGAGTTCGGAAGCATCAGGTTTTTCCCTTGGGATTCCCACACCCCATCCCCTTCACCTCTCCAGACTGCCTAATGCAAAATGTTTACCCAGATACCATGTTGTGGGGTCTTGGGGGGAGGGAGGGGTAGGGGTGGCGTGTGTTTGATTATTTTTATGGCTCTAACTGCCTGGAGTGACTGGCTTAGCTAATCTGGACCACTTTAGATTATTGTCTAAGAATTATTGCAATTCCTTTTTACCCGTTCTTCAAGCTGACTAAACTGTGTGACAACAATGATGGGGCATGAAGCATTTCTCAGGAGCATGTAGCAGGCTGCCATGTACTTTAGTGTGGCTTCCTCACAACTGAGTGGGATCAGGTTGCATTTGCTTATGTATGGAATTTATGAATAGCCTTTAAAACACCTGAGTTCCAAAACCCTAATTTTAAATGTTGCCCCCTTTTTTTTTTAAAAAAAATTTTAGGAACAGAGGATGATTTTGGAGGACTTGTTTCAGCTAATCTTATTCTACTGCGGAATAGGCTTTTAGATATCCTTCTGAAACTTCTATATACATCTAAAGAAAAGACAACTGTTAATTTGCAGTAAGTACAAAAAAAATCGAGGTAGAGAAAAGATGTAATTTTTTATTTCAAGGGGGAGAATTATACAGTCCCCATTTGATTCACTAATTGAATTGTGTAATTTTGTAGGAACTATTGAATGATTTATGCAGATGTGACTAAATTAGCTTTGGGTATGCTAGCAGAAATGGAATGCATGATTATTGAGTTTTATGCAAGGATGATAGTACTAAGCAGATGTTGGTGTAACTAACACGTATCTTACAGCTATTGCATTAACTGGTTTTTGTTTTGAATCTTTAAAAAAGAAACTTTCAGACCATGATTGACAGCATTAGTAGAAACTTCTGTTGTTCCTAATTTGAAGCATAATATCAGCAGGAGAGGAAAATATGTAGTACATTTGGGGGGAGATTGTTTCTTATTGTTACTTTATGGAAGAAAACCAGTGTTCCAGTGTTTGTAAAACTGTTAATTTTAAAACCTTGAGGCACAGGGGATCACAGGTGTGTAGGATGCAGTGGGAACTAGTGTGGATGTCTGGCTACTATAAGGGGTTTTTTTATCTAGAGAGCCAGTTCATTAACCCCTGCTCTCCTCATGTACTTCTTGATGCTGTTTTCTCATAACTACATGTGTGGATATAGAGAAAATAAAATCTGTTTAGAGAAGCTGGACAGTCAGCTTCTCATTTGGTTAAGATCAAAATGCCTTCAGTAGGGGTTAACGTTAGGGTCATTGACCCTACAATGCCCCTTGGTTCCTTAAAATTCCATGTGAGGGACTGATGTTGTAGTTTAATGAGGCACTAGAGTCATGTTGTGAGTTGGAGAAGAGGCTTTGAAACACTGTCAAGTTAAAACTTGACAAAATACAACTTTCAAGCAGCTGCCCCGTAGGCTGTCTTGAGTCTATTGGAGGCATTTTGTGGATTTATGGCACATGTAGATTACGTAGTGATTGACTGAGTGTTGGTTGACATACAACCTGAATCTGTTTGAGCTTTTCAGCAATACTGCTTTTAAAAAAAAACAACAAGCAAAAACCCTCATTATTTCAAATGTTCCCAAGCAACCCTTCCCTTAATAATAATAAAAAAAACCCCAAACACCAAGAAACCTTCATTTTTTAATACCAGTTCATTAAAAAGGCTTGTGAAAACTCTCTACCTATGTATGGCTCAACAGAATGTATTTGGAAATTATGATTTGTGAACAAACATTTCCAGTTCAGCATTCCACATTTGTTATCAAAGCAGCAGTTGGAGAAATCTCATGCAATGGGATAGTCTCAGGAGCTGTACTGAGTCTTCCCTTTTTGCTAAACAAATACTGTACATGTTCCATTTCACAAGATTTGGTGAGCAACATTTCTTGTTGTGTAGCAAATTTATTTAAGAATTCAGTTAACTCTTTGATAGATCTGTATTTTTTCTGATCTTGAAACTTGCACTGTTGTGGAGGACACTGATACTTGCTATGTAGTAGGAAAATAAATGCTGTAAAATGTGACGATGACTTTTTTTCTTTCCTCTTTAATTAGGGCTTGTGAAGAACTGGTCAAGACACTGGGTTTTGATTGGATTATGATGTTTATGGAAGAACATCTGCATTCCACCACAGTCACAGCAGCTATGCGAATTCTTGTCGTCCTGTTGAGTAATCAGTCGATCCTTATAAAGTTTAAGGAGGGTCTGAGTGGTGGAGGCTGGCTTGACCAGACGGATTCTGTCCTGACCGATAAGATTGGTACTGTGCTAGGTATGGCATCCCAGCTCCCTCAGGACTGAAGGCTTGTGTGGGAGTACGTGTGCGTCTGTGTCGAGGTGGGGGTTACTGTATGAATACTGTCTGGCAGATGCATCCTTTCTGTCACTGTTGTTGGTGCTGTAATCGGGTGCCTCTGCACTTTATTTTTCTTACAACTAAGACTTTGATTTCCTAGACAAAAGGGAGCGGTTTTACAAAAGTGCCCTTCAGTTGACAGTACACAGATTTCCTTGTAGTTCAGTATTACCTCATCATCTGCATGAAGCCGATGTAGCTAATTTTTTTTTTTCTGTTACAAGCATGGTGAGGTTAAGTATGCCCCATGGGCAGGCACACCTGAGCTAGATGCAAAGGTAGCATAGTATAGCACCTTATGCACACAACTAATTAAGATTCAGTAAAATTTACTTGTTTGTCTACTTTCATTAGTTAGAGCATCAGGTGGTGTTATACCAGAGCTGCTTTGTCTAGTGAGTTCTGTGCCAATTAGACTTACCAGTTTGGAATTTTGCTCTCTTGGGAATTTCTGTGTTCACAGTATTATCTCAGCCTTTCTGTTCCTCTCCATCTCCTGCGTCCTTCTGCACTTATGCAGGTTCACACTCTCTCTTTTAATAAAGACTTTTTTTGCAGGTTCTTAAAGCCTCATTTATCCAGGTTATCAGACCTTTCTATTACCCTGTGTGATCTAGAAGTCAGTGTGTAAGGCTTTAGTGCTACAGGACCCATGTTGAGCATCTCTATGCTGTCTGAAATGCATCTCAAAGCATCTCAAGTTATGGATGTCAATTCTGTGTGGACAGGTGTAGTCACCATTTCATACGGACCTGTTTTTCTCTGGTCAAAATAAGGTAGTGCTTTTCAGATAAATGTCCTTTCAGACCATGATGCATATCCCTTGACGCTAAATGGGAGTCTCTTCATGAGCTTGAGTAGGCTTTAGATCAGGGCAGTGGTATTAACAGTACTTTCAACTTAATTGTTGTTCCTAAAATGATTGTACAAGGAGGCACCTCTCTGTGTTGCAGCAATATATGATCTGTTTCTGTGCTAAAGATTTTTCCAAATTGGTTTATTATAAGGAAATAATTGTAAAGTGTTGTTCAAGTGATCTTAGTTTAGGAAGAGGACTTTTCCTGAAATGAAAATTAAAAGTCCATTTTTTTTTTAATGCTTTGTCTCTTTGAAATCTCTCAAAGTTATCTTATGCTATCTTTATTACTTCTTGCATAAATAAAACTATCAAGTCTATTTATTTACACTGGTTTCCCATAATAGATCCCTCAGGATATTCGACTAAGAACATAGGATGGTTCTTTGCATTATGAATGAATTATGAAGGTTAAGGAGAACAGTTTTCCTGAAACCATATTACACGTGCAAACATTTATTGTTAACATACTATAGCATCTGTTGTTTGGCTAATTGTGACTTTATTTAAGAAACAATTTTTGCACATGGTTGTGCCTTGCGCGCTGGTGCCTTAAAATTTGAAAACAATTGATATTTTAGGGAATTGACTTGTTTATTCAGTATCCACTATAAACTGATATTTATATTGGATATAAATGGATATGTGTATATATGTATAATCCAATAACATAAAATTTTCTTCAGTAACAAAATCTTTCTAAATAAGGTTTTGATTTACAGTCACAGTTGGAGAGTATTTGTAACAGTTTTTTTTATTATAGTATCACTTTAATTGAATCCAAGCACGACTGTGACCAAACATATTTTTTAAATTTGTGTCTCATTAACTGATAGTGACAGATTATCTAATTTTATACCCTGTGTTTTTTAATAAATTACAACACGTTGACTCCCCAAATTTCTCCTGAAGTGAAACACCAGCCATTTTTGTTCAAGATTGCTGACCAAATTCCTGCAACTTTGTAGCAAAGATTTCATTAGTCTGATTCCTGGTAGTTGTTTTATGTTTAAAAAGTCAGTTTCTGGTGGAAAGAATTATCAGTATTAGAGCCTCAGAAAAGCAACCTGATGTCTGTCAGTGTCAGAAGAATGGTTCATTGTGCTGATGCTGAGCCTGAACTCCCTTCCTACCTCCTTCCTCACTGGAACATAAGTGCTTCTGTTGTCTTGGTGTATTTTTATTTTTGTTCAATAAAAACCTGAAATACATAGGTAGAAGCAGGGTCACAAAAGGTTGAGTTTTGTGCCTCTGTCAACAGTTCAGATAAAATAAGAACATTTAATGCTTCATACCAGCTGATTAATCAGTAACAAAACAGCTGAAACAAGATGCCCCTGAGACATTTTTGGAAACAAATTAGCTGCCCATCAACTTAAATGGGCCATGGGATTGCTGCTTGGTAATACAAATCTGTAATTGAGATCAAGGTGATGCATCCCTCTCAGCCAGTGAAATATCTTTTTTCAGAAGCTTGCGTGTTTTAAAAGCCTGAAATTGTGGTCATAGTCAGAAAATGGATCTATGTGCATGTGTGGTAGCATTAGGCAGTCTGTATGGAGCAGTCTCATCTATGCGCTATTGGAAGGTAATAATTTCCTTTTTTTATTGATTGATAAATCAGACATCTGAAGCAGATTTGTGTAACATGTATGATTAGTCTGTATGCACACTTTCATTTTTTACGGCGTTAATTTCTGAGGAGGTACCCTTTTGAGTTCACTACTTGATTAAGAGCGAGCTTCACAGTTGTTTCCCTATTAACATTGTTGGCTTTTTGGGTTTTCTTATTATTTTTCATCTTAGGGTTCAATGTTGGCAGGAGTGCTGGTGGCAGATCAACGGTCCGGGAGATTAACCGGGATGCTTGTCACTTCCCAGGCTTTCCCATTCTGCAGTCCCTTCTCCCGAAGCACACTAACGTACCTGCACTCTATTTCCTCCTCATGGCCCTTTTCCTGCAGCAGCCAGTCACTGAACTGCCTGAAAACCTGCAGGTCAGTGCGCCTGTCATCAGCAGCCAGTGTAATCAGGGTCGCCAGGTAGGGATTATGTAGTAAAATGTAAATGTCATTCTGCCTGTTATGAAAGAAAATAACAGATTAACCAGCCCCCCCCCCTCCCTCTGCAGCTGCTTTACAGTGCTGTGGTGTTTAGTGCTGAGCTGTTCGGGGTGGGAGGACATGGTACCCTGCAAGCACGTGGAAGCCAGCCTGTCACAGCATCACTGTCACTGGTGTCTTTCTGCTCTGTTTTCGTGTCAAATGAGAAGCAGATCCCTGGTTCGAGCTGGCATGGTGTGGGCGCTGAGGGGGAACATAATTTTTTGCTTGCTTTCTTTGGTGTTGGGTTGGTTTGGTTTTGGTTGGGGGGTTTTTGGGTTGGTTTTTGGTGTGGGGTTTTTTTATAAGTTGGTTTTTTTGAGTGGGGAGTTGAGAGTTCACAGGTTGCAGACAAAACAAGGTAGCTTTTATTTCAGAAAGTCTCTCTGGTTTTGTAGGGAGGCATCTCAGTTGTTGCTGGAAAATGTTTATTGTTCCTATCCTGAACAGGTTTATTTTGGACTTGTTTTAATTGCATGTAAGTTAGTAGAAATTATATGGTTTACAACAGAGTTCTAGGAAGTGCTTTATGGAGAAGAGCCACACTCCAGGTAGAGAGGGTGCCTGTTCATGGTGAATGCAGTGCTAACATTTATCAGTGGGAACGGGAGATAAAGATGTCAGGCTGGAAGGTGTTCTGCCTGCCTGCTTCCTTGAGAGGAACGCTTGACAGCATGTTCAGCACTGTGCTACAGTGAGGTGCAGCCATGAAGCTGACCTCCTTACAGCGCTGAAGTACAGCACTGTTAAATCTAAATTCAGCTCCTTGAAATATTTAGCAGTTGCACTTCTAATGCTAAAGGTGGGCACTTCGGTTTTTTTATTATTATTTTTTAATTGATTTAATTATTTGGACTTGCTGGAAAACACAGTTTAGGTTTTTTCCTTTTTTGCCTTTTTCATCTCTTTTCCCCCCCCTCCCGTCTCTCTCTCTCTCTCGCTTTCCCCCCCTCCCGTCTCTCTCTCTCTCGCTTTTCCCCCCCTCCCGTCTCTCTCTCTCTCTCGCTTTTCCCCCCCTCCCGTCTCTTGCCTTTCCCTTTTTTTCTCTTCCCGCCCCCCTTGTTTTTTCTGGGGGGATACCATGTGGGTTTTACTGCTAGGTGTAACTGAAGTAAACAGAAGTGATTGTGCAGCACTTACACTGCCAGGTCTCTTCTTGTTTCAAAACACTTAAATCCTTTGAGAAAGTGAGAGTTGCAGTTACATTAGCCCATGCTTAGAAGGAGTTCTATTCAGTGACATGCAACCATGTGAAGCTTTTGGGGATAAAGTTTGGAGAACATGAAACAATTGATTTTTTAGATACTTCCAAATGAGTGTATTGTAGGTTTAATAAAAAGCATTGTCAGATTGCACTGGAGAGGGGGATTATTTCATGTCTCGTTTCTTCTCTTTGACCTCTTCCAGTTTGATTTAGATTCTATTTGGACATTCATATTTGGAGTTCCTGCCTCCTGTGGCACTGTTACCTCTTCAATACATGGTGTTTGCACAGAAGCTGCCTTCTTGTTATTGGGAATGCTGAGGAGCATGCTGAATTCAGTAAGCATAAAAATTTTTTCTCTTATTTGAATATACAGAATTGTTCGAGTTGCAACTTAGTCAAGAGCCAAATTAGAGAAGTTGAAGTTTTGTTACTATCATGACAAACCCAGTTCTGAGTTAGGCTCATAATACTTGGGTGAAAAACATCATTGTCAGTGGGTTATTCTATCTTACTTCATTTGTCAGTATCTGTAGAAGTATTAGTGGCCACAAAATTAATGCTGCTTTTTCACAAAAAGGCTAGGCTTTGTGTTTTGCTGCAATTAAAACAAAACAGGAAAGCAGAAGGATAAAATGCCCTTGGCAGAGGTCATTGAATTTCTTTGCTGATTAACATCATGGGGGAACATTTGAGACTCTATATCCCAACTGCTCAGAGCTATGTGAATTATGGATTTCATGCATGAAGCCTCTACGTGCAGACAAGTCCCCGACTATTAATAGCCACATGCTGAAAGAAATGAATTTACCATCAGAAAAACGTGTCGTCTTCTAATCTTTGAATCTAATGTCAGAAGTTGTGAAAGTTGGTTTCACAGTAGGAAAATTTTATATTTCCTTGGAGCCAGAGTGTGTTACATGCTGACTATTATCTCATGAAGTGTTGAAAAGCAGGACCTGTTTCGTTGTCACCTGTTTGGTCATTATGTGTTTGCAGTATGCTCTGAGAAGCATTGTTTGCATCTCCCTCCCACGTTAACATGTTCAGAAGTATCTTCTGGACGTGGGTACTGGTTATGTATTTGTAGCCTGCTGTGTGTGGTACACATTCCCGTTGTCATGTGTTTTGTCTCTTGCTGGTGCTTTGTTCTGTCATGTGTTTGGTCCTCACCTATTCAGACACATTTGTGACATGCTCAGAGGCATACGCTGCCTCTTGCCTTGCTGTCTGGTTCTGTGTCATCAGGTGTATGTTCAGCAGTGCCATCACATTTTAGGTTGACCTGAGTCAGGTCGTGTTTACCAACATGCTTTGAACCATTATATGTTAGGACACATGTTTTGTCTTATGATCAATCGTGTGTTGTAAATGTGATCAGTCTGCTGTTTGTGACATGCTTGGACACGTGCTCAGGCATAGGTTACTGTCATGTGTTAGGCTGCTGTGTGTTACTGCTGTAGGTTTATCACATGTTCAGTCATGTGTCCAGTTACCTTTCCTCATGGGCTTGCAACTTGTGGCCTGTTATAATGTTTGGTATATTCAGCTACATGTTTCTCATGCATTTATGATACGGTGACGTGCTGTTGTATGTTCAGTCACATGTCTGTGATGACTTGGACATGTGTTCTGTTGTCACCTGTTGCAGGCACATGATTTGGGCAGGCGGTTTAGGTGTTAGAAGTTGGCTTGTTCACTTGTCACACATTCTGGAGGCAAGATTAGCCATGTGTTTGGTCATGTGATTGATCAGGTGTCCATTGTATGGTGACATACTCAGACATACGTTCTGTCACATCGGGTCAGGTTTGTCACGTGGTAGTGATGTGCTCAAACACATTTTCTGTCACTTGTTTGATCAGATATTAGGTCGTATGTTCAGACACTGTCCTCAGAAATCATCTAGAAACATGTTTGGTCATGTGTTCTGACAAGTGCGGCAACACACATTTGATGCGTTTTTCACACTTGGTTATGTGCTTGGCCACATGTTCAGTTACTTATTTCTGCTTCGTTTAAAAAAGTGCTTGTCCACGTGGTTGATCACATTTGGCCGCATCTTTTATCACATGTGATGATCATGTCTTTCACTGCATGTTTGACCATGTTTGATTGCATATTTCACCCTATGGCTCCTCTTCCTGCAGCTCCTTTCTGAAATGAGCGTTCGTCAGTTAGTGCCATCTGTGCTAATGTGCTGTTTGTTTTTCAACCCAGCCTTGGCAGTCAGAGGAAGAAGGCTCTTGGCTTCGAGAATATCCAGTCACCTTGATGCAGTTCTTTCGGTATTTGTATCACAATGTGCCGGACCTCATTTCCTTGTGGATGAGTCCAGAGTTCCTGTGTGCGCTGGCAGCAACAGTGTTTCCTTTCAACATACGACCTTACTCTGAGATGGTAGGAAATGCAACTACTTAGCTGTTCATTTTCCCCTGAATGTGGATTTATAAATTAACAGTCATGCTAAATAAAGCTCTGATCGTTGTAAAGGCTGGCCTCGATGTTTTGTGCTTGGGTTTTGAACCGAGAGAAGTGCATGTTCAGCTGAAGGGCAGTTACTGTGCAGTGACACCAGAAACTGCATTTTAGGGAGAATGTACACAGTTTATTTGTTTTCTAGTGGACTCTTTTCAGTCATATGAACAATGTTAGCTCAGATTTACAAAAGCAAAAGAAAGGGAAGCAGCCTGTGCTTTCATTCTTCTGCTCTGGAGGATGTGATAAAATCTAAAACTTCTTTTTCCTCCCACTTCCCATTTCTTCTTTTGTGGCTTGGCCACAAAACAGTGTTCTTGTATTAGCTGGAACTACTGAGTTCAAGCCAGGAGAGGGTGTGAATTGGTGCCTGAAGTATTCTTTGAGCTTAGTGGCATTTAAAAATGGTATTATTTCTAGAATATGAATGGAAAGGGAACAAACAGTTATTGTTAGCCAACATCTAAAAATAATTTTATTAAGAATGTGGAAAGATAGTTAGCCTACAGGTTGAAAGTCCTAGAACTAGGGAGGGTATGATACAGTACTTAATACTTGCTGGCTGCATGCTATCTTTCTGTTGTCAATAACAGTTTTTAAAGGTGTGTGCTGATGAGTCTCTCATCAAAATAGTTTATTTTGCTTTTAAGTTAAACTTGCACTTCAAGTAGATGGTAGGAATGCTGTCTCTCTCAAAAGAAGTGCCACTTATAAAGTGGTAATGCTGACTTGGCCTTCACCTGTACAGCGTTTTTAGAGGAGCCTTGTGCCTCTGAGTAGGTTTTACTTTTAACTACTAGGTCTCTTAACTTTTTGTAGTTGCCTGACAACTCAAGCTCTTCACTGTTTGAGGGCTCTCTTGACTTCCAAATTGGTTTACTCCTCCAGCATTTGTCTCTGTCCGAATATGCAGAACTATTTAATCCCTTGTGAAATAGATGAATAACAGCCAGATTCCCACAATAAAATACTGTAACCCAAATTCAGCCTTGAGAGAAAATTCTTAACTGATCTTTCAGCCTTTCTGAGATTGCCGTTAAAACCAGAAGCAGTACACGTTCGCATTTCTCTTAATTTCTTGGGAATACTCTCCTACTGGAGAGCAGACCAAATGTTCACAACATTTGGTTACTTCACATGTAAGCTGGTGATGCAATAAGCCTGTTGATGGAAATCATATTGTCTCCTTTTGCATTTGGAGGAGGGTGTTACATAAAAACAGTCAGTCTTCTGGATTTGACAGCTTTCATTGCTGTTTGTGCTTTTTGTTACAGCCTCCTTTAAAGCTAGCCCCCCAAAGATTCTTGGTTATCAGAAACAGGAAAGCTGTGGAAACCTGTTGTTTTGTTTAGAGATTTGGGGAAACTGGCTTACCTATAACTGCACTGTGAAGGTATTCTATTAAGAAAAGGCTCAATTCCTTTTTTGTTTTGTCATGTAAGCTTGATAGCCTTTTTTTAGGTGGCTTCTGTCCTGATTGTATCTGCTTTAGTTAATAACTTTTTACATAAATTTTCTGATTGCCAAAAAAAAAAATATTTTTGCAAAGTATCTAGAAATTGCCCAAGTACTACTTGTGGGTAAGTGAAATGAAATGTGGTCTCTAGCTCATGTAACTCATGCCAGTCTTCACTGATTACTGTTTGCCTTGGGGACTTTACACATCCTACAAATGTGTGTATACAATACACAACTCCTGTTGTGTATTAGGGAACTGATCCTGAACATAATCTTGTAAAAAGGCTTCTTAAGAAGCAAAATGTGAATGGCCTTAGAAAGACAAGTAAAGAATTGAGTTGCAAAGAGACTGCTGTTGGTTTGCTGATCTCTAGGGTTTTAACATGCTTTTTTTCACAGGTCACTGATCTTGATGATGAAGTGGGGTCCCCAGCTGAAGAGTTTAAAGCCTTTGCAGCTGATTCTGGCATGAACAGGAGCCAATCAGAATACTGCAATGTTGGCACCAAGACATACCTAACCAACCATCCTGCCAAGAAGTTTGTGTTTGACTTCATGCGTGTGCTGATAATTGATAACTTATGCCTCACACCAGCCAGCAAACAGACTCCACTAGTAGATCTTCTTCTAGAGGTACAGTTTCTTTGGGAGTGTTTTTTTCATTTTTATTATTTGAACTTACTGTGACACTTTATTTCCTAAAATGTTTTCCTCTACTTACCTTTCAAAGTTAGAGTAATGATGACTCGGGATTCAGCAGAATCCTGTAAATTGTCATGGAATAAGAGGTCAGGCAGGGAAAAAGGAACACTAGTGTGCCATAAATAATAATTTGCTCACCTTTCATTAACAGCTTGGAAAAACTAAGAAAGCAAATGCAGAGGGTTTATCTCAACCTTGCTTTGACAGTGTTTTCTGGACTTCTCCATGCCCCTGCCCCCAGCATTTGTGTATATTGGTGACCATCTCAGGTGCTAGAGCTGCCAGTCTGCATGCTGGTTACCTGGCTTTCTTGTTGCTGTGCTGTGTTCCCCTGCATACCACAGCCCTACTACAGCTTTTGTTTGTGCTTTCCTTAACTTTCATTTGGCCAGTCAAATGACTCTGCTAGCTGCTGAGCATGCCATGTCAGGGTTTGATTTCTATTTTGTCCTCACTTTAGAGCAGCCATACTTGTTTTGTCATCTTAGCCAATATCTTTTTTGGTCTGGAAACACAGGTTTTGAATCATAACAGTTCAACAGTGCAGCGTGAGAAGTTGTAGTTTTCATCAAGTTTTGGTTTTATGAAGTATGCTTCATTTGTTAAACACCTTTCAGATAATGACAGCTGTGTTGACTTCATTGAAAATATAAAATCCCTGCAAGTCCCTACTACAGAAATAATAAGGCTTCTATTTTATTCGTATTAGACAGAAACAAGTGTCAGGACATATGGTGCCATATGCTATAAAAATTCACAAAATAACTGTGTTATCTTCCTGTATATTATCTTTTAAAGTTCGTGACACCTGCAGAAAGCATCCCTCTGTTAATGAGGAGGCAGGGAGTGAAAAGTTCAGTTTCTGTTTAGCTGCCTACACCTCTTTCAGATTATATATTTTGAAATGTTCAGCTCACATAAATTCACATTCTCCCTTAACCTGCCTGTTTGTTACCTCACCTGTGAGTTGCTGCCTCTCCCTGATTATTTTTTTTTTTTGATAGCTGTAGGAATGTTGTATATTTCCAAACAAACTTCCTGAGGCAGTTGGGCATGTCTTTGCTGTCACAAAGCAAAAAATGCTTTGTCAAAAGATGCAGTTGTACCCAAACATCAGGAAGCATATCTAAGGCCATCGTCATTTAGTTGCAGTTGGTTTACTGCTGTCGTAATCTGTTATCGCTCACTAGTGTTACTGGCTGCTTAGCATAAACAGAGAATCGGGTATGTACACACTGCTAAACTGTTATGGGGCGAGACAAAGCAGGTTGATTTAATCTTGTATTGCTTTCTAGGACAGTTTAAATGGATCATTCGGTTAGGTATGGTTATGTATGCATTGAACGACACAAGGTGATAAAGTCATTTTCGCCTTTAAAGTGCAAAGGAAATTAGAAAGGTTTAGCACATCCATCTATTATATTACTGTACCAGGGCTTCTGTAGTAATATGCAGAACCCCTTGTAGGATTGATGATACACTTACGTGTTTGATCTGTCCCACTTGTCTTTACTGAAGGAGGTGATTCTGTGAACTGAGATCATCACAACTTAACCTTATGTTTAGTTAGATTTGTGCACCTTTTCAGAATGTGTTCTTTTCCAGTTCCTGTTACAGCAGAAGGCAAATTTACTGGATTTAAATAGGAATAATACCTACTCTGTAAGACTGCATACAGCCAATGTATACTTGACGTGCATTCTTAAATTTTTAGATGAAGCCAAGACTTATTTATTGAGACAGACTCGTAAAAGAAAAAAAAACAGTTCCTGAGAGCTGAGAGAAGAGACATTCAGCTAGAACACTCTCCTCCTCCCTCTTTTCCGCACTCAGTGATATTCATTTCTTAATGTTGTATTTCTATTATCAGGCTTCTCCTGAAAGATCAACACGAACACAGCAGAAAGAGTTTCAGACATACGTTTTGGATGGAGTGATGGACCACTTACTTGCAGCTGATGTTTTATTGGGTAATATAGCAAAGTTTAATTATCAATCTATGGATTTGAGAAAAAGGGTTTTGAATATTTAACTTTTTTTTATTCGCGTTCTGTGACTGTCTTTTATGTCTTTTTCTGTTTTTTTCCCCTGCCCTTTCCTTTCCTTGGTGTAATGGTGTAAATGGTGTTGCTGTGCTTGCATGTTCCCTCACTATGTTGATTGTGCCGAAGCCGTAAAATAGCTTATTCAAAAGAACTATATGGCATGAATCTTTTGGGTATATAAGCCAGACAAATTTCAGTCACATCAAAAAGACCTGAAACTGAATCTTGCATCATCTCTCTTGTCCTTCTTGTCTTAGTAGATGAACTGGAACTACAGTCCATTTATCACGGGTGGGACATCCATTTGTAAAAGTTTGCTTTGTTTCTGTTTCCTTTTACTGTAATTTTATTATGAATGCAGCACCCCAGAAAAAGCCTCTGTGATTAGCACTCCATTGATCCAGTTAATAAATGGACAGGAGGAGAATTAGAAGCTTGTAACCTGGATGTCAGTAGGGTAGGCTGTCCCACCAGAGCATGGGTTTAGATGATTGTGAAGGTGGCCTGTAGGAATATCACTGCTACAGTGCCCAATCTGATTTCATGGTGGCCTGCTGGACTTCCCAGGAGCTCTGTCTGCTCTGTCTCCATCCTAAATGTCATTGGATGGCATGCATTTCTGTTCAAAAGTGCTTGTAAGGCTCCCCCTTTCTTGCCACAGCAACAATTTGTTTTTCTGTGGGTGCAGTGCATTTATAAAATAAATCCAGAATCACGTTACATGAAGCTTTGGGTCAGGTTCTTCAAAGAGTCTCCTGCCCTTAGAAGTACATCTGTGCAGCTCAGGAACAGGACTTTAGTTTCCCCAGTCATGTGTTCTTCGAGGTTTTGCCAACTTCCTCCACATGTGATACTATCAGTTGGCTTACGTGCAGATGAGGCAACAAGTGAATAAGTGTAGATGAACTTCCAACAAAATCAACACCACTGATCGTTTGAGGGTTTTGTTTGGTTGTTTGGGGGTTTTGGGTGTTTTGAAAAGTGCAAGTGCTTCCATAAAGCTTCTCTTAATATAGCTGGACTGACATTTATGTATGTGCAGACATACGCAGCTGATGCCTATTGACTTAGTTTTATTGAGCGAAGCACCATGAGGGAGAAGTGATGCCAGCTGATACCACTTGTCATCTCAAGGTGGTTTACAAGGTTCTTTTATTTTTGAAAGAGTAGAAGTATAATTTAAAAAAGCTACAGGTGGTTCTGCACACATGGAGCTCCAGTTGAAAAGGAGGACCAGAGATAAATATGATGCCTCAGGATCATAGGAGTACTGTTTCTTCTAGACTCTTCCTGCCCCAGCCCCCACTTTCTTAGTCTTTGTCACTGTTGATTTCAAATGTTTGCTTACCATCAAAGATCCTTGTAGGAAAGCTGTGAGTGAGGTTTTAGCTTTTTCTCTGACTGAGTCTTCTTCTGATTTACAGAATTCTAGAAAGCACAGACTAAGGTGAATGTATTTATGCAGATGTGGGGTTTTGATAAATGCAGAAAACTTTGGGTTTTTTCGTTACCTAGGTGAAGATGCATCTCTGCCTATAACGAGTGGAGGAAGCTACCAAGTGCTGGTGAACAATGTGTTTTATTTTACACAGCGTGTGGTAGATAAGCTTTGGCAGGGCATGTTCAACAAAGAATCCAAACTTCTTGTGGAATTCATAATCCAGCTCATTGCTCAGGTAACAGTGTTCTTCTATTAGCCTGCTTGCAGAAACATTTTTGCGGGTTACGTTAAAGCCCATCGAATGATGTCACTAAGTAACCCATTAGTGACACAGGTCAGCACAGCAGCATGCTTTTGTTCCCCAGGTTTTCTCTCTCTTTACTGAGCTTTCCTAGCTCATCTTGTCAGTGTGGAGTGCTTTAATATGGGGCCGTTGAGTAGAAACTGATTTCACATGATACTATTTATTTTATTTTATTTTATTTTATTTTTTTTAGAAATTCCCCCAGATAAACAACAAAATTTACCTCACATAAATTTTGGGAAGCTTCCTAGATTTACCTTGACATTTTTGGGAAGCTTCCTCATGCACTTTTATTGGAGATTATTAGAAGACTCTTATTGTTAAAAATCAGCAGTATCTTTATAGATGTTAAAATTCTAAGTGTATCATCATTAATTAATGTCATTTTAGTCCTTGAAATTCATGGAATTGTTGACACTTTTAGTAAAATACCGATTTTGAAAAATGAGCATGGGTCAATTCAGGGGAAGATTGTGTGCCAGTAAATTGATTTTCTGCTACTGTCTGATCATGGTTTTTTACTTCACATCAGTCAAAAAGAAGATCTCAGGGACTATCACTGGATGCTATTTATCACTGCCTGAACAGGACCATCTTGTATCAGTTCTCAAGGGCACACAAAACTGTTCCTCAGCAAGTGGCTCTCCTTGATTCCCTAAGGGTCCTTACTGTGAACAGAAACTTAATTTTGGGACCTGGAAATCATGATCAAGAGTTCATCAGCTGCCTAGCTCACTGCTTGATTAATCTGCATGTGGGAAGGTAAGTATCTTAGACAGAAGGTCATTCCAGAACCAGGGCTGTGAAGTATTAAAATGACCTGTTCTCTCTAAGCAGTGACACTCACCTTGTAAGTCAGCAAATTCTGTGTAACTGTTTATAATTTTCCAGCCAGTGAGATGCAAGCAAGCTTAAATGATTCATTTTGAAAAAGAATTATGTTTGAAGAGCCCAGGTATAGAGAACATTGTAACCTACTTTTACAGAGGTATTTTAAAATACTGTCACAAGTGCTTACCTAACCATTTTGTTGTTATGCTTTGATAATTTGAAGTGTTTTCAAGGTAGAAAGAAACACTCGTGCTAAGTAATTAATATTTGAAGGTACCTGTCACTAGATTTATTGTCTATTGAATCATTTCATACAAATTCCATATCTTAGTACTTGGCTATATAACACTGGAGTAAGTCCAGTCAGGCTTTAAATCAGATGCCCATGACAAATGCTGTAGGCACCCATTTTCCTGCATTGCTGCAAACCTGCCTGGCATTTCATTTTCTCTTTCCAAAAAGTTGTACAACTTGTGTTTCATCCAAAGACACTTGGGAAGCATCAGCAGCAGAAACCCTAATGTTTTCCATTTGTGGCCTCATCTGTTTTGCATTTCTTCAAATATTGCTATCTTCCTCTAGTGACGTCAGTGTCCGTGGCATGTCATTTTTCATAAACCTTCAGTGCAGCTTGTGACTGCAGATGATCAGAACCTAAGTGGACAGAAATGAAGATACGTTGCTGTAGTAGCACATATTAATCTTTGTGATACTGTCACAGGGAACCAAATGCTTTAGCTTGTTGGGTTTTTTTTTTTCTAGTCGTTAATTCATTGTGTATTTGTAGCAACGTCGATGGGTTTGGATTGGAAGCAGAAGCCAGGATGACAACTTGGCACATTATGATTCCCTCTGATATAGAACCAGATGGAGTCTACAATCAAGATGTCAGCGAAGGTAATCAGAGAGTGGCAAAGTCACAGATGTCTCCTAATGCCACTTCTGTATTGTCATCACTAATCTTCTACCCCAGTTACTCTTAGGGCTGTGTGTGGGGGTGTGTGGGGGTGTGTGTGTGTATAAAAATACCTAAAAAATAGATGAAAAAACACTTAGAAATGCCAAGACAGACATATCCAGGGTAAGTTACTGTTTTGTTAAAATAGCAAGAGCTCTTCATTGTATTCTGGACATATACTAGAATTATAAATACTGCTTTATATGCACTGAGTTAAATGCAGTAGGAATGGTTCATTTTAAGTGTGCACCATAGTTTTGTATCAGCTGGGTCTTACATGAGCATAGGTAAGAACTCATTGGTATAGGCTCTAAAATTATTATTTAGTGACAACCTCAGGATCTCTCACTCAAAGGAAATTTATGAACTAGCTGTGGAATAAAGGATTCGGTGATGATTTTTTTTTTTTTCTTACATGTATATACGCAATACTTATTCCAGTTGTGTACTTTATGCACACAATCATATGTAAAAATATTAAAGCATAATGTATATGTGGAATTATGTATGTGTTTATAGCCATACTTCTGTAAGATTTTTTTGAATCTTACGTCATTAATAAATGGATGCAGGAGAAGAATCACAACTAATCAGAGGTGGTGTTTCAGATTCACAGAGGAAAAAATAGCCAAAATTAACTATTAGATACTTTCTGATAGGATATAAATGGCAAAAAAGACAGTCTGGCCAGAGGCATTTCACAAGTTGTGCAGGAGTGGAAGATCCTGGAGTGTAACTGCAGAAGTTTAGTTCACTACTGTAAAAATACCAATTCTGTAAGCACTGTAGAGAGCTTGCTGTTTGTGATCTTGTACCTATACAGGTCGCCAACTTCTTTTAAAAGCCATAAACAGAGTGTGGACAGAGCTGATCCATAGTAAAAAACAGGTTTTAGAGGAAGTTTTCAAAGTGACGCTACCTGTCAACGATCGTGGCCAAGTGGATATAACTGTTGCAAGACCTTTCATTGAGGAAGCAAGTTTAAAGTGTTGGCAAAATCATTTGGGTGAGTGTAACTGAGGATTTATCTGTCCTGAATGATAGATTTCCCTGAAGTGAACCGTATGCACTGGACATTTTAATATAGGCTTAGCTTTTGGGCAGCAGTAAGTACTTTAAACTGTCACCATTTAACATGTCTCATTTAGAAACTGTACCATCTATAGGATATACTTACACTCCACTGCACACAGGGCCTTTATCCTGCTTTTGTAAGTCAGACACACGATGCTCCAAAGACCTTATGGGTAAGATTGCTCAGCTTTGGCTGCTCAGTAGCTTTGGTGTGTGGATTACTGTTCCCTTTTGGATATCCTCTGTCATCTGCAGACAAGTAAAATGACTCTTCCCATAGACTAGGCTATGGTGGACCTGCTTGAAAACCTGCAGCTAGGCTTGTGTTTCATTGAATCCTTCCAGCCATTGAGCAAATAGATGTATCGGGTTTTCTGGGCAATTCTTCTGGCATTGTGCTCCCTTATCTCTTTGGCTCTGTAACTAACCTGACGCTTCAGTAGTTTAGAGGGGAGGTAAAAAAGCAAACAAAACCAGAGACCTGAAAGGCCAGATCTTGCTCGTTTAAAAACCAAAACAAACTTGAAACACTCTCTAACTGGACTGGCAACTGTTGGACTACTTTGGCCTGCTGTAATTTCCATCTGAATATCTGAATTCGACATTTCTGGGCTTGTAGTACCTTGTCCCTGTAGTCTAGAGAGAATTAAGCGTCTCTGGCTGAAGTTCCACCACATCTAGGGTCTTGCTGTGGTATGTTCCGGGTTCCTACTCCAAAGCTGTAGTTACAGCTAAGCAGTGACTGTCCTCACTTCAGGTTTTGGCTTCCACAGAAGCTGCAGTTCTGTGCTAAAGATGCTAAATAGCATATTGTAGATTACAGTGATGGGGTCATTTAGCTCCTTCCCATGAACACTTGGATTGGGGTGACCTGTGTTGCCATTCTCAGGATTGGATGTGCCAGGCAGGGAGGGGGACCCCTCGTGATCAGGTCTGGGTGCAGCCTGCAAACTCTCAGTCTGGTGATACAATTGGAAATGTGTGACTGAGCAGTCTTTCTCCAGCAGCAGTGATACTGTGACTTCTTGGCTGGGAAGTCTCTTCAGCATAGGAAGCAGCTTTGCAGGAAAAGGACCTGGGAATCCAGGTGGACAACAAGTTAAGCACAAGTTAGCTCTGTGCAAAGAAGGCCAGCTGTTGCTGGACTGAATTAGTGAGAGTTTAGACAGCAGGTAATAAAATTCCATAGATGTGATTCCTTTGATGATTACACAGCTCTAAAGTAATTGAGCTTAACCTGGATGTACAGAAAGCATTTTTCAAAGCTTGGAATACTTGTTTTTGTGGTCTCTGTATTTCTGGATATGTAGATGTGTTATCCCTGGCTGATACTTGCTCATGTTTCCAGTATCTCCCTTACAGTCAGTATATATGCAGAAATGTTTTGAATAGAGTGAAAGATCTTAGGAGAAATTATTGCTATAAGAAAGTAGTGGTGGTTTTAAAAGAAGAAGAAAGCTCAGAGGTGGAGTTAATTAAAGAAACAGTGAGAAATGTGAGCATGTACTTTCTAAATCAAAGGTAACTGACATACAGGACAGTCCATTAGCTGAATATCGGGAGAACGTTAAACTCTTAAGAGAGTTGGACTAAGCTGTGGGGTTTTTTTATTTTTAACCTTCCATTTTAGAGTAAGCATACTAGTCTTGTTGGACTGGACTATCAACTGGGATGGCTGTACGTGCACAAAAAGGTGCAGTAGCCTCTCTGTTCAACGTGGCATATTTTGCTTCCAGATTGGTTAGTGGGGTCGTGTTGTAGCTCCTTTTTGGGTAGAAGTATGGGCTCAGCTGCATTTTTTTCCGCTAGTTTCTACTGTTTATAACATAAATTATATAAATTCTGTTATCTTTGTAACTGTTTTGAGAAAAAAATATTTCTCCAGACGCTGTCTCCCTTCTTTGGAACGCCCATTTGTTCTTTAAGTGATGTAAATCAACAAAAACGAAGTTCGCAGGGGTAGAGGGGAGGCTAGGTGATGGTTTTGTTATACATAGCTGTTTTCATCTCTTCAAACGAGGACAGAATTTATAGCTCATGGACCCTCATCTTGATAATCCATCAAAGGAGTAATGAATCTGTTGTGCTTCATTTCAAAATGCAAGCAATTCCCATATTTCACCTGCAGATCTTTCCTCATACAAGTCGTGAATGTTTGACATGTATGTGAGGGCTGCTGGGCACTCTTAAAACAAATAAATAACTACACAAAACCCCCAAACAACCACCCCACCCACGCAATTCCTCTAATTCCCCAAACATCTACCTTTTTAAAGCGGCAGAAAAGGTTATTCTATTAATAGTATATGTGTGTATATAATGGAGGGAGTTAAAAAAAAAAATCCCCTAAAAAATGCTCCCAACACTTTCTCTTTGTTTTTCAGCTCATGAGAAGAAATGCATCAGTAGAGGGGAGGCTTTGGTTCCAACCACACAGTCCAAACTTTCACGAGTTAGCAGTGGGTTTGGTCTCTCTAAATTAACTGGTTCGAGGAGAAACCGCAAGGAGAGCGGGCTCCATAAACACAACCTCTCTACACAGGTAATTTCTGTCGATTAATAACACGCAGGCTAAAATCCAGCAAGGTATGTTCAGGGTTTATGGTAAATATCCCAGTGTAAGGAATCCTGTGGAGTGCTTGGTTTTCTTTCCCCTTTTGGAATAGCCAGGCTGGGCATCTTGCTTGTGTGAGTCCTAATCTAGTAGATGCAGCTGCGTATCTGTAACATTAAGCCAAGCATTAAACTCTTCAATGTTGGTGAGAGTGCTCAGTTGCTTTATTGCTTTGCTAGTCTGGGTCTTAAATTCAGTTTGCAATACTGCTCTGAAATGGAAGCTGTGAGATAGATGTTTGTCCTTTTTTCTATTCTGCCCCCAAGTTTATGTGGTTTAGGAAGATCCCTATATAAGCATGCATGTATCATAACTAAACAAATGCTGCTTTGCACAGTTTTTATTGTACTACAGAGAAGAATTCAGCAAAACCATCTGTGATAGTAGAACTGGATGCGCACTTTACAAACCTGCTTGCTTAATTAAAAAAAAGGTTAGACCAGAATAGCACTGCAATGATGCTCTCAGTAGGACAGTACCTGGTGGGTCATTGCAGGGAGTCAGTATCAAGTATTTGAGGCACTGAAAACAAAGGAAAGAGAGGAGTCTGAAAGTTTAGGAGGATTAATTTCTTACTGTATTTAGCACTTGAAACACTGGGGACATGTTGTGTCAAGGAGGGCAGGTGTATTCCTGCCGCAAGGAAATGTGTAGCTCCTGTTGATTTAATCAGGAGTTTGTCCCCTGTGGAAAAAAAAAATTAATGTTGCCAGTTCTCTTTCTGATCTGAAAACTAATTTGGTATCTTTGATAAAATAAAGAATTCTCATTGCTCTCAGTCCTTTTCCTGGTGAGCAGGCATACACACTAAAACAAACAGTAAGAAACTCATAAACTGAGCTGACAGGAGCGGTTGCTGGCTGTATCAGTAGAGGGGGCAATAACTAAAAACAGAGATACTGTAGTACAGAGTTGAGGATTTCCGACAAACTAGGCAGCATCCATAAAATATTACTTAAAAGGAAATAGGCAAAAGTAGTAATATTTGTCAGTGCCAATCTTTGGCGGTTTGGGAATGTTCTGAATGTTAGTTAAAATATTTTTCAAATGATTGCCAGTTTCTTCTAAAGGATATTTCTATATATGCATTTACTGCCTTTAAAAATAAAACAAGAAGAAAATAGCAAAAAACCCCAAAACCTTAAATACCGTTGCATGCAGTAGTTTGAAATTCATCATCTAAGTAATTGATTTCTTAGAAAAAATATCCATTGTGAGCACAGTTAGCAAGGTGATGTATTCATAGGCTTTTCATTCAAACAAAATCTTCTTTTATAAAGTGTCATTCTGTCTGTCCTCTTACCTTTGTATTAGGAGATTTCCCAGTGGATGTTTACTCACATTGCAGTGGTTCGGGACCTGGTTGATATGCAGTATAAGGAATACCAGGAGGTATGATTCAATGATTTAATTACACGACACTGATATTTTGACCTGTTAGGTATACCAGTCCCATTTCTCAATATGGGGCTTGTAAAATATTGGACTGTCATTGGTGAAATGCTTGAATGTGTAGATACATTTTGGTTGTGGATATGAAAACTCTTCTAGCAATGTTACATGTTAAATCTTAATTTTTTTCCAAGAAGCTTAGGTAGTCTTTCCTTAGAAGTGTGGTTTTTTTAAAAAAAGAGATTTGAAATATGCTAGAATATGCTGTCTTTCTAAAACATCATACAAAAACCTAAGAGAAGATGTGGAGAAGCATTGTGTACAAACTCTACTTCTATAGTAACACAAAGAAAATTTTATGATACCTTTCCCAAATCATGCAGAAATAAAAAGTGGCTGATATGTGCCTTCCAGAATGAAATCATTGCACCCTGCGGTTTCTTCCAAACATTCCCAAAGACCTTTGGTTCAAACTAGTTGCTGAGCTACATGCTATAAATCTTGAGAAATCAGCTTCCAAGAGATACAGATCATTGAAAGTGATTAGTTAAAAAAAAAACACCCGCCAAACTTTACTGCGTTTAATTTCCCTCTCCAGTGTAAATACAGCCAGGGAAAGCCCCCAACAGAATTTTTGTTTTCATTCTTAAAATCCTTTTTCAAAATGAGTGCATTAGCGTTAAATTTCTTTCATATTTTCCATTTAGAAATATGTTTAGTTAATGATACAAACCAAAAGCAAAACTTTCACCTCTTTTTTTACTTCCCCATTTTTTGTTGAGAAGATTACGATATGAAGCCTGCTTTCATGGTAACCAACACTGGAAATCTTATTAAGGTGTACTAGAAAATGCTACTAGAATTATGAATTATTTCACTTCTTTCTGTACTGTAGTAAAAATGTCTCTGTTCATATCAGAGACAGGTTTAAAAGCATCACTCCTGATGCATATACAAATGTCTTTGTATTCAGCGTCAGCAGAATGCGTTAAAATACGTGACAGAAGAGTGGTCTCAAATTGAATATGAGTTACTCCGAGAGAGAGGTTTGTGGGGTCCCCCCATTGGCTCCCATCTTGACAAGTGGATGTTGGAGATGACTGAGGGTCCCTGCAGAATGAGGAAAAAGATGGTGCGAAATGACATGTTTTATATTCAGTATCCCTACATGCCTGAAGCCGAGCAAGAAACAAACTTGCTGGTAAGTAGTCAAGATTTTGGGATGAGTAATTTTATGCCCTGTTGTAAAATCCATATTTTTTTAATAAGGTTTTCTTAAGAAACTTACCTTACTCTGTTGGTATTACCTGCTATTTTGTCTGTATGTCCTGAATTGTTGATAAGGTCTGGTTGTTCCTCATAGTATATTTAGGGAAGGGACGGCATCTCTCAGCTGAAAACTAAGTGAACCAGAAGACTAACAATTGCAGCATCAGATGAGGTGTGGTTGCATCAGCTAAGTGATCATGCCACTGAACAGCAGAGGCATCTTCACAAGCCCCTGGAGGCTGACAAGTACCATAACTGTGGGAGGTTTCAGCCTGAGTTCTTGGCCTTATGCTAGATAACATGGTAAAAGTGATCTAAAAAAAAAGAAAAGAAAGAAGAAACCAGACAGGCTATGGGCCTTGGTTTGGGTGCATTTCTGAAATTAAATGTGCTTTCACAGCCCATGAATGTGAACGTGGGCTGTGTAGCAGTATTGCACGTGGCCTTTGGAAGCTTGGCAGTTAGTTCCTGTTAGTTTTGGAACACCATTTTTATGATATGGAGCAGTCTTTATTGTGTCCCTTTAGGCATGCATATATGCATGCAGAGTTTTTTTCCTCGAATTAAGCTTAAGTGTCAAAGTACTTAAAGCAAGCAAACAAAAATTAGCATTCAACCATTTTTAAACCATTAGGTGTATTTGTCTGCTTGCAGCCTGATACACACTAGCTGTAGTGACAGTCTAATTCACCCAGAGTGGAGAACATGCCATCATACATTCTTTTCAAAAGTGTTCTTTTTCTGATGCTTATATAATTGATGCCCTGTTTTCAGTCTGACTTCTCAAGCAGACTTCCTGAGACATCTGATGATACCATTCCTCAAAAGGTAAAGAAACAAGTACACGGACTGAAAGAATGTAAAATAAATACAACTTTTTTTCCTCCTGCATGTTAGGCAACCTTAACAAGGCTTCTACGTTTGGCTTTCGACTTGCTCTTTCAGTAAATACTTCCAGGCCTAAAGGTTTTTTCAAGTAATCACATTAAAAGATGTTACTGTGCTATCCTCAACCTTCACTTAATAAAACTTTCTGTAGATCTTGCCTTCTTTGCTGCACACTAACAGGCTGTGTTGGGCTGTGCTATCACTGTTCTCACTGTGTGAAGTGTTGTGGCTTTGGGATTTCAACTAATGGTCAGTGGAACATGTTTAGTAATGGGCAGCACGATGACTGGGAAGCACTTACTGGGAAAGTAAGTGTTTCTTTCTAAGAGAGGATCTGGTAAGCAGTTCTCCCTTTTAGCCGTAATGGACTGTAACAGGCCTACTACTTAGAGCCCAGGTTAATTTTGTCTTAGCTGACTCTTCTCCTCCTTTTTACTATTAATAAAATACATTTGTTTAAAAAAGATGAATCCTGCCTTGAAAACAACAGACTCGTTTGGAAGTGGCTGCTGTGCAAGCATTTCAGTATTGTGCTGCTTCTGCTAATTACATTCACAGTCTTGCCCATCACTAAGTACAATGTGTAATGTGCGTGCACTCATTTTGAGTTACATTCAACAGACTAACAGATACATATGAAAGTAATCCTATTATACAGAGTATCTAATAGAAATTGTTACTGTTTTCCTTTCTTCATGCTAGCAGTGCTAGTTAGGATTTCTCTTTGTAGGTTTTAAGTTTTTTCCACAGAGGTTTTAAGCATCATCTGGGTGGCATTTTTGTGGTGATGAGTGAAGACTTAATTGAACATAAGTAAACAAATTAGATCAGTACCTTAAATTTCTGGGGGCAGCCAATTTGACCTGAAACAATAAATCTCTGTGTTGCTGATCTTAATCTCTTTATCATCCCAAGCATCCACTTGTAAGAAAACTAAGCTTGATTTTTTGGGGGGTCATTTACTTTCCCACTATACTATCATACAGATGAACACCAAAAAAAGGTAAAAAAATCACATTTTATATATTTCCAGTTATTACTGCAAAAGTGGACAAGGAAAAATCTTGACGGAAATAGCAATGATATTCTGCAATTTACATAATGTAAAGCATTTAACTGGATTAATAATAATAATAATTTGTAATTATCCCAATCTAATTTTGAGATTCATGGGAAATAATGCTACAGAACACACAAAAAACCCCTATTTGTGGTGGAGAACTGAACACATTCACAAAGCTTTCTAAAGTTTGAGTGTGATGTTAAATAGTAGTCAGAGAAGAAAGTTTTCAGCTGTAGTATAAAATCCATGGGGTTTTCATCCATCCATACGCATCAGTGTGTTTTAATTTTGGAAAGGCTCTTTAATACCTCTTTGATTTTCACCTGTATCTCCCGTGATCATTCAGATATATTTATTGTCCTCATTTAGTTTTCTATTTTGAATGTTATCTCCATAATCAAGGGAGGAACGTAAGAATTAGCTTATGGTAAGGGATGGAGTGGACAAAGGAGAGAAAAAACCCACCAACCAACTACCAAAGAACTCACAAAAAACCCTCAACAAAACCAACCCCAAACAAAACAAAATACACAAAACCCCCCAAACTAAAAAACCGCCACACCACCAGGGTTTCATAATCCATTGTCACCCAAAGGTACAAATGGTGCTCAAGGAATTACTTTGTTTAAATGGATACTTCTGTGCTGGTCTCCTGCCCACAAACTGTCAGAATCTTTACTAAAAAAAGAAGTGACTTGAATTAGTGAAGACTTTCCAAGCCTTGAAGCTGGTCCCTGGCTGCTTTTAGTTCATACCAACTTCCACACATCTGTATCATTCCCTGAAGCAATTTTTTGTTCAAACTATTGCCCAGCAAAGAAATCAGCTGGCTAATGAATAAGCTGTGTATGTTGTAGGGAGTTATGAAAGTTGATAAAATGGCCATCTGATCTATCAATCTTAAGCACAAGTATCCTGGCCTTTTGTGACAGTTCATAACATACTGGCCATGCTTCTGATTTTCCAGGTTTAGGTTTGTCTGCAGGCTTTTCTGCAAGCCCCTTATTACTTGAGTGGCTGAATAGCTCCCTTGCAAATAGCTGATGGATTAGATCTGCTGATGAGTGTCTGTTTCTGTATGTGTTGGTGTATGACTGAGCACGCACAAAACACTTGATGGGCATGCACTGTGCTGCACACAGTATTCCTGAAACACGTTCACTAAAGTGACTGAGGAGCTGACTGACCAAGCATTTTCTTCAATTATTTCTAAGAAACCTGCTCGTTACCGAAGAGCTGTAAGTTATGACAGTAAGGAGTACTATATGCGCCTGGCTTCTGGAAACCCTGCAGTATTTCAGGATGCTATAGAAGAGAATACAGTGGGTGAAACCACTCAGCAGGAGCCAGAACATGGGGAGGACACTATTGCAAGAGTCAAAGGTTAGATTGTTTTGTTCAGAACTGTTTTCTTTAAATTTATCTGCATTTATATCTTTTCATTCATTTGCATTAAGATAAGCTTAAGGGTCCTGTAGGACTTTTGTTTTTCTGTCTTAGCATTGGATCAGTAATTTCAAAGTTCAATAGGTTTTTGCGAAGTGAATTTTTTTGTGTCAGGTTTTTATTTATCTATCTCTGTTATTCCCCAGGCCTGGTAAAACCCCCCCTGAAACGGTCTCGCTCTGCTCCTGACGGAGGAGATGATGAGAACCAGGACCAATCACAGGATCAAATTGTTGAGGGGAGTTCAATTGATGAAGAGGAGAAGACTGACAATACAACTTTGCTTCGACTTCTCGAAGAAGGAGAGAAGGTACCGTGTACTTTTGAACACACCAAGCACTTACTGTATTGAAATTCCTGCATTACATACTGCAAGCATTAATAAATGTCCTAGATACCTTCCCTGATCTACAGCTGAATTTGTTTAGTATTTCGTCAGCTTCTTCCTTGAAATCAGGTGTGTGCTCTGGTTCAAAGAGATCCTGGGCCAAAACTCCTGTACTGGAAACATTCTTTTTCTTTCCTTCAGCCTGCTAGGGAAAAAAGAACCTGTCCTGAAATGAAAGCTACATGCTACATGCTTGGATTATTACCCTGTTGGCTTAATGAGTCCAGACAGAAAACATATGTTGCAAATATAAATGTTGAACTTGGCAGACTGTCTGTAATTAATTGTTCCCTTCACTGGAATGAAGAACCTTGATAAGTAGTAGTTTATTCCCAAGAAGAGTGTTGAATGACTGTGCTGTGTATTTGGTATTTCAGACTTTGTCTGTCTGAACTATACCAGTAAATACATTTGTCATCATAATCAAGTGGACTACAGGTTCTAAACTATGCTCAAAAAGCATGGTGTGAGTGGATAACTTGGTAAATATATAAGTCTTTCTCGTACAGAGGAGGCTTTATTTAACTCCCTTCCCAAACTGCTGTATCACAAGTGTTGGGTATATCTCTGATTAAGGGGGAAAACAGCAGAATTTTTGCCATATCTGCAAGGGATAACAGTAGTGTCTGGGGCTTGTTCTAACAAAGCAATGATCTAAGCTTGTTAACCTGCTTTTTGCTCAGAGTCTGCTTTTCGTTACAGATTCAGCACATGTACCGCTGTGCTCGGGTCCAGGGCCTGGACACCAGTGAAGGGTTGCTGCTCTTTGGGAAAGAGCACTTCTATGTCATTGATGGATTTACCATGACAGCCACCAGAGAAATACGGGATATTGAGACACTGCCTCCAAAGTGAGTAGATTAGTGGTGAGATTCCTCAATTCTTGATAGCTGAACAAGAAGTATTTAATAAGATTTTTGAGGAGTCAACTCTAAAACAATGTCAGATTCAGAAAGACCTCAGGAGCAGTTTCCTCTGTGCTCACAAATTGCTCAGTGTAGTATGGTATATTGTGAAAATCAGCTGTTTCTGTAACTGGACTCTCATATGAATTAAGAGAATTTTCTAATTTATCGTCTTTTTATCACTTCTCTCTCCCTGTTTATGCTCATTTACAGGATGCACGAGCCAATTATACCTAGGGGAGCAAGGCAAGGTCCAAGTCAACTTAAAAGAACATGCAGCATTTTTGCATATGAAGATATCAAGGAAGTACATAAAAGGAGATACCTTTTGCAGGTAACACAGGCACTGTTTTTGGATTGAGGAGCCTATTCTGGAATTTTTTTATAATGTCATTTTTAAAAAGTAAAATAAATACATGACTGATCAGTATTTGGAAAGTGAAGCTATTACCTGTGTTTCACTATTTGGAAAGTGAAGTTATTGCCTGTCTTTAGGTGCTGAAATTGGGCATCTTTGTTGGAACATTTGGCTTACTATGGTGTAGTTCTGTTTGCCTGTATTAGTGAATTTTAGTGGACCAAAAATAAAACATCTGGCTGTGCTGAGCAAAGTCTGCTTCACCGTAATGTGGTGTCATATATATATGTGTATATGTATAGTATAACTACACTAGTCTGTGCCTGACCTTCAGAGGTGATGAGCAAATGTGTTAGTGTTGACATGGGTTTGTCCTCTGTTTTCAGCCAATTGCAATTGAAGTTTTCTCAGGAGATGGACGGAACTATCTTCTAGCTTTCCAAAAAGGGGTTAGAAACAAAGTTTATCAAAGGTATTGTAAAATAAGGTAGAACATTTTAATCCAAATATTTCCAAATGTCTGTGTGGAGCCATATGTGAGCCTTACAGTGACCTAACAACCAGAAGCAGATTGCAAGAGTGATGGGTGTTGGGCCGTGGATAACCCTGATAGTAACTTGATGCTGTGCAAAAGAACCACTAGGAAGCACTAATGCCTGTGTGTGAAACTTGTGATATGCATTCAGTGAGAAAAGGGTCATTCCAATTTTGCTGAAGATGTTATGTAGCTGCTCAAAACGAAGTCTGTAACTGTACTAAATGCACGCTGTTTCTAGGGAGAAGACATACCAAGGTCAGAAACTCTAATCTTAATCTCTTTTTAACTGCTGATGCAGGTTTTTGGCTGTGGTGCCATCTCTAACTGACAGTTCAGAGTCAGTGTCTGGGCAGAGACCAAACACCAGCGTAGAGCAAGGGTAGGTGATTCTGTTCCTCACAAGCTCTGTAGCTAATCAGTTTCAAATAAATGATGCTTGCATGAAGGTCGGGATTCACTAGAGTACTGCAACCTTGATGTAAAATTGGACATTACCAAAATAACTTAACTAGTGATGTGCTCCAGTTATTTTAAATGTACTAATATCATTAGCAGCATTGGTATATCTTCTTACTAATTAATATATACTATCAGGATTAACATTATTGGTATACAGATACATTCTGAAAGCAATTGGAGTGCCAAAGCCATTAGACATTTTCCTTGTCAGCAGTCTGTTAGATACGTTTGTACTTGCAGTGAACTGTGTAATTAATGTCCATGATTTTAACAGTATGTGTTTAGAAATAAAAAAAGACTTTGATAAATTAAGAAGGAACAAAGCCCCATTTTTCAAATTGTTAAAATTTACAAGTTTTGAGAATAAAACTTTGGATTGTCTTGTGAAGATGTAACCCAGATCTTACTGCTAAGTCAGAAAATGCAATTCCTTCTTCCCATTAGGTCTGGCTTGCTTAGCACTTTAGTGGGAGAAAAATCTGTTACTCAAAGATGGGAAGTAAGTATGAAAATTTTGGGGATTTTTTTTTTAACTAAATTCCACGTTTTGTAGTGATACGTAATTAATGAGGGCACATAAGCTGCATCCTCCTAATCAAACAGGTGGTATATACTACTATAGAAAGTGTATCTCAATGTTTTAGTTTGTAATATTTCATGATACCATCATCAAATAGGAAATTGTTATACCATTGAAATTACAAGGTGGGGGGCAACTGTAGTAAAAATAGGGTGAGTGTTGTAATATTGAAATAAGTTTTGTATGTTTGGGGAGAGCTTAACACTTTGACAGTCTGGCAGTATAGACATTGGATTGTTGTAAAGCGAACACTTTACGGTGCTGTTATCTGTCTTCCTTAAGAGAGGAGAAATCAGTAACTTCCAGTACCTGATGCACTTAAACACTCTGGCGGGCAGATCCTATAATGATCTCATGCAGTACCCTGTCTTTCCCTGGATCCTTGCAGACTATGATTCAGAGGTAAATAAAATACCTTGTCAGCAATCTTTTATATGTTGGGAGTTTTTGCAGATATTATAGCTGGCTCATACTGCCTTGGTAAAACTGAGGCTTGTCTTTATCACCAGTTGTTTGATTTCGTCTATTTTGTAATGTTCCTCCTGCTTATCAGTGGGTAGGATATTAGAGATTCTCGGCTGTCCCATGCAGGCAGGTCCTTGCCTGCGCTGATTTTACAGCTGTTACTGGACTGTGCACAAGTGAGGGCTGGGATCAGTAGTTTGTTTTAAGACAGTTGCCTGTGTTACAACAGTTCCTGTAAGTCTTTGCATTAGCTTTCTACTGAATGTCCTGAAGGACATTATGCCCACAGAGAAAGCACGCTTGTCCAGAAGACTGTGGTAGGGGCTGCTGTGAAATCTGGCCCCATGGTGAAGAATTTACTTTTAAAAACGAAGAAACATCCTGTTAATGCTTTTGTGGGCAGCTGTTGCTACCAGCCAGACCATAACTTAAAATATTGTTAAGATGGCTGTTGAGTATTCAAGAACAGAATTAGAGGGAATTGTGGAACATGACAAAGAGAGCAGGGCAAAAATTATCTGGAGCCCATATGTGACTTAAAATAAGAAACACTGACTCTCTTAAGTCGGACTGAAGGACTGTTTTAAGCCTATCCAACATTGTACCTGCTGCATGTGTAGGAAACAAAGATGACAGCCTTAGAAGGTGTGTGGTGTTAGATATGGTAATCAGCAGTATAGAAAGGGTTTGTTTGGTTTTTGGTTTGGGGTGCTTTTGTTTTTATAAAATTGATGTCTGATTTATTTTTAAAGGAACTGGATCTTACAAATCCCAAGACATTCAGAAACCTTGCCAAGCCCATGGGAGCTCAAACAGAGGACAGGTTAACCCAGTACAAGAAGCGATACAAAGACTGGGAAGATCCCAATGGTAAGTAATGATCCATCCTGCAGGAAATGCAGAGGGACGTGTGCTTGTCACATGTCAGGAGGGACTCACAGATTTTTATATAATGGATCAAGAGGTCTGGATATGGATATGCAGAACTCTACCATGGTTTTTAGTGACTCTCCAACAAATACTAAGTTAGAGCAAAGGGGCATCGGTTTTCTTGCTGTGGTGTTTGTTTTAAATCCAAATGACGTATTTTGTTTATATGAAAAAATGAAGACAAAACAGTTGCATATTCAGAGCAGTTTGACATTGTCTAAAGGCTAGCATGGGCAGGCACATGAAGCACACAACCAGCTGTGTCTACTAAGTGTGAGCACTGCTGCAAGAAAATAAGTTGTACGAAAGCATGGGAATACTTCTGCACTAGCAGTACTCTAGCTTTTATCATTTATTATCTTAATGCATTTTTTTTTAGCTAAAAAAACCCCACTCAGAATGAGATGCAATTCAGTTACATATTCTTGATTTTAGAGCTTCCTTATATATTGAATATACAACTTGCGTGTTTGGCAAGGCAGCTATTACATGATACATTTCTTCTTGTGTACTTTTATTGAAGACACGAGCCTGTTTAACTACTGCAGTGCTGTTCTGTATCAAACAACAGCAGGTGGCAAAGACGTTCATTTCTAGAAATGGATCAGTATTCTCAAGGAGTACTTACGCAGACTTTTGGCCAGGAAATCAAGAAAGTAAAAGCTGTACAAAATCTGTAGCCAACAATTCTGAGACATATTTCTGCCCAAGCTTTTAATTCCACAGTAACCAATAAAGTTATAAATAAAGTGTTTCTTCGGCAGAAAAATTAACATAGCTGTGCTGCAACATTTCAGTTAGTTAAAATAAAAAAATTACAAACCATTCAGTATTGCTCTGCAGAAGCCCGTTGAATTAGGGCTACTGGACTGCAGCCAAAACTCAAGTGGTGGCTGTGAAAAACCATAAAGCTTTCAGATTCTTGAGAATGAAAATTACAAATTCCAATTTTAAGTGTGTCCAAGGTCATGGAGTAATTAAGATGCACCACTAATTAATTCTTTTTTTCAGTTAGTACTAATTCAGTCACCTAACTGCTTTATTTCTTCTATGTTTATGATTTTTAATCTTGTGCAGGGGAAACCCCAGCTTATCACTATGGGACCCACTATTCATCAGCCATGATAGTGGCTTCCTATCTTGTCCGGATGGAGCCTTTTACTCAGATTTTCCTACGATTACAGGTAAAAATTGCATCATCTCACTTTGTGTTTCTTTCCTGCTGTATATGAGAGACCTAAGTGAAAAATATGGTCAGTCAGCTTTGTTTTCATCAAATATGGTAGAAGAAATACTTCTAGCAGAGTTGTTATTGCCTGGGAGGTTTTTGATGTTTCTTTGTAAGTGATGTAATGGAATTCACACTTTTTTTTCCTGTAGCTTGGACATTTTTCTAAGTGTATGTAGAACAAAATATCAGCAAGCAAAAAACAAAGCAAGTTTTATTGTGAAAAATACTTTGCTCATCATGCTTTATTTTTCTGTTGTTGAAAGAATCATATGCCATTTGTTCAGTTCTGTGCTGGAGGTGTTGAAAGATTGTTATTTTAAACCAGTATGTCTATCCAAAGAGCCATTTTAGTACTGAGTGTTAAAATAAACGTTTGCAGAGCCTGGAATTGTTTGCCTGTTTGATGGATAAATGGGTTTTGTAACATTACATGTCAAGTATTTTCCTAGACAGAAGCCATCAGGCAAAAAAAAATGTGGTTCTCTGAAAAGACCAAACTTTGAAATAGGACTAGGTGACTCTCTTCTTAAAATTCTGTATATCTGTATCTCATTGCTATTTCTGTTTACTATCATTTGCACCAAAAAGTAATGCAGCTGTGTTTAAATCAGTTGTGTTAAAGGAAGAAACATGCTACATTCTATGGTAACTTTATTGGGCAGAGGTTGTTCTGATTTGCCACCTTGGCAAAATCTGCTGTGCTGAGAGATTGATGCTGATGTGCTTCTTGTTGTGTCCTGCAGGGCGGTCACTTTGACCTGGCTGACCGAATGTTTCACAGCGTACGGGAGGCTTGGTATTCAGCGTCAAAGCACAACATGGCAGACGTGAAGGAGCTCATTCCAGAGTTCTTCTACCTCCCTGAGTTCCTGCTCAATTCCAACAATTTTGACCTAGGTAGGCAGAAGGAGCTTGATAGTGTTGCTACAGGTGTAAGAGAAGTGGCAGACAGTCCAACACAAGAAAAGCGTCTTGTAATATGGGCAGAAAAAGGTCTGTTTAACTGCATGAGAAAATTATGAACGACTTGCACGTTTTGACATGAGAGCATAGGCAGGACTACTTCTGATATTTCCTGATACAACATGTTTATTCAGTATTAGATTTGAAAGTCTGAATGATTCAGAACTCATCTTTTAGTCAGGAAGAGCGTAGCTGGAATTCTTATTTCCTCTGTGATACCTCAGGTTTATTTTTTTACATTCATCAGACTTAGGATGTTTTCTCAAGCAGTAAGTGTTCATTTTATGCAGTTAATGCAAAGTTTGTTCTGAGAATTGCTGAACAAGTCGATGAAATACCCAAAAAGGATTTTTGTTTGGAGTGGTGTGTTTTAGTTGATTTTTGGGGTTTTTTTTCACCTGTTCGAAATCCACATATAAATCATGTTTTACTTGGGGTTTCTCTGGTTTGCATTTTTCTCCACATAACTTGCTACTCCATGATGGTGTTCACCATCTTTTTTGCGAATATTTTTATGCTTTACAAAATCTGTTTGACAGTCCTCACTTTTATTAAAGTATTCCTAAAGGTTTTGTTGAAATGTTGCAGTTAGCTTTTGTGAGAGTGATTATTCAACAGCAAATTTCATGTTTATGGGCCGTAGGGGATACATGTCCCTTAGGTTGTATGTCACTCTTAACAGTGGCAGTAAGCTTCTGTTTTCTGAGCTCTGTGCTGTGAATCTAATAGCAATAATAAAGATTAATCAAGTCGTAGGTTTTAATGGCCTCAAAACCTTTTTTCAAAATGTATTGTAAGAGATTCGGAAGCACAACCTGGCAAAAACAAAAGAACGCCCTGCAAAACCTCACCCAATTATATTTCATGCAGAAGGGTATGGCCATTACCTGAAAAATGCTGAGGTCTTGTCCACTCAGCATTGTATCTGATAATTGTGGACTGTGACCATCAGAGTTTAGAAATTCTTCATTGAGCATTTGGAACAACAGTAGGAAAGGTTTCGTTATGAACAACTGTCAAAAACTGTGTGATACTTTTGACTGTGTTATAATCTGTAGCAGTCCTGCTCGCCTTTCCCCAGATAAAAGAGACGAAGGTTCAGTCTGGTGAGGGAAGCATGTTTCTGTTGCAGCAATGTTCTTAGTACTTGTGTACCCTATAAAATTGGAAATTCATTGGTGTTTCTCTGAGCTAACAGGAAGTGTGGAACTGTCTCTTGGCAACAAGCAACAAAACAAGAATATAACTGGGAACAACAAATACACTTTTAGTAATCACAACATGTCACTGTTTAATGTTAAGAGTGGGAAAGGGGCTATCAGGACCCAGATCAATGTATGTGGCCAGATCGTGCCCAGGGGAATCACCAATATCCTTGGGTGTGAAGCCTGTTGGGAATGCCAGTTAGCTCTTTGCTGTTAGGATATGAATATTTAGCCTGTACTCTGTGATGTGTAGCCATTCTCATGGGTAAAACAATAATTCTGTTCTTTGGTACAGAAGGTTTGTATGGTGAAGAAAATAAATCCTGGGATGAAATACTGTTCCCCACCAAGGCTTCTCAGTGCACTTTGCTGTTACACTGTCTTGCACTGGGATTTATTTTCTTCAAAATACACTCTGTTGACATGCCATTGCTATATACATGCTAAACAGGTGCCAAATACAGGAAATTATGTCCTTTCTTAAATTTGGGCTAGCACATTTATTCCAGTTTTCCTCATAGAATAAGAACAAGGATATCTAAAAGAGATAAGAGAATTAACCTTGCTGTGCTGATTTTTCTGGGTACAAAATGGACAGCTGCTATGGTAGCAGTTCCCGGTTAGCAGGGTTGGCTGCTTATGTGCAAGCTAAACTAACATAACAAGATTCTGGTTGTGCAGTGGTTGCAGAAAGCTATTTTACTGGCTCTTGTTTTCATTAACTTTCACACACTGCAGTAGTGGGTCTGTCTTTCCCATGGCAGGGAGAGAAAAGCAGAAATTTACTTAAATAGAAGAATAAAGACAAAATATTGATGTTCCAAGAGCACTTGATGGGGAAACATAAAGGTTGTGAGTACAGACTGTGCATGGTAAAGTTGTGAAGGCTGAGGAGGCATAATCTAATTTATGCTTCTAGCTAGAAAGGTAATGTTTGTTTTGAAGAGCGGGTGCTGAAACACTGTCACATCTTCAAGTCTTAGAAAAGAATATTTTAATTCTTCCTCCTGCAAGCATGAGCAACTGAGGCAGATTTTTTCATGTTTTATTGCCTGACATTTAAAAATGACACAGTATTTTAAAGAAAAGACTGAAGTGGCTTGCTTTTCTTAAAGGAAAGGTGTTAGAATTTGATATATTTTAATGCTTTTTTCACCATTGTTGCAGTTCAGTTTCAATGCTTCTCTCCAATTGTTTTGTTTTCTTTTGTTCTTAATAGGTTGCAAACAAAATGGCACTAAACTTGGTGATGTAATACTACCCCCATGGGCAAAAGGAGATCCTCGTGAATTTATCAGAGTTCATCGGGAGGTAATTTGTAATTTAATAATGGCAACAGAAAACATCAGTTGGGACTTTGCACTGCATATTAATCTAAGCTCAAGTTGTGCAGTTACAGCTACTAGCCAGTCCGTGAATTCGGGGCTGATGGCTAATTGTTGCAAAGGTCTGTAGAACTGGTGTTTCCTCCCCTTCTTTTTTGGCTAGGGAGTACTTGAAGCAAGGCTTTATCAAAACATAACAAGGATATGTCGAAATATATTCTGCATTTTTCTTTGTGGCAGGTGTAGTAGACTCAACTGGTGATGGATACAGCTAGTTTTAATGCATGCCCTTTGAATTTCAGGCTCTGGAATGTGACTTTGTGAGTGCACATCTGCATGAGTGGATTGACTTGATCTTTGGCTATAAACAGCAAGGTCCTGCTGCAGTAGAAGCTGTAAATGTCTTTCATCATCTCTTCTATGAGGGGCAAGTGGACATATATAACATCAATGATCCATTAAAAGAGACAGCTACCATAGGATTCATTAATAACTTTGGACAGATACCAAAGCAGGTATACCCATCATATAATTCTTATTTTCCAGGTGACAGTCAAATTGAAATGTATCAATATAGAATGGGAAAGTTTTAAGAGTGAAACTACCTGGGAGTGTGTTCTATAAATATTCTTCCAATGATGTGAAATCACATTTCCATCATAAATGCAACAACAATCAACTTTGGGCTTTCCTTGATAATAGAAATGTCTTCTTTTTTTTCTTTTTCTTTCCTCTTTCCACCTTTAAAGTAAAGGCAAAGTGAGTCATGGTTCAACTCTAAAAATCAGCATCAAAAACAAAAAAGTATGTTCCCGCTGCAAAGTCAGAGGGGAGCAGTGAAAGTGCAACTTCAAACTGTTGCCTGGTGCTTAGGTATTTTAAGTTTCCCTGTAATGAAGGAATTTCTATAATAACTTATGATTCCTTTTTTTACACCGGTCTCTTGGCACTCTGTAGGGCTTGCCCACATCTTTTATTTGGAGAACGTGTTGGAAAAAACCTCAAAATTTAAATGAAGAAGACTGAATCTTGTAGGACAGCTATAGTTAAGGATTAGTATAGACATGGTTTTGGTGCAGCTTTAAAGTTTGTGTTCTCTTTGAGAGATTGCATTGAAGTATTAAATGCAATATTCGATCTAAAGTTTTACTGTGTGGATTATTAGTTTTTTGGGCAGATGGAGGGTTTCTCTCTCTCTCTCTCTCTCTCTCTCTCTCTCTCTCTCTCTCTTTCTCTCTCTCAGGCATTTCTTTAGGGTTTTTTTCCTGTCCAGTGAAACTTTTAGATGTCATTGGTGAATTTTTGCAGTCTAGATCTGGTGGAAACTCACAGATAACCTTCAGCAGTTCACTGGGAACCCAACCCATGTGCGGGAAACTAGACTACAGCAGCACATAACGTTCCAGGACAGCCACAGGATGTTTCCTGTGGGGACCCTCTAACAGCTGCCTGTGTCTCATTGCTTGGAAGGAAGGCTAAGAACTGCTCATCTATCCCCTGTGGTTGCTTTTTGCCATTTTTTTCCTTGCTCTCTCTCAATAATCTAGATATGTAGTGGGTGTAGGGCTTTATCCTCTAAAGCAATAACCAATCACTGCATTGTGATGAGAATCAGACATAGCTCAGCTAAAGCAGGTAAAGACTGGGGCTGAGAGCAGGGCGGTGGAAGAGCATTGCAGCTGATTTTGGACGTCTGCCTGAATCTTCAAATGCCTGTTAGGTACAGACCTGTGATGAGATCTACCAGAAACTGCATGATGCTTTGCTAGAGGAAATGGGCAGACTGCAATAAATTTGTGAAACTCAGACCTCCTTCCTTAAGTCATTTGTGGTGGTGAGTGCTCTTGGAGCACGTTTTTATGTAACCTTAGAGTTTTGCTGTGACCCTCTGTGACTTTCCCCAGGGGATCTACGGCAGGCTATCTCAGTGACGTGTCTGCTGTGCACTTTTTTACTTCTTTGTTGCATGGAGATGTAACATGAGGGCTACATCTTCTTTAACCCATCTCTTCCACTAGTAATGCACCTGGTGGTTCTGTTTCCCATGTTAAAAAGTTGTGCTGCAAAACATTTCAGAGCTGGTACTGCATTTGGAAGAGGGCCCTCGCAGGCTCTGTGAGGGTCCCAAGATGCCACAGCCTGGAAGGGCAAAGCAGAATTAGTAAGCCAGAGGAGAAGTCACTCAAAGGAGCAAAGAGGGTGGGTTGTTTTCTTGCTGGCATTGGCTTTTTTTGAGATCAGTTGTCCACGTGAACAGTATATGATGTGCCTTCTCCATATTCTCGTAGCCCAGCTAGATGGGAGGCATGTGGTAGCTCAGGGAGAGCTGTGGCACATAGGCCTGTTGTTACCCTTTGTACCCAGAGCGTAGGTGCAAGCGGTAGGAACATGTGTGCATGTTCCTAGCTCAACTGCCTCAGGCTTATGCATGTTTCTTCTGCTTTGGATAGGCAAACGTGTAACATCTCAAAGGGCTGTAAGGAAAATAACTTTGAGCCTTGGAATTTCAGTTTTCCTTTCAGTGCTGTAATAACCTTTCTGCAAAAGAGTAATCAAAATCTTACATACATTCAATGCTTATTAAATGTTACAGTACGTAGCACCTACCATCCAAGACGTTTATTATGAATTTATCACGTGATAAGCCATAGCGTGTGTCATTGATGAACATGACTTATTAGAAGTGATGATCAGCTTGTTTAACGCTATCTGAGATACCAGGAATGGTCACTGAAGCAGTAAAACTGAAATTCAATCACTCATAATGAAAAGCTAGGCAGAAGATAATCAGGTTTGAAGATGTGTTTCTTTTATATGGTTGTCGTATGCAGTCCAATTACATGCCCACCTATGCTGTTACTCTGTTCTTTGGTAGCCTGGCCGCCTCCAAGTGCGTGAGCTGCTGTTTGTGGGACACAGTTTGTTTCAAAGCCAAAAATTAGCTTTTGGTTTGGCCTAAGTTAGAGTTTAATACTGTGTTATGCGTCAACTTGGGGATTTTTGCTTGCTTTACTTCAACTGCTTTTGCAACTGGAGGTAGCTTTAAAAATACTTTGCTTATTATATCCTTGTTGGATTTCACATGATTTGTTGAAGTCTTACTGAAATAGTTGACATAAGTTAGTAGTGAATACTGAGAACAGTTAAGTACCATTTGCTAACCTGCAAAATTTTTAGAAGGTGAATTGGACATACTGGTGATCTTTTTAAGCTTGTGCTCTTGTAAACCTATAATTTTTGATGATAATCAATTTTTTTATGAACTTCAGCTCTTTAAAAAACCACACCCACCAAAGCGTGTTAGAAGCCGACTGAATGGGGAGGCTGTGGGAACCTCTGTGCCCCCTGGTTCCACAGGTGACAAGATTTTTTTCCATCATTTGGACAACTTGCGGCCATCCCTTGCCCCAGTGAAAGGTAAACTGTAAAACTGCAGTAATTATTCCTCTTTCTTTGCCAGAGCATTCAGAGTTTCAACGAGATCATCCTTTTCCATGTTTTGCTTGGTTCTAATATTCTTAATGCCTGTACTTTTGTGAGAAAAACAAATTTAAAATACCCTAAGCTGTAGGATTATGTTCTTAGCTACCTTAAAATGTACTTGGGAAGCACCACACCTGTGCTGGTTTAATATAAGTTTTTTAAAAGAGGGATAAAATTGGGCCCAAGCACCTCTTTAAAGTTTTAATTTAACAAACGATATTCAGGTTACATTGCTTTTGGACCTGCGATAGCCTCAATTTTTGTGATTTTTGTAGCAGAAGGATTCTTTATTATTCTTTTAGTGCCAAGAAATAGAAGTGTTGCCAGGAAAGGTGGTGTTTGATAGCTGTACTGAAACAAAAATGGTGGGGTTTGGCTTCATATCTGACATTGGACCGAACAAAAATTAATTGTCTGTGAGGCAGGTAAATGCTATATGGTGATGTCTTTCCTAGTTGGTCAAATGAATCTGTGCCTGCCTGCTGTAAAGAGAGAAGGACATACTATTACACAGGACATAGTAAGGCTGCGCTGTAGTAAGACAGGAATTTAGAAAGCACTCATCTATATTTGCAAAGCTTGGGGAAAAACAGGTAGGACACCATGGGCTTTAGTTAGGAATGTAGCCTGTGGGAACGCTTGGCCGAGATGTTGGAATCGATACCAGAAATTTACTTTTGCTTGTGCTGAAAATGGTACAGTCACTTTTAATGACCACACACGTCTTGTCTGAAGAACACCTGCAGCATTGCATGTGGGATCAGAGCTGTCTGGGACACTCAGGGTGTTCTCGCCACTGCTGATGGTGCTTAGCTTAGCCCTGCATTTGTTATGAACTTACTGAAAGTTGCCATCATCGCAGTTGAAACAAAGATGTGTGTAACATATCCAGTACAGAGATCCTGCCTTTGCAGAGCATCAGGTATTTAATGGGATCTGATAGTATTTGCCTGGCCTAGCAATAAAACATAACCCCATCTTCTCTTTTAGAGCTCAAGGAGCCTGTGGGACAGATCGTGTGTACTGATAAAGGCATTCTGGCAGTAGAACAGAATAAGGTTCTCATCCCACCTACATGGAATAAAACTTTTGCTTGGGGCTATGCAGACCTCAGCTGTAGACTGGGTACCTACGAGTCAGACAAGGTTTGTAATCTGAAATTTGTTTCAGTGCTGAATGCACCAAAAGCCATTAGTATTCAATAGTGAAAAAAGATCTAACAATGGAAATCTGTTTCACGTGTGAATGAAATAATCTTGGACTGTGTATGTTTTATTGCTCCCTATCTGGTGGCCTTCATCAGAACGCTGGCAGAATGACGTAAACCAATTAATAATAATTTTTTACCGGGTCTGCAAAACATAATTAAATTAAATCTATGCAGTTAAAGCTCATCTCTTGGGAGGCATCTAATGGCAGAGGCTGGAATTGCTTCTGTTTGAGGAAAAACTGCATGTAGCAGCTCTGAGTTACGTAATGGTCCAGCGTGCAGGGTGGCACTCGGGTTTTTATTTTTATCCTACCAAACGCTAATCCTGAGAGCAATTCTTCTTTGTTTTCTTTATTTTTAGGCAGTAATTGTTTATGAATGTTTGTCAGAATGGGGTCAGATACTGTGTGCCATTTGCCCCAACCCCAAACTGGTTATCACTGGAGGAACAAGTACAGCGGTGTGTGTGTGGGAAATGGGCATGTCCAAAGAAAAAGCTAAAGCCCTCACACTGAAACAGGTAAAATACAGTAAAGATGCTTTTTACGTAAATGATGTTACAGGATCAAAAAAATCATGAAAAGGGTATTGCTCATATAATAAGCTTTGAAACCACAAGTCCAGCAGACCTTTGGGGAACTGAGGAGTCGGGGTACTGATCTGCATTGAAAGCAGGCAAAATCTGTTTTCAAAATGACATCGTTCTTAAGGGTGGTTGATCACAAGGAGCTCTTCGGAGAGACGGAGAAATTGGTAGTATTGTTACCAAAATTATACAGGCATGTTTTGTGAGATCATCTGATTTATTGTATTGTTGTATGTAAAATACCTCCGTCTGTGTCAGGGAGGGCAGTGAAGGAGACTGTCTTAAGGTTCAATTTCCTTTTTGATATTTTTTTGTTTTAAATTACACTTGTGTGATGTATATATTTAAATTACGCTTGTGTGCAAAACTTGCTTTTTCTGGCAGTGATGTTTGTGAAGCAGAGTATACGAGTTCAGGATCACTTGAAGCTTTTCTTGCTTTGTTAATTCAGAACATCAACTTCTAATCTAAAAAAAAAAGCACCTGTGCTTTAAAATCAGTTGTAGCTAAGTGCAGACTGAGTCTTGCATGTTTGCTAAAAAAAAACCAACCAAGCCAAAACCACAAAACCCACCCACAAAAAAAACCCCAAAACAATTACCTCAAAATATACTAGAAGCTGTGATTCATTGTTATAGGTAGCTAGATTGTTACATATTATTGTTACATGTTCCTGTTCCTGTTGGCGCGTTGATAGTAGGACTTTTCCAGAGGAAAGCTTCCACTCAAACTTAAGGGAAAAGGAATTTAGAGAAATATTTAGTAACTTCCCTTGTGTGGTCTCCAACAACTGTCCAAAGCTGTGTTTCCAAAGTGTTTTTTTAAAACCAGTGCAAGATAAAACACTGTCCCTTAAATTTCAGGGCAGCATATTGAAGGCCATTTCACTTAGCCAGTGATTTGTAACCGAGTAAACTGCAGTAATCTGACTGCATTCTAGATTCCTGTTCCATACATTTTTGGAGGTGTTTTTTTTTCAGTAGGCGGCTATATAACATTAGACCCTTGAAATTTGGTTTTGTGGGAGTACTTTTTAAATGGGGAAAAAATATTACTCCTATCACTTTCAGTTACAAAAATAATTGCCAGCTCAGGATTTGTAAGTCAGTTGCATCTTTCGGTAAGACATTAATGTAAGTGCATTTAATGTAATAATTTTTGTGCTCTCTCCTGATTGCAGCTTGTTCCTCCTGACTTTTGTTTTGCAGGCGTTACTGGGTCATACTGACACTGTCACATGCCTCACAGCTTCTCTAGCTTATCACATCATTGTGAGTGGATCACGGGATCGCACCTGCATCATCTGGGATTTGAATAAACTGTCTTTTCTAACACAGCTTCGAGGTCACAAGGCCCCAGTTTCAGCACTCTGTATAAATGAATTAACGGTAAGAAACAAATCCCATTCAGCAACGTGCAGCGGGAACAGTAACAAGTGTCAGAAATTGTTAAACCAAAGAAAAAGCTAGGCTCTTCTGTTAGTTTGGCAAAACTTGTATAACTTGTCTGAAAAGTAACTAGCTGGTTTAGGGTGCGTCGTTTCTCCAGAGGCACGCGTGTGTTTATTCCATGCAGAGTGGCTTGAGCTCAGAAGAGCTTATTGACAGTGCTGGCAGCAGTATAGCTAGTGTGGCATTCAAAGTGGGTTGTCAAACCTACCACAGGAGCTAAGAAAAGATTTCTATGTGATCTTGATTGACTTCTGTTCTTTTACGCTTAACTTAAAGGAGACGGAAGATGCTTTGGATGAAGCTGCAGTGATAATCATAGTGGAAACAGACATGCCCTAAAAGCTTGTCTCTGTGGCAGTCCTATAAGTTACGGGCTGCCACTTATCCAGCTCCCATACATATCAGAAAGGATTTGCCCAACTTGAAACTTTATGTACCTGGTCCGTCAGGGCTGGATGGACCTTGCAGCAACTGAAGCAATAGTAGTGGCTGAAAGCAAGACAAAATGGGGCTGTAATGCAAGGGGGAGGTAGCAAGAGGTACAGTTTATTAGCTGCTAGTAGTCTCATGATTGTAGTGTTGCCAGTGTTTTAGACTGCAGCTCGTGTTTCCCCTATGCACTAGTTTGGACCATCTCTTGCTCTTTTCCTAATGAGGAAGCAAATGAAGTGTAAAGTGGTACATGTTTGTGAAAAAGAGCAGAGGCAACATGAGCAAAGCCTTTGAAAACCAAGAAGGGAAAGTACTGAAAATACACTGTTGGATTGTTATGCTGTGAGAAGTGGAGGAACTGGTCTACTCATTGTGTGCTGTAAATAGAACAGAGTGTTACTAAGTGTGGTTTTCTATGTACAATTAAAAAAAAAATGCATATCATCCTAAAGATTTGTTTAAGTGGCCAAACTCAGCTTGAATAGAACTTCCTGAAAAGTGCCAGGCTTGGTGACTGAAGTTGGCTTATAAATCAACGTGGCTTATATTTTTGCTGAAGAAAACCTGAGTCTTGTGTTGAAATACAGAAGTGTTATTTGTCTTTGCAGGGGGATATTGTGTCATGTGCTGGCACTTACATCCATGTATGGAGCATTAATGGCAGCCCTACTGCAAGCGTAAACACTTTCACTGGCCGGAGCCAGCAAATAATGTGTTGTTTTGTGTCTGAGATGAATGAGTGGGATACCCAGAACGTCATTGTAACAGGACATTCAGATGGAGTTGTCCGGGTAAGTACCAGGAATCACTGCTTGGAAAAATAAGTTTATGCCTTAGTAGTAGTAGTTAGAGAAGTCATGTCTATCCAACACCATGCCCTGGCCAGTCCCAGAAGCAGACCTGCTGCACTTGAGTGTTCCACCTGAACAATTAGCCCTGCAGGAAGGAGGGGAGTCCAGGCTGGGTAGGCAATGCAGACTGCTTTTGGTGCTGGAACCAGCCGTGCCATCTCTGCACAGGGTGGTATGCTGTATCCTGTCCACATGTTAGATGAACACTGAAGATTCATGGAAAACTTTTTCAGTGAGCTGACATTCCTATGCAGTCTTCCAGTTTTCCTTCTCCTTTTTGATGCAGCCATTGTGATGTAGTAACTAGTGATAGTCAGCAGCATACATTTTTCCTTCCTGCTCTCTTTTGGTCACTTTTTGATCACTGGCTTTCCTGCCTGTAGATTGTAGTTTTCATTCACCACTCTTGTGGTATGCACCTTGAGACAATTCATTTTGCTGCCTGAAAAGGAAAGAGGAACTTGGTGACATCCCTGATCACTGCGAGTCTAACCCCATTTTCAGTACTGTGTGCAGTCCTGAGTCTGCCTTAACTGGAGTTTGCTGGTCAGATTGCTGTGCGGAGGGGATGGTTTTTTATTTGAACAGCTAAAATGTTAAATAACAGCACAAGACTTGCTCATTTGTGATTCAGGCATGAACACAGATGTCCTCTTACAGTATCTAGCTTCCAAAAACAGGTATCACGTGACCTGCCTCTTGTTCTAGCAGTGCAAATGCACGGTTCTAATAAGCCATCTCCACTCTAGAAGTAGCTCAGAAGAAAGCTAAGTGTTCAGGATGTGCCACTTTCTTATCCCCTCTCTCTCCAGTTCTGGCGGATGGAGTTCCTGCAAGTACCAGAAACACCAGCTCCAGAGCCTGTGGAGATGCTGGAAATGCAAGAGGATTGTCAGGAAGCACAAATAGGTATGTCTCCTGACAGGTGTATTGTCATCTGATCTTTGCTATACACAGGTTATACAGGTTATATACCTGTGGTTATACAGTGCAGAATGGACAATGGGGATTTTGTCTCAGAAGACAATAGACATCCAGCCGGGCATAACAAATAGAGCAACTGAGTTCATTGTTCACCATCTTCCTTACAGTAGTTTCATATTGCTAAAAGAAAAATCATGCCCATCATAGCTTTTTCATCTGTGAAGATTGAACTGCTCTGTGTGTGGTGGTTTCTGTTATCAGTGGACCCAATGGATGCTACTGTTGTCCAAAAGCTAGATATTTTCTTTTATGGAATTACAGCATAACATCAGAGTCAAAAAAAAAAATTTATATTTACTGATGGAACAGTGTGCTGTATAGACAAGCAGTGCTGGCCATATCACTTTCCCCTGTTGGAAGATGCTGGTCCATTCTTGATGGGTGTTCCTTTTAGCCTTCTCATCTTCCTCTTGCCCTCTTCATATTGAAGATACGATCTGGATTTGAATCTGTATCTCATAATACTCATTAGTAATTATTGTATAAATACAGTTCTTTTCTTCAGTGTCACTAGGAATATAAGTATCTTCGGCAGTTGCTTTTTTTGTATTAACAAACCCTTTTATTAGCAAGTCTGCATTCTGTTTCTCAGTCAGCCAGAGTTTCAGCATGACTGACTGTGCTTGCTTGTGTACATTTTGCCGAAAGGCAGCAGGGTTTGGTTTGCTAATGAGCGGTTTTGAAAATACCACTCGTTATGTCTGTGGTAGCCTGACTCAGATGGCCTATCATAGGAAATAGCTTCAGCTAAAGAGTGCTGTTTTCTGACAGACCAGCGCAAAAAAGATGAATAGTGTGATTCCTGGCAGGAGATGACTCTCTGCAAAGGCTTTGAGATGCCTGCATGCACTTTCCCTCTAGTCATGCTGTGGTGGTACCTGCTGGGTTGTAGGTAGCGTAGCAGCAGCATAGGGAAAAAGCTCAGGCTCAAAGCAGCCTTGCTAACATCTTCTCTCCTGTTGGGTGAATCCAGGGCAGGAAGCCCACGAAGAGGACAGCAGTGACTCTGAGGCAGATGATCCATGCATTGGCCAGGACATGAAACTGCAAGAGAGCCAGAGTCAACCCATAAGCACCAGCCACAGGCCGAGGTCGTCATCAAACAGAGCAGCGGCAGCGTGGTCAGCAGACAGTGGCTCTGATGACTCCAGGCGTTGGTCAGACCAGCTCAGCTTGGATGAGAAGGATGGCTTTATCTTTGTGAATTATTCTGAGGGGCAAGCAAAAATGCATCCCCACGCTCAGGTTAACCACCCGCACCCCGGCTATGCTGAAGCACGGCACTACAGCAAGCTTAAACCAGGTAAAAGAAATGGGGCACGCCTCCTCTGTCAGATAAAGGTGCTTTCAGCACTGACCCGTGAGGCAGTCTGTCTCTGTCTGTGCAGCTCTGAGCAGGGGTGGCTGATAAATTCCGAAATGGTTGGTGAAGAGAAAAATTGGTGTGTAAATATCGCGTGTTGTTCAAGCTTTTCCTGAGAAGCTGTGGTCCCTTTACCCTGGCTGGCAGTTAAGCCAGTCACCCGCCACAACACCCCTGCAGCAGGATGGTGGAGAGAATAGAAAGAGGAAAAGGAAAGGAGCTTGTGAGTCGAGGTAAGGATAGTCTAATAAACCAAGGAAAGAGGAAGACAAAGGAAGTGATGCACAGGCAATGGCTTTGCCACTTCCCACAAGCAGAATGATGACCAGCCAGTCTCTGAGCGAATGGCTGCCTTCCCCAAAAAAAAACTCTTCTCAGTTTGATTGCTGAGCATGATGTTACACAGTGTGGAATATCCCTTTCTCAGTCTGAGTCAGCTGTCCAGCTTGTGTCCCTTCCCAACTTACTGTGCACCTCCAAATTCCTGACAGGGAGTGCGGGGCAGAGCAGTGAAAAAAAGAAAACCTTGACACTCTGCAAGTACTGCTGAACAATGGCCAAAACGCTGGTATGCCATCAAAACTGGTTTAGTCACATACTCAAAACACAGCATCGTAGGAGCTTTCATAAAGAAAATCAATGATAGTTGGAAATCTGAGTCTTCACTTTAAAAATAAAATAAAATAATTAAAATAAAAAAGGAAGCTATCCCACCTCTGTCAGGCTTTGGTACAGGGCCTCCCTGCATGTCACCATCCTCTGCAGCTCCCAGATGGACTTAGGGACATGGGAGGCTCTGTTCGTTGTTTTGTATCCTTTCCTTTCTTACATGCATTGGGAATCAGTTGAAAAATAGGTTTTCCCTGAGTGGAAATTGAGTCATAGAGAGTGATCTCTGAGGGGAGGTTTTTTCTTTCTAGAAAGTCACACATACCTGTATGTTGGGGGAAGAGAAAACAAAACCAAGAACAAGCAAATTTGCTTTTTCCCCTCCTACTTCTTTTTAGGATACAGATGGGAGCGTCAGTTGGTGTTTAGAAGCAAACTAACTATGCACACGGCATTTGATCGCAAAGACAACGCACATCCAGCAGAAATCACTGCACTTGGCATCTCTAAGTGAGTAGCTCGCGAGCGATTGCTTAAAACATGTTTTCAGTGTTGTCAGTGGGAAGCGGTACGAAGCAGCCGCTGTTCTTTGCATAATGCTGTTTTGTGGTACTTCTGGTTAGGGCAGCCGTGTTCAAGGACTGAGATTTAAAAAACTGCTAAAATAAGTAGCCTTACTCAGCTGCGTGATGTTACATAGTGTATTGTTACAGCTTCGGTTCTCAGTCATACCAGCCTAATTTGTGCATTAATTACTATGCCAGTGGTTTTACATATTGTGGCATGTAAAACTGGTCATCGATGTCTGTGTGTTACTGACAGAGTTGTGGCAAGAAAGCTTTTGTTTTTTTCTTACAGAGATCACAGCAGAATTCTTATTGGGGATGGTCGAGGCAGGGTGTTCAGCTGGTCCGTAAGCGATCAGCCTGGCCGATCTGCAGCCGATCACTGGGTGAAGGACGAGGGGGGAGACAGCTGTTCGGGCTGCTCGGTCCGTTTTTCACTCACTGAGAGGCGTCACCATTGCAGGAACTGTGGGCAGCTCTTCTGTCAGAAGTAAGTCAGCCAATGGTCTCCTTTGGGCTCTTTTCCGTACAGGATTTTAGGCTGGGTAAAGCTGTTGCATACCATGGAACTCTGCTGAAAGACTGAGGTTTCCCTTGCCAAAACAGAACTGGTGAAGAAAAAAACATCAGAACTCTCAAAACTTCCAGCGAGGGATTAGAAAAGACAGACTAGCCCCTTTATAAATCCAGTTAGCAAGACAGATATGAGGAGAGAATGAAATCTGCTTGCAGCTTTGAAAACCTCCCGGTTGCCCATCTGGGAAAAGCTTTAGACAAATGAACTTAGTGAAATAAAAACCCACAAAACAAAACAAGCAAACAAAAAAACGCAAAAAACCCCCAACAAACCACCAAAAAAACCCCAAACAGCCAAACAAACTTCTTTGGCAGCAGCTAGTTTTTCTTGGCAGTCTACAAGTAACCTGGTCAAAATATGGATGGTGTGCAGGACTGTAAGGGATGCTGATGTAGGAGCCAGCAGCGTGCAGCCTCAAATGGCAAGATGTATGACACACAGGATGTGTGTGAGCTCCCCTTACCCAGAAACAGGTGGAAGTCTCTCCTGTCTGGTCCGCTGGGCCAGGAATGGTATTTCTAGTTTCATCTCTGTAGCTCTACTTTGAGCTTAAACTGGTGACAAAAGGTCAGAGACTAAGCTGGTTTTAAGCTACATCTCACGCAGCTGTTGCGTTGATTCTGTGAGGATCATACAAGTTAAATGCCACTTTTCTGCGATTTGAAACGGTTATGATAATTTCCACACCTCGATAGAGACTGGCTAGGTTGGGGGGAGACCTGGGTTGATAGCGATGTTTGTTTTCCTCTGCAGGTGCAGTAGGTTTCAGTCTGAAATCAAGCGTCTGAAGATTTCATCACCAGTCAGAGTCTGCCAGAACTGCTTCTACAACCTGCAGCATGAGAGGGGTTCAGAGGAGGGGCCCAGAAATTGATGGGGTCCTGGCAAACGGAGACCCCAGCCAGCCCCGTGGTCGCTCCAAGAACTAGTGAGAGTATCACGCAGTGATCGGAAGGGATTAGAATATTGTCTGTTTACACTTAGGTTTATACTGAGTTTTAAGCACTAAAAGTAAAAAGGGATCATTGAATTGATTTGTGTTGACAGAAGGTAAATGAGGCTAACAGCGTAATTAAGAGAAGAGCAAGGCCCAGGAAGACATGATTAATAACCGCAAATCCAATAGAACTGTCAACTCCTAAACCTATGTTGACGTGGCTATGGAGAAAATCCTCACTTATCCTAAATACCCGTTCTTGTCTTGTTTTTGTAGAGGTAGTTATCTTTATCGGGGGGAGGGGGAGGGGAAGGCTTTTTAGAAGATAGTTGTAAATCTGCCTTCTTCGCAAGCAACTGTGTATATTGTAAATAGGTATAATGGCCTTTTTATCTAAATATGAACTTAACTGCCTGTTACATGGGACTTCAGATTAACCACTATACTTTGTGTGGCATCTTTATCTCATCTATCAATTTAAATACGAATGTTTTAAAAAAAAAAAAAACAAAAAAAAAACCAAAAACAAACAAAACAAAACCAGAAGACTCGAAGGCATTATGCATATTTCTGTTTAAAATCCAGTCTGTGCATGTCTGTTCTTTCAGTTGCCCACAGTATCTTAATTTAAGTAAGGCTATTCATAGATTTTTTCAAAAAAAAAAAAAAAAAAAAAGACTTTTTGAGAATGGGACTTGGAGTATTTTATTCTAGCTGTAAGATAACCAGGAACTAAATTGTACACTTGTGTTGCATTTTATACCAAACTATTTACCACCTCAGTGTTGTTCATATTTAATAAGGCCTCTTTTATACATATGTCAGAGCTGCAGTTTTGTTAATTACTTAATGTTCATTAGCAGCTGATTCATGCAGTGCAAGAACCAGCTTTTACCTTGTTTAGTCAATATCAGTTGGCTTGCATATATAGGTACAGAATGAATTCCTTGTGCGTAAAATTTAACCGCTGTCGTCCTGTAGCTTGTTTGCAAAAAAACTTCTGGAACAATAGGCATTGCTGTAAAACAGGGTGATATTAGTCATGTCAGAAATGCTTCTAAGAGCTATCTTCATGTTTTGGCACATGACATCAACTTGAGGACAGCAGTAGATTTCCATTATGGTTTTTAAGTTCCAATATGAATTCAATCGCAGTATTTTTTTACTACTCTGTCATTTATTTTGCACTACATGTGGGAGGAAGTAGAGACACTGAAACCCACTGGGATTGGAACATGTGCATCAGAGATAGGCCCATGGACTTAATTTCTGAATGAGGTCTTGCCAGTGGGGTTTTTTTTTGGGGGGGTGGGGGGGGTGGGGTGCAGGGGGCAGGCTGGCGTTTGGCTTGGTTTTGTTTTTTAACGTATGTGTATATATTTTGTAAATGGGTGACAAACTGATCTAGATCTAGATTTATTCACAATGGATTCTTTTAAATAGCGGTAAGGATAGGACCCAAACCAACAGAAGACAGGTGGCCCTGCTTTTGCTCCGCTAGTTCTTCAGTGGGTGCCTCCACTCAAGACGATGAGGTTATCCTTCGCTTGGAATGGTTTGGGCAGACTGTGGCCCTGGGACAGCAAACGGTTAAAACTGGCACTGTCATCAGAATGGCACCGTCGAAAATGCCAGGCCCTCTGTGGTGGTGTGAGTTCCTTCCAGAAGGTTCTTGGCACTGGGGGGGGTACACCTGTCTTCCCTTGATTTGAGCTTCTAGCGGTGAATAATTTGTTAATCCTGACCACTTACTATTTACCCTGGTATCACATGTTTATGCACTGAAGGTTAAATATGTATTTTGATACATGTTTGTTTATTATGTATGTGCTGGTCTGTAAAATGAGATATATTCCTGTTTTGGTATGTATACTAGGTCCCCAAATGAACAGAAAGGCTTCTCTAGAGCCCTTGCACACTGTTGAGTAAATGCAGGTTTGTTGAGATTAGCTGACCCAAATAGATCCCTTTAGATCCAAAGAGTGATGATCCAAGTAGCCAGGCTGCATGGCTACCCTGACAGATTTGTCCCTAAAAACAAGAAGAGGTCCTCAGTAAGCATGTGCGGAGCACTGGAATTTCTGTGTTCAGCTGTTCTCTCTAACGTTGCCTTCACCCTTCCCAAAATGATGCGAAACCAGCATAGTTCAGAAGACAGGCGAGTGGCCTTAACGTTTTTGGTTTGAAGAAAAGGCTCTTTTAACAACTCGGAAATGCCTTTGAGTCCACAGAGTTTTCTTCCCCTTGCCTCCAGATTTCAAATCCAACCCAAATTTAAGGAAGCCTTCTTTTCTACGGACTGGAACTTGTATTAAATAATACACGTAATTAAACCGTAATAAACACAATATTTATTTATGGCAATAGCACTGATATAATCCAAACACTAAAGAAAACAGTTGGCATATAGTACTAACGCAGGGTCGTGGAGATGGTGGGCCGTCGGTGAAGAGGTAGGCAGCTGCTCTCGGCTGTGTGAGCCCGTTACACGGGTGGTGTGCTACGCTTCCGACGATGGGCAGCATACTAAACAAACCAAGGTCGTTATTCTTTACAGGTCCTGTAGCATAGAACTTAGTCCCGATTTACATTTTGCAACCGAATCACCACAGCCCTCTGACTTTATTCTTTAGTTGCACTGTTCCAAAACCCACGTTCTTGCTTGTAGGAGGTGAAGGGGAAAAAACACACCTGCTCATATTTCCTCTGGCAGCTGGTGCTGTGGGCAACTGTTTTGTTCACTTGGGAGTGGGTTTTTTTTCCATTTCTTTCAAGCTTCTAATGCAAATACTTGCTTTGTTTTCCATGTAAAAATCTGTTGAGCAAAAATATACTCATGTACACTAACATTAGTAGACTGTATCCTCTGCAAGTACCTCACACGTCTTCTCCTGCCTTGTTCTTTGTAGTATACTTATTCACGTACTCTTTAACATTCGTATGTAGTGTGCAACTGTAATGTCATGCTTCTGGGAGGGGGTTGGCTGCCTCCAGCCGACGTTCATCAGTTCAATAGCAAAACACTTTAGATAAGTTATTTTGCACTTTCTTATGTATAAAATTGGTAGAAACTTATATTTGCTTTGTATCATTTAAAGACTCCTTTTGTTTCAGTAAATGAACTGTGTATAAAATACTTATGCAGTTAAAACTGTTTTTAGAAAGTATTTTTAATTTCAGCAAGTTTGGTTACTTGTTGCATGACTATTAACACAGCTGACTTTTTGTGTCAGTGCAATGTATATTTTTTTTGTCCTGTTATTAACTTGTAAGCCCTAGTTAAATGGCCATTTATTTGTACAGCATCAGGAGAAAATTGAAGATAACTGGCTAAGACTGGAGTGTGGAATTTTGTACTATATTGCAGAATCCAATATCTGTTTTTTGGTGGTTACGTAAAAGGCCTGACGATTTACTATCTAGTGTGCAATCTGTGATATCTGAATGTTCATTGTATATTTGTCTCCAATGCAAAAAGGTAGAGTAACACAGTTACAACAATACATGATTAAATGCAATAGTTCAGGTACTGAAGTATTTTTTTCATTTCAAATAAATACCTGCTATTTACCACCAAAAAGCTGTTTTGCGTTTGTTGGAAAGACGCAACATTTGCAGCTGAATAAATGTTTTTAACATGGGAGTGGTAACTAGTGAGTAACGTGTTTCTGTATCATCCTGATGAGTAAATTTCTGTTGCTTGTTAACGGTTTTTGAGTATGGTCATCCATGATGATGCAGGGTGAAATTATGTCTTCCTTTATTCTTTTTTGCTTTATAAGTGTCAATTTTAGAAGCCAGCAGAATTTGACAGTGTATAGAATAGGCTGTACCAATATAGAGAAAGCAGACAGAAAAGAATGATTTTAAGTCATGCTGGATGAAGGACAGTGGAAGAGGAGGAAGTATGAAAATCCAGTTTAAATCATCTTCTCCGAGGAGGGAAGGACTACTAGAGCATAACCTTCTGTGGTGAGAAACAGCCTAAGATTCCCAAATGTTGAAATATTTTACTAATTCTTTAGTCCATTTTTATACACTTTGCTTAGCTGGTAATGCTAGAGATTGGGGGTGGGGGTGGGGCGGTGTCATGTTGGCAGTTGATAACGTGCCAACACTGGTGGCTAACGGTTTTTCTCCAAGTAAAAAACAGGCTTTGATGCAGTCGGGGCTCCCCTGTTCCTTGGCTGATGAGCACCTGAATTGACATCGTATTTGCCAGTAGTGGTATCTTTGGTTGTAAAAGAAAAGGAACTGCTCTACGGATGAACTTAGCTGTCTGTGCTCACGGTGTTTGACCCCTTCCATGAGCTCTTTCAGGTTTTTAGTTATAAGTGTGCTCTTAAGCAGTAGTTACAGAAGCAGTTTTCGTGGCCTTCCTAAGCCATGTCTTGGTTACGTAGCGTTGGTAATGTCTGCTTTTCATAGGCACAAGTATTTCTCATGTGGGGTTTTCTGTATTTTAAATCTTTCCATACACTGAAAAAAAATGTTTTCTATTTTAACAGTTACAGGGGAATTACTATACTTCTCGGTGTGCCTGCAGACACTTGGCAGCTGCAGCCTGGCATGCTATTCTGCTGTCATGGAGCGGGTCAGGAGTGAACTTCATCAAAGCGTTCTGAGCTAGTAAACCATGCTGCCCGCGGGGTGTAGGGTCTGGCATTGCTGCCCTCCTCACAGTAGCTCCAGGCTGGTGTGCGCAGCTGGACCGTTCAGTATTTCAACCTCATTTTCCCACGAGCAAAAGATGAGTTAGCCATCTGCTTTGATCTGTGCCGTATTATGTTAGCTAACCTGTGCTTAACTTCGGTGCAGCGTTTTGAATGACACAAAGAACTTGCAATTAGTGTCGTATCCTGCCTACAGAGTGCACTGCAGCGCCTCGTCTCCACGGCTTGTGAAGTCAGGCGGAGGCACTGCTCAGCTTCGGGAAGGTGAGCCGGCTTTGTGCGGTGCTTTTGTGGCCCTCCTGCCCACAGCACCCCAGTGTGCACGTGCTGCTCTCCACCTCTGCCAGCCTGTTGCCTGTCCAAAATACTCCCTTCCGCAGGTCTCTGAGAAGCCTGCCTCGATCAAACAAACAAACAAAAAAAATTGCCCTTTGAATTTTTCAAGGGGTTTGTGGAGCCAGAGGCTGTGCTGTGGCTGGAGCATCCCTCAGGCGTAGTGGAGAGTGGAGGTGCCAGGAGCAAGCAGGGGCCGTGGACCTTTTGATTGGGAAAGGGCCTGATGGACCTTTTGATCGGGAAAGTGCAGTCCCGTCCGCGCCACGTGGAGCACGGCCTTCGATGTTAATGTTAAGATCGTACAATTTAGAGTCCCTGTTGCAAATCCGGTGTTGGGAGAGTTAGTTCGGCTCCTTTCTGTCCAGACAAACAGAAGGATGATTAATTAGGAACTCCGTAGCCTTTTGTGTGGTTCCTGCACTAAACCTGGGTCCGGGAGAAGCAAGAACAGCGCCCTGTGAAATTCATGGCAGCTCAGATGTCGGGGTTGGAGCCAGAAAAGCCCCAAGAGGCACCAGACAGGCCAGCAGCGGATTTGGAGTGAAGGAAGGCAGCAGATGAGTGAGGGGCCAGCTCCCTGGGAGTGCCCTGCCCTTGAGCTGTGGCTCCAGCAGCGCTCCTGCCACGCAGAAGCAGCTCCTGGGGCCGGGTACTCAATTCAGCAGCTAAAACACGTGGCCAGGTTTTCCGACGCGTTTGTCGGGTGTGCCTGTTGTGCGGTACCTGGTTTCGGGGCGGGGAGGAGCTATGAACTAAAAAATGCAGCGTTTCGTTCTGCAGTAGTGCTGCAGCCTAGCCCGTTGTTGCCAAATTTGTGGCAGATCTGCTGTGACTAAATTGTCTCTCATCACGGTTGCGATGACTTTGGCAGCTCGGAGAGGCAAGGTTCGGAGCCTGCCTTCTAGGCTCGAAGTGGTTTATGCTGGATCCCATTGTAAACAATGCACATATGTATTTTTAGAGAATTGCTGGCAGCGGAACACGTCTGTCCCTGTGCTGGGACGTGGTGGTGATTCCCTAGCGAGGTCGGTGTGCCACACAGCGTAGAGAGGATGGGGTAAGTGAGCACTGAAACGGGACGGGTGTGTCGGGAGCCGGATTGTGCCAGAAAGACTGGGGGAGTGACGTGACGTTGCATTGGGTGCGTGGCTGGCCCCAAAGAATGGGGATTTGTAAGAAAGGGGACCAGAACTTAAACACAGCAGCTGAGGGACACAAGCGCAGCCGTGCTGGCTCAGGAGTCCGCCGCAGCCCCTGGGATGCTGCTCCACTAGAGGCCTCCGTGCTGTGGGGCAGAGAGGCAGGCAGGAGGTGCCACGTAGCTTTTCTAAGTGTGAACGTATAGGAAAAGCTGTGAAGTCCTCATTGCATGAAGGGAACGACCAAAAAATGTCATGACCCCATGAAATAAATAAAGGGTAAAAACCAGGCTGCCAGGGGCTGGTGGTAGCTCAAATCCAGCCAGTTTTCCAAGCGCTGGGTCTTCAGCTGTCCCAGCAGCTCCATCCCCTGGGAGAAACGCCTGCACCTTCCCCGCCTCTGGTGCCACCGCGGCCTGGGCTGCCTGCCTGTCTTTGCCGGGCCAAGCTGCAGGGAGGTTCTGCAGCTGCAGCACTGAGCAAGAGCAAGGGTGACCCCTGGCAATAGCATGTTACGGATGTAAACACTGGTTGATGTATGGTTTATGTGTGCGTGCGCAGAGCAGGGCTGCTGCCCGATAGCAGATGAAAACTGTGCCACCAGCTATGGCCTGGGCAGGTGGGCTGCAGGGGGTTGCTGACACGAGCTGCCCTCAGCTCCAGAGCTTCCAGCCCTTCCCAGGGCGCCAGCGAGCACCCGGCGTGAGAGCAAGGGCTGCTTTTCTTAAAGCTTGGCTGCTCTCCCAGGACCGGCCTGATGAAGCTGGGCAGGGAGCCCCCGTGGTGCTGCGGGCGCTCTGCCGCCCTCCTCCTCTCCCACCGGCAGGGATGAATCCTGGTCCCGGGGACAGACGCTCGGGTTGCACAGTAACCTGGGAGCGTTTCCCAACTGCCGGGAAAGGGCAAAGCTGTTCAGCAGGATTCCCAACACCCTACCCGAGCTCTTAAAATTCACCTGCCTGAGCGGCGGTTACTGTGTGCTTACCCACGGGATACGTGCGTCTATCAAAGAGGCGATCAGCTCCAAACTGAGCTGTGAGTGGCAACGAAGGGCAACAAAAAGAGCGGCTTTAGTCCAAAAACAAGGGCTGGGGCTCAGCTGTAGGAAACCACTAGAGCTTCATTGAAGTCAAGGCTGCTTCTTTCAAGGGCTTCATTGACGTCAAGGCTGCTTCTTTCAAGGAAGAGAGAGTAAAAATAGGTTTTGGGTTCAGCTGTGAAAGCAGTAGTAATTACAAAGAATAGTGATCTCAGGGATACTTCTGGGGATGACTTAAAACCCTCAGCTGTTTCTTTCTCCTTATTTTTTCTTTCAGTATAACTGAAAAGTCTTGGATCCATGCCAGAGGCTAAACCACATTCATTTATTGAGGAGGCCAAATTCATTTCTTTCTGCTGTATCACAGGATGACACTGCTCACCATGACAGCTACCCAGGGTGCCTTCCCGCTTCAGAAAATAATGTTTTTTTTAAGATGGACTTGTTCCAGAGTGAGGGCTTTCTAACTTCTTAGTATTGTATCGAAATATAAAGGACAAACCCAGCAAGTTAGAACATGTTGCCCTGATGCAGCGAAGCCCATGGATGCTGACAGAGCACAGAGGCAGGAGGTACTTTGCACTGGTTATCACTGGGTGAATGTCCTCATAGGCAAAGCCTTGGTTATCAGGAGCTTTTTATGGCAGGGTCTGAGGCCCAGGGCTACCACGACAGTCGCGACATGGCCTGAGGAGCAGAAACTTTTCTGGTAGTTTGCAATGTGGTGGAAGAAGAAAAAAATCCATTTGTAGTGGACATAACTCTAGAAGCAAATTATTTATTGAAAGATCTTTTAAGCATTCCAGTACAGGCTTGTTTGCTCCACCATAGCTTTGAGTTGATGAAGATGAACAAATGTTTAAAAAAAAAAAAAAAAAAAAGGCAAAATGGACACCTCTATAAAATTAAGTAGTAGATGAATTATGGACACTGATTACACCAAACATAAACATGAAACCACAGGAATTATACACAGTCCTAAGGCAAAGTATGTAATGAATGTATGCAATTGCACTTACATCTTTAGAAATTTATGGCACACGCTGCTGCCCAAGAACTCAATAGCCTGGGTCAGGAGGACACTCCACTGGAGATCTCTGCACTGAGGGCAGCAGCTTTGGAACCAAGGAATACCCCGAGTGTTGCTATACCATACATTGGGCTTGTTGGGTGAGTGACCAGTGGACCCAGCAGTGCCCAACTGAATTTATTCAAGAAAATTTAATATTAAACCAGTTTCGCTGGTACCTGTTGTTTTGTGCTTCTTCTCCCTTAGCTAGAAATCCCAGTGCCTTTGACCACAACACATCTGCCTGCTGAGACAGAAATGACCCGATACCCTGATCCTGTGGAAGTCAGCGGGAATCCTGCAGTAAGTCTAAGCTCTGGCAATTTTCATTTCCCCCAAGTATGTAAAAAGCAGCAATATTGCTGACTTCCCTCCTCACCCCCATTTCTCAGCCACAAGCTCTGCTCCATGATTATTCTCCAACCCTGAGCTTTTCAACCCAAAGGGACTGATTGTACTGAGGACTCTGTATTAAAAGAACTGTTGGATCTCATCCCCATTTCAATCTCTTGCACTATGCTCACCTTCCAGAGGGACCAGCTCTCCTAAATCAAGGCTGCAAAAGATACTTTAGTGAGTTCCCTCTGCAGAGCATGAAACCCCCCTTTCCAGGAGCTGGAGAGACTGAGCTGGCACTCCAGTTGCAGTCTCCTGGTAAATCCTGCAGCAGCACTTGGCCTGCCTTGCCTTCCACATCCTCACAGTAACAAGTACCTGGACAGCACTTTACACTTCCTGCACCTACAGCCCACCCCTCGCAGTGCTCGTACAGTCAGAGATACCACCGCTCTGGGGGGGACTGTTCAGGCAAGAAAATACTCGTAGAGATCCAGTGTGCAGGATCCATCCCTAAAAGGCAGGGAAAAGGCAAACACCTGTTATGGTTTGCTCGGTAAGTCACCCTTAATGTTCAGTTCAGGCTGTAACAAAGACCATTCTTTTTGAATAATCTCATTCTTTTTCTTGTAACAACAGATGCGTGGGAAAGATAGGGAGCAGGAGAGCAAACTGACAATCTGTTTCATTCCGTTCAAACTGTGAGATGCCGCTAGTGATCCCTCTGTAATGAACCTCTGATAGGCAACTGCTGCTGTTAGGACAATTTGCTTTTTGTCCTCAGGTTGAAAGGAGCTCTCTGCTAGGCGAGAGAATTTTGCTGGTCCTGGGCTATAAAGCTGGTTGCTTGCAGGGCTGCTACGGGCAGCAGGCAGCTTATTGACTAGATAGAAAAAAACTAACGTATGTGTTGGGTCTGGCTGAGACGGAGTTAATTTTCCCCGTAGCAGCCCCCACAGTGCTGTGCTTTGTATTGGTAGCCAGAAAGGTGGGGCCACCACACCAGTGGTGGCACTGGAGCTGCGCTGGCACAGCATCAAGGCTGTCCCTCCAACCTTCCCCTCACCAGTAGGCTGGGGGTGGGCAAGGTCTTGGGAGGGGACACAGCCAGGACAGCTGACCCACGCCGACCAACGGGATATTCCATACCGGGATATTCCATACCGTAAAAGCTAAGGTGGGGGTGGGGGTGCATTTGTTATTATCATAATGTTTGTCTCCTGGAGCACCCGCTATACTTACTGAAGCCCTGCTTCCAAGGAAGTTGCTAGACACTGCCTGCTGTGGGGGAGGAGAGATTTAGCTCTTGTTTTCCTTTGCTTCTGCATGCGGCCTTTGCTTTTGCTTTATTGAACTGGCTTTATCTTGACCCGTGAGATTTTTTTCCTCTTAGTGTCTCCCCACGCCGTGGGAGTGGCAGAGTGGCTTGGTGGGCACCTGGTGACCAGTCAAGGGCAGTTCACCACGCCAAGTCCTTTGCGGCAGCAGCGTGGGGCACGAGCCAGAAGCGGTTCCGTATCAGGCGTGCTGTAGCAGTGGTGCGGGGACAGGCTCCTGCGCGGCTCGCGGGCTGTGTGGCTGCGCCGCTTATCTCTTCTTTCTGCTGAGCCTGGGAAGGGCGAGTACAAACGATGGCCACGTGCTTTGTCCTGGCATCCATGGCCTTGCCGTGCTGGGGGAGCTCTCTTGTGGGAAGGGTGAGGGAAAATACATCTCTCTCTTCCTCCCCAGGATTCACGTGGATGGTTTTATTATGCAGATTCACGATGCCCTCGTTCGCCCTTACATGAGCCGTTTAATACTAGTGATTAACGCTGTTCGCAATATTAGGGGATTTGTGGAATCTGGCATCCTGGTGTATGGGAAGACAACTTTTGGGTGAGGCAATGCTGAAATGTGCGGAGGCAGGCAGTCCCCGGGTGGCAGGGTGTGTGGGCAGGTCCCCAGGGCCATTATTGCCTCCTGTAACCTGGGACTTTACACCTGAACAAACAAGCAACCCTGGCAAACTGAGGCGCCACCTGGCAGAAGGGTGCCGTGCCTGCCCCGCTGAAAACCCAACAGCTCCGGCACGCTGCTAGGGCCTGGCCTGTGCCGATCGGGGGGGAAAGGAGGAGCAGGGGCGTTTGTTAGCATTACAGCGTTTGTCTTGTGGAGCAACTGCTACACGTACTGAAGTCCTGCTTCCAAGGAAGTGGCTGGATATTGCCTGCTGATGGGAAGGAGAGAAAAAAATCTGCTTGCCTTTGCTCTTGCATGCAGCCTTTGCCTTTGCTTTATTAAGCTGGCTTTATCTCGACCCATAAGGGGTTTTTCCATCTTATTTTCTCCCCCCACCGTATCCTGCTGAGGAGGAGAGTGATAGAACGGCTTGGTGGGTAGCTGGTTCAGCCAAGGTCAGCCCATCACAAAGTACAGCTTCATCACAACAGAGCGGTGCCCAGCTCTGGTGGAGAACCCTGCGCCAAGGGGTTTGCTGCTGGACATTACCGCAGCACTGCTAATTTGATCCCTCAGTGCCACTAGGACAAACCACTTCCATCCTCCCCAGCACGGCTTTACTCCACCAACATCATAGTCTGTGCCCTCCGCATTCAGTCCCACTCAACGCATGAATGTGCTGGCAAAGCTCGCTCTGCCAACACCATATCGGTGTCAAAACAGCCCCAAAACTGAAATGCAAGCGCAGGGACTTGTTCTAATGACTCTTCAGTGAGAAGCGTCAAATGGTGAAAAGTCCATCACCCCGGAGAGTCCAAGTTTTTCCTGAATTCTTGGAGAAAAACAGGGTTTGGTGCAGTTGCCACTAAATCTTAGGGAAGTTCACTGTCACCTTGGCAGGAAAAAGCAGTGTGTGCTTCAGGAGGCAGAGACCAGCGGGCCTGGTAATGGAGTGCTGCTACAAAATGCTTTTCAAGCTGGCGGTCTGAGTCCTGCCCCGCGCAGCATGAAGTAAGGAATTCACACAAACTGGTGTGAAGGTACCTCTGTTCTTCATGGGAGGAGGAACCGGCAGACCACTGGGCCACTTGGCAAAGCATTCACTCTTCATCAGTAGCTCATTTACTTCAGAATGAGGTGCAGAAAACTAGCGTGAACAAGCAGGGAATAACCGATGCGTAAGAAATGCGTCTCTAATCTGTCAGTTACTGATTCACTTTTGCTTGGCGCAAAACGGCGCATACCTTAGTTTCATGTATGTGCTAATTTATTTGTGAAATTTATTGTTAGCTGTACAAAGTGCGTGTTAAATACTGGTAAGTTTTTAACTTTTCAACTTAACAGTCGAGTGGTTCCACAGGTAAACCGCCCTGCCTGCTACATTCTTTCTGCCATCCATTTTCAGGCACGGCATTTTCATGTCAGGAGAACTGCAGTGTGCAATTCTGAAGCCAGCCCTGCTCCGAGCAGGAGGCTGGGTGAGGTGACACCCAGAAGTTCTTTCCAATCTTTTTTGTGTGATTGGCCAATACATCTTTATCTAATCATCTTCTATTTTGCAAAGCTTTGTCTTATCCCTTCCTTTATAAAATTTAAAAGAAGTTATGGATGGATCCTTCCTCTGAGAGGATAAAAGCCCCCAACCACTTTTGTTCTCTGTGCAATCAGGCAACCAGATAGGGCTAAAACAAAAAAGCCCCAAAACCTCCAACGAGAAGAAAAACTGTCATTTCACATTACATCTCTGTCAGTATTTAGAAGCTACTCTAACTGGCAAGTCATTCCTCAGAGCAACTGCTCTTCATTAGCAGTGTTTTTTCCCGTATCTTCCGCTTGGCGCGTATCCAGCACTGTTCAAAAAAAAACCCCAGTGCGTACTTGTCACGGACACCCCCAGCGCCCCTGATACCTTCTGCCTGGATGGATGGCTTGCCAGCCGAACAGCAACGAGCAGCGTTTGGAAGGGGGACAGTGTTGATGGAGCTTGTCCAAATTCCTGCAGCACCCATCAAGTCTGTCTGACACTTGATACCAAAGCCACCCCCACAGCAACTCCCTCTGCAGAGCTGCCTCCGACCCTTCCCTGTGCCCAGAGTCCGACTTGCTGCAGCTGTGGTTAACCCTTTGCCAGCAGCCATCGGACTTGCTGGTTTAGCAGGTCGCTTCACGAGCTGGCCGTAGCCATGCTCCCAGAGCAGCTCCCTGAGCCTCTGTCAGAGCACCCCTCTGGCTCAGCTCAGCGAGGCTGAGCCTGGGAGCGCGGCCAGCAAACGGTCTGATCTCAAATGAAGACTGAACCACAACCCTGGAGAAAATCTGGCGAGAGAGAAGGGATTGTTCCTGTAAACCCGTGATGCACTCGCTATGGAGGCCTGAGCAACAGCATCCAATACGACAGAGATTTACATACGACAACTCACAAGCAAGCTCTTCGTACTTATAAACAGAATATACACACTATATGCAGCATGTAACACACCAAGTGATGGAACAAAGCCAGCGTTCTCTCTAAACACCTAGTATTGCACACTGTGCTCTGCCAGGTGCTGCTCCGCCTTCAGCCAGAGGCAAGGAAAAACGTGTGGAACAACTGCCTAAGGTGTAACCCTGGACTAAAAGTAAAGAAGATGCGTACCTCACACCAGAAAACAAGAATCGGGACAGACATCTCAAAAATATTTTTCCTTATTGCAAGGTGATTTAGTATCAGGCAACTTCTCTTTCATTTTGTTTGTTTTTACAACTGTGCTGTTGGAAACACCCACAGAATGAAAAATACTGCAGCAAGCCTGAGAAGAACCCAGTTCTTCTCTGCCCATATTTCATTGCAGCAGGGTGACTTGGAGGCCATAGGAGCTGCACACCTGATGTGGAGCAGAGGAAGGACGAGGTCTGAACGAGGCATGCTGGGGCAGATCTTCACCTGCTGCCAACATGTCGCCTGCAGTCCGTGTCACAGCAGCATGACTCAGAGTTCTGGCCCCTGTGCCTCACTGGATGGAGACTTCCTCCAGAAAGGGAAGTGGAAATGCTTCCTTTAAGTATAAAACTACCTTCTGGTGTCTGAATATCTGACACGTACTAGAAACAATACCCAAAACACAAAAGAATTACCGTACATTATTATAATGCTCTCTCCTTTCTCTAGCTTGCTTGCTTTGGTGTTTTACAGCTCACTGTATACCATGAAGAGACGCAGGAGATCATAAATAACTGAAAGAAACCTTTGGTGGAGGGCAGGAAAATCCTCATATATTCATGAAGAAATAAATCTCCTGTCTTACACATCCAAAGAATCTTGATTAGTAAACTGTTTAAAATTAGTTGCTTAAAAAAAAAAAAAAAAAAGAAACTCAAATTGATGAGTCTCTGGATATCAAAAATGTGCAGCTTCTTCCCTCCTCTGTGCTCCTGCCAAGCACTGGCACACCAAAGAGAAGACAGCGCAAGGGGCAGCTGCATGGTCCACAGAGACCGTACAGGCTTTGGACCCAATGGACAAACGTTCCCATCTGTCCGAGGGCACATGGCTCCAGCCTGCTCCGTCTCCTTGGAGCGAGAGGATCACAGACAGTGGTGGTGAGAGCATAAAGCCCTGCAAAGCAGTACTGTCTCAGGAAGTCGTTCAGCTACACCAAATACCACTGGCATCAGAACCTAAACACTTCTGAAACTTCTCCCTTATTTTTCACCCACTTCTCCTGAAGCACAGGGGAGTTTTGGGTGGCTGCACAGCAGAGGAAGACAACAAACCCACCTTTTTTCTAGCTAAGAACACTGTGCGTTTGTTCCCCACGTTTGAATGCACAAAGAAGCTAGTATGTGGCTCAGAGACTCAGACTTACGCAGCTGCCAGGTAACTAAGGGTCCTGGGTAATACAAGTAGGTATGAAGCAATTGTGCAACACCTCCAGCCTTAGGTGAAAGCCCAGAGCCTCGTCTATGTGAACAAAGTGGTGTGCAGAGCTGCTGGGGCTACAAACCCAAAGAAATAGCTGCCTCAATGCTGAGTGGAATAAATAAACACAGCCAAATGTGATCAGCCGTAAGCAACAACCGGGCATTACGCACTGAGGGAGCAGTGGCATCTTCTGTAACAGAAGAGATGGACAAGACACTGAGTCAACCTATGAACAGATGGATATGTTCTCCTGCAGCACGCTGTGTCCAGATTATGGCAGGAAAAGATAGCTGTGGCAGGTCTTCACGCCCATCTCCCACTGGAAGCAAAACTGCGGCTGAAGGAGAAGTTGATCTCACCGTTTCTGTACTTTCCCCATGCTCCAAATGGCACTATGACAACTGTGCTGTTGTCTTCAGTGCCGAACTGCATTGCCTGAGAGAAGAAACAAATCGTCAGCATGATTATCTCGCTTGGAAAAGGAAACAAGTGTCTGGCTCTGCACGCGCAAGAGACTTCCCTGCCCCTTCCCAGCCCTTATGCTGCATTCTTGGTATGCCCCAGAGCTTTCCATAGGATATGCCACCATCCAGAACCCCAGTGAGAAACGGGCCATTTCTGTGTTGATGACACAATCAGCACAGGAATAACTGGCAGTTACAGTCCCATGCAGTTCAGTGGATTGTGAGCTAAGCCAAGTTAACTGCCGTGGTACCTGGCAAGGACGTGGCAAGACCCGGAGTGAAGAAAAGGCTAGCCAGCAGGGCTAGGGCATGTCTCAACCAATTCACTTGGATGAGTGGTTGTATACTATACTTGTATTATTAAAACCAAACCAAACAAAAACCAACAAATATTTGGTGCTATGAGAAGCCCTAGCATTACCTGCTCAGTAACAACGTGGGCAGCTTCAGCAGGATCATGGCACTGGTTAATGAAGTCGCAGATCTCCTGACTGTTCACCATGAAGTTAATACCATCTGTAGTAAGGACCAGGAAGCTGTCGTCTGCATGATGCAACTGCAATAAAGGCACACATTATGCACAACGCTGGAGCGAGTGCTGAAAGGCAAATCAACCGACTTCATTTTTTTGCCTTCTATTAAAAAGCGCTTTTTTGGGGGGGTGCTATACGCTCTCCTGTTTTCTGTGCAAGGACTAACTGGAACCCCCAAACCCTTGGAGAGCTAAAGGCTGCCCCTTGAATCCTTGAGCACACCCACCAGCCACACAGACTGTGTTCCCTGTACTGGAGAAAAGCATCTTAAGGTGCTTCCAGTTGTAGGAAGCAGCCCTCTGAACACACTAAAGGCTGAAAGACCAGACCTGTTCATTGCCCAGTAAACAAAATGCCTCCTTAAACTGAGGATTTCAAGGAAGACATAGACAGCACTGCAGTCATCTCCCTAAAGCCCTCAGCCTAGTGGGTGACGTTCAGTTAGGACCAACTGAATGTAAGTTCCCCAGGCCCTGGGAGGTGCATTGGGGAAAAGTAACAAACACGAGCTGAGAAGAAAGCCTTCCTGCAAAAGTGAAGGCAACTGTGCTGAATACCTTCTGGGTGGTTAATTTGTTTTCCAGACAACTACAGAGCTATGGTAGGATGCACACAACTACCCTTTCCTCTTCCCTTCCTCCCAAGTGTGCAGACCTCTAGATATTCTACTTTTTTTGATGACAGCCCATCCATATCCCACCTAGTTCTCAGTGATGGTTTTATATCAGTATTAACCACAAAATTACTCATTTGGCCACGAGACCCAAACAGACTAACAGCTTTGTATGTCAGTAATGGATATCACGTGCTCTTTCTTCCCTCATCCTATATTGTACTGTGATAAATGGGATTTAGAAGTTGATCTGGTTGAATTTAGTATCAGGGCCTGATTCTTTTCTGTCCTGTTAGTGTTAATCTGAAATTATTTCATTAGAATTGGTCTCTGGTTACTTCACCACAAATAAAAAACAATGCTCGGTCATCAGGCTTCACCTGGGCATCTGTCGTGTGGGTAGCACCACGTGCATCAAATAGCTATGATGCCCCTTAGTCCGAATGTGGCTGTCCCTGTTAACCAGGCCTTCTTTTACCTGAACCCTTTTTGTTTCCGGCTGGGCTATCACACCGCTGTTTTTAAGATCCAAATCTCCTATGCTCCGCGTCATTGCAAGTCTACCATTCACATGAGGTTGTCCCAAACTGTTCCAGGCAATGAAGCCACCGCACTTCCTAATCCTGTCCAGAGGCACGAAAGAAAAAGTGAATATGAGTTACTGCTTCACACCATTACCCCTGTCTCTATCTGCAATTTCTGTCACTAGCTCCTGAGGCGGAACGGGGCACAGAGTGCCTAAGCTGGGAGACTGATGGTTGGCTTTTGCTGTTTGAAGGCTCCACACAAGTGATGTGGCTTGGTGGGCTGAGTCCTGACCTGGGAACCATAGCACATTGCTGCAGCAATTGGCTCTAACTTGGCAGTCTTGGACAAGTCTGAACCACGTGGTCGCAGCTCTGTACCGAGTCCTAGCTATGCTGATCCTACTGATGAGACAGTTTATGCTCATGCAAGGCTTTCCGCATCCCCAGTCCTCTAAATGGAACCAAATTAATTAACTGGAGCTGTGCTGCTTTCTGCCCGCTCAGGGGTGGTCTTGGGGCATTATGTTGAACTCTCTGCTTTCTTCCAGGCCCAACCCAGCAGCAGAACACAAGCACATCCTGACCTGAGGCTGCGCCCTGCAAAGCCACGACATCAGCTGACAGGGTACCTTTCCTTCTCCTCCTTTCTTTCTGGAGTATGGTCAATGGTGAGTTTCATGGCCTTTCCCTTTCGACACAGCAGAGCACGACTGTCTCCCACACTTGCCACAACCAGCTCGATACCGTCCCGGAGCAGAGCCACTGTTGCAGTGGTCCCAGAGTTCACCAGAGTTGCTATAAACATCATACCAAAGAAAGAGGTTTTAGCACTGCCTCGAAGCATGGGACCATTTGTAACAGCAAGTTTCAGCTGGTAAAATGAAGACAACTTGTGTTCTACATTACCGGTCAGTAACTGCTTTTAAGTTTAAACTAAATCTAAAAAAAAAAAAAGTACCGCAAACATGCATGCATGTAGGACTAGGGGGAGAGAGGGGAAGTGGAAAGGATAAGTATTTCTGTGCAACAACATGGCTCCATGCAAAGAGGGCAAGTGGAATAAAAGTGGTACAAGGTACAGTGGTTTCCTTTCTGCTTGCAGCAAACACTTTTTCTGTACCACAAGCTCACCCCAAGTTACAGGGTTATCGTCCTTATCCCTGGGCACCGTGATTACATGGGTAGCCCACCATAAAGCTGATGGCCCTTCCCTGCTGTTAGATGGTGAAGTGGGAAATTGAGTAATAGTAATTGTAGCTCCACATAGTTCACCAGAGGAGAAACACTAGATCGCTCCTTTCCACCAGTCTGTGGCTGTCAGAGTTGTTACAATCTTCCTCTGCTTCCCCCAGTCTTGCTAAGAGACAAAGGGTTGAGCCAGCAGGCTGCTGGCTTCTTTCAGAAAGAGATGCTGCTCCCTTCAGACCCTGTCAACTTGCTGGAGGTCCTAGCACAAAGGTCAAGCTGGATTCTGCCTCACCTTGTGCCTGCAAACCGGTGTGTGCAGTCAGCTGCCAGTGGTTCTCCAGGCAATCTGCCCCAGGAACTGGTGGGATCACTTGATGGGTGTGTGGGGGTACAGTGACTGCCTCGAGGGCAAAACCGAGCCCTGGGTGTTGTCTGTCTTCTCTTACAGGGTAAGAGAGCTCTGAGCTGACTGACTTGTGTCAGGGACCTGGCTGAATTAACTGGTGCAAGTAAATTTAAGGGTTTCTCATTTCAATTTCTACAATGCTCTGGGAAAAGAAAAAAAAAAAAAAAAAAAAAAAAAAGAAGAGTGCCTGAAAAGGAGAAATGCGAGTCTGCCTATTTCAGAAAGGATCTGCCGTTTTATCTGTGGTGAAGGAAATGCCAGAAGAACTTTCCAGCTTTCCTTTTTTGCTTGCTTTTTGAAAGAAGCAGTCCCATTTGACAGTTAGTTCTTCCCTTCCCACAAATTATGCAAAGGTAACTCGGTGAGAGGTGCCTGGAAAGCAGTAACGGGCTACCTTGAGCTACTACAGTAAAATGTCTGGCCAGGACAAGCTACGGCCCGGAACACATTTGCATTCGCAGCCAGTGGAGGTCCCCTTGAAAGGTCCTCTCTAGGCCTTCCGCATTCTGGGATTTTCCAGTTTTCCCAGGTTTTAAAAGCAAGCCAATTCGAGAGGAGTTTTGCTGTAACTTAGTAACAAGAATCCCCAGTTACCGTCCTGTTTCCACATGACTAACAGCTAAAAGATCTTTCCACCAAGCTACGACTACAAGCACCCCTCCCCTCTGGCCCTGCAGCCCTGTCCCGAGGGAGGCAGGATGGATCTGAGACAGGAGCGTGTGCTGGAGCCTGAGGAATGCCGGCCAGCCCCATCCCTGATCAGCTGCCAGCAAGCAGCATACACGTGGCACGACTTGCTGCGTACTATGGAAACAGAACTGCGAGTGCTCGGCGATCCTGGCAACCTCTTTTCCCAACCCTGCATGGTCTCAGCACCCTCTAAGTCAAACAGGGCTGGGAGTAAACTGAAGTGCACAGCGCCCTGGAAGATGCATTGAGCCTTGTTGTGCAGCGAAAGCAGTGGGTTGATGAATCAAAAAAAACCTCACAAAAAAGTCTGAACGAAGCTTGTGTTATTATTTAAAACAGGTATTATTACTGCAGTGAGGACTCGGTTTAGCTACACACTTAAGCAATACGTCAGTCGTGAACCATGGTGACCTAGGTCAAATCTTGGACTACGTTACGGCTGCCATGCAGGCTATGGTATTCAAAACTGTTTAGATGCCGGTAGCTTCTGCCTGTTCAGGTAAGCACTGACATCCTGATTCTAATTTGAAGCAAGGACTAGTCCAGTGCAGGCTCGTTTAGAGGCACATAATGAAAGTAAGATGCTAAGAAGCACCAGTACGATTAGAAATTTTAGTAGAACCAGTAAAATACCTGTTTTAGCCAACAGTTAAAAGAAGGGAAGAACTTACGGAAAACTACTCTCTTACTTCACAGAAAAGACATTTTATTTAGACATTAAAATTAATGCAGAACTGCCGCTACTCTCCCATTTCGTTCCTTGGTTTTGGAGCTGACAAACATAAACAGTTTCTGAAAAAGTCAAGATCTGTAGTCTTTAATTCAAAAATGACTGGAAACATTTGGACATTCAGGTGAATCTGTATCTTTCAAGTGCAAACTCTCAAAGACAAGAGCTGCTACCACAAAATCAAGGGATGGTACTAAAGAACAAGTCAAGATATTGTCCAAAATTGTGGTAATGGTCATAGTGACTTGAGCTTTATATACATTTATTAGTTAAACAGCATTCTTAGAAAAATAAATGCTGCTCACACTCTCTTCCTTGGGACCAGTTCACGTTCTGGGTAGGGGTGCAAGAACATGGATGTAACTAGACTATAAGCATCATGTAATTTCTAGCACAGCTCAAAACCATAGGAATGATGATGGGATAACATTTCTAGTGTTTTACTGCAACTGCTGCTAAGTTATTTAATAATATCAAAATATGTTGTATCAGCATGTATATTGGTTTTTAACAATTAAAGAGTTTATTTTGTTTTCCTAACAATATCACTATAAAACTAAGATCTTTCAATAGGTTCTTAACACTCACTGGACAACTTCTACTGCAAGTCATCTCAACTAATGTGACAAAGAGGATGTGGGAACCTTCCAGTAGTCCAGGCTAGGAACCGCCGGACTCCTTCACCTGGGACAAAATTAAGCAGATCTCTCTTTCCACTGAAGCCCAGCATATAGTGTCCAGGGCCTCCAGTTCTAGAGCTGCTGACCAGGTACAGTGTCTGCCACAAATAACACGCACACAGAGGCAAAGAGGAAATTCACCCAGGGACTTTGTTCAAACAAAATAAACCTGCAACACTGAGATGAAAGAATAAGGGCTGCAGAACAGGGAAAGCAGTCACTCTTGGGTTTGCCTGCACTGTCTTTTGCATGTCTTGAGACTTACACATGCATCTTTGGTCACAAATAAATCAAATTAGCCTTGGTGTTTCTCGGGAATTGCCACCAACCAGTTTAAATTCAGCCAAAATAAAAGATACACTTTTTTTCCTTTTGTTGGAGGTACATAACCAACCACCAAATCAATCAAAGAATTTCATCCATGCTAGAGGGCCAGCTGTCTCATATTTGGCAAGAATGGCCACACTGAAGAACATCTTCAGTACAGAATATGGCCCAATCTGCTTCCTCAAGGTAATTTGTTTTTTTTATATATGAACACAAAAATGGGGAGTTCAAACTGGTGCCAACTAAAATGGAGCCATCTTAAAGGCACTAAATAGAAGTATATGAATTGTTCTGACCCATGGGAAAATATGCAAAATAAACACCCCTTTAATATTGTAACTAGTATCTTCTAACTTGACTAGGTAATCATCAGGGCACTTGGTTAAAAAGGCTGCCTTTGTAATGTTGATAGATTTATGAAATATTTAATTACAATTTCTCCAGCTCTCCCTTTTCCTCAGTGTTGCAGGTTAACATACTCAAAGAAATAAAAATCATATGTTTGAATGGTAACTGAAAAAAAACAAAACCAAAACCCACTACTAAAGTTTAGTTATTTTTAAATAACTTTTGCTGTTTGCTCAGCATAATAAGATTCCAGGACTGCGTTTCAAACATAGATACATCGGTTAATACCTGGCTACATTTTAATAAGATGGCTATTCCAGAAGTGAGTGGCCAATGTAATTAGAGTTGGATGCACCGAACATGGAGGTGAATGGAAAGACTCCCTCTTGTCTTTTCTGAGCAGTGGATCACAGTGAACAGAAGCAGCAGCAGTACCTTGTATGACGGCACTAGGCCAGGAGAGTGTTTGTCTTACATTTCTCTAGAGGGATGCTCAAATTTCCTGAAGAACGTGATTCACTTCCTTATTTCTGTCCTTGCTAAGCAAAGCTTACTTTTCAGTTTTTATGGCTGGTCAAAAACATCAGAAAATTATGTCTGTCTGTGTTAAAGCTGTCGCATGGATAATGACATATTTGTTGGATGTGAGCTTCCTTTACTGTGTTCTATACCTAAGTTTATCAATGATTTTGAAGTGACAATATAGTTAAAACTATGGAAGTGAATATAGATGTATTTTTGAACAGATAACAAACACCACGCTTCAGGGCTCAGGCATCTCTCTAAGCTGTAAATGATTAGAAAGGATTTAGGTGGAGGACAGATTATCCCAGGTCTGCCTACAGCGAGTTTCTCATGCTTTTGTGTAAAATAACAGGTACAGATCGCTGTCAGAGGGGATACTGGACCAGTCTCTGTCGGGCCAGTACAGCACTCTAACAGCACCAGGGAACTGCATGCCAGACACAGTAGCAGCACCTGGAACCCATACAAACACCTTTTTTCTACTGAAAGCTCACTGTAGCTATTATGCTATGTGTTTTCCATCTATGATTTCAAATATTCTGTAATTGTAAAGTGACCAAAGGGCCATGCCCTTAAAGACATAGCTAGGTGCTCCAAGGCACATTTCTAGTCCTGTTAAATCTGTGCCATTATATGAGGGTTTTACCTCTTAAACAGAATTGTAAACAATGCATCAAACATTACCCATGCAATTTTGGTGACAGGGATTTGTCCTAGGACTTACGTTCCTTCAAACACCCAGGCACACATTTTCAGAGCTGGTCGTGTGTTAGTAAAGACCTGGACATCCTGAACATGCACTGGTGGTTTTTTTTGCAGATACAGTGAAAGCTGAGTGAACTCTGGCAGGGTCATCTACTGGAAAAAGACTAAGCTATTATTTTCCACTTTGACAACTATGGCCAGGTTTCAAAAGAAGGTCAGTCCTGGGGAGCCAGATACCCAGTGTTACACAACCAGCCACCATTTTCAAGATACTTTAGCAACAGTCTTGACTGTCACGTCTAGAATAGCCACAATTAATCACAAATTTTGCTGGCAAACTGAATCAGTTTGAAAGTAGGCTTCTAACGAGGACACATGCCAAGCATTGAAATTTTATGCAACTTTCAAAACAGCGGCAACAAAAATACCCACACCAAGTAGTCAACATAGAATTGAATGATTTTAACAACAGATATGCAAAAAATTTAATTTGTTCAGAAATCCACACTTGTCTTTGCACCCTTTTACTCCACTCCTTGCCTTATAGCTGGGCAACCAGACAAGAGCACTGGGCACTTTTAGATCCTTCTGGCTCCTGCAAGAGCTTGCAGATGGTCAACCTATCTGAGAAACACTGAGTGCTTGCCAGAGTGTGGCACCTGTGGATGTTTGACAATGCTTTTGCCCTCTGTTTCGCTTGACCTCAAGCTTTTTAAATGAGGAGGGTTTGCCCAGTGTACTGGTAACTGTTACGTAAATTTGCTGGCATTTGCATTATGTTTCATTAGGCAGCACCTGTTAGTTAAATGGTATGAAAAAACTCTATAAGCAGTTCCAAAACGCTCAGCTTACTGCACAACTGGTCGGTCAAATTTTGTTACCCAGTTCCGTAAGTGTCATGTCCAAAATGCTATAATGAGAAACCATTTTCAGAATAACAAAATAATATACCCATTACAGTTCCCAATCGTTCCCCTCGAGGAGCTGCTCTGCCAATTAATAGAGGTCCCTTCAATAAGCCAAACCAAGAGCTGCCCTACTAACAAAAGGATGGGGAGGGGGACAAATATAAAAGATCTTCACATTAGTGAAAATGAAAGGTCCTGATCCAGGGACGCACATAAACCTGTATTCAGATATTTTCTTGAATTTGGGCTTTTGAGAAAATTTATTTGCAAGGAGGCTCTTGGATTAAAAAAACCACATCTGCTGTAGTGATGGGTCTCTCGTGTTCGGTTAAAACACACCACATAGGTCAGTGGTGACTCTGGACTTTTTTTACAATGTCATTTTTTGTTAAAGGATTTCAATATATATCAAAAAAGGGGGGATATAATGAGGAAATGAGCTTTATAGATTTAATCTCCCTTTTTTAAGGACTGCATTTCAGGACTTAAGACTTTTTTCCTGATACCCCTGATACCTTGGCTTGTATCAGGTAAGAGGAAAGGTGTGTATACCTCACAGTGTGCAACAAGCAGGCTACCTGTCCTGCCAGAAAATATTTGAGTCTATCTAGATTCATCTAGCAGTTGAACTGCAGGAAGCTGCTCAATTCCTTGACTGTATTCATTCACTGCTTCAGAAAAATAGCTTGAGAATACAGTATTGCTTCAGTTCCTAGATGGCCTGTTGGTTTCAAGTAGTTCTTCAAGCGAAAACTTTTATAGTTTTTTTCTGAAATGACCTTAGTCATTTTGCCAGCATCCGCACCAGCACTGGGACAGGTTTTTTGATTGTTTGTTTTCAGTTGAGTTTTGTTTGGGATTTTTATTAAAACTGGCTAAACTGACTCAAAATTGTGTCTCATGGCTGAGGAAGCTCCTATGACAGAACTGGGATGCGGACCTCTATCTCCCTTCCCAAGTTACTCTAAGCTCCCCTTGCTAGAACTGGAACTTCAGATGTGCTTAGTCTCTAGACACATATACAAGAACTTGACTAACAGCCAGGACTAAGGAGTCTAAAAGGGCTGGTGCCAGCTTTACCACCACCTTACCACAGCCAACCTCGTTTTCCTCTTCACTGCTTTTTTCCCTTTCACACTCTGCTACTCCTGTGATTCTGTTTGTGCAGAAGCAATATCAATTGTATTAATTTTGGCTTACGTTCCTCCTCAGGTGCAGCAGCCAAGTTAGAAAGGGGAACTTCTGACACTGTTGCTTTTAACCCACAGGAATAACAGCTTTAAAACAAACAAACAAACAAACACACCAAAAACTCCAACAAAAAACCCAAACCAACCCCCCCCCTTGCATAGTCAAGTTACGATCCTGGCAATTCTAAATCATTTTTTGCTAACTTAACACTTTCTTTGACAGAATCACATTAAGAGAAATTGATGGTTATGCTAACATTCAGATTATTAACTCCCCCAGTAAATTTGACTTAGACTTTTTCTAGCGCTTTCATTTTCAGGAGGTAAAGTGTAATTGTTTCATTTGCATTAAGTTATCAGAGCAAAATCCTATGTTAAGTAAAATTGTTTTCAAGCATTTTTCTGGACATTTTACTACAAAACTACTGAGCAAATAAGAGAAACCTTATTCTCCACATCCATAGGAGTAGAATATTTTTTTACCTACCATCAGCAGACAGATGAGCATGCCTTTCGTACGCATTGTTTATTTCTAGAAAAGCTTTGTTCAAAACATTTTCCAGGTTCTCTTCCTCAGCAAGAAATTCTCTGGAAACAAACAAGCAAGCAAAAATGTTCATTTCTTTCCAGGAAATACACTTCTTGATGAATCTCTTTCATAGCCTTATTGCCTCCCTGAATGCTTTGAATAATGATGGAGTTCAGTGAAAAGGAAATATGATTTTACTAATGACCTGCACTGGAAGCATAATCCCGTAATTTTGCAAATACATAAATTCCTCTTCCAACACCCAAGGATGTGGCACAGAGATACAAAAGAGTGTAAGCAAGCCATAGGTCAGTGATCACAGTGACCCCATCTGAAAACAGTCAATTCATACTCCCTCTGTATTCCCAGTCCTTTCCTGGAAGGTGGGAACAATCATATTTTCCCCTCTTGTCTTTGTGGTCTTACTCAATGGGGCAGGCACCATACTAAGTAGTTGCTAGCATATCCATTGTAATGGACTGTTCCAGACTGGTGTTCCTGCTGTCCCGTTGGGCTAGGTGACTATATAACCCAGGAGGATTAGTGACTATGTATGACCCACTTTTCAGTCCTAAGGAAGGAATCTCTACTGTAATTCATTTGACACGCATTCACTTGATGCACACTTACTTAATGTATTTTTCCATGTACTTATCACAGAAGTCTGCTGCTGCTGCCCCACCATGTCCATCATATACCGCAAAGTACAGGATATCCTCTGTCAGCTGAGCATAATTAAACCGGTCTTCATTTTCCTTGCGCTTCCCAATATGGCTAGCGCAGCCCACGTTGGCCAGGCTTACTTTTGGAATCGGCTTCCCATACTTTATGCTTGGTGGGAGGAGAATAGGTTCGTCAATGCGATTGTCCCAGATGCCAAAGGTGTCCCATGTAGTAGGTCGCCCACTCCCATCTGGATCGAAGCGGGAAGCACGGCGCTCAGAGGTGGAGCTGTAGCAGGCAGCTGTCGGACGCTTCTCGTCTTGCAAGAGGCGGGACGTTAGCACAGCTCTCCTTCTTACTTGATACCCCCCGTTTCGTACCAAATTAATTAAAGTGGCTGTTGACATAACTTGTCTTCAGAGATTTGTAGGAATAAAAGATCAGGAATAGCAGATATGCAGCTGCTGGAATGTCCATGAGAACAAAGAGAAAAGTGATCAGGAAACAAGCAGTACAGAAAGGGGAATTTTCAGTTACATCATTCAGGAAACAATGTCACCCTCAGAGCCCGCTAATCATGCATAGCACAGCACTTCCTAGAAGAAACTACAGAGCAATCTGCATGACTCACCGAGAAACAATCCCACACAGACCAGCCTACATTTAACAGGGAGTACTGCAGATAGATGAAGGTAAGTAATTTCTGCTGGCCACCTGCATAATGATATCCTGAATTTTCAAAGGCTGAAGAGGGTGTGCTGGAGCAAATAAGAGCAATAATGACTTTGCTCCATGTCAGCTAAAATATGAATGTGTGAAAAAATATGGTAAGGTCATGAAAACAAGCTTATAATGCACACTGAAGCATCTGCACTGTAGCTCCTGAGGAGGGAAAGGCAGAAGAAATATATTTGCTTAGATTTTAAAGAGTTTTTTCATCTGCACGTGATATTTGCTTGTTATACTCATTGAGGACTTGAACAATATTCTTCAACATAGACCTGTGAAGTTAATTGTGATTTTCTTAGGTTTACCTAAGAATGACCACTAAGACTGTATCCATGGCCATACACAACTGTGTATACAAACTTGCACCCAGAAAACCCCGTGCAGCAATTTGCTGTTGTGCCTGGCCCGAAGTCCTCTGCCACCTGAAAGGGGCTCCCTTGGCTAACACAGGTAAGCAAGATTTTCTACTGGCTTCTCAGGTCTCTTTTCCAGCCCGGATGAGTTAAACACACGATTTGGCTCAGCACAGATAAAAATTCACTAATGATGACACATCTAGCACGCAGAAAAAGTAGAAAGGTGGGCTTATGTAACCTTTTGCAGAGTAACACCCACCTTCATTAATGTCCAACAGGCTAGGATGCAATCTGTAGTAACTGCATGTTGTTGCACCGGAGTAATTTGAACTGGACCATCAGATCACTGTTAACTAACCGCACTAAATTTTAAGTGAGGGATTTCTAACCTGATTGCTCAAAGTTTGCCGAGAGCAAAATTACGAGTGAAAGTTATTATATGCCATAATAAAGGAATTAAAAATATGCAGGCTCACGGTGAACGCCAAAAAAGACGGCAGGGCAGTCTGATGCAATTGAGCAGCAAAGAGCAACACGTGTACTCGAGAGATACTGTAATTCTGAGCTGGAGTGCCTTGTCATTGTACTCTCCCCTTGCCCATCACAATTGTGTCTGTAGATCTGAAATATTTGTTAAAACTCCTTTTTTAAATTACTAAACAAAATCCAGGTGCTGGCAAAAACACGCAGTCAAAGGTAACTTAGTAAGTCATTGCTTTAGCAGAAAATGGCTGCGACATGAGCTTTTTGGAGCCCCCCATTAAACTTGTCATTCACAGCTCAAAGCATGTTGTTCTAGATGCTCTCGGTTTACCTTTCGTGTGAGTCTTAGAAGAAAGGTTTCTTTACTTAGCACTTAAGAGAGTGACTGCCAACTTGATAAAAGGCCAAAAGTGCTGGGAAAGGTTGCTGTTGCATCAGAGGAATGTGGGCTAGGCCACCAGGTGAGTGGAACTAACCACTTGGAATTTTAACATTTTCCATTTTATTGTCAAGGTGACTGCAACATCACATCTTTATTTCAGTATACTTACAGGTGCTTAATAACTGGTTTATTGTTAATAACTGGCTTAATAACTTTATTGAGTTACTTTTTCTGTTCTCTTCCCTCGACTCATAACAGTATGTTAACTTCCTTCTATGAGACACAGCACGACCAAATTTAAAACCTGCCAATTAAAAAAACTCACACTTGGTTTCACTTCCGTCAGCTTGAAAGGAGAACATGAAATGCTAACTATATTTAGAACTCCCAGTATCCACAGCATGAATCAGAGGATTAATCCAAAATCTCAAGCTAATTAGTGTGTTTGTTCCCTATCATATTCAACTCTCAAAAGGCCTTTTTTTCCAGGCAAGTATAAATGCTGATGATGGTTTCACTTTTCAAGTGTCTCTGCAAGTCAGGAGTAGGAACCTGATCTTTAGTTCCTGTGATGTAAATAGTTACGCTTTTAGTCGGACATACAACAGCCTGCACTTTTGTAACTGGTGTATTTGCAAGCACAAGGCAAGCCTGTCTGGGCAAAACAAGAGCAATGCATTGAAAAAGGGGGCACTGATGTTAAAGCCAAAGTCCAAGATACAGGCAGTTCTAGATGGAAGTCTGTTTTGAGGTGCTTCATCTGATCCTATTAATCTGTACATGTTTAACCTCCAGAAATAGATCCTGCAGACAGACAAATACAAGGCTTAAAGTGAACAAAGTGAGCAATTAAACCCTAGTTCAATGTGACCGGTGCCCCTTTTATAGACCAGCTGCTTCTCAGCAGATGGAAATTTTCCAGACTGCAATAAGAAAAGGGAAAAAAAAGAAACCCGGAAGAAAGAGAAGGCGTTCTTTCTGCCCCGGGGATTAAACATATTTAAAAAGGAATTTTAAACTCTGAGCATGTATAAGCGCACTTGCCTTGCAGGCTTCTCAAACCCCACAGCTCTGAGCAGTATTTCCTGTCCCTCTATGTTAAGCTCGTCTTAAATCAGAGAGGTTTGTAAGCCTGTGACAACACCCCCTCCCCGCTGCCGGGATGGTGACCCGCAGGCAGCTGCAACGCCAAGGTTCATGCCGCTGCCGACTGACCGCGGCCAGCCCGCACCGCCTGCGCCCGCCCGGGTCGCTGCGCGCACCGCAGCCGTGCGGCCACTCGGGCAGCGCCGCGGGGCCCGCTGGGGCCGGCCGGCTGCGGGGCACGGCGCGACCCCGAGGGGCAGGGCCGGTGGAGGCGCGGCCAGGTCAGCGGCCCCTCAACCCCCGCCGCTGCCGCCTTTGCGGTGCGCCCGGCCGCACGGAGACCCACGGGGTCCCCGCCCGGCCGCCCTCCGCCGCGGCTTCCAAGACCGCGCCTGCCGCCGCCGGCAGGAGCCAGTGCCGGGGAGCGGAGCCCTCCCGCTCCCCCCGGGCTGGCTCGCTGCCCCCGCCGCTCGGCCCGGCCCCAGCCGCCACCCACCCGGCTCCCCTCAGCGCGGCTCCCCTCAGCCAAACGGACGAGCGGAGGGAGGAGATTCCGAGCCCTGCACCCCCACGCTCCCCCAGCGCCCCCCTCCCCTCCCTGACCCCCACCCCGGGCCCCGGCGCTACGCTAAACGCCGTTGCGGCCGCCGGGCTGCCGGTGCGGGCGTGCGACGGCCCTTACCTCCTCCCGCGCCCGGGCAGCCGCCGCTGACCTGCGGCCCAGAGCTGCGAGAACGGCGCCGGCCCCACCGCCCCCCGCTGCCTTCCCCCCGGCCCGGCCCCGCCCCGCCGGGCGGCCGGAGCCCGCCGGGCCAATGGGGCGGCAGCGCGGGCCCGCCCCGCCCTAGCCCTGCCCCTCTCCGCCCCAATGGCGGCAGCCGCGGCGGCCGAGCCCCCCCCAGCGCCCCCGCCCCACCCCGCCCGCCGCGCGCCCGGCCGTTGGCCGCGAAGGGCGGGCGGGAGCCGACGCCCCGCTGAGGGGATCCGGGCGGGGGCCTTGCTGTGCCGGCGGGGGCGGCCGGCCCGCGTCCCGGTTCTCCCCTTCGCAGGGCCCGGAGCAGGGGGAGGGAGGGGGGTGCGGCCTCGGCCGAGGCGGCGGCAGCGGGGCTGCCCCGGCGGTGTCCCGGCACAGGCCGTTCCTGGCGCTCCGCCGCCTTCCTCGGCCCGCGAAGCCGGGGCCGGCCCGGTGGCAGACCCGGCAGGCTGCCCGCGGAGCACCGGCTTCTCGAGAGCGCCTTGGGGAAAGGTGTCTGTGTTGTTAAGGGAAAAAGGGCAGTAGGTGCGGAATGGCAGCCGTGCCTGTGCCAGGGCCCTGCCGCCCCTCCATACCTGACCCGTGTCCGAACGGCGGCTTAAAGAGATCATTTGCCAGGCGCCGTGCTACTGACACGGCCTTTGGCCTTTATCGCAATTTGGCAAATCAGTTGCTTCTAATTACAAAAGCATTTGAAACGCACCTTCCCCTTGCCCTCGTGCTGTCCGCTAGACAAGTAGACTGGAAAACAGAAGCCTGCAAAGAAAAATGCCGGCTGACGCAGTTTCCATAGGAGCTTAAGGAGGCCACTGTCAAGTTTATCCCAGATATTTGTGAGTTATGGAAGTTTTTGGGTTGTTTTTTTGTTTGTTGGTTTGGGTTTTTTTGTTAAATTTCAAGAGCATTATCGCCTCTAACTTTCCTTTGTGATTGATTTTGACGTTACTTTATAAAATGCTCTTTAAAATGTGATGTTGGATCTGTAGGTTTACAGACCGATGATTTCGATTTCCCACCTAGGGACATCGCAAAAGCACTGTATTTCAGGAAACCGAGTTCTTAGGTCACCTGACTATGAGTACAGATTCTTGAAAACTTGGACCTAACTATCTGTATCTAGTGCTGTTATTAGGTGGGGTGACATCCTTAATTTGTCAAAGCTGCCATTAATATTAATGATCTGCTGCAATGTCATCTTTACTGTGTTCTGAACAGAGCTTGATGTCAGCTGTCTCCCTTCCATGTTCAGTAGAGGACACCTAAGCCATCCTAGTGCCCACTCCACGATGTCCCTCGACTACAAAATCCATTGGCTTCTGGCCAGAAAAGCAGCAAGAAACCCCCTTGTTGCTCTCACTGTATGGGTCTACTTGTAGAAGAAGAGGTTAGGCAAGCATGGTAGCACCTACCAGATTGTTCTGGTTTCCAGATGTGTGGTGTCCCACTCAGCATTCAGAATGAAATTTGACCCTGTGAGTCTTTTGAGCATAGTAATGCTGTCATCTGTCGCTGCACGTTGTTCCCTGGTTCCCATTTGTTTTCAGTGAGACAAAGGAAAAACAATGCACTGTGGAAACTAGTTCTCCTGGCATGGAGATTGTCCTGAGCAGAAGGTGATCTATACAGCAGTGTATCCAAACTGGCACAGTGATGTATTGCAAATGAAAACAGTACATTACCCTGTACGACAGGTATTGCTATTTAGAGAGCTGTACCAGCAGGGGCTTCCCAGAAGTGTCAGACCTATATGATGTTAGGCATGGGTGCTGAGAGACAATTTCTACCCTTGATAGTTTGCAGTGAAGGCCAGCATGGAAATGGTACGTTTTGTGCTGAGCCTTTATATGCAGTGGAAATACTCTTATATTTCCCGGGTTTTGGAAGTTAAGTAGGATGCAGCTGAAGAGGCTGAGGCAAGAATTCAAGGTGGCAGGAAAGAAGAGCAGGCATAAGAAGAGCTTTGTGAGAAGGCAGCAGGCTTGAAGATGAGGCCAGGGCACAACAGCAAGGATCCACAGTGGAAAAGGTAGAGGTGCAGGGCGGTGGGGATAGGCTACAGTACAGCACTTGGTAATTTGAGGAGCCTCTGACAGCACCCTGAGGACAGGAGGCAAAATTTCAGAAACAGGAAGGGCAGGAGCCCATACCATGCAACATTTGTTTTTGACTGCAAACAGTTAATTTGGACTTTCCCTTTGCTTTTTTTTTTTTATTTTTTATTTTTTTTACCTAAAAGATGACTTAAATTTTCTAGATTCCAGCTCTCCTAACATGGAAGGTAACTGCAAGATTACCTTTCTTGCTCTTTTCTGTCTTACTGCCTCTGGTTTTGCTTCTCCATCATGTTCCTGACCGTTCCCTCCCCCACCTCCCATTCTCCTTTTCCTTCACAATTTGCACATATTTTTCTGTGATTATTTCTCTCTTGCTACCTCTCTTCCCTTTTTTACTCGTGCTTCTTTTCTGCATCCTTCCATCTTCAGATTCTAAAACCTTCATTGACTGTCTCATATGACTGGAAAACAAACCAAGCTACTGGAGGCAGGGGGAGGTTGGATGCCAGTGTGCTAGCATGCTGTCCTCCCCAGCGGTGTAACTGAGCTCACAGAAGCTGTGATTCTTGGGTGGCTGGAAAAGAAATGCCCGTTGTAATGGCCATGCATTAGATCTCGGATCAAGCCAGAAATGCAGAGCAAACTGGTTCTGAACACCATGCTTTTCTCACCAGCACCATGTGCTCTGTGATGCCTGACATTACAAGTGGGAAAACTTACTTTTTCAGTATGCTTTCTCTCCTCAGAAGTGAAGAATTGTTCCTTATGGTACACTCCCAGCTAATTATCTCTCTGTACTCTCTAGGTCTGCTAGCACATCAGAAGAGACCAGAAAACATCCTGTGGCTGTGGTGAAGGCAAGTACTCACCCTCTTAACACTGACCTTCAAGTAATTGACAACAACTATCATCTTTCATGGCACTTTTCAAAGGCAGCCCTTCAAAATCTGGTGAGCTAATTGTGGGAAAGGCTTGCATGGCTGCTGTCAGACCCTAACTGTGCCAAGAAGTTCCACGGGCTCTACCCCTGCCATGGGCATTTAGCTGCCTGTGCTTGTGGCCAGTCCTGGCATGGCCCAGCTGTCAGCATGGATCTCAGTGCTGGGAAAGGAGCTGTGGGAAACCTTATTGGGGATCTCTGTCCCTTGGTTCAGGAGCCAGATTTAAGCTCAGGCCCTTGTCTGAGCTATGCTGTAGGTACTCGCATGCCTGGCCGTGTACCTTGCTGATCCTGTGCTTCCCTGGCTGATGTAACTTCCTGGCTTGACCTTGAACCTCTCTTGTCTGTATGGTCAGCTTTGGTGGTCCTTGGACTGTGGCTGACCACTGTTGCTGTCACCAGCTGGCCTGGCTCTCTGTGTTCGGGTGCCATGGGACCGTCAGTGAGGTCCCTGCCCACCTCACCATCACCCTTATCCCCAGCTTGCCTGCCCTGGTGGAGCAGCCATGCTTCTTGCTGGCAAGGACTGCATGCAGGGTGTGGGTGAAAAGCAGCTTCCTTCTTCCAGGGAAATGTGCTTTTTGGCACTCTTGCCATGTATTGCCCTTGCATAATTAATAGTAGCATTAACATTGAAACATGACTAAGAAAAATAATAAGCATTCTGATTAGAAACAAGAAATAGAAAAGTGAAACTGCATTATTTTTGGCACTGTACAAATTATGTGCAATGCCTATTTCTCAAACTCATGTTCTATACTTTTATGGGTGATGTGACGTCCCTTGTGTGCTTAGATTTTAGGATATGATAGTCTTGTTTCCTCTGGAATCTTACTCAGTAAGTTTCTGTCTCATATGGGACCCATGACTTACACAGAGACAGAAGGCATTCTGAAAACAGGATGGTTATGTGGCAACTTGAGCAGATTCACAGGAGCACCCAGATCAGACTGCTGCCTCTGAACCAGTTCTTATTTGTAGGAAAGATGGGAGTCAGCTGCACATCTGTTTCCACTGGACTCCTCTCAATTCAGATGACATGGCTTGCTTCTGTCCCAGTAAAGATGGAAAATAAACTTCTATATCTAACTGTACACTTTCTGGGACAGTCAAATGAAAATCGTGGCTAGAGGATTAGCTGTAGCCATTAAAACAAAAGCCAAGTTTCTGTACTTAGTGATCCCAGGCGTGGCAGGTTATTCTTGGCTGCTCACCAGGTGCCCACCAAGCAACTCTATCACTCCCTGTCCTCAATGAGCAGTGCCAGCACTGCTCACCAGCAGCCAAAAAATCTGCTGCATTTTCAACACCACTCTAGCTACAAAGCAGCACACTATGAGGCCTACTATAGGGAAAGTTAGACTGAATACAGCATGTTTTCTGAAAGTAAAAAAAACCACAAACGGTTGTTTTGTTTATCCTAAAACTTTAAATGGCTTTTGAGTATCCAGTTTATTTGGAAGCAGGAAAAAGTTTTTTGCTGAGCCTTTTGTGCCCCTAGTGAAGAATCTGTCCTCTTAAATGCAGGAAAAAGTGGGCTGGAACAGAATATTCCTAGTCCTTCACATTGTGCCTTTGGCGTTCTCCATTTACAGCATGTGCAAATTGAACTTGTCCTTGAACCCTTGTGAAGTATCCTAAGTTAGAGAAGTTGTGATACTTAAAACATTAGGATATCAGCCATGGTAACTTAGTATTAGAAATATGTAGTTGAAAGATCTGATCTCTGGAATGGCTGTGCAGCAGTACAGCTGATTTTGTTTCAGCAACAGGACTTCAGTAAGGTAATATCCCAGTTCAGAATTCAGTCATCTGTCTGCTGAGAGGAACCACAAGCATATGTCTGTCTTAATGATTAAAGAATTTTCCTAATGACCATTGAGGAGCTCTTGTGATTTGACAGCAGGAAATCCTTCTGGCTTTTGAGTATGTGCAAAATATTTTAAAGCAGGCTTTTAAGTGGTTTCCTTAGCAACCATTCTTCATTAGAGATCGACACATGCTATTAAGTATCATGCTGGGTTTGGATCAGCTTTGCAATATTAAAGACACTCGTTTAAAACTCTGCCAGGTCACGTGCAGTTTTGGAGCCTAGATGGAAGCTTGCCGGCTGCCAGACTTTTTTTCCAGACAAGCAAGGACACACCTCTTGGTAGTGAGCTAGCATAGGCACCCTGATGGGTGGAGGAGCTGGCCCCACTCACTATTGGCTGTTCTCTCATCCAGGAACTGTTAGTAAAGGGAGATTTTATTTTCATTCATCTGCCACTCCACCCCCTCCCCCAAGAAAACGCTAGTGACTTGTGATTCCCTTTTAAAGAGATATCAAGCACAGCTCTTAACTGAGCACAGCTCATACTCTTTGTTTTTCTTTTATCTCAAGTGTCTGGGGCATCAGATAATTTATCCTTCGATCCCATATTCAGTGCTTATGATCAACAGGAATGTCAAGCCATTAGCAAGGTTAATAGTGGAGAACCTGGGAGCTGTCATTAATATAAAGAAGCACCTCTTCTGCTCTCCTCCAAAGCTATACTGTTATTTATTTATTATGATTTAGATTGCCTTCCCTATTTGCTATGGATATTGGAATTTAAGGCAGCTTTAGCAGAGCTGACCTGAGAATCTTACAGGAAACAAATGCTGCTCAGGGGAAATGTGTTTAACGGTAATCCTAATGCAGGGCATTTGCCTGGCATTTGTCATCAGCCTGATCGGATGCCCCAGCAGTGCTGGGGTCTCTAGGGGCAGACTTCTCTCTAGTTCTGGCTGGAAGCTCAGAGTTTGTTCCTGCCGCCATAGAGTAAGAAGGAGTAAGAGTAATTTTCTCCTGATGCTTTCTCAGTCTGTGCCTTTGTTTACCTTGGGATTTGGTTGCTGCAAAGCCTCCAGGTGAGGCTTCTGTCTAAAACTGTTCAGCGACACAGAGGCAGACCTAGTGTAGCACACGATAGCTGCCTGCAGCGCCCTCAGCATGCACAGTGCTGAGTACTGTGAGTTATTTTGCTCTACCTTGGCACCCAGGAGGTCTTGGTTTCTGCGTGCAGTGGGAAGTGCCGAGTCCTACTGATAAGGCTACTAAATGAATTTATTAGGGTGTTGCTTTGAGAGACAGGCGGCTTTTCTGGCTTCTGCGCCCGAACTAAAATTGGAGCAGGTATTCAAGAGGGAAGAGGAGGGACTGCCAGTGCCTATGGCTTTGACAGTCTCTGCATTGTTGGTCTGAAATAGCTCATGTCTGTTGACCTTCAGAGCTGGGCTGTGGTGGCCTTTTTTGGGCGACTTGGAAAACAGGGTGGTAAAGTGAAGTAATGCCTGACAAGCATCCTTTAAGGGTAAGAGTATTCTGATACTTGCATTTTTTTAGGTAAGCCTGCTCTGTAGGAATATCTTCTTATTTGGCCATGCTTTTTTTTCTGTAATTCTCCAGATAAAGGCTTTTCCAGAACTTACATAGGAAAAGAGAATGCTTTTTGACAGTGGGCTGCTACTTTGTATTCATGGTTTTGAGGGCAGAAATCAGCAGAAATTTCTGAAGTTAAAACTCATGCAGAAGTCAGATCATGTGTGAGCCAGCTTGTGGCTTTATTGCACTTAATAGCAGTTTTTATTTCCTGTTGACGCTGTACTCGTCTTTGCTTGGTTGTGGTTAATACAACTGCTGCTGGCTATTATGGAAGGAGTTACTACTTCATCCTAAGACCGAATAGGAAGAATAGGATAATAGGCATTAAATGTTCGATAATAGGCATTCAGGGTTCTAAATTCAATCTCTTCTGTAAGGCAAAAACTGAGATAATATTAAAGTTAAAAAATATGTTTGTAAAAAAACAAAAATCAAAGCGCCCGTAAGCAAAATGAAATCCTGTAGCATCATTTTGTAATGTAGATGATTTCATGAAATCTCATGTTTACAAGTAAACCTGTCAGCTTATAAGGTCTGACCCAAAGCATACGGAAACTGCTGAGGATCCTCATGTTGACTTAACATGGGCTGCACTGGGTCCACAGGACAATGGATGTGTTCAAAATCATGTCCAGCACTGAACAAAAGCTTCAGCAGTGTGTGTAATCTTTGCATGTTATTGGCACGAGAGCGTCACCTAGAAATACCATATGTAAGCAACAACCCGCTGCATTCCATGCATGATCTTTGCCTGCTTTGCCATTTACCTTCTGTATGGGCCCATTACAGTAAGTGGGAATCTGGGGTGCGGTGTAGTTGCGGTGGTTCTGCACTTGCAGACTATCTGCTGCTGACATCTTCTGCCATATTTGGTTATTTTAAAACTTAGATCAGTTTAGTGCATGAATCTGATGATTATCCTTGGGGGACAGGGTGGATGGTAGCAATAAACAGCTGGATGTATATAGAGTGAGGATGCTGAGAACAACCAGAACTGAGTTTACTGCTGAGAGAATATTTATGGGGAATTGTACTTTTTACGGATGAAAATAAGATGCATAAACTGGTTGTTTTGTCAGTTCAGCTCTTTTTCTAGGATATCAGAGGTGTGAAGCATTAACTTAAAGCTCTTTCAGTGAGAAGACCCAAGCCTGTGGCTGACTTCTCACTTCACTTCATAGCCATGGCTTTATCTCTGCTTCTTATCTGCAAAGTGGGGACAGGAAGGCTTCTCAGCATCGCTAGGAGTGTTGTGAGGGTGATTGCAGGAGCAGTTGTGATGAGTTCAACAGAGGCTGGACTATCTCCCAGGCTAGCTGTCGAGGGGGGTACCAGTCCACGAGCAGCATAAGGCTGAGCAGCCAGCTCATTACTGCATTGCACATGACTCCGTATAGTGTCAGCGTTGTGCGTAGCTAGTATGAAGCTTTGTGGAAATGTGAGAGCACCTTCCTTGCTGTTTCCTTCAGGAACTGAGGATGATTATAGTGTGGCCTGTCTAATGTGTATGGCTGCCCCCTGTTTGGGCTGCCTGGAACACCGGTGTTTGTGCTGATCATTCCCTGGTGCCCACTGACACAAAACTGTCCCAGCCTTCTCCAGCTGTGGCCTGACAGACAACCTTTTCCTGTGAGAAAGGCATACTGTCACATGGAAAAACCTGACAAAAAGGAGCTGATCTCATCCTGATGAATGACAGTAAGCAGCCCTTAGCCTGGGATTTATTCTGAGTGGCCTTCTGTGCAGTGCCGAAGACATGGTCTTCCAGGTGTCCAAGGTGTAATTGCAGTAGTAACAGTGATTGTTTGTGTGCAAATAAATTCCTGGAAATGTTTTGAAGCTGGAAGGATTTGCTGATGGCTAGGCTAAGTCATCAAGCCACACACAGTTAGTTACTTTCCTATGGAAACATTTCACCATTTTCAGAAGATCAGTTTCATCTTCAAAAATGCATCTTCAGCTTCAGGTTCAAATCCCTCGCTGATGCAAGAGAGCAAACAACTCAGCTGAAATCAACAGAACTCGATCCCCTTACTTCAATGGTAAATTAATCCTGCCTCTGCCTTTTCACCTAATCTCTTCAGCCCAGAGAAACAAATTAAATTGTCAGTGCTTGAAAGAAAAGGCCTGTTTAGTTTTCAGGGCAAGACAATACAGGGAGAAGAAAGAGATAATATTTGCATTTAGCTTCATTCAAGGAGTGGAGGTGCCATGGTTATGCTGTTAAATGTCATGCTGTGTTTGCTCCACTTGCATCTATTCACCCGAGCAGGATTAACTATCTAGGATGATATTTGTGAATATTACTTGATTTTTTTTTAAGAACAAGCGGAGGGTAGTTCAGAAGCCAGTTTTGAAAAGAGTTGCATATACGATAGTAAGTATTGATAAAAACAAAAATGAAGAATGGCTCCTTACTTCTTGGCTCTACTGGGACAGGAGGTGGCAAACCTTACCTGTTTTTTGCATCAAGCTAAGGGAATGCTAATTTCAAGAAGGTGAGCACATCCTGGTTTGGTCTGTCACACCTGCTGTATTCTAAACCTAGGCGACCCTGGCCCAGATGTAGTCCTGGGTGAATACCAAAATGCTGGACGTTATTTGATCGGTTGGGAAAACCTGGGTAAGAGGAAATGTTTCCTCATGGGTTCTCACAGGTCCCAGCTCCACTCGCCTTGGGTCTCTGCTCCTGGAGACCCTTGTGAGCTGTTCAGCCTGTTCAGTCTTTATCTTCCAGGTGAATAATTGTGTGCAGTTGTATCTGCACGATTATGTTCTGTCTCTCATTTGGGGTTTCAGGTTGCTTTCAGCCTGTGTTTAAGATCTCATTTTTTTCTACACCACTGTGAAACAACTGTTTTTCTACTATGGCTTGATCCACAGATAGAAATAAGCAAAACGATGTTTTGTGCTCAGTGTCCCAAATAAGAAAATGCATGACTGGGTCAGCCCACGTTCAGGTAAGAACTGGGAGAAGTTGCATGACATATGCAAGTGCAACTATTCTTTAGTGAAACAGAGTACTGTCAGGCACATCCAGTGCTCAGCTGCCAGTATAGTGCTTTTATTTAGTGTCTGAGCCTAAAAACGATGATGATTCTTCAACAATGTACTTCCATGGAGAATTAATGACACTCGGTACTACCTGTTTTTTTCCAGAGCTTTCTGTTTTTTGGGTGGATGAGGGGAGTAATCTCAGAGCAATAAATTCAATGGGAATTTTTTTATTGATACCTGTAAAGTTTTTACTGTAGAACAGAACCAGCCAAGATGCTCCACAAAAGTACATGTAAGTTTTATTAATCTTCCGCCCCTCCAGCCCCATTTCCTTCCTGCGATCATCATGCTCTGGCTGTGGTTGGACAGAGTTCCCTCTTCACACAGAGCAGAGTGCATTGCGGTTGCACCCTGCCATCACCACCGTTGTTTGAAGATTTACAAGGTTAGTTTTTAAACGCCCTTGCGTCAAACAGAAACATATATGCATGCTGTTTCTGTCTTAACAGCTGTCAGTCCTAAACCACAGTGTGAATAGTGAATATTTTCCAATAAGCTGCACAGAGCTGGAGTGGAAGATCCTTTCCGCAAGCCACAGCATCCCTAAGCAGACTCTGGGCATCTGAGAAGGAGACCTGGCCATTCCCCAAGACATCTCTGCAGGGGCTGATAACCAGTACTCCAGGAACACAGGAGATGTGGGTCTTCATTTCGGGGGAGCCAAGAGCAGAAGACAGTTGTTAGGGCCACAGTTAATACTCTATTGAAGGTAAGCTGTCTGCTGTTTCTGCAAGATTTATATCTCCTCTTCTCCACAGGTGTTTCTTGTCTCTTTGCTTGGCCTCTGCACTGTCTGAGGCCTCCACTTACCACAGCAGTCACAATATACCTGTTTCTGATTTCAGTGTATTACTGTGCGAGCCTTTGGAAAAGCAGCATTTTTAGGCTGTGTTTTAACTTAATTCATTTTAAATGGCACATTATTAAATGTTGCTTGGCACTTGTTGACCACATAGGAACACATGACTTTTGCACAAGCTACATTTTTTAAAATATCTGACAAAAACATACATAATATTATCCTTATTTCTTACTGGAATTTCTAAAACATCTGACTAGAAGCAACGTAAAGGGAGATGGAAATTAACAGGCCTCCAGTGTGACCTGCACAGCAACATGTCACTTAATGCAGACAGTATGATAGCATCTTCTTTCAGTGAATGCTTTGATGTTATAAGGCTGGAATAAGAAAAAGCAGAGTGCCCAGCACAACACAATACACATCATCAGCAGCAAATCTAATTTGTTTGTCTCAAAAGGGCAAGGTAACGCACTTAAGTAATTCTGTAGTGCAGCAAAGTTGAATTTCACAGACCTCAGTCTATGGCAGTAAGAAATCAAGACATAAGACACCTGTTGCAGATGGCCCAACTCCTTGTTGGGCACTTTCCCAACATGTATAAATTGGGGGTGGGGTGGGGTATCAGTTACAGATGGACAATCCAGCTGATGGGACAGACCTTCAGACACTTTGAAGGCAAATGCAATGAGTAGCTGTAACACATCTGATACCTTTATGTTTGTCCATACATCTACATAATAATATGAAATGTATTCAAGTGAATATAATATCCAACCAATGAAAGCACAAGCAACTTCAACAAATGTTCACAATATTATTTTCAGGATTTTAAGACTCATCCATATACCTGAATTCAATTTCTGACTTACTCTCTGCCAACTCTAAAAGAGTGGATACCAGAAAGATCCAACGCTAGCAAACTGTAGAAAAGAAACATGGAAACATAACCTCCAGCAATGTTTTATGATGATGATTTGTAAGCAGGTGTTTTGATTTATACCTTGATAGAGATTTAATTGCCTGACACCAAGAAAACCTGTCTGTCATGCTGTGCAGATGTTTATCTGGAATGACTAGATTGCTGTGGTGAAAGTTACCCATTTGGTTTTATTTGCAGGCTTGATGCGTAAAGATGTCATCTTTTGGTTCTCACGTTGTGTCTCTTCTTGGGTGCTAAAGAAGCATAGGTTTGGTTAGGACATTGTGGTTAGGGGACCTCCTTACACCTTCTTCTCGAGAAGTGGGGACTTTCATAGAACCAGGTGTACAATTACAAGTGCAGGACCACGGTGGTATGAAGTCAACTTTTCAACCTGTCCCTCCCTACCTGCCTCACTAGTCTGAAGGCTGGCCCAGTCATTGGCACGTCACTAAAGTGAGACTGCTGGATTTACCTGCAGTCTGAGGGCAAAACAATGCTACGGCCACCCACTTCACACCTTTGGACAACACCAGCTCGCCACCCACCTCTTTAAATGTGCTGCAATCAAAACTGCAGTTTATGGGAAGTATTTTATGGGAAGACTGAAGACAAAAGTGCCTTGACACGGAAGATAGCAAAAACTACCCAAAGGCCGGATTAAGGGCTATCTGGGTATTTGTAGCTCATATACATGTAGGCAATAGCAAAAGCTGGGGGTGAGATGGCAGATGGGCTACAAAGTTATTCTAATGCCCTTTCCCTGAACTGTCACGTGGGCAAAAATCTGTCTCCCCCCAGAGCTCTCCTCCCTTATGCTCTTGTCTCTGCAGGGGAGTCATTGCTTTCTCTGTTGGAAACCGGTTTTGTAAGTGCATTACTCACTGATGAAATTACCTTTGTGTCTTGCTGCTAGTTATGGCACCAGCTCTGAAAACAGCAGTTCTAAGAAGTGTGTCCGCTCCTCTGCCCTCCTTATTCCCAGCAAGAATCCAAAGGGTGTGTGAAATATAACTCGGACTCTGGTACAGAAATAAATCAGGTAACATGACCTGCAGGTCAGTTAAATAAGTCGCATTGCAATTTCTACTGCACTGGCTTGTTCATATTGGAAGATGTTTTCATTTTATTGAAAAGACTATGTGCATGCAAACTCCACAAAGAAAAAGGACACAAAGCACAAGTATTGGCCAAGTCCTGCTGAGACTCTCTGCAGCCGGCAGGTAACAGACAAGATCGTTGCAGTTGCATCCCGTGCCTCACCCCAGGGCTGCAGTTTCCCCCAGCCAGCAGCTGTCATAGGGATCAGCTATACAGTGCCACAGGTGCCAGTGGTTGGAAAACCCATTTTTAAATTCCCTGCTCCAATTTGGTGTCTGATGGAAACCCCCAGGGCCGCACTGGAGTAGTGCTGCCTGCAGGCTGGAGTAGTTCCAAGTATCCGGGGTTCCCCTGGATCTCCCACTCTCAGGCAACTCTGCCTCAGCAAAATCTGTGCTTCAGGTCTCCATCTGTGCAACGGCAATCATTAGACTTTGGTACCATCCCAAGCAAGGTGGTTTCACCAAAGACTGTAAGAAGCATAGGTATTTGGGTCCACTGGGGCACCCAAATATAGTAGGTGGGCTGCTTCACGCCGCCCATCCTGGGGCGCACTCAAGCCTGTCTTGCAGGGACAGACAAACCAAGTCAGGTAGCAGAACACTGGAGGTCAGCTCGAGGCTTGCTGAAAACTCCTGGGCAAGCCAAGTCCAAAAGGGATCCCTCACAGAGCAGCATACAGACCTGAGGGAGTTAGAGACTGCCTACTTACTCTTCCCTCTGTGAGGTTTTTTTTGAGACACTCAAACATATTTTTACTTCCTTAGGTTTCCTGTAGGAAGGGAAGATGTCTGGCATTCGCTGACACTGCTGGCTACTGCTTCAATGAACGAGGATTCATATCACAATCAGTTTTGCAAGGCTGGCGAGGAGTGGTATGGTACATTGACCTGCTCCTGCTGCTTTTGGGGTGTGGCATAAAGATCCCTGACGTGCAACAGTGGTGCTTTTGGTGACAGCAGAGCCTGGGACCACTGCCTGGGTAAGTGCCAGCCCAGTCAGGGAGTCATTTGTCTTTGGGTTTGGTTCTCACAGAAGATGATTACTTGTCTGGTGTTCAAAACTGAGTTTCTTCTCTGGGATATTTTGATGTAATCCTTTGACTTTACAGAAGTCCAGTATTGTTGTCCTCCTTCAGTGCAGCTGGAGGTGGTGCAAGTCCTCCCGGAGGGGAGTCAGACCATGATTTCTCCTCAGCGTAGTTGCCTGCTGCAGAACTACAAGAGGGGAAAGTCTGTAACTTGCAGTATTTTTGCTCCATCTCTTAAAGAAGGAATTACTCAAACTCATTAAAAAATGTTACAGAGGTAAAACTGTCTAGCTCATAGATCCTTTCATTTCCTACTCTAATAACTTTGATTTTTTTTTAAGAAAAAGCTAACACCACTATATGATCACTTGCAATTTTTTGCATTTTCATGGAACATGCATGCAAAAAGCCCAGCTGATGATGATTTCTGCCAAAGGGTTTGAAATAAAATCCTGGCTTTAGTAGTAAAGTAGCATTTTTTAGCACTTTGTAAAAATTCCAAATGTTTAAAAAGTCACAGAATCCATGATTGCTGTAACAAACCCTAAGTGCTGCTAATCATAGCAGTAATGAGCTTTTAATACTAAAATCTCGCTGGCAGATAGGTTGGGAGGAAAGGGGTATGTTACCTGTGTGTGCTGAGATGGTACATTGTTACATGCTCCTGAGCTTCTCACTTGTTTTTTTGTTTCACCAGTTACAGATGTATGCCAGTTTTCTCAGCCTCTTCACAGAGAAACTGGATGTCTTTTTTGAAGAGATGTTTTAGTTGGGTGGAAATTACTGGACTCACTACAAGGGGCCAGGTAGTCCAAACCTGTGGCCTGTATCACGTAGGCTTTTTGGGTCCACGTTGAACAGCGCACGGTTAGCCAGGCAGGGAACCTATTTGCTAGTCCAAGGGTGGCTAACTGCAACTTGGTAACAAAGAAGGAAAACCAGCACTCGCAGCACTCGCCGCGCTCTCTTAGCCCTTACGCCTCCTAGCTAGAAAACTTACTCCTGGTCTGTATGTCTCACTCTGTTTTCAGTGTGAGGTTGCGTGCCCTGCATTAAGCCAAAAGAACAGCTCCGGGCTGTGCCATGCCCCGTGGAGAAAAGTCCCACCTTGTGGCTAGGGCTGCCAGCCGCTCTGCTGGGAAGGGGCGTGCTGATGTTGAGTCAAGCAGCCCTTCCAGCATTATAAAGCCTCGCTGGGCAAACAAACGCTGAGCTGCCTGTGAAGCAGGGTTTGCTGCTGAGACGTTTCTGTACCACATGGACTCTGGACTCGTCGGCCAGCAGCCTGGAGCTTCCCTAACAGAGCCTCTGAGACTGATGGAGGCTGATGGCACGTGGCCGTGAAACAGACCTGGTGAGAAAGGGGAGGCTTGCGCACTGGCTGGTGGTTGCTGACTAGATCACACTCATCCTGGAAAAAACGGTCCAGGAGAAAGACATACCAACACCATCACACCTCCAGGTGAATGTCTCCATATGGGTGGACCAGGCTAGGTCTTCATTTTGAGACTAAAAAGATTTCCTGGCCTGAAGAAACGAGGCATTTCACTCCATACGGATGGACCGTTAGGGGTTATTAATACACACCTACTAGCCATTTTTGTTTTAAGAGTATCAAGTAGTACTGGTACCTACCACCTGTAGTTATTTTCTTTTTTTTTAATGGATTAGGTTGAAAAAAGTTTTCTTCTCTGTGCTGCAGGCCCAAAGCCGTCCTCACGGGCGTGAGGAGGCTGGAGTACTGTGCCAACCCCTAGAGATGGATGTTTGACCCAGAAGCACAGATCCCTGTACCGCACCCAGTACTAGCGAGTACCGGTCTAAGCAGAGGTGAGTCCAAGATGCTGGGCCACCTGGGAAGAAGCTACTTGAGGGTCACCTGCTGCATGGTGACATGTGCATGCAGGCTTTCTGGTTTCTGAGAGGCACACGTAGGGTCCACGTCCCTACACAGCTGGCTCATGAAGACAAGAGAAAGCTGTGGTAAGCCCAAAAAAGTTGCCTGGGTGGCACATCTTGTGCTGCCTGCTTTGTGGAAGAAAGGTGGAAGATGAAACTCCCCAGTGAGTAAAGTAACAGGACAGAAACACTGCAGTGTTCCTGCAGCATTGCCCATGCTTCTGTAGCAAGCAGCAGTTTATAAAGCACTTGATGATAGTCTAGTAAAGGCAGGAATTTTTCAGTGCCTTAGATGGGAAGGGGACTAAGACTGTAGTAGTAAGTTAATGTAAATATCTTTAAATGTCTCAGAGTAATTACCATGTAAAGAACTGCCTTTATCACTGTTAACACTTCTCTGCCTTGCTTAGGCATTCTGAGGGAAAAAAGGAAACGGCTGAAATGCTGCTTTTCTGCAGCACGTCCCTAGTATGCCAGAGCAAGCTTTCTCAGTAATTTGTTAACGTAGGACAAAAAGCAACACCTTTCTTTCTGAGCAAGCAGGCTGTATTGATTTCCCTTAATGCCATCTGGCAAAGCTACCTGCTCCTGCTGCTCTTTGGGTGCGGGAGAGCCACCCCGACCTTCAGCAGTGGTGCTTTTTGGTGGCAGCAGAGCCGGGGACGGCTGAGTGCCAGCCCAGTCAGGGAGCCGTTTGCCTTTGTGTTTGGGTTCTCCCAGAATGGAACCTGAGCTCTGGGACCACTGTGACACCTGTAAGTGACTCGAGGCACTTCGTTCCTTCTGCCCTGGGGTCCGGTGGGTTTTCCCGCCCCAGGGCAGGGATGAAGCAGGATCCGTTGGCATTCCATGTCCCGCGGCAGGGTGCTGCAGGGGCCCCACGGGCCGGGGAACGCACCTCTCCGGCGAGGCTGCTGCGGGGCAGCCTGGCACTGCTGCAGTTTAAACCGTGACCGACCGGTTTCCGACGGTCCCCTCACGGCAGCGGCGGAGGGAACGGGCGAGGTCGGCGGGGCGAGGGATTCCCGCTGCGGCCCCTGGCAGCGACGGCGGGGCCCGCCGGGGCCGGGGCTCCCCGGGGCAAGGTGAGCGGGGCGGCGGGACCCTGCACCGCCTGCGGACGGCCGGGTGTCGCTGCCGAGCTGCGGGGCTGCCCGGGGGGAGCTGTGGGCTGCGGGACCGGCACCGCGGGGGGAGGTGGGGGCTCTGGGGCCGGCGGGTCCCGGGGAAAGCCCCGAGGAGGGCGGCGGGGGTCGCTGCGGACGCTTGGGCGGGGGGGAGCGGTGTCCCGGCAGGGACGGCCGGGGGTGCCGGGGCTCGGCGCTCGGTGCCGCCGTGGTGACCCGGCACACGGCCGCCAGTGCGGCTCCGTTGCCGGTGTCGACCGGGTCCCCAGGGGCTCCCCGCGGCGCCCCGGCCCCTGGAGCGGGACGGCCGCGCCCCTCAGCACATGCGCGGAGGCGCCCCGGGCACCTGAACGCAGTACCGGTGGGCTACGCCGAGCATGCGCGGTGGCGTCCCGTCCCTCCTGCTGCCGCCTGGCGGCCGAGGCGCCATATTGCAGGTGGGGCTCTGCGCATGCGTGCTGCGCATCGCTACCCGCCGGTAACGGCAATACGGTGCTCCGGTGCCTGCCAGGCGGAGCAGTCGCCGCCGCCGCCCTTATCGCTGCCTCCCGGTAAGGAAACGTGGGTGTGAGTGGCGCGGGGCCGCCGCGTGCTCACTGCCGCCCCCTGCTGGCCGCATCGCGGTACTTCAGGGCCCCGCACCTGGACCCGGCCGCGCCGCCGCCCCCTGCCGGCAGCAAGGCGGCACTGCGGCACGGGGTCTCGTCCTGCGCCTCCTCGGCAGGACCCGGCCCGCGTGCTTAATTCATGGAACCATGGAATCATTCAGGCTGGGAAAGACCTTTTAAGACCATGCAGTCCAACCGTTAACCCAGCACTGACAAGTCCATCACTAAACCATGTCCCCAAGTGCTGCATCTACATGCCTTTTAAATACCTCCAGGGACGGTGACTCAACCACCTCCCTTGGCAGCCTGTTCCCATGCTTGACAGCCCTTTCAGTGAAAAAACTTTTCCTAATATCCAATCTAAACCTTCCCGTGCAACTTGAGGCTGTTTCCCCTTGTCACCTGGGAGAAGAGGCCGACCCCGACCTGCCTACAGCCTCCTGTCAGGCAGTCGCAGAGAGCGATAAGCCCCCCCTGAGCCCCCTTTTCTCCAGGCTAAACACCCCGGCTCCCTCAGCCGCCCCTCACAACACTTGTGCCCCAGCCCCTTCCCCAGCCCCGCTGCCCGTCTCTGGACACGCTCCAGCCCCTCAGTGTCCCTCCTGCAGCGAGGGGACCAAACCTGAACACAGGATTCCAGGGGCGGCCTCACCCGTGCCCAGTGCAGGGGGACGGTCACTGCCCTGGTCCCGCTGGCCACGCTGTTGCTGACACAAGCCGGGATGCTGCTGGCCCTCCTGGCCACCTGGGCACGGTGCTGGCTCATGCCCAGCCGGCTGCCCACCAGCACCCCCAGGCCCTTTCCCCCCAGGCACTTCCCAGCCGCTCTGCCCCGGCCTGGAGCGCTGCGTGGGGCCGGTGTGACCCCAGGGCAGGACCCGGCACTCGGCCTTGTGGAACCTCATACAAGTGGCCTGGGCCCGTGGATCCAGCCTGCCCAGACCCCTCTGCAGAGCCTCCTGCCCTCCAGCAGATCAGCACCCCTGCCCAGCCGGGTGTTGGCTGCAGACTCGCTGAGGGTGCACTCGATCCCCTCGCCCAGATCATTGATGAATTCCTCCTGCTATGTCTTGTCACCTGCCTCTTTTAAAATTTTCATTCAACATCTCCATCTATGTGGGTCAATGCCTGCCTCTGTTTTTTTAATTCTTGCCTAAGTTTCTCGTACCCTCTCACTTTTAAAATTATCTTTTTGTGTTTATGTGTCAAGGTTCTGGCAGCGGTGGTGCTGCAGGGCTGGCTGCTGTGGCAAGACACCAGGGGCTGCCCTCAGTGGATGGAGCCAGCTCCAGCCGGCTGCAATAGGGACCTGCCAAAGCTGAGCCACAGTTCCCCAGTGCTGAGCAGAGGGGAAGGATTGTCAGACTGCTACTCCCCAAGCAAGGTGCCTTCACCAGAGTGTAAAAAGCAGCGGTGTTCCTGCCCGCTGTCCTGTCAGACTGGCCCATGAGGGAGCTGCCTGGCAGCTGGCCCGAGACAGAAGAAGAGAAGGTGAGCTATGCAACTTGTTTTTTATATGTCTTGTAAAACGAGCTAATTCCTTATGGCCAACAGGAAATGTGTCCATCTGTACTAGAACTGGGTTTGAGAGATACATGGAAATAAGTTCTTGCTGTAATTATGAAGGTCTAGTGCCTCCGTTTGTAGTAGGAAGGCTCTGTGGGGAAAAGGAGTATTTGGCTCCTTATAAGGGCTAGGAATAAATGTGGTTTCATAATTCAGAAGCCAGGATGTTTTGTGCAGCTTCCTGTAAATCTTTGGGAACACAAAGGAAACAACATTTCCTGTCTTCTCCTCTAGCCTTCTCCATTTCCCATGAAACTGCTTAACCACTTTGAGATTTTGTCTCTACTACCCAACATTACTGGCCTTTGCAATCAGGTTCCTCACCCTGTAGGGGTTCTGTAGTATGCTTTTCTACTGATAGTTACACAAGATAAGGACAGTGGAAGTATCAGAAACTTGCCGGCTCTCAGCTTCCCTAAACCAAATCAGTCACGAGGATCTTTCTACAGGTTAGAGGAAAGGAGAAGTCACTCCCCTTACTACACAGCACAGGCGACTTTCAAGTCAAGGAGAGCTAACAGTGTACAGCTCAGTCAACGCTTCAGGGTGTGACCGGTTTTAAAAAAAAAAGGGGAATGAGAGTCTTTTTCAGTCTTGTCCTTTCAGCTTTCAGGTTTCCAGTGTAAATAAAATGGATTTCTATTAGTTCTAGTTAAATTATCATCCTTTTAATAACACTTTCTTCTTGCTACATGTATCAAAGATTTTTTTTAAAGTGTTCCTAAGAAATTTAGCCTTGTGGTACTTCTTTTTGGTTTTTTTTTTTTTAACCCACTGGTGAAAACTGGCAGTGCCTATCAAAACAGGCTCTTCTATAGAAACCTGCAATTTTTTTTAATACATGCACCATACAAACCTTTATCAAGTAATCAACAGAAACCATCTTTATTTAACATGTACTTTTTAACACACCAGAATAAAACCAAGAAACTTTCTCCAAAAATCTGACTGTAGTTTTGGACCTTTCTTACTTTGGAAGAGCTATACAGTCAATTTATTTAAATGTGTTTAACTTCTGGACATAAATTATTTTTAAGAATTCAAGCAAGGCTACAGATTTATTTTAATAAAAGGAAACCTCAAGAGATCTGGCTAGCTTTTGTTGCTTTCTGAAACTTAGATTTTTTTTTTATCTAATATTTATGAATATACTGCACAACAAAATAAGTATTCTTATATAAATTATTTATGTACATATGTTTGAGGAAGGAATTAGCATTTTACTTAGTGTCTAAATCAGGAAAACTACTTTCTAGATGTAAAAACCCCAATTTTCCCTTTTATTTTGTCAGAAGGCATACATAATAGATACTGCCCCCAAATCTCTCTTTGCTCCTACCTTACAAGCAAAGTAAAACAAGCAGCTCTGTTTTAAATTCCCCTCTCCCCTTCTCAGATAAGTTAACCTTATACATAAAAGCCTCTTATTTAGGAAAAATATTAAGGTTTGTTCTGTATAACTCTTCACTTTTGCCTGCAACAAGCAGATGTTAAGGAATAGATTAATCAAACCTAAATGTCATTTGGAGTAACATTAGCCAACATTTCAGGTGTAATGTAGGCAGAAAAAAACAGGGTCTGAGTTCTCTGCCAGGCAGTGTTCATTCTTGGCGAGTATATGCTTTTTCATAGCTCCACTGTAGCCTATTTAATGTTCTACTTTTGATTTTGCTTCAAATTTACATTATTTAGCTAGCTCTAAGTATTTACACCACAGTGTAAATCTAGGTGCAGGCAGCCTTATACCTCATAGACAATATTTTCCTTAGAACCCTGGCTTACGTGAGGACTCTGTGTTGTCCTGTTCCCTTGTATGAATCCGGATTTCTTCCCTTGTATGAATCCAGATTTCTTCCTTTGTGGGTCCTTGTTATTTAGAAATACTTTGAATAGTTTAAATCCCACTGTAGCAAAACATTACGGCGTAACACATAAATTACGAAGAAAAAACTACTGCTAGCATGGATTGCTTCCCAGCGTTCATAATAACAGGGTAGCACGCTGCATTTCCAGTCCGTCACCTCTTTCTTGTCTTACTTGCTGTAGCCACAGCCTTTTGCTGTGGCTCTCCCCCTCCCCAGCAGCGGGGAACAGGCAGGGAAGGGAGGTGCCAAGGAGCCTTACCTGCCTTCTCCCCAGAAAGTCACCATCCATGTCCTCCTGCTGCTTTGGAGCGTGGATTGGAGAGATTCTGCACAGGCAGAGCCAAAGGTACTAAGAGATCTATGGCTGGAGGTGTTTTAAAGAGCAGAAAGCTGTTTAGATGAAAATCATGGTCTCTCTGTGCAATTAAATCTGGTCTCTGTAGGGCATAGAGACCGGTTGTTATATTCTGCCTCTTCATTTTTTACTTCTGCAGATTGAATGGGGAGGGGGGGTGTGTGCAGATAGCGCCTGCAATCCATAATCCTTGGCCCTTTTAGATTACACTTCAGTGGATTATTCAGATTTACCTGGTTTAGGACATTTCTGTGTAAAATATTTGCATTGCACAAAATCTATTCTTTCTACTTTTTTTTTTTCTAAGAAAATAACTGATTATCAATGTTTTATTTGAATGTGTGTTTCTCAGTTCTCTGAATTCTTTTTCCAGTGTTCTATATAACAGTCTGAAATTTATCCATAAAACTCGTAATTTTCTGACTGTAGTGAGTTTTCCTGAAACTGGGATATCATGCATCTTTTTATACAAGCTTGCTTTATCTCTGATGCTTTTCTTAAAGCTCTGATTCTTCCATAAAAGATCATTTTGTAAAAGTGTCCTAGTGAGGTTATTTCTTGCCAAATTTTCTATGGTGCACATTAAAGCCTCTCTCTCTCTGCCACCAACTCAGCTACAGTTAATCATGCAATTTAGTCTGATGATAATTTATTCTAGCTAATGATGCATGAGATGTAAAAAGCCCAAAGGAGGAGTTTGGAGGACTGGAAATGAGGAGGGGAAAAATTCCCAAACCAAACATTCCTGCCTTTTTTCCTTGCAAACTCAGCATATCTTATGCTGAAATTACTGAGACACCATGGAGCCCTGCTTTTTTTACAGCCTTTTGGTGGTGGAATCACACTTTAAATCATTCTGCAGAAGCATGACTTAGTTAACACTTCATTATGCAAGAAGATTTCCACTATGCTGTAGTTGGCAGAAAAATCTGACTTTCCTCATGCATTTTATCCATCACCCACTTCAAATTAAGAAAATGTGACTTTAAAAGTTTTTGTCTAGAAAGCAGATGGCTGAATGTCTATTTACCCAATCGTCAGTTGTCCTAGGTGGATATGTTAAAAATATGAAAGAACAGATACCACAGTTAAATTATTATATTTCTGTGGTTTGGGGTTTTGGTTCGGTTTTGTGTTTGGGTTTTTTTTTTTCCCTTCAAGGAATAGATATTTTATTGTAAAGCATTATTTGAAGAGTAACGTGCTTCATCTCAAGGATCAAGAGTGGCTCACGGTACAATTTTACAATGTGACTTGTTAAATTAATGTAGTAAATGAAGAATATGGTTATTTACCCACATAAGGGTTTTCAAATTGTGATCTTCAAACTACCAGTTGTCTGACGCATCATAGTAACCGGCACATACATAGTCCCAGGGCCAAATAATCTCTTTTACAACTTGTGTTAAGATAATGGGAGCCTCAAAAAATATTTGAGGGTAGCAAGTGGTGTAGGAAATCTGGCAGTCATAATCTTAGTGGAATTTTTTTTTTTTTTCAAAAAGCAGACTTATTGATAGAATAATACTACAGAGAATGATAGAATGATAGAATTGTTTAGGTTGGAAAAAACCTTTGTGATCGTCAAGTCCAACCATTAACCCAGCACTGCCAAGATACCCAGTCCCCAATGACATTCACGCTCTTCTAACACTGGGATTCAAGCCTCTAAAAACATGTAGATACTTATGTTTATTTTCTACAGCTGAACTGCAAACTCTTTATTCAGTTTTTGCTCCTCTCTTTAAGCAAGACTTCAATTTACAATATTTATAAATTCAGACGGTGAGGTTCTATGCAGCTGAATGATAGCTTCTCTTTTAATTTTGTATCCTTTTAAGATACAAACAAGTTAAAAAAGAGATCCTTTTTAAATGGATAAATACCCTTGCCATTCCACTGGAAGCGTACTCAGAAGAAAAGAGGGGGGAAAAAACCACCGATGGCATTGCCCTCAAAACCAGTCCAGCTGCACTGCCAGAATTCGCAAACCTGCGCCTTGCCCTTTTTTTTTGGATCTCTTTCAGCTAAATATGGTGTTCTAACTGAAGATACCTCAGTGTATTCCAATAGGCATGGGCTTACACAGAATGACTTCTCAAGGCTGGGCTCAGGTCTTTAATAATGTAATACACTGACAAAGAAATTTCTGAAATATTTTACAGGAATTGCCATCAAGAAGTCATCCAGTCCACTTCCCTGCTGTAAATATTTTTAGACCCATTTATGTAACTTGTTGAATAAGGAGTGTAGTGAATGTTGTAGAAAATCCCTGCTACTCTTATATTGTCTATTTTGCATTCTGCTAACACACAGGGTTTTTTTCTGCTGATGTGACAGGGTATCTTAAAATATTTGTAAACCAATGGCCAAAATGAGACAATTTTTAACCATATCCTGAAGTACCTCTTATTTCAAAATGTCACATTATACTTTTATAAACTGCCTATATACATAGAAAGAAGCAACTAAAAGGTAGCCTCTGGTCTGTATTTCTTGAAGAAAACAATTTTACCTTACATTAAATCAGTCTGTTAATTGGTTCCATCTTTAAAATCCTCATGACAATGTAGATTCTGCTTTGAAAACTGACATCTCCTCCAAGAAAGAAACCCACATAGTAGTGCATAAATTTCACACAATTTGAAAAGAAAGACTGCCAGAAATGAAACAGAAGGATTAAGATTAAACTAGGTTGCATTCATATGTCTAAGTTAAAATTGTGAGTAGCCTTTCTGTGGAGATAACGGAAACTCAGATGGACATGACCCTGAGCCTGTACAACTCTTGATTCTAGGAAGAATATAGAGTCATTGAGTAACTTGGGTTGGAAGGGCCTTCAGGAGGTCACCTGCTTCAGGTTCCTGCTCAATGCAGGTCTGTGTTCAAAGGGCAGTCGGGTTGCTTAGGGTCTTAGGCATTCAATTTTTTTGAATTTTCAAGGTTGCGGGCTCCACAGCCTCTCTGGGAAACATGTGACAGCATGTAACACCCAGCTCTGTCCCTGCCTAGCCACAATCTTTCTACTGCACAGCCCACCCCCACTTCCAGCCCCAATATACAGCCCACCCCCACTTCCAGCCCCATACACAGCCCACCCCCACTTCCAGCCCCATACACTTCCTTTTACACATCCGAACTTGGGAGTTTCCTGCTCAGCCAGTCCAGCCGCCTGCTATCTACACCCATTTTCCTGCAGTTCAGGACGGCCTCTCCTCTGCATTCGGGAGGCTAGCCTCCAAGGCTGGCCAGCTCTCCTTGGCTCTTGGCTTTTCAGAGCACCCTCCCACGAGATCCTGGCTGCTAGCTGCCTCCACAAGCTGAAGTTTGGAATTTTCATTCTGCCCCTGCTGCTTCTGCTCTCTTGCTACTGCTACTATTAGCTCCCTTCACTTTTGAGGGAAAAAAAATAATAATTGTAAGGCAAGAGCCAGTAAAGTAGATCTCAAACTGTGCAAATACACTCAGTTTTTAAAATTGCCGACACTGGATTAGAATTTTAGCTGCTGCACGGTATTACATCCAGTTGCCTTCACACTGTAAAGATGGCATAAGCTTACTCCTTGTTTTTCAAAGTGTCAGTTTCCTTGGAGGAGAGGAAAAGGTCATGAAACAGTTGCTCCTTCATGTCTGTGACTGTGCCACATGTGCTCATGGACTGCGAGAGAGGAAAAAGTGGCCTGCCAGATTCAGAGAGCAATTTGCCCTGCTTCTGTCTGTGCTTGAGAGAAGGTTATGGATATTTATTTTTTGTCTGATTATTTTTAGGCTGCCTTTGAATTTCAAACACCCTGAGATCTGACAAAAGCTGTGCTGGCCATTCTCTGAACTGTAATCCTCCCCAACCGATTCTTTGCTGGCCCTCTCCATGGCATTTCGGTGAGAGCACAGCAGATTCGTTTCCGTCTTCCAAATGGAGCACCCCAAAAGCTGTCATCTGCTTTCTGTCATCTGGTATGTCATGACATAATTCCAACTGCTTGCTCTTTTTTAACCCTTTCTCGCTCCACATGTGATATAGAATTGTCTTTCCTCCTCTCTCTGCTGTGGGTTTTTGCGTTGCCTGTCTCTGCCTTTACCTCTAGAGAGGAAGGTTTCTAGAGGGAAGATTTCACATAGAATATAAAGAGATTTGGTTCTCAGCCCAAGTGCTCAGTACTCCTCTGAAAATAAACGTGCTTTCCATCACCACTGAAGAGTCTTTAAAAAAATTTTTTCTTTTGAGGACCCACATTTTATTTTAAACAACAGAAGAATCAAGCAATAAAAAAAAATTATTGAAGTGCTGAAATTGGCAGTGATAAAGCTGGTATTTTATTAAATATAACCTATTTGGAACCTATTTAAGTGACTGGTAAAGCGTTTAAAACGTATTCAGTATTTACATAAAATTTGACTTCATATGGTAGAAGCCTTCCTATTGTGGTTCCCAGGCAGAGCACAGTTATTGGAATTCATTGCTTGGCTGGTTCTTTGAGGGGTCAATTTCCAGTAGTTTCCCCATGACTGGTAGGATCTGAAGGCACTGAGGAAATCCCGATGAAGACAGCTGACCACATTGCATCACAACTGATGCAAATTAATTGAGCCCAATTTATGCAGGGCTACATTTACTTGCAAGAGAGCTAAGCTTTGGTCCCTGCAATAAAACCAAAATGTCAGGGAGGAAAGGTCAGAGACAGACTTCAGAAGTTGCTGCGGAGAAGAATCAGTTATTTCAGCTCCCCACTTTAAACCTGAACTCAGTAATATTCTTCCCTACGTTGTGGGTTTTCCATAGGGATCTCCCAGTTTGTTGAAGGAATAACCAGGCTGGAGAGGGAATGGTTGAAGGTAGTAAAGCAACATGTCAAACCCCTTTTTTCCACATTATAAATTCAACTGTCTGGGAGGAAACCACCTCATGACTTGGAGCACTTTAGGGCGAACATTAATAATAACGAATTCTAATTGGTCATTATTGCTTGAACAGAAAATATCGGATTTCATTTTCACCAGGAGGAAATGAAAATGTCATGTACTGTAATATGACAAGCATGGAATTTACAGTAGTGATATGTACTTGTAATTACCTTTATATGTGTAAAGGCACACAAAGCAGAACACCAGGGAGGCTGTTTTACAACAGATTTAATCAAGAGAACATCCACGTCTCCTCGTAAACTTACTTAACCAACTTTGAAAAAAGAATGGAGTTGATTAGACAGGTTAATGGGGTGATGTCTTTATAAATGACAGATGGCCACGTTAGAACAGAAAGTTGTTCACTCTCCATTTTTTATTTTATTTTACTTATGAGACTATTTTACTGCTTTTTTACTTATGAAACATTGCTCATACATTTTTGATTAGCAGTGGTTCACTGAAAAAAAAAGCAATTTCCAATGCAACTGAACTTTCAACTGGATGGATGTTGTCATTATGCTTAAGTGGCAATAATCAAAACGAAAATACAAAATGAATTTTTTGGAATTCCAGGTCCTTATAAACATTCTGACCTCCCCACATTGGCCTGCAAATGGAGAAAAGTGCTTACAGATTTGCAAGCTCATAAGAACGTAACAAAGGAACGTAACATGAAGAAAGAAGGTAGCTTTTTTATGATAAAGGGAACCCATTAGTAGTGAATTTGACAAAGTAATTAAAAAATTAGAATTCAAAAAAAGGCAAGAGTCTTGGAAAAAAAATCCGCCTTGGACATAATGATTTTATCTCAGAATTATCAAAGCGTAGAATGTGGAATAGCCTTGCTTGTTAGTCTTCGCTCAGATATATGAGGTATCACACAAACCGTACTAACTGAAGGAGGATTCACTGAGTACCTACACAAAGACCTCTGGTACGTGCTCTGGGGACCCTGGCCAGGCTTGAAGAAGAAGAAGTGCAATAGCTGAAGTCGTTGTTGAAAGCCACCGCCACAGCAGCGGCTCCTGGCTCTTTCCCGGACAGCAGGCTGCTTGGCAGAGGTCTGTGTGCCGGCATGTGCCACAATCAGTGAGGCTCTGCCTAAAGGTTTCCAGTGCCCGCTTGGCTGTTAGATAATCACAATCCTGTGATTCTTTTTGCAGCATTCTCTCATCTCTCTGCTCCCATATGAAAAATGGCCATTCCTAACCAGCCTAGAAATAATGACAAAATCATGTGCGTTGCTAACCTTCTACTCTTTTTGCCTCCTCCTTTGGCATTTGTCACTGATCTGAAGCGTACAGCTTCCTCATCTGATGTGGGTACTTGATTAAAACAATCCTATCAAACATCTCTCTAGCCTTCCAGACAAGAATTCGAAAACCAAAGTCTATCAGGAATGTTTTATCTTGAAAATTTCTGTGTGAATTTAGGATTTATGAGAAGCACTGGACTAAATTTTGGAAAAACTCTGGATCCGTGGGGCCTTTGTGCATTTATCAGGATTGAAGTACCAGTGCAGTGAAACAATCCTTAAGTATGTATGTGAAACTCTGCAGTAGATAGCAGTAATGAAAGATGATTCTAGATACTCATTCAGGACAATGTGGCTGCAGCAAGTCAGAATCTGGCTCAGAATTTTTGCAAGCTTTCCAAGTGCTAGCATACTGATGATTTTTGAATAAAGTACAATAGTGTATCACAAGTTTAATTTCATTTATCTGTAGATAAATTTCCATAATGGTGGCTAATCCTCATTAAGGGGAACAGATTAGCTTATCCCTTAGCTAGGTGAGCAGGTGGCTGGCAGCTGCAGAGAGGTAGTGGTCTAGCTTTTAGTGGAAACGTTATAATCGGCAGGTTTGGGTGATAGTTTGAAATCATATTTAAGTTACTACACAACTCAATCGACTTGTCCCACAATTCAGTCTTATTAACACAAAGAAAATACTTTTCACACAGGGTATTCATCTAGGTAATAGCTGTGACTGGCTTTGTGTTCCGTTTTGGCATTTCCAACAGATTAATTGCTGTAACGTCAGTAGCACCACTTATCAGTGAATTACCATCTGGTCCAGCGTTGCCAAACTGAGATGGACATCGTGCCATGGAAATTGTTAAGATCTACCTTTGCTCAATTAATTTCTTAAGTTCAGTCAAACTTTTGCCACGTCATAATACCACATCTGACCCCGTCTGCCAGATTCCAGATTTTCTGCAGAGCTCCTATTTTCCTCAGAGTTAGCTAGACACTCACAGCATTTTGAGGAGGAGGTACGATTTTTTTTTGTTTTCAGTTGGTGCTGACTGGAGTAATCAGATCAGTGGTGGATCTCTGGTGTCATAAATGTAGTAGGGATAGGATGTAGGGGATAATATAGAAAGGATTATGCAAAAAGATTTGTATCTTCAGGAAATACTAACTTTCACAATGCCTGATGCTTAACTGTAAGCTATTGTCTGCCAGCACGTGGCTGCCTTGCAAAGTACTCAGTTTGAGTGCCTTGATATACAAAATACCATAGCTCATCTATTCAGACAATCCTTGATCACTTTATTGTGATTTCTTAAAGTAAGTAAATATGTAAAAGAATGTTCCTTGCTATATGGTTATTATAATCCTATGGAAGACTGCAGTTTAGAAGAGCCTGGTAAATGCTGCAGTCTTCTAAATCTTTTCACTCTCTTTTCGTTCCGTTCCTAAAACACCGATTCCCTTGATTCTTTACTTCTCTGTATGGGCTGTTTCCCTGTTCACCTCCTTGCCATTGATCCCTGTTTCTATTAAAACAGTCTCTTTGTCCCCATGGCTTCCGCTTTCTGCGGTTCTGTTCTCTGTTAAATTCACCTCACTGTTTTGATACAGTCCCTCTCCTTCCTTCCAGGACATGAAGATCACCTCCTCTTACTTGTCCTGCTCACCCTCCTACACTCAGTCCTATCAAACCTCCCTCCAACAGAGCCTCCTCCCTCTGAATCTCTGCAAGTACCTCTTCTCTGCAGGGAGAGCTATACTGAAAAGGAAATGAGGTGGTAAAAAAACGTGTGACAGATTAAAATGCAAGTTAATTAGTTAGTAGTTATAATATAGAAGTTTCAGGCGAGCCAAAGTCAATACAGATCCAAAATATATAAAAGCTATTTAAAAAGAAGAAAAACAAATACAGCACAAATTCTCAGAGACACCACCCAGCACCACCTTTTTCTTTTTGTGCTGCTTTTTTTTCAGTTGCTGCATGCTCGCTGGGAAACAATGGCTTAGCCAAAATCCTCAGGCTTTTCTGTTCTCTTCTGGTTTTACTTCAGCATTGTGATCCAGAGAAGTACTAAAAGCCAGAGAGAGATTACATAGCTTATGCGTTCATTACAAGAGCATCTCTGATCTTTGCAGTTGTAACTATACAATGGAGCTGAAAGACTGAAGCATCACAATATGTACTGTTTCAATAACAATAATAAAAATAATAATAATTCAAGGTTTTCTTACTAATTTCTTTCTGTGATGTAGTAAAGGCCTGTAACTGCATTTACTCTACTCCACAGATCTTAATCCAGTCTCTGTGAGAAGTGATTTGTTGCGGATTTCAAAACATCCTCTGAGATCATACTAGAGTTTTACACCAAAACCCTCTCATAATCCCTCTCAGAACTCTAATATGAAGCTATTTCTAGCTCTTTTGCTTCTTTTGAACTCTTTGCATTCAGTTCTTGCCTTTTAAATAGCAAAATCAGGTTTGGCTGAAGAGTTTGAATATACCTGAGAAATGACTGCAGTGCAAGGCAGGTGTAATAAGGTGGGTGGGTACAGCTGCTGCCGGGCCAGGAGCAGCTGCTTCCAGAAGCTCACAGAAGCCTTCGGGTCCAGCACAACAAGGCAGGTAAGTGCAGGCTCCAGGCCACCTTCCTCCAGCACACTCTGCAAGCGTACAGGTACCTGACCTGATGAATATGGCATTTGAACTCAGGTTTTGGTGAATAGGGCCTTACTAAAGAAATGTGGTTTGTCGTGTCTTCTGTACGCTAATATTATACACCTTTGTTCTGCTCAAACACAGCGCAGGGTTAACTACCAAAGCAGAAAACAAAGAAAACATGTCTTACAGAGCTGCCAGAAACTGGATTCTTAAGAACTTTTACAACAACAATTACACCTTTTAGTGCAAATGAGGGAGTGGAAAAAAGGCTAACAAAATAAGGGCGTATGACTCAAAAGGAAAAGTCAGGAGTGCTCATTAAAAACAGTGCACCATGAGTTGTTTCATAAGTTTATTCAGAATTTGCTTTGGTAAATGTTCATGAGATATTTCCTGATATGGCTTGGATAGAGCAAGCAATTACGCTGACATTCTGAAGATCCTTTCTGAGCTGAAGGAACCAAATAAATGAGCTAAAGCAGCTTCTTCAGCTCAGTACCAGAATGATTTCCTCAGCGAATGGAAATGCATTTTCTAATGTCACCTAGCTGAGACTCATTAAGCATTCAATTATTAATTCAGTGCCTTTCAAAACACTGATAGCAGCAATCTGCCAATCATGAACATGTGATGCAAATGAAGAGATACGCTGATTACACTTCTAAACAAAAATCAGTAAAATTCACCATATGCATTTTAAAAAAAAAAATTGCTTTACTTTACTCCCCACACTAGCTAGTAACACACGAGAAAAGATACCCCCGAGTCTTCTCTCCCTGCAGCTGAACAGTCCTAGCTCTCTCAGCTTCTCTTCTTGCATCCGATGCTTGAGTGGCCTCACCATCTTTGTGGCCTGTCACAGGACCCACCCCAGTACACCCATGTGTCTCTCACACTGGGGCGCACAGAATGGGACACGGCATCCTGGATGGGGTCTGCTCAGTGCCAAACAGAGGGTTCGGAAGACTTGATTAGAGCTTCTAAACAAACACATGTGGTAACACTTTAAATAGGTTATTTAAACAAAGTATATTTTTCTTAAAATCAAGTTCAGAGACTTTACCGGTACTTTCTATAATATGTTATGGCATTCATTCCCGGTCTGGGGTTTAAGTTCATTTTTAATCCATGCTTTGTGATTTTCTTTTGGGTTGTAAGGTTTAGAGAAAACTTTGTCATTTTTTATTCCCTTAGCTCAACATTTCCAGTTTGATTGTGGAAGGTAGAACCAGCATTAGACTTGCACTCACACTGGGGAACTCAGGGCAAAGGATTAAGACAAGGTTTACTCCCAATTCTCAGCTATACTTTAAATAACTTTTATCTAATGTAGTCTATTTCTCCAGATCCTGGGTGGTGGGGTTTTGGCAACTACCTTGGTTGCTTGAACATAAAACCAGCCCAAATAGAGAACAGATCGCCTGGAGAATTTGATGTTGGTTTTACATGGCTGAAAAATCAAATTAAAACAATTGTCTTTGGAACCCTAAACTGGCAGTCTGCTGAACATTACCGGCCTTGACTGATGCACATACCCCATTGCCTTTAACACTCGAGACCAGTCAAGTGCAAAAACGTGTACTTAGCCTGTTTAAAGGCTCAGATAAAAATTGTGTCTTCCTTATAAGAGGGAGGATATTACTTTAGGAAACTACAGGTTGTTGGAAGAAGGGTTCGCCGGAGTCAAGAAGACGCTCAATATGAGTTATGCACCTTGCTCAACTTTATCAGTTTCTAACACTACTTACATAGAACCGATACACATGCATATTCGTAAAGCAGAAATGTAACTGGTTAGTAGTCTCTAAGCGCGCGCGGTTCTCACACCCCTAATTATCATGACTAAAATAAGCATTCTATCCACGTAGCTAATTGTGTTGCTGTGCTTCAGCCTTGTAGTTTGTTACTCCCTATTTTCCCATACCGGTCCCCATCTTTCTTGGCCCTGCACCTGCTTTCCCAGCAGCTGTATCTTGTTACAGCCACGGCCTGTTGGCACAACGTAATTACTTGGTCTCAGGATTCAAGAATAGCTCAAGGCCACCTTTCTCGTTAACTTCAGCACAGCAACTTCAGTACAATTCTGATTACAGGCCTATTCTAATACCAGGCCTGGATTGTGCAGATCTTCAGAGATTCTAAGGCCATGCTTCTGCAGCCATTCTTCTACAACAGGTGATTCAGGAAGCCAGGGAAGCTCAAGCAACAGACATGAGAAATCTAAAACACACGTAAGAAATGCATCAGGAGACTCTAAGATTAATATGTCAAGATTACACAGTGTGTGTATAACCACGCAAGCTCACTGTAGCTTTGTAAAGACTGAACGTGTCAGCACTACAGTTCTAAAAATTTCTAATTCTGAGGAAAAAACTGCAGATGTTTCCTACTCAAATTAGAGATTATCATCTCTTCCTAATGATGTATGCATGTATGTATGTAACTAAGGGAGACAAGGAAAGAAAGGCAAGATAAAAGGAGCTCACTCCTTTCTTAGGACTTGGAAATTCAAACAGGAAAGCACCTATGAGATGCTCTAGTCTTGACATACATTCTCTGGATAAACATAACAATGTAAGAAAATTATATAGGAAAGGAATGGAAAAAGCATTATAATAGAACATGTTCCAGATTGTCTTTTCTTTTTGCCCCAAAACCATGGGAAATTTGATACCAACACACACAAAGTATGATGTTCCTAAACCAGGCCATGGCCAAGTTAAAATATTATTTAATAATAATATATCAAGTTATAATAATAGTTAATACGTAATAATTACGATCTTCTTTAGCATGCTTATCAGAAACATTGCACATCACTTCAGAAAGCCATTTTCCAGGAGAACTGTGGTTTGATTTTTGTTTGCATCTTTTTTGTGTAAACACAGTCAGGGAGGCATACATTTAAACAATTTTGTCGCAAACATGATGCAATATCAAGAACAAGGTGAAATTTTTATTTACCAGACAAAACACCCATTGGCCTCTTTGGAATTTCACTAGAGTCAGATTTCAAAACACGGAATTTTTTTACCTAAAGGTTCATTCCCTTTCCCTCCATAGAATTAAAAAAATGACAGCTGTTTATATCACAGAGGATGTTGATCATATTTGTGAAGTGTTAAAATGTACTTAAATTTATTTTTTTGTCCTATATCTATCTGCCTGTCTGCAAGTTAACGCCCAGGTCCCTGAAATGGTCCTTCCTTGGGAAGCCTTTGATGCCGTCATGTTGCTGTGATACTTTGTTAATAAAACTCATAAGCTTGCCTGCCTGTTCCACAGCCGCTATGAGGTCACGCAGTCCTTAGAATAATCCTTATTAACGCAAGCAGTCTTGTTAAAAATGCAGAGCGGAAGACTCCTTGAATGAAGAGTCCAGAGGAGCAGACCCTCTTAATTCTTTATTGCAAGAGATTCACCATATTCATATACACAAATAGGTTTACTTAAGCGGTCAAACAAAAGGTTCATTGCATCTGAGATAAATATACGCTCGTATTTGTAGCTCAGGTCACCTCAGAAGGGAGCACAGAAAGGGCACCGATTCTGGTGCTTTGCAACCACCAGTAGCAGGACCGGCGGTTTTACGTGGAGGTTTCCAATGCGGATTTTCGTTGACAGTTTGCACGTGCAAGCGTATGCGCTGATGGCAGGTACAGCTGCTGCACCCAGAGTCTGCTCCCCGCCTTTAACAAGGGGACTTTGCTCCCTCCGCAGCGCGCATCCCGCTGATTTTCGGGTGCCATCCGATGGGGCGCTACGGGCTGACCGTCACGGCAGCTCCCGGCAGGTGCGGGACGGAGGGACGAGGGCAGAGGGGGGGTTGCGAAGGCAGGTGCTGCGGGGCGGCAGCGGTGCCGGCAGGGGCACCTCGGGGCCAGGCCCTCCCGCCCGGCCTGCCCCTGCGCCCAGAGGCAGCCCCGGGCTCCCGCCCCCGCCGCCGGGCCGCCCCCGCCCCCTCAGCGCGCCCGCTCCCCTCGGGCGCTGCACAAGCTCCGGCCGGGAGCGGCCGCCGCTCGGCGGGAAAAGCCGCTGGGCCGGCCCCGGGGAGCTGCGGCCCCCCCGCGGCTCGGAAGCCCGGCCCGGCGGCGGGGAGGGCAGGCGGCGCCTCTGCCTTCCCGCCCCCCCGGGGACGGGACCGCCGACTGCGGGACGCCAGTGGGCTTCGGTACTCGGCGGGGGCTGAGGGGCGCCGGTTTTCAACATTGCCGCGTCCTTCGGTGAGACCGGGGGGCGTTTTGGGCGGGGGACGGCCGCCCGCCAGTGACACCCGCCCTCCGGCGGCGCCAAGGGGCTGCGTCGGGCCCCGGGCCGGCCCCGGTGGGCTCCGACAGGGGTGCCTCTCCCCGGCGGGGCGGGGGGCAGCCGCCCCGCTCCCCCTGCGGCGGGAGCCCTTACACATCCTCTGTCCCCCCCGAAGGCGCTGCCCGCTGTGCCACCCGCCTGCCGCTGTCCCCCCGTTTGCGGCCCCGCAGGTAGCGCGCGCAGCTGGTTTCGTTCCTGCACGCCGGTTCTGCGACTCCTATACGGTTTGTTTCATTCTTAAAAAAATACAAACCCAAACAAGCCGCCCCTCCCCATGAAAAAAAAAAAAAAAAGAATATTTGAAGCCCGCCGTTCCTGAAGCAGTCACAGAACAGTGCAAGGAAGTTTGGGGCAAGTTGGTGCACGCAGCGCCAGGGCGGCCGCGCCCCCTCGGGCAGAGCAGCCCCGCCGAGGGCGCCTCCTGAGCAGGCGGGGGGGGCGGGAGGCGGCGGGGCTGAAGCGCTGGGTGAGGCTCCGGGGGGAGGACGGAGCGCTCCCGCCGCCGCTCCCGCGGCCCCAGCCCCCCCCTCGCCCCCCTCCCGCCGCCGCGCCCCGCTCACCTGGCGCACCTGGGCGTGCGCGAGCCAGCGGCACCCGCCCCGCGCGGCAGCGCCCCGCCCCGCCCCGCCCCGCCCGAGGCGCGCAGGCGCACGGCCCCCCGCCCGGCAGTGCCCCGGCGGCGCGGCGCTGTCATGGCGGCGGCGAGCGGCAGCAGGAAGCGATGGGGCTGAGCGAGACCGCGGCGTGAAGCGGCGGCGGCTGCTGAAACTTCGCGAGCCTGGGGAAGAGAGGGGCGGCTGGCGCTGCGCAGCCCGCCTTCCGCAGCCGGCAAGCGGGACAGAGCAGCCGCCTGCCGGCCCCGCAGCCGGGCGCCGGGGCAGCCCCGCGCCCCCTCCGCCGCGGCGCCGGGCAGCGAGCGGTGAGTGCGAACTTGCTGTGGCGGCGGGTCGCTGCACCTGTCCGCGCCGGCAGCCGGAGCGGCGGCGGTGCAAGAGCAGGAGTCGGAGGCGCGGGAGGCAGGGAGCCGGGAGGGAAGGAGGAGCGTATTCCCTTAGAAAAATAGATTTTTTTTAAAAAATAATTAAACTGTTCACGGCCGCGTTGGGAGCGCGGCGCTCGCCGTGCGGCGGGACTGCGGGGGAGCGAGCGCTCCCGTGGCCGCTTGGCCGGCGGGGGCCGGGGGCCGCAGGTGGGACCCTCGGGCCGGCGGGGAGCGCCTGACTCTCCGCCAAGTGACAAACACCCCGGGTTGTCCTTCAGGGCTGTAAATACCTGCCCGAGGGCAGAGCTGCGGACAGACGCCTCCTGCTGAGGAGAGAGCCGGGACTCCGAGGGCGCGTCCTCCCCCCCGCCCCCCCGGCGGCCGCGGGTTTCCTCAGGAGCCGGAGCCGAGGGGAGGCGCGGGCCGCCGCTCACCTGCGCGGGAGGCCGTGCGGCGGGCGGCCACAGCCCCGGCCGAAGCGAGCTAGCCATGGCGAGCGAGGGCAAACAAGCTGTGCAGCCGGCAGGTGATGGAGGAGGAGGAGTGGGAAAAGAAGGAAACGCGGCGGAAGGGGGAAGCGGGCTGCAGCCTCTGAATCCGGGAGTCCCCATCCGAGGTATCAAGATGAAATTTGCTGTGCTGACTGGACTGGTGGAAGTCGGTGAAGTGTCCAACAGAGACATAGTCGAAACTGTATTTAATCTGGTAAGTCGATTGCTTTTTTTGGGGGGCAGGAGGGAAAAGGACAGCATGTGCGTGCAGAAGAATCCCGTGCTTTTTTGATGTTACTTTTCTGTCAGTATGTTTTTACGTGTTTGCACCTTCACCATGCTAGATTTCAGCAAGGTTCTTTTTATTTAAAGACCTCAGAAGCTGAAAATAAAGTATCTATATACGTTTAAACTTGAAATGGCTCTAAACAGCGTGCACCTTAGTTTGCCTCAGAGAGGTTGTTGCTTTATTTAGACTAAGTGTATTGTTATGTTTAAACATTCAACAGGTGTACTCAGCAGGAAAGTTAAATGTTGATTTAGTAACTCAAGCTGTCATCAAAATACACACGTTGTTGTTTTAAGTCAAAGCAACTTTTCCCATGAAGGTGTTTATGTCCCTTTTTGCTTCTTATTTGCTTTGGAAGTAGGCAGAACTTTTATGTTCTGTGTATGGGGGCTGAGGGTGTCAGGGGGTGGTTCATGCAAATGCTTTACATTGCTTATTGGGAAGAGCAGAATGTGTTTTCAATGTTCTTTTTTAAATTAGGTAGTCAGCTGCTGGTTTTTGAATACAGTATGGATGCATTTAATACTTCATAACAGATCTCACTGAAAATTGAGGATACAACTTTTCCTGTCGAAGCTGCAAACATAATACATACTGTTGAACTTCCTGGGCCACGTTTAAGACTATTAGGCTAGTTGTTAATGTTTGCTTGCTGAAGAAGACAAAACAGTAGGAGAAGAACTGTCTTTAAGTTTACAAAGATACTCTGCTACTATCAGAGATCGCAAAACATGTCTAAATGTACTCATTGTTCCTCCTTCTTCCTTTTAGTGAGCACCTTTGACTTTAAAACGGTGTGGTTTCTGACAAACCAGGAAGTGAGAGAATGTAATAGTGTAAAGCTCAGTAACAAGGAAATCTGAGGCAAAAGGCATACTGTTTTTTAAATGCTGTTTGCATTTCACTGATTTTCTTAGTAGTCTTTGCTACATGCAGGTTTTAATGGTCGCTAAATGTGTGCTCTGTCTGATGTTTCTTTGATGTTATCTTCTTGGGTTATGATAAATGATTATTTTTTTGATATTTTCATATTAACAGGATATAATGCTTTCATTAACTGTTTGAATATAAGTCTCAATAGACAGGAATTGCAGTACTAGCAAAAATGAAGTGCAGAGCAGAGGTTTCGTGGATGCTTGAAGTATGACAAAGTGATTTAAGTTACTTGGAGTCCACTTGACTATTATCCTTGACAAAGCACAGTGCTCAGATACATGGACATCAGGTTCAAAAAGATGTTCCGGTGAAAAGTTTACAACTTAAGACGCTAGTGTGAGGGGAAGCTGTTCATGAGGGTGTTAAATTTTACTTTGTTCCTAGCATGGTCTTTTGAGTGGTGTGCTGGAGCTGTGTTTTATGGCAGCAGCAGAAAGAGATTCAGCAGAATAATTGAAAATGTAAAAGCTCCTTTATGCTGGAATTCCTTTTCTGCTCCATTTTGGACAAGGGAGGAATGAAAAAATCAGCTTGATTCAGAGAATCCTCAATTTTAGATTTCAGAGATTTTGACCAGTGGATTTTCATTTCCCAGGTAGAAGTAGGACAGAGTTTCTGGCCCTGGAGATTTTTGAAACTGTTTTTTTACTTTCTGTGCAAGTGAAACAACATCCCTGACCTGTCTGAGAAGATTCCCCAACTGTTCCAGCACACCTGCCCATGATGTGTGAGGCTGAAGTTCATGCTCCTGCACTGTGCTATTTTATCAGAGCACAAATGGTTGATAGCTATCATGAAACAAGCAATAGTTTGGTGGTAAGGACACTTTTCCTGGATTATGTGAGAACAAAATAAAAAATTTTGGGCAATATCAAAAGAAGTAGGTCCCTTGGTTTCTCTGAGTCCCAGGAGAACACTGAGAATAAAGAGTTCTGCCTCTGTTTAGTTGTTAGCTGTGATCTTTGTTTTTGTCGATTAATACCTCTGTAATCACACTGATCAGAACTTAAGGCATTTGAAGTATTGGTTAGCAATGGTACTTGCTCTTCTGTCCGTGTGTCCAGAAAAGATTTAACTTCTATATGAAAAAGTGATTCTTAGCTATGACTTTTCTGGTACTTTGTTTCCTAATACCTTTCAGAGCGAGTTTTCTTGTGTGTGTGCAGGTTCAGTTGGGGGTATGAAAATCATGGTGTGATCTGCTGTTACTAATGGGGTTAAGCCCAACGTATCTCCCCCCCCTCCTTGGGTTTCATTCTGTTTGGTGACTCATAACTGTACTCGGCAGTGTTGGCAGAATCGGCTAGGTCGCTTTGTGTGCTTTGAGAGGAGGAGACGTACGGTATTTGGGGGATTTTTTTCATCACTAAAGTGAGACGCCTTTAGACCAGAGTGGAAGGAGGGCTGGGCAAATCTATGTCAGAAGGTGTTTATACATACTTATTCTTCATAGCATAACAACTCTCAAATGTGAAGATCTGATTTTTTTAAAAAGGGAGGTTAGCTGACCTAATTTTCACCTCTTGTGCAAACACGTTGCTCTTAATCATGCTCTTCAAGCTTGCTATAACATATGGAAGTTAGGGTGAATTTCTTTGTTTGCGATGGAGTGTCAAGAGAAACCCGAAGTGCTGTCTTGATGTTCCTCAACTGTAAGTGATGGCCATGCTTTATATGTGACAGACTCAGAAGGTCAAAAATCTAAAGTGCACAGTAACTGACCTGCTGCTTATTAAAGAATTTTAAGCTTCTGTAGTGCTGATTACTTGAGCAAATAGTTGGTTAGTACTTGTTCAGTCCAGCAGTGTTGGATCTTGGAGCTGAGAACCACTGATAACATTTTCTCTGTCCAGCAGTGTAGTGCTTAGTGAGCTTACTTCTAGCATGCATCAAAAACCTAGTAGTCCCACTTTATCATCTTTGGAAACTGTACTCTTAGAAATATTTGAACTCACCTGTTTTGTTTTGGTCAGTATTCACAGAGAACCTAATTTTCCAGCCCATGTTAGATACAGCTTTGTGTGTTTCAGCACTTTTTAAAATTGAGAAGGAAAATACTGACTTCAAAGAAGCTTATTATTCTGTGAATAACTTTGAAAGCACAGTCTTATTCAAGTATTAATTTGTTCTGTTACTTTTCTGACAGACAGTAAGCTAAACTATGGGTATATATTGCTGATGCATTGTAAATTATATTTTTAATTGACTTTGGGCAGCATAAACTCCTTGAATTTCCCTTGTACGTGAATCAGGTGAATTGCTGTTCATTACCTCATATCTGCTCCTCCCCCCCCGCCCCACTTTAGTTTATTACAATAAAAAACCTTTTGGTAGGAGATGAGTGGAACAATAAATTATTTATAGTGGTATCTGTTACTAACTTAAAATAGCTATGTGTTTTTCATAGTAAAATAGAAAAACAAGTTGACCTCCTACTAATGAAGAAACTTTCAACTAGAGTAGTAGAAATAATTCAGCAACTGGTAAAACTTAAAACATAACAATTAATTACAGTACTGTGCTGCTAGTGTCAAAGAAGGTTTTTAGGATCTTTAAGTTTTCAGATGTAGAGAATTCTGTTTTGAAGGCTCTGCAGCCTGCATTAGAAATAAAGGAGGTCCTGCAAAATCTTTTCCTGATTAAAATTCTGGGTGGAGCTTCTGGTCTACTCCATTCTATACAGGCTTGTCTTGTATCATATGTCAATGTTATCTTGTTTCCAAGTTATTGCAGGTTTCTTGTTTATATATAAAACTTAGGTCACTGGATATTCTTGTCTTTCAGTAGATAAAGGGCTCTCACCGACAAGTACTTTATTCATAATGAATGCTGTATGTGCAGGGGTTAACTATGCAGCATTAGCAGGCTTGCAGTGGGAAATGGATATTCTGGCAAAATTGTGCTATGCTTCAGGCAGATGACTGTACAACTGTTGTCTTTCTCTGTGATGTTTGTATCATTCAGTTTGGGGACTTCATGCCAGAATTTACTCAGGACTCAAGTTCATAAGTGTATGGAGACAACAGGTATTCTAGACTTTCTGCTCTTTAAAGAAATGCCATGTCTTGCCTTAAGCCAGTTTTGTTTTAAAAAGCTTTAGTATTTCTCATTGTTCTATTGACTAATGTAGATACAGTTATTTGTTTTGGTTTGATTTTTCTTTTCTCAGTCTATGTGGCAAAGACTTTTTTTTTTTTTTTAATGTTCTGTCTGTCTCTTTGGTGAGGAGATTGTGCTGTTCCTTCTGATTCTGTTCGTAGATTATGAGGTCTTCACCTACAGTCCCCAAGTGCAAGTGGGAAAGAAATCTTATTTTTCATCCAAAGGTGATTAAGAACAAACAGGATCTGAGGAGCAGAGACTAAAATTACTTTATAAACTTTATTTGTCACCTTTCTCATTTCTGCCAGACTTTACTAAAACCACAAATAAAAATCAGCATAACTTTTTAAAATTCTTACTGTTTACTTTCCTTGTTTCTTCTTTTTAAAGTAACCTTCTTCCCCGACCCCACTTGGCTTGTTTTATAGAGCAAATCTGAGATCCGCGTCAGGACTGCCACTTTTTTGCCTTCTGTTCGTGTGCCCTCTGCTCTTTTTGTGATGTCTCCGTTCCTGCGACTTCTGCACTGTAAATTCTTTATCATTATTCATATTGAAAGCTAATGACATCACCTGCTGATACGACAGGTTCCTAATCTGGTATGAATGCTTGTGAAACACTAGCACAATGGATTTTATGAAGCTGAAGTTCCCCTTTTTTCATCTCTGGTCACAAACTTTTTTTTGCACATACCTTCTTGTAGAAAACCCTCAGAGCTAATGCTGATAGAATTAAATTTATTGCAGTAGTAAAAATGCCGTATAAATGTTTTCATAGCAATGCGTTATTTTTGTTACCTTACTGTATGTTTTTAGAGAATGCTAAGATTTATTTTCTGTATAAACTTATCAGTGCTGATGACAAGTGAGAGTAACTAAGTAGTTTCTAGAGCATCGCTGAATATTGTGCATTCTTAATATATACAGTCTTCCCTAGTAGGTTGCCAGCAAGTACACCTCTGGCTACAGTTATCCTAGTTCAGTCACTTCTGTCCATTTGCAGTATAGGTGATAAGGTAAGTCTGTGGCTTAAGCTGGGTCAAGCTTGCATCTTTATTTATTTATTTGAAATCATAGTAAATTGGACAGTCAGCTGTCTTAGTGATCATGTGTGGTTTTACTCTTGGTGAGTGAGTGGAATTCAGCAAAAGATCTGTAATGCCTCTAAATCTGTCTCAATGTCCTTTTTATAAAACACGTGAGATGCAAACTTACTTCTTGCTGACCCCTTCACAGTGGGAGACTTGTGCTCAGTTTGATGAATAAATTTGGACTCCTTGTTTCCAAGTCATCTTCATGGTTTTGAAGGCATCTAATTTGAGATCTGGTAACAGTAAAAGATGATTTTGATAAGCTTAGCTGACTAAATGAGGCTAAGTGATGTCTTTCACTAGACTGTACCTAGCTCAAAATTTTTGAGTAAAGGGAGTCACTTGTCCTTCACTTGAAATAGGAATTACAGACCTCCGTCTTGCTAGAGTGTATTCTCAGTAGTTGTAGATACTCTTAATATAGATGTGTATTGGGTTTTTCTCAGGTATTGATGCTATTTGGATGTTACTTTGTAGATAGTGGAGATATCAACCTGCATAGTAAGCGTCGGAATTTAGGGAAATCTGGTGGTCTGTTGAGAAAGGCAGGGAATGTAGGAAGTGAGATGGTAAAGGTAGTCTTGGATTAGGCATGCTGATGATTTAGAACCTAGACAAAGTCTAGACTGGAGAGGAGCTGGTTTGTACTTTGGCTGTGGTATCAACTCGCTTGTGTGACTGCAACTTAAAATGCACTGTAGGATGACAAAATACTGAGGACAAAATCTTAAGATCACACAGGAAAATGGTCAGTTTCTCTCACTCTACCTCTAACTGTTGAATTTTTATAGATTCTCGTAACCAATCTGAAGTTTCAAGTGTCTGTGAAAACCCATGAAAGACACATGCTCTGCATTTTCCAGAAGTGTTCACATCCTGTACTCCCATTAGTAGGCTCTGTACAAACCTAAAATAAAGCTAAAAACCGAAGGCTGAACTAGGTATTTACATATATCATGTTTTAATAATGCAGTATTTGATAGGCAATTTTTAATTAGCATTCTTTTCTAAAAAGTAGGCCTGTTTAAAATGTGTTTATGGCATTTTTTTAGCGGGTGTCCTGTAACAAAGGAGAGTCAGGTATCTGTTGAGCTCACTTTGCTTTCTGTAAGGAGTATTTTGTATCACCTCTGTCAGACAATACTAGGCTAGATGGACTATTGGCCTGACCTAGCAGTGCAGATAGCACAGTAATGTAGTGGCCATATGGACTGGCTCAGGAAGAGCATTTGCGGATTAGGGAATAGAATGAAATTAGTCAAAAGCATCAGGGAAATAGGTGGATGGCATGTCAAGGTTGTTATAAAGTTTGGATGTTGCAGAGTGAGATAAAAATAGATAATTACTTGTGTTCATTGAAAGAGATTATCGGAGGGATGGACCATGTGCAGATTCAAGAGGAGTGTGAGTAAAGAGAAGTTTTTGGAAGGTGGCTGTGTTGGACGAATACTGGAGGCTGAGGAAAATCAGAGAGGAGGTATTTGCTTAATTCTTTTTTAAGGCAGTGTTGGTTTGGTACAGTGTTCAGTATTCACTGATTAGTCAATTGTACATTCAGATGCTGAAGCTTGCTGAGAAGTCCCTGTGTTCTGAAAATCATCAGGTGTTAAGATTTGTGTTAAGATTTCAAGTCTGATGAAAAATAAAAATGAGTTTTCTCCGTGGTTTATTTCATTATCTGTATATTTGTTTTACCACCTATTGGGGAGTCTGTAGTCATTCTGAACTGTATCCCACTTGACATGGTGTTCTGTTTTTGGTTTTTTTCTGTTCATGTTTCCCCCCCTCCACACTAGGTAAGTTGGTAACTTAAAGCTTTTATAGTTTCTGTCTTTATGCAGTCATGAATTTCTTTATGAACCATAAGGAGGAAGCTTTAATCTGTTGCACAGATTAAATAAGCTTTGCAGTTTAGTCATTGGATGTGAAATAGCTTCTTCCTACCTTTGCTGTTTCTGTGGATAAAACCCTTTAAGAATCTTTTCTGTCAAATTCAGTCTTGCTTATATTAATTTTATGCATATCTTTTTAAAGAACTTCTATTTATTTTAAATAGGTCAATCTGGAAAAATGTTCATAATCGCTAATTACAGCTAGCTAACTTTCTGCCATTCAAGCGTCTTCCCCAGCCCCTAGAGGCCTTGCTGGCCGCCTCCTAACATTTTGCATGATGGTTTTTGGTATTAACTTGACCTAATTACTAATGTCCTAATTTAGATTACATTTCTGCTTTAACTAATTCTGGATTCTTCTGTTAGACTTGGTATTGTGCTAGAGCATATTATTGCCTGTCCAAAAACTAGTTTGGTTGGTTTTTTTTCTCTGGGAAAATTTAAGACTTCTGTTTGGGAGCTCTGGCAATTTGCCAGGAATCTGAAGGCTCTAATTTGCATAAAACAGGATACTATTGCCACCTGCTTTTTTAATACCACGTGTGGCCAGTGGAGACTGTAGTTTCCAGTATGCAATGCTCCATATTTAGAGCAGATAGCAATCGAGATGCATCCTTGCACAACTGCTGTAATCGGATTTGCGAAGCTGCATGAGTTGCAACTGTATCTTTTCCTGAGACACTGTAGTCTTTGTTGATACTGCAGGCTTGTAATCTGTGAAGAGCTTGCATTGCTGTAGTGCTTTAGATTCCAGAGCCTCAGGAACAGGCATAAGTAGTTTCTAAATAGAAACTAGTTTGTGGAGAAGAAAACGTAATGCCTTCTGTTGCACTGGATTCTCTAGTAATAACTGGGGAGCTGGGAGCAGCTACATCCCAGGCGTGATTTTCTTGTTAATAGCTGCCTTGAGATGATATTTAAATGAGAATAGCTAATGGGAATACGATGTGCTCTGTTGCTCCTGTGAAGTGCTCTGTGAGTTTGAGCTGCAAGTTTCTTTACTGCAACCTGCATACGAGTAGTTCTGTTGATGATTTTGTATTCTACATCTAGCCAAAAAATTTCATGTGCACTATACAGCAAATTCAAATTATTTTGATGTGACTGAAAAGCTGGAAGTGAGTTGTTCAGGCAAAAATCTTCTATTTTGTTGATGCAACTGAAGAAAACCACACCTAAAGTGCTACTAGGTTAGATTTCCTTTGCAACTGAAAATCAAAACCAGAGTAACAACTTAGGACTGGTCTGTTCTATGGAAGTGTGCTAATGTGTTTGTGTCAGCCTCCCTCAGCTCCCCCCTTTGCCATCAGCAGTTGTCCTCTGTGGTGTGGGCAGAGTATACAGGAATAAGTTAATGAAATGGAGGCTGTTCTGTTTGCCCTGCTTAAATATTCCAAATTTCTAGTTTATTACTGGACTAGCCCTATAAAGCAGTAACTGTAACAGTACATAGTGTGACCTGTAGCTTGCTTATTCTCTTTGGGAATACTGAAAGGCTAAATGCACCAGTAAGCAGCAGGTAAGATGGTCACTGCAGCGGGAGAGCAATTTCTTTTATGAAAGAGCAGCAAGAGAACGAGTAGCGCCTTGCAGTGGACTGGGAAGTATGTGATTATGCAGTCCAGGATGCTGAATGTTTGCTTGATAAATCACAAGTTGGTTCCTTTATCAAACTGTGCAGGTTTGCATGCAGGGAATTATACTGGTTGCTTTCCCAAATATAATTGGGATGGAAGTGGGTGGGCATCTATTTGTTAGAATAAGGTAAACCCTGGTGCTGAATAAAGGCTTTGCAGTTCCTGCAACTTTTAAGTTTTGGTAGTCCATTATTAGAGAAGCCTTTAAGTTGTGCTGTTTGCACTTCTCAGGAGTAAAACTGTGCTCCTAAATACAATTGTTTTTTTGCAGGACTATTAACAATTCAAGTGGACCTCGGAATCAAGCAGTGCTTAAAAAAACCAACAAGGTTCTTTTTGCAGAATCATAGATATAAGCTCAAAAAAAAAAAAAAAAAGGCCAATGATACAGAAATAGAATTGCTGATAAGCCTTAAAGCAATGCAGCCTGGGGGAGAATAGGAACCAAATGACTGCTGTTGGTAATGGTGCATGACTGTTAAATAAACAAATGGAAGCTATCAGTCCAGTCAGCATCTGCTGCATGCTAATGTTTTTGTTGAAACAAAGCATGTGATTTGTCTGTAGTTTTGGTTGTGAACTTGACTGAAAAGAACTTGCAGGTTTTCTCTTTTTCCCCTCCCTTCCCTATAATGGGAGCTTAGTTATATACTGGAATCGAATCCTACAGTACAATTTAGGTGCTGTAATGCCTGACTTTTAGGTGTCTGATATGGAGTATGAAACTGAGTAACTGTGACTGCATTTTTAGAATGTGTTTCAAAATAGCTAACGTGAGATCGGGAGCTGTGTGTATTTAATACGTTGCTGGTGTTACAGAATGGGAGAACACAGATGCTGGGAATGGATATTTCAATTGGAATTGCAAGAAGTTCTCTGTCCATTTCGTAATCTACAGGGAATGGTCACCTGAAGCTATGATGTTCTAAACATTTCAGATATGTTTGATTTAAATATGGTAGCAGTGGTGCCCATCTCAACAGTAAAGTGCTGTGGAAAGGGTTCTCGGGCAGAGAAACCGTACCAGCAGCTTCCCATCTTTATGCAAATCAGTAAATGCTCACAGATAAAAGATTGTCTGTTTTCTTGCCCATTTCTTCCTCAAAAGTAGGGTCCCAATGTGCCATGCTAGATTATCTACTGTTTAACCTCACATCAGCACACTCTGCTTTGTTCTTTCTCTGCTCTCGTGGCTCCCCTTCTGTGACCTGGCACCTGCTGCCTTCATCCTGGGCTGCAAAAGGGAGTCCTGAGCACTCCCTGGAGTGCTGCAGTGTGCTGCATTTGTTACGGATCAGCGGAGTGGTAGGGGTTTTGTCTTTGGGGAGATGTTTATTCTGTGACTTGCCTGAGACCAGGTACTAAAGACTTGCGCCCTTCCTCTGTACTGCTTTTAAAGTGAAATGTGTATTGCTTTTTGGGAATTTTGCTGGCTTAGTAAAGTCTTACCTATTCAGGAAATGAAAAACATCCTAACTTCTATCCTTAGTAGGAAGAGCTTCAAATTGCCATTTGTCAGGAGTGCATAGTGATGATGATGTGACTTGTAGGGGGACATTTCTAACACCTTTTCTGCAAAGACTAGGTTATACAGTGAAGAATGCCAGATTCATGGGTATGGAGGGAAGCCACAGAAAGAAACAAGTCTTAGACGTTGTGGTTAAGGTGTTTCAATAAGGTTTTCCAGTCGCTCATATGTGACAGGATAGGTTTGGAGCTGGAAGACAGTGGATTTCTTGCCCACGTGTTGGGGCTTTAATAAAGTTTTCTTTATGGTGTATGGAATCTTGATTTCTTTCCTGGAAAGTGAATTCAAGTGGAAAGGTTTGTCCGGTGACTGAAAGATCACCGGAATTGGTTAGACATATTTCAAAAAGATAGAATTTAGATGACAGAAACTTGGATTTCTTGCTTCTGGATGGTGCTGTCATTTTGCAGAAAAGTGATATCCCTATTTCCAATTAGATCTTACTTTAGGAGTATGCTTAGTACTTCTGTGTGCTGTCTTGAGAAGAGAAGCCATGACCAAGCTGAAAAAATGTCATGTATGCTTCTGGATACAAGTTAGTGTTGTGTGTTATCTGCCCTGCCCCCACCCCCCAAAAAAGGCGGGGAGGGGGAAATATTTTTCACATTGTCAGACAGTGTGGATGACTGTAACAAGCAAACTTAGCAGTTCAGTCTTTCCCTCAGCTAGGTTTTGTGTGGCAAATTGAGAAACCTGGAAAACTGGATACAAAGTGGAAGTTGCGGGGGGGGCGGAATTTGACGTTTCACTTGAGGGCTAACTTAACCTTGATGGTGTTGCTGCTGTTCTTAGCACTTTAAAAATGGATATGTCCATATAAGTTTTTAATTGGGTATGCAAAGAGTTGCTGGGATCTCTTACAATTCCAGTCATAGGAATAGAGGTAGAGGTAAAACTTTTAGAGGAGCAACCTAACTCTGGCCAAAGAAATTGTCTTAAAATAACATCACAGAAGAATGGTTCAGGTGAATTGCTGTAACTGTGCTGTAGTAAAACTTGGTTATAAATTATTTGTTTCAAATTCAAACTTTTGAAATCAAATCCTGGCTATATAGATGTCATGATCTTGTCACTATCTATCATATTAGAAAAGTTGTGGCAGACTGGTAAAGTTCCTACTGACTGAAAAAAAGGGAAAAATAACTTCTGTTTTCAAAAAGGGAAAAAAGGAAGACCTGGGGAACTACAGGTTGGTTGCCCTCACCTCTGTATCCAGAAAGATCATGGAACAGATTCTCCTGGAAACTGTGCTAAGGCACATGGAAAATAAGGAGGCAATTGGTGACAGCCAACATGGCTTCACTAAGGGCAAATAGTGCCAATAGTGCCTGACATGTTTGGTGGCCTTCTACAATGGGGTTACAGCATTGGTGGTTAAGGGAAGGGTAACTGATATAATTCACCTCGACTTGTGCAGAGCACTTGGTGCTGTCCTGCATGACATCCTTGTCCCTAAACTGGAGAGACATGGATTTGATGGATGGACCACTTGGTGGTTAAAGAATTGGCTATATGGTCATATTGAAAGAGTTGTGGTCCACGGCTTGATGTCTCAGTGACGAGTGGTGTCCCTCAGGGGTCCGTATTGGGACCAGTAGTATTTAACATCTTTGTCAGCAATGTGGACAGTGGGATGGAGTGTACCCTCAGCAAGTTTGCAGATGACACCAAGCTCAGAGATGTAGTTGCTACTCTAGAGGGAAGGGATGTTGTCCAGGTGGACCTTGACAGGCTTGAGAAGTGGGCCTGTGTGAACATCATGAAGTTCAACAAGGCCAAGTGCAAGGTCTTGCATGTGGGTTGGGGAAATCCCAAATGTGGATACAGGCAGGCCAGTGAGTCCGCTGTTGGTTGAGTTGGCCCTGAGGATGACTTGGTGGTATTGGTGGATGAAAAACTGAGTATGAGGCAACAGTGTGTGCTTGCAGCCCAGAAAACCAACTGCATCCTGGGCTGCATCAAAAGAAATGTGATCAGCAGGTCGAGGGAGGCGATTCTGCCCTTCTCTGCTCTGGGGAGACCCCACCTGGAGTACTGCGTTCAGCTCTGGGGGGCCCCAACATGAGGAAGCCGTGGACCAGCACGAGTAGGTCCAGAGGAGGGCCACGAGGATGACCAGAGGGCTGGAGCACCTCCTGTATGAGGACAGGCTGAGAGAATTGGGCTCCTTTAGCCTGGAGAAGAGCAGGCTCTGGGGAGACCTTAGAGCAGCCTGCCAGCGCCTAAAGGGGCGTACAGGAAAGATGGGGATGGACTTTTTAGCAGGGCAAATAGCGATAGGACAAGGGGGAGTGGCTTTAAACTGAAAGAGGGTAGATTTAGATGAGATATTGGGAAGAAATTCTTTACTGTGCAGGTGGTGAGACACTGGCCCAGGCTGCCCAGAGCAGCTGTGGGTGCCCCATCCCTGGCAGTGCTCAGGGCCAGGCTGGATGGGGCTGGGAGCAGCCTGGGCTGGTGGAAGGTGTCCCTGCACGTGGCAGGGGGTTGGAGCTAGATGATCTTTAAGGTCCCTTCCAACCCAAATGATTCTGTGATGTTTATGTTAATTTCTATGAGAAAAAAATCACTTTGAAGTACACAGGAGTGCCAGAAATTTAAGGTAAAACATTTAGAAGCAGGGGAAGGGAAAATTATTTCAGTTGCTTTTGACTTGTCCTGTGTCTGTCATGTATTGTCTAGTATCCATGTGTGACACTGTATATTAGTCCTGTAGCTGTTGCTAACTGACATGTAGGATTTAATGGGAATTTCGTGGTGCATTACTATTGAAGTTCCTACTCTGGTAGCTGAAGCGGTATCATCCTGAACAGGGTATTTCCGTGCATTTCAATATAGTAATGTCGCATATAGTCAGACACAGCCTTAATGACAGTTTTCTGGAATGTGTGACACCTATTTTTGGTATAGCTCTTCAGTTTTGGAATACACTTACTGTATGTCTCGTGTGGTTTGGCAGTGCTTTTGACTTCTGTAACACTGAGTTAAAGTGATCTTGATGTTTGTTACCTGTTAAAGTAGGTGTATGGGGAAGGAGGTGAACAGCTTTAAATGCTTCTTTGTATTCCTCCTTCAGTTGAGTACTCATTTCACAGCTTTCAAGATTCAGCTTTAATATTTCCTATAGATCTAGTGTTTACATGTATGAGGCTAGAGATACAGTTAGAATTCTGTTTCTCAACTTTGTCTAGGAGTTTTGTTTATTGAGGATGCCCCTGAATCAGTTGATTTACCTATGACCTTACTGCGTGCATTGTAAAAGATGCTTGAAAGCTCATATGGATTCTTAAAACTATGATCATGATAATGATGGGATCAAAACAGAGTAAAGGATTTCTCAATTACAGTAATTGTATGTGCAAATTGCTGTATTAAAAGGTGCTTGAACCTTTGGCCAAGAGGAGCTATTGTCCATTACCAGCATGCAAGCTGACTAAATTAACTGTTGTGTCAAAGAAAACACAATAATGAAATGTATGTATGGCAGCTACATTAAATAAATTAAATATTAGCTACCCAAGCATGTTTATTTTTGTCTTCAGGCACTGCTTTGTTATGTGTAATGCTGTAGTCATGATTTCTGTATGGTGTGGTTTCATGTTCTGGTGCTGTGAACCAGTAAGGTATTTACAGTCACTGTGTTTGGTATTATGAAGTAACATACTCCTCTTTGAGATACATTCATGCATCTTGCTTGAATGATTTTCATGTTGAAGATGGATGGTATAAAAGCAAGGAGAAGACACTGTTATTTTTACTTGTTAGTTCTGTAAGCATAGCAGAGCCCCTAAGAGTGGGGCTGGGCTCTTACCTTTTCATCCATTAGGTGCAACAAAGTTTCTGCAAACTGAATCAGGTCTTACTTGCTCCAAGTAGGTGGTCATGACTGATATGGCACATTTAAATTTCTTAGAAAGAGGAATGAAGGTCCAGACTTTTCTACAAGTTTGTAAGGATAGGTAGAGTAGCAAAGGACTAGAAAAAGCTACTTCTGTTGTACAGGAGCTGCCTGCTTTGGAGGCATTCATGTATAGGACTGCAGAGAACTGGCAGAAGTGAAGCTTGTAATAATTCTGGATAGGTAACGCAAACTAAAGGGCCTCAAGGCAACTGCCTGCAACAGTCACTGTTGTTGGAAGATACCTTCCTGCTGGCCTATGCTTTCTGTGCTGCTCCATCAAGAGAGATTTCACAATTGCTCCTTTGTTCTAATGGCAACATAAGTCAATGAGAGGTTCTGCTTTTGCATTTTCGTATCACTTCATTCTTACAATCCGCAGTGTAGATTCAGTGTTGGCAATAAAAAGCTTGAGCCTCAAAAGCTTTTATGAATTCATAAATACACTGTTCGGCAGAAGCATTTGGAAAGTTGATGTCCATTTTAGTCTCTCTGTTAACTGGTCCAGACGTGAATCAATGGCATCTTTACTTCTACTGGACTGCGTCACTTGAGGTATTAGATTTCTTCTCTTCTAGTCTCCCTGTGTTTTAAGCAAGTCGGGTGATTTACTGATCATATGATAATGAGATGATCTGTCGATATATTCCAGGTTTCCACTGTTGTTAGCTACAGTCATGAAACATCCACTGAGGGGTACTTGGTACACATAGGTTGGCATTTAGATGTTTGTTTACCAGTTCCTGGAGCAGATTATGTGGCAATAAATAGAAACTTGCTTAAAAAACCCCAGAAAGTAACAAGTGAAACTGCCAAATGAAAAAACTGGAATGAAGAAATAAAGTGTTAAAACTCAAATGGTGCTATCAAAAAAGAACACTAGAAACTGAGAAACTATCAAGTGAGCTAAACTTAGTGTTCTAAGACAGTCTGGGTGTCTGTATTGATCACCTCCTGAAGAATCTTAGAACCTGAAATATACTTGAAAAGCCAATTTACACGTGGTCATTCTGTAGTTGTCCTATATTAAAAAGTGGGGGGGGGGGAAGGAATTTAGTTTTTAAGGCATGTAATTTACTATACAGGTATTTTCTTAGCTGTTTGTAAACTGTTACAACTTTAACTTAAGCTATTCAGAAAAGTATTATTTAGCTGAATCGGCAAGGACCTAAAACCTGAAATGAGGTTATAGATATTAAAGCTCTAGTGAAGGTGGTATTTGCTACAACTGTAGACAGTGGAATGTGAAGATATTTTGTCTGGGATTTTGACTTAATATGGTTGTGGCCTGTTTCATAACAGCGGTTCTCACTGCAGAAAATTTGTAAAAAGTCAGGTACTCTGGTCGACTTGGGGCTGAGGAGCTACAATTTTTTTTATTATTTTTTTTTGTAATCTATTGGGAAGATGACAAACTTCTGTGTTTTGTTGAAACAATCTCTTCTCCCCTAGAGTTATCCTTCACTGCAGTTAACAGAAAGTTGAGAAGATTTTAGCATCTTTACCTACTGAGACCTCACTGCCAACCCTTATGTTACATGATGCTTAGTTATTGAAGAGAAATGAACACAAAGTTGTTCTTAGTGACTGACAGTATATAGTGAGAGGCTTGTTTATGTAAAGGCGGGAGACGGGCCATGTTGTGCAGACAGAAGTTTCTGAAGCAAGGTGTCCTAAAACCTGAAATCAATTCATGCTAGAACTTCAATGCAATACTTGCTTGGAACCAAATAATAGTAGTTCTGTGAATGCAAATGTGTCTTTAATTTAAAAAAAAGTGAAGAATGACACATAGCAGTAGAAATATTGATAATTATTGTTTAATCCAAAGAGCAACTAAAGAAAGCATGTTGAAAATACTGAAGTGGTACTATTTGGCTTTAAAATATTTAAAATTGGTACTAGGCTTTAAAAATTACTTAAGTTGCTCAGTTTTGTGCAACAAACTCCAAGTGCGAAAGATGATGTCCGAGGAAGCACAGATGTGTTATAATTTAAAGTGTCTAGCTTGCTTTGCTGTGGATGCAGCTGCTGTCACTGCCATCACTGCAAATGGTGATAACCATGGTTACTGCCAACAACCATTCGAGGCTAGAAGCAAGAGCTTTTCTATTATATATTCCCCATGTGTAAAAGTCCTTAAATTGGTAACTGGACTAGTGCTTGGAATTTGAAAAAATTAAGAACTCTTGTCCGCTAGGATGGTGATCTTAAATGGAAAAGAATTTACTTGTGGATTTGATGGAAAGAATTAATGCTAGTAGAATGATTCATGGACCAAATGTGTGTTAAATGTAGAAATACGTAAATCAGATGATTTCATAAATAAAACATTCTTATGCAGTGTGAATAAAAACTATTGCTATTTTTTTGAGTAATAGGAGGCATAAAAAAAAAATTGACTCCTGTCCCTCCACTTCTTTAAACTTCTTAAATGGATGCATTTCTCAGTTTATTTTTGACAAGTCTTATAAAGAATTGTTTTTTATTCATTCACATATTTTTGGGTTCCAAAAATGTTGCTGCTCTATAAATCTGAGATTAGTTTTGTATTAAGCACAGCGAGAAATGGGACTGGAACTTAATAAGAAAAAGAAACATAATTTTATTACTTCTTAAATGTTACTATTTCACAAAAGCTTTCCTCTGATTACCTGGAGTCACTTAGCACCATCTGTGGTGCCATGTGTAACCCAGTTATAGTAGTACAATGGATGCTGAGGATAAACACAGTTAAATTAAAAATGGTTGCTGAGCAAGAGAGTATGTAATATTTTAGGAATCTAAGAGTCTTCTGTGGAGAGGGGTTTTTATCTGTAGCTCTGTCTGTAACTGACTGCTTTCCTCTTTGGTTCTCTCAATGCAGAACTATGGGGGCAATGAAGTGATTGCCACTGTTCAGTTTGCTCTGAGAGAATGTTGTTACTGCCAGTTTCACCTGTATTTTATGCTCAATAAGGAACAGTTACTGTTTGAGCTGTCCTTTGCTGCAGCCTCTCTTGTTTGCCTGCAGTGCCCACAAACAGGAGGAAGGAGAATCATTGTGATGATTGTTCTTTAGTGGCATCAGGAGATGTGTCGGTCTCCAGAGTTAGAGGCAAATTAGCTCCAAACTTTTGCGAGCTGCACATGGACTGTTTAAGAAACTAGGTGATGAATATATCACTTTGCACTCTATTTAGTTGTCTTAATGGGAAGTGTTTTTAAACAAAAAGAGAACCTTGCTAAAGGTGACCTTTTGAGTTTGAAGGGTGATGACATTCAGCAAGATACTTGTAATTCAGTAATTAAGTAGATTGGCAATTATGTTTAAAGTAATTCTCATTTCTTCTTAAAGCTTTGTTTACCTTGCTTAAGAAAAGGGGACTTTTGAGCTGATAGAATCAGTGGAATAGCACAGTTATTAAAATTCTTTCATTAATGTTGAAGCAAATGCTTACTTGTTAGAATTGTTCTAGATGTTGAAAGCTGTTTTCCACAAAGCAATTTATGGACAAGCCAGAAAAGAAAGGTTACAAACTTTAGCTGGCTGTATTTTGTCAGAGTATGATTGATATTAACTTTATACTTCAATAAGGTTACAAATAGAATTCTAACTTGAATTTCTTCTTTCTACAAATGTCATTCCTGAACATTTCCTTAAATGTTTCATTAGGATTTGGTTGTGCTGAAAATAAATGTGTTCCACAAGTCCCTTTCCTGTCTTTTTCTCGAAATTTGCATGAGAGGAAGGAAATAAGATAGAATTAAAATTTTTATATTGAAGTACCTTTCAGGTTCTGAATAATGCTATCTGTATCGGGGCAGCCTTTTGTATTCCAGATCTGTCACTGACCAGCTGTGGTTAGGTGAAAGTGTTGCCCAAGACAGCATGGCAACAAGGATGAAAAAAGTTTTAGGTTCATCTTAAAATAAGAATGGTTTCTTAAGCAAGTGTTGTATTCTGTGCTGAATGCTTTGCATAGTCCAATTATGAACAAAAAGCAGGCAATCCCACCACTTTTTAAAATTATACATGAAGAAAACTATACTACTTTTCCTTTCATATTCTGTCTACTGCCACTGTATTTTCTCCAGTGTTGGTAATTGCATGATTTTTTTTTTCAGTATTTCAATTTACATGTTAAAAACCCAAACCAAACAACCTGATATTTTGAAAGCATTTAATGCTGCTATTTCACAGTATAAATGTTCAATGTGTGATAAAATAAGAATGCTACAATTGTACGCCTAAGTAGTCATACATGAGGTACTTGTGTGCTTCCACAGACTTACTGCCTTGAAGAGGACTTAATGTGGATAAAATGTTAATCTGCTTCACTCATACTGCATAATTCAGTCATGAGTAAATACTAAATAGGAAAAAGTGAGCTTTATCATAACTGTTGAGAGGGAAAATTGAGACTTTGCTAGGCAGAAAAATACCTTACTTTCCAAGCATCTCAAGGATATTGCAGAAAACTTCGGGTTTACAAGTTTAACTGGACTTGCAAGACCTCATTGCACTTGCTGCAAGTACTTGAGTAAATGGAGGCAGGTTTTCTTGCTGTTTTTAACTTAGCGGTTGATGGAGCTGGAATAATGTGGTGGTTATGCAAAAACTTATATTTGTATTTCTTAATTTTTCAGTTAGAAAAAGTGTTCTGTAATACAAATTGTGTGCCCATCTGTAATGCCAGTAGAAGCATGTGAGAGGTTTACATTGGATTTTTACATTAACTGAATCTGGAAAACAGAATGGGGACGTTTACCTTTAGAGGCCAACCTGAGTTAGGTTTGCAGCGAGGTGTGTAAAAGCTATCTGCAATGTACTTAGCATGCATTAAGATACACCAATTTACAGTTCAAAGTATTTGTTTTCAAACTTAATGAATTTTAAGAAACTTTTATGTTTTACAGATATTTTTTAGCTTTCTATTTAAGTTTGCCCGCATTTGATGCAAGTCTTCTCTGCAGTGTTGCACACATGCTGTCTATAGGTATGCTTATGGATGTGTTAAATTTGTTATCCTATGTAGAAGTATCAGAGAACTATAATATTGTATTACAAAATCAGTTACTGGAATTCCATTGAAGCAGCATGGTACAAGTTAGAAGTATGGTATTTTGTGACATAATTGTGGTGGTTGAAGTAAAAAGATAAGAGGGAGGAGCTGTGTTGTAATAGTGGATCAATCAGATATATAAAGTGTTAAAAACCAAGATACAGATGTTTGAGAGAAGAAGAACATTCTTCCTAAAATTCAGATGCTGACTTATCTTGAAGTAGCACTTAAAAATTTATAGTTGCCAGTAAAAGCTTTCCTTGAAAGACTGTCAAGTATAGATTGCAAGACCAAGCGATCAATGTGTTAATGTGACCTCCCACATAACATCAGCCATAAGGCCAACTAATACTTTATGCAGTTAGTCTACAGACTAATAAATCTTCACAAAGCAGATTGGGGGACAGCTTAGAACAATTGCCAATAAGCCCACAGCCATTTAGGTTTGAATGGCAGAAGGTTTAACAATGCAAAAACTTAAAAGATAGCCGAGTGTTTCTTATGTGAGGTATTCTGCTAGAGATTTGAAGATGTTCTGCTTCATACAAAATGTCTTGCCCTGGTGTTAACTTTTGTATGTGAGATGTGAATCTTTGGATGAAACTGAAATATTTGTTGCCAGGCAGATAACCCTTGTTGATAGGCAGAGCTGGTGATCAAACATAGATTACTCTGTGGTGAATTTCTACGTGTAGGTTGCTGTGTCTTGGTACTGTCATAACTAGGAGAATTAGTTCAACTGATTGAGAGTTTACACACTTGTCCTGGTCAAAGTGAACTTGGGAAAAAGGCACTTGTTTTGATCCTGATAGTTTCACAGGTATTCATGTAGTGACAAGACAAATTGTGTAACAGGAATTTATAACCTGTTATCTTCCTTTGTATCTACTCCAGAGGATCTAGACTGGCTAACTTACTAATATATAGTGAGTGGGAGTTGGCTGAGCTTCACTCCGAGAAGGCTATGCATAATGATCACTGTAGAGAGTTTTGGAAGTAAGCCAAGGAAACATTGTAGGGTTTGCTCAGAAGGATTGCACAGAGTCATTCTAATCTGCATCTGAAATCCTAGATCTGGTTTGACCTGCAGCTGCTGTGAAATGGTTGCAAAGGTGGTGCAGGTAAGTGACACAACACAGTGTCTGGTTAGAGTTGTGGCTTCCTGTTCCAAGTGCAGACCACTCTGTTCTAATTATTGCCTTTCCTGCAGCTAGATTAGATTGTGTTCAGGGCAGGGAGGGACACAACGGTGCTTTAAGTCTTTCTAAAAATTGTGTTGCTCTAGAATATAACGACTTGTTTTTGTAGTGGAGCACTTTGCAAGGGGCAGCTTTGTATGTGCTAGCAGGATCTGCATTGGCTCTAGCTTCATTTCTGCAGTGATGTTTAAAATGCTGTGATTGATCTTTTGGTTTTGGTTTGGGGTTTTTTTTGTTTGTTCATGGTATCCAATAAATAAAAAAAGAGTAAGCAAAATTTCATTTGATGCGTAGGACTGTTGAAAACTAGCTCTCAAAGGAGTAAAAACTAGTTTGGCTGTGACTGACAATTACAAGATGTTTTATCAATAAATCTTACAGAAAACATTATGAAGAAACTTTTAGTTATCAGAAATGTACTTAACGATGTTAGTTGCCCATAAATTTATTTGATATTAATACTTTTCAATAAACTAAAAGATCAAAACATCATATACTACAACAGGAATATCTTTGTAACCTGAAATAGTAGACAAGTGAAAGGAGATGACCTCTCTGAGGTATTACTGGGTAATTTCAGGTCACAGGGGAACTGTATAGTGGAATGTCTAGTACTTAATGTAATATGGTCCATAAGACAGTTTTTAAGGAGTCATGTTTTAGTCATCCTAGGATCTGGAGGAATCACAGAATCATTTAGGTTGGAAAAGAACCTTGAGGTCATAAAGTCCAGCCATTAATCCAGCACTGCCAAGTCCATCACTAAACCATGTTGCTAAATACCACATTACACGTTTTTTTAAGTACCTGGAGGGACGGTAATTCTACCACCTCCCTGGGCAGCCTGTTCCAATGTTTGACAACCCTTTTGGTGAAGAAGTTTTTCTTAATACCCAATCTAAACCTCCCCTGGCACAACCTGAGGCTGTTTCCCCTTGTCCTGTCACTTGTTACTTGGGATGAGAGACCGACCCCCACCTGCCTACAGCCTCCTGTCAGGCAGTCGCAGAGAGCGATAAGCCCCCCCAGGCTCCTTTTCTCCAGGCTAAACACCCCGGCTCCCTCAGCCGCCCCTCACAGCACTTGTGCCCCAGCCCCTTCCCCAGCCCCGCTGCCCGGCTCTGGACACGCTCCAGCCCCTCAGTGTCCCTCCTGCAGCGAGGGGCCCAAACCTGAACACAGGATTCCAGGGGCGGCCTCACCCGTGCCCAGTGCAGGGGGACGGTCACTGCCCTGGTCCCGCTGGCCACGCTGTTGCTGACACAAGCCGGGATGCTGCTGGCCCTCCTGGCCACCTGGGCACGGTGCTGGCTCATGCCCAGCCGGCTGCCCACCAGCACCCCCAGGCCCTTTCCCCCCAGGCACTTCCCAGCCGCTCTGCCCCGGCCTGGAGCGCTGCGTGGGGCCGGTGTGACCCCAGGGCAGGACCCGGCACTCGGCCTTGTGGAACCTCATCCAAGTGGCCTGGGCCCGTGGATCCAGCCTGCCCAGACCCCTCTGCAGAGCCTCCTGCCCTCCAGCAGATCAGCACCCCTGCCCAGCCGGGTGTTGGCTGCAGACTCGCTGAGGGTGCACTCGATCCCCTCGCCCAGATCACAGACAGAGACACGAACCAGGACCGGCCCCAGCGCTGAGCCCTGGGGAACACCCCGTGTGCCCGGCCGCCAGCTGGATGTGGCTCCATTCCCCACCCCCCTTTGGGCTCGGCCAGCCAGCCAGCCTTTTACCCAGCCCGGAGCGCACACGTACAGGCCGCAAGCAGCCGGTTTCCCCAGGAGATGCTGTGGGACACGGTGTCAAAGGCTTTACTGAAGTCCAGGTAAACACCCACAGCCTTTCCCTCATCCACTAGGTGGGTCACCTTGTCACAGGAGGAGATCAGGTTCATCAAGCAGGACCTGCCTTTCATACACCCCTGCCGGCTGGGCCTCATCCCCGGGCTGATCTGCACATGCTGCGTGATGGTGCTCAGGATGACCTGCCCCGTAACCTTCCCTGGCAGTGAGGTCAGGCTGACAGGCCTGTAGTTTCCTGAATCCTCCCTCACATGGGATGGGTGTTACATTGGCTAACATCCAGTCTTCTGGGACCTCTCTGGTTAGCCAGGGCTGTTGATAAATGAGGCTTGGTGAGCCTCCTTTGCCAGCTTCCTCAGTACCCTCAGGTGGATCCCATCTGGCCCCATAGACTTACGCATGTCCGAGTGGAGCAGCAGGTCATGGACACCAGTCTCCTGTTAGACTATGGGAACTTCATTGTGCTCCTCATCCCTGTCTTCCAGCTTGGGTGGGGGGAGGGGGGGGGCACAGCACCCTGAGGGTAACTGGTTTGGCTATTAAAAACTGAGTTAAAGAAGAGATTAAGTACCTCAGCCTTTCCCTCACCCTCTGTGGCAGTGCTCACTCCACACATCCGATTAAGGATGCAGATTATCCTTGGCCCTCCTTTTGTTGCTAATGTATTTGTAAAAACATTTTTTTGTAATCTTTTATGGCAGTGGGTAGCCTGAGTTCTAGCTGGGCTTTCGCCTCTCTAATCTTTGCCCTGCATAACCTTGTGACATCCTCATGGTCCTCCAGAGTTGCCTGCCCCTTCTTTCAAAGGTGGTAAATTTTCTTTTCCCCCTGAGTCCCAGCCAAACTTCTCTGTTCAACCAGGCTGATGTTCTCCCCCACCAGCTTGTCTTTTGGCACATGAGGATGGCCGATGGCCAGCTCCTGCACCTGTAAAACTGCCTTCTTGAAGGATGCCCAGCCTGCCTGGACCCCTGGGCCCTTCAGAACTGTCTCCCAAGGGACTCTGTCCACCAGGCTCTTAAAGAGGCCACAGTCAGCCCTCTGGAAGTCCAAGGTAGCGGTTCTGCTGACGCACACAGACACCCCCTGCCCCCTTACTACTTTGAGAATCAAAAACTCGATCATCTCATGATCATTATGCCAGGATGTCCTCTGACCACCATCCAAATGGGTGTAAACAATCTGCTAGAATCTCATTGAGTATTGTAAAGTTGAAAAGAAAACATAAAAGTGTGCAGTCATGCTTTTAAAATTATTTCTTGAGTTATGTAATGTCTTAAAAGGGAAAATAAGAGTTCTGTTGGTACTGCTCTCATCTATTTTTTAAAAAAACTTATTTTAGAGTCCCTGTGCAAGAAAGTGGATTCTTTGGCATGTGGGTGGAGTTAGTTGTATGTACATAACTCCTTATAAATACTTATTTTAGGTGTCTTAATATTTCTAATATTATTTCTTTGTGGATGTCACAACATTCCTCTCGGATATATTTGCAGTGACTAATTTTTAGAAAAGTCATTAACTTTTGCCATGTTTTCACATCTAAGCAGCTGAAACTTTGAAATTATGCTTGTGTATCATTCAATTTCAATGTGTTTATTTTGGAAGATAGATCCATATACTGGAGAATTCATTAAGTTCTTTTTTATGTTAAAAATCTGTTACCTGAAATGCCCATGAGATGGTGCTCATCGGTCTTGTTTTTGTGTAGCAGCAGATCTGTGCGTAGTTCTGAATTAAGGATGCAGTGGTGACGTTGCTATCTTTCTAAGAGAAAGAAAAAGAAAAAAAACCTGACACTATATTTAATTAATGAACAAAATGTCTATTACTGTACTATTTTGAAGTGTGCATAAAACCAGTCTTGAGACCCCTGCTCATCTTTGGGAAGACTGGTTTGATGCTACTTTACATAAACTATAGGTTAGCACTTTTTTTCTTAAAAATGATTTTCTAGATAGACAAAGAATTAAAAAACTTGTTAGATAACTATCCTTCTTGTGCTGCTTTTTCTTCTGTTTTTCTCAAAGATCCATGAAAGTTTTCTTTATAGAAAACATTCTGCTACTAATCCACATAGTGTGTTCTGTTCTATAATGTCTGTGGGAGTTTAATTAGACTTGTTTTCCCCATGTCTATACATACCTGCTATTCCAACCACTATGCCTGTTGGCATTAATTGTTTTTTTTTTTTTTGAGAAGCAGAGAAGGCATCTGACCTATGTGTTTGATTTCAGGCTGGTTTAGTTTGTGGAGAGATCAAGTTAATCAGGTGTAGAGTAAGTGTTTTGGGATCTTTCACTGCCAATTAAATAATGTTTTTAATTAAAAATGTAAAAAACTCAAATGGCAGAATTTTCTGACTGTTAAGAATACATAGCATCATAAAATCATTTAGGTTGGAAAAGACCTTTAAGATCAAGTCCAACCGTTAACCCAGCACTGCCAAGTCCACCACTAAACCATGCCCCAAAGCACCACATGTATGTGTCTTTTAAATACCTCCAGGGATGGTGACTCAACCAGTTCCCTGGGCAGCCTGTTCCCCTGCTTGACAGCCCTTTTGGTGAAGAAATTTTCCCTAATACCCCATCTGCACTTCCACTGGCACAAGCTGAGGCCATTTCCTCTTGTCCTATTGCTTCTTACTTGGGAGAAGAGACTGACACCCACCTCGCTATAACCTCATGATATTAGGAGACACGAGTGACTGTGACTTCCAAGTATGTGGAGTAGGAGTGTGCTTTTTGTTAATCCACTGCAAAAATATTTTCATGATTGTGTGAATAAATTATTATAGTAGAGGAAAACAATCATGAGTATAAAGTAAAAAGGTTTCTAGTATGGTGGTAGTACCAGGTTTTTATGTACTACATCCTGATTATCCAGCTATATAAATTGAACTGACTTTTTTTGGGAAACGTATTTAAAGACCCTGTAGTTTTTCCTACATCTCGTTAGGTAAATGAATCAGGTTTGTATTTACAGCTTTGAACTTATGTTCTGCAATCTGCATTCCTCCCTGCTGGTGCAGTACTCCAGTACTCTTTTTATCAGTATTTGGGCTGGGGGGGGGAAGGTTGAGTTATTATTTTTTTTTTTTTTGGATACCTCCTTTTATTGCTCTTGTTTTCACTTATTAAACTAATACTATGTCAAGACACTGTGAAAGTCATAAGACAGACATTATGAAAAGAATAAGAGGGACTATGTAATGACATGCACTAACTTTATATTGGTAATAGAAGTTTGAAATACAATGACACATTCTGCTTAAAGTTTTAGAGGATATGGTATAAAGCTTGTTACCATTATTGGCTAATTAAAAAAAGGGTGGGGGGAAAATGTTACATAGAATTTGATAACTTCACCTTTTAAATTTTTAGAGTACAAAGTGATTATTTTTTCAGTTACTCAGGTTGCTGTTGCATTACACTTTTACTGCGTAAATAGAGGCTTCAGCTGATTGCTTGCTTGGAAGAACTAGCACAGGTAGCAGGGCTGGATAGCTGTACTTTTACTTGAGTTTATTTTGTTTGCAGAATCTCTCAAGTTTGATGTAGGTTTGATTTTAAGCATATTAAACTGTCCTTAATTTATAAAAAAAAGCACTTTTGGTAATGCCTCTCAAATTCTTTTTTGATTTCTGCTGTACCTATTTTAAGCTTTCTTTTTTGTAGTAGAAATTGGACTGTGGATTCTTCCACTTAGTTTATAAATTAAGCTTTAAATATACAACAGCCTTTTATGAGTTATTTTCACCATTTCACTTCAGAATTTTATAATGAAACACACCATTGAAGAATTGACTTTTCTGATTAAAAATGTTTGTTTAGAAAAAATGTGTGCTGATAATCTGACAGGGTTACCACTGTAAACCAAATACTTCTGTGATTTTGTGCCAGCTTATCTGATGGATTTAGTGACTTAAAAGAATAGAAACTTAGGCATTTCCTTTTCTTAGCAGAGCTTTTTGTTCCCGTCTTTGAGAGACTGAGCCCAGGTAATCTGCAGCTCTGAACTCTGGGTTTTGAGTAGCTGGTTGGCCTGGGAGTTTGGAAGTGCTAAGGACTGCAGTTTCAGTTCATGGTGCTGCAGCTCTTTCACAGCTGAAGAGTCTAAGGGCTGTAGGGTCCTCAACTCTCTCCTGGGCAATATGGCAGGAAACCAGCACTGTTATCTTGGAAAAGTTTTTAATTCGGTCAATGATGAGCAGCAGAAAATATGGCAATGATGCTATCAACTTCAGTTAGCAACATTCTTTTCCCCCCTGTAATCATTTTTTGAAAATGGTGGGAAAAGATGGTGGAATAGTAAGTTTCAGGAAACTTTGGCTTTGGGAAGAACTTTCTGAATTCCAAAATGGAAACAGAAATGATCAAAGGACTACTTTTGTTAACATATGTTTTCTGTGCAGAAACAGAAGAGTAGAAAACTACAAATACAGTGAGCTGTATACTTTGTTGCAGAATTAAAGGCAGTAGAGAAACGTACTTTTAAGTTGGATCAGTGTGTGGTCTGAAAGAAACTAGAGGATTTGGAGATGCCTTACATAGAATTGTACACACAGTAACAACTCTGGAGTTTTGGAACAGTGTCATATGTCTTAACCTTTGACAAAAAACTGTCATTAAAGCTTAGAGTATGTATAAAGTTGGTATAATCTCATGAAGTCGCAGCTACTGCTTTAAAGTTGTCTTTCTACTTGGAGAAATATGTTGTGAGCTACGCAGAGGAGTATGTATGTACATACGGCAGATGGTAGTAGTGCTCTTTTGGCTTTGTTCTCCAAAGTTACACTGGAACAAAAGGTAATGTGTAGACTGATTGAAAGGAAAAGGTAACTTTAATCTTAAAGGCTTTTGTTCTATTTTTTCCTTTTCTTTATTTTCTTTTTTTTTTCTCCCCCTCTTAAAGGCACATGTATTCATGCATTTCAAGACATTCTGATATTTGCAGTGAAGTAATGGAGATACTTGTGCCAGTCTTTGGCTTCACACCTAAGAGGCCATGGTTTGTACTGTTATTAGGTTGCTGTCTTGAAACTTGTTTCTTGTTTCATGATTTTTGTGGTAATTATTTTTTTCTATTGTTCTATTGGGTAATCTCTTTCTAAGTAAATATCTACGTGTGTGGAAAGCCACAGGAAATACTAAGAGCTTGATTTGATAACACCGAGGAATACACCTGTGATTCTTCATAGTGCTGGATTTGCCTGGCAAAACTTTATTTCTAGAGGTGACGTGCCAGTAGAAGGAAAGAAAATGAAATAGCTTCTCTGTTAGAGGCTTCATTGACTCTCCAGGCTTAGAATTTAAATCAAAATTATTTACTTCTAAGCTGGAAATACTGTTCTATTTTATTTTTTTTATGAAAAATATTGAATTCCTTGATCACTTCCAAAGGATTTTTTTTATTTATAAACTCTGTAGTTACTCTTGCAGTCCCAGAATCCATGACTATGATAGACATTACGTGTTTTCTTTGAAACTTGTTTTAGTAAAAAAATATAATTCTTATAGGAGGGACAGATTTTAAGAAACTAGGAAGATGGTTAGTTGCTCTTTTATTATTGTGGGTTTTTACTCCTAAAATTTGAAGGAAATCATGTAGAGACTACTGTGGTTGTTAACACTAAAGAAAAAAGAGAAAATAATTTGGATATGAAATGAAGATTTTGTTAAAAATTATACTGTTCTTTGTTTTGATGGCATTAACCTCTCCTTTTATAATGATACTTTCTTTGTGTTCAAGTTGAGTAGCTTTTCATAGTGGCAGATGTTCTTTCCTTCACAGTCTCACTGAAGCAAGATTTATTGTTCACTTAATCACACTTTTCATAGAGAAAACAGTATTCTAAAAACCACCATTTCACATATTCCTACGTTATTTGCATGTAGCCTTTTTCAAGTTAGGTTTATTATCACTCGTGGATAATTTAGTTTTGATTCACAGATTTGTGTGTGAGGAAGGTATTTAGGCACCCTTCTAAATTCTTAAATCCTTAGGAGTGTAACAATTGCAGAGCAAGCCTTTTTGCCTTAGAAGTCCAAATACATGACACGACAGTGTTGATGAAAGAGTGTTGAGAACTCCATTAGTGCTGTGTTTTTGTCAGAATTTTTGACAAATCTGTTGAATTTTTAAATGTTTATTGAATGTTTAAAAAATTCTTTTTAAGTTAAAAGTATCAGAGGCCAAGTCTTAGCAAATGCTAGCTTTACTGGCTAAATGCTTGCTTCAATCTGTAATTCAAAAACCTTTTGCCTAACAGTTGTTGCTTTCCTCCAGTCTAAACTGCAGTTGGTCACAGGGGAGCAGGAGGCTCTTGCCAGGTTTTCTGAAGAATACCTGACAGTTGCTGTTGGTAGTTTTTGATTGCAAAATTAAAAAAACCAAAAGGACATAGTTTGCAATGGTATTATTTAAGGATGCTTTTGTCATTTTAGGTCTAACTTCAGTCGCAGCTCTGGTCAACAGTTAAAATGAGCATGGTCATAATATAATCCCCCTCTGTGCATATGGCATGTTGCATAAGTAGTTTACACGCTGTGTAGGAGGTGGCTGTCCCAGAGGAATTGGGAAACTGTGGTGTGAACTGGATTGGTAGAGCTGCTTAGCTGAATGTATAGGCAGATGTTGTATAACTAAGTTAGAATGATGTTGTTTTCTATAGCAATGGAAAAAGCCAAGGGGTAAAAGAGTTGTCATATGGGATGATCAAGAGAAAAACTGGAATCTATTAGGAGAAGCACTTAGCAGGAGAATAGTGGGGATGTTATAAACAGGAGGGTATATTTGTAGGAGATAGTGATAACATACGCAGCACTAGTAGTCTGTCTTGTTTCTTTGTGGTTGTTTCTTTTTTTTCTCATCTCATTTACTGTTATAACTATCCCTTGGAGACAATTTCCATTCAGTCATTGCCTATATGCTGGGAAAAGGGACAGAGGGAAATCAAGGCAGGGTACAGTTTTAAAGTAATATTTGTAGCTTCTGTACCAGGAGGGAAAAAACCCAAATTGAAAAAAGTCGTGTGGCAAACCAGGGGTGAAGCTTTAAAATGTTTTTGCAAGCATAGAAATGTAAGCCACTTGTAACAAACATTAAGTGGCACAGTCACGTTTCTGGCCTTGCTTTCAGTATTGCTTTGTGGGAACTGAAGGAAATAAAAGAAAAAATGTACTGGTCATGGAGGCTTTACTGATGTTTCTGTTCTCACAAAGAAGGTACCTTTTTCTTCTGGTGTACTTAGTAGAAATCATCAGTTTAGCAATGGCAGTCCTGCTGTTAGAAAAGCCCAGGTGGATGGAGGTTGCCTGAACATAATTATGGCTGTGGTGAATTTGGTTGCTGCCTTCACTCCTGCCCCCGTGAGCAGTATGGATGTGGTGGCTACGCTTCTTGTGTGTGGACTTGGCTTCGACAGAAAAGAGGACTTGAGCACCAGTGCTGGTAGTGGGTCTTTGAGCTCAGTCAAGTATTACTGATTTGCTGTTTGGTAGGAAAATGAATCTCTGTAATCCTTTTGATATACCACTTGAGTCTTGTGCTTTCCTTCTTTAAGATAATTACTATTTCAATGCACTTAATACACTGACTCCCAGTAATACATTTTTTTAAACTCTGAACAATGTAGTGGCATATTTGGAGGGGTTCAGGGCTGGAATCTGAAGGAAAAAAAAAAATCTTGGTAAGAATAAACTAAGGGCTGTTATTTATTCTAGGCACCCTTCTATTCTAGCCAGGATCATCTGCATGGCTCTTCCCTGTTGATCACAGCTACAGAAAATTAAAAAAAATGGCAATAGGGAAGGCCGAGTGTTGTTTCCTGTAGCATGTAATTTAGTATTTCTTAAAACCAAACTCTTAACTGTCTCTGCTTTAGCTGTGGAAGCAATCTCTGCCAATTCTGAGAAGGCAAGTGCAGTGTTTTCCAGCTGTTCTGGATCGAGGCAGTGTCAGAAATGACAGCAACAGATGTGCTGGTTCTTGGTTTCTGCTGGGATTTGTAACCCTGTGCCTGTAGTTGTGCTGAAATTCTATGCAATTCATCTGCAGAGCTATGAAACATTATGGCAGTTGAGGAGCTGGCACACATTTGCTTCTAGCATGTGCTGTATGGCGGCTGCAACTTTGAGCAGGAGAGGAAATGCTTAACATGATGGTTGCTAAATCTGATAAAACCTGTCAGAGTTTTTTATAAGTAAACTGATTATTCACTTTGTCTTGTATTCTTTCTTGGCTTTTTGAGCTTCGTTCTGTTCCTCTTGTAAGGTTATTCTCTGGTGTTCTTATACAACTTCATGTTTGGAACATGCTTTGTTTTGTTTCTTTTCTGTGATAACCTTTGTTCTGTTCTCCTTTCTCGCTTACTTGTAACTGTTATCCCCTAGTCTCAACAAGCCAGCAAAAAACTTTAAAACGTGTTTCCTAGAATAAACTCATAACCTTGTTTTAGTCCTAGAATTCCATTGTTAAGTTTTTAAATTATGTACTTTGCTAAGACTGCAAAGTGGACATCCAATTTAAGTCAAAAGTTGCAAGTTATGTGAGGGATTGTTTCAATGAGACTTGCAGGATGCAAACTTTAGATTCTCTAAAGAGCGGTGGATTCCTTCCCCCTACCCCCAATCCACTGTAAAATACTAGAGAGATGTATTGTTTCTATAGAAAAATATTGGAATATATTGTCTGTTCTCTAGCATCTAGGGAAGTGGTCTTCAAACCTTTCTGATTGCATACCCCATCAGTAAAAATATTTTGAGCATGCACCTCTAATAAATGTATGACTATATATTTATAAATTATATACAGATATAGCTGTATTTGTGTATTATTATAAATCGGGAAGTAGAAGTTAAAAAGTGAGATAAAGATAAAATAAAACCTATTTAATTTTTAAATTTTATTCAGTAACTATACAAAAAAATATTTTCTTTCTGTACCACAGAGGGTTGTCTTGCATACCCCCTGGGGTGCAGATGCCTCACTTTGGATGTACTGGGAGACCTTTTGAGATTTACTTGATGTGGTTTTTTTAGTTTTCTTAGCTTAGGAAACTGCAACTTTCAGAAGGTCAAATGTGATATATTATTGTACATTAGTAACCTGTTATATATATATATATTAGAAGTCTTCCTGTTCAGTATCTGTGGTGTACACAAGAAAAATTGTGTAATTGGTTGTAATTCTTTATAGTTGTAAGGGGTTTAGTACACCTGTGCTTTCCTTGTCAAATTGAAATAAATTCAATAATTGAATCCATAGTAAAACTAAATGTTTAAAGGAAGCATCTTAAAATGCTTTCTTTTTGAATTATTATGACTATACTTGCATACCAGTTTGGTAGAAGGAAAACAGGTATCTTTGGTAATCTTTTACATTTAAGTGATTTGAAGAAAAAAAAAGTTAGCTGTTAGTCTTTCAGATGCTGAATACTAAGTAGGTAGAAAAACAAATTTAACAACAAGAAAGCCTGGACAAAAATTGGTAAGGTTTTTTTAGGTGTATACAAATGTATTATTAGACTTGATTTTTTTTTTTTTCTTTTGCTAGTTATTGCAAAGTGGGAGTTGCAGTGGGAGTCGATCTCCTTTGCTCATTTTAACTTATCCAACGTCTGTGTGGGCCCATATTTTTAAGTATACGTAAACTTAGTTGTATTTGCTCAGGCATGGTGTCAGTGTTGTATAGTTTTATTTTCCTGATTTGGCCTAAAGGCAGAATGAATTTGCTTCTGCCTGCAGCATACAATGTAAATGTCCTGACTGATGGAACTGGGTCCAAGCAGGGCATTCTCTGTAGAGTCATCCTGACTGTATGGTTAGTTCCCCATTCTGGACTTGTTTATTCATACGATATTAGAAGTGTTATCTTAGGGGCTCCTTCCTTGAGGGGAAGGATTAAGATAGGACAGGATGCAGACCTATGCAGCTTGGTGACTGAGGTTAGTCTGTTTCACTGTATAGCAGATTAGTTTTGTTTAGTGATGAGTGGTGTTTCCAGATGACAAAAAAATTAGGTGCTTGATGAAGTTACATGTGTCTGGATCCTGAAAAAAAATTTATCTGGTTTTAATATTCTTTTAAATTCAAATAAAAATATTGGATAACTTTTGAAAGTGTAGCTAGGCAGGGAAGTGCTTGAATAGTGAAATGGACAGGATGGTTCAGTGCTTTGCTATGTATGTTTCATGTACTTGAGTTTAAATTCAGAGTAATGCAACTCAAGCAGACTTTCTACTGGATGTCATAAAATGACAGATTTCTGATTTTTAAAATGTCAAAACCATAAATCATTAGTTTGCTAAGATTGCACTAGCAAGCTATTAAAGAACATGGCAGTATTTACTGTAGATAAATGCAAATTTAAAAAGGTTCTCTGTATCATGGTTTAAATGATTTATTTGCTTTCAATGTACATATGAATCTGATGTGGTGTAAAGATTTAGGATATTTCATTTCCTGTGTGGAGCTGCAAATTTGCATATTATTAAACCATCTCTTGGAGTCATATCTTTTATGTCTTAAACAGTATCACAGGTTAAGGTACACTGAGAAAAGTTAATTAATACAAAAGCAGAATTTAATGCTATTAATACAGATGCTGGAAAGATAGGAATTTCAGCTGGATTTAAATATAGTCTATATCTATCTTAGTATCTATTGAGATTTATAATATAAGCCAAATTCTGAAAACAGCCAGGTTTTGTAAATACGCCTTTAGCCACTCTTTGGAGCGTGTTAAAATTTTGTCTTGAAATTGTTTGATTTGCAAAAAATCAACTTGGTAGTCCTTTGTTTCCTCAGGGATTTGAAATAAAGCTTGTAGTCACATAGTGTCCCTCAGGAGCAAAGGGTCTCGTCTCTCTGTTCAGTGTTGTGCTTTAGACAAAAGCTGGTAGAGAATAAGTTTGATACTGTCTCCCAGTTTTATTCTCTGAACTTGTCCAGTGGCCTGCAGGTTTGCAGCGTGTATTTGCTGTTCAGTCTGTGTCAGAGCGTGGTTCCCTGGGCCCCTGGTTCTCACATTTTGTCATGTTCTTGGCAAACTTTCTTCTTATATCAGCTGTCCCACCTCCTTGATGGGTCAGTAAAGATTGGGAGAGAGGTAAAATTCTTAATATTGGACTTGAATACATCTTTCATTTTTGGAATCCCTTGTTGAATTTCCAAAAGGGATGACAGAAACACTGTGCAAGATGGTATGGAGTGCTGTAACTTTCTTGAATTCAAGTGTGGTACTTGTTTTTAATTTGAACTGTTTGTACTAAGATAACTTTTTTAAGGGACACCAAACTGATAAAAAAAATGTAGTTTTTTTGGTTGTCTTTTGAAATTTGTTTTTGTAGGATCAAATTTAACTTTGGTAATTTCACTTAAAACTGGGACTGTTCCCTTTGTAAGGTAGAGATTGAATTTTGTTTTTTGGTACATACTTTTAAAAAAACTTCTAAAAGCTTTTTCTAAAATATATCAAAACCAGAATTGTATAAAATTTGAAATTCATCGTGCTGCTGCCCCTGCCCCTGTGTTTAAATACATTGTGTAGAGCTAATGCTTGTTTGCATTGCTTTGCTTGCACTGGGCTTAACTGCACACTGCAAACTGAACTAGTTGTGCTAGTGAACTAATTTGATGTAAAAAAGTGTGTGTAACCAGAGTGAAAATATGAGATTATTAGCTAGGGTAAATACAGCATCATTGATAACAGCATAATTATCTTTTAAAACAGGTTTGTGGGTTTGGTGGTTGGTTGTTTTTTTTTTTTTCCTTCCCCCTCCTGTTAGGAAGGAGAAACCTGTAGGCAAATGTCCCCCACCATAAGGATGCTTCAGATGTATTTTACCTACCTGGACAAGAATTTTGATTTTTTTTTTTTAAATTTGTTATTTTGGCAGAGTCATTTTAACATATACATAGATTTAGCTCTGTGCCGTTTTAATGAACTGTTCTGTCTCAGCTTAACTGGATAGGGGATATTTGCTACTCTTTCACGTGTAAATTAGGTAAGTTGTGTGCCTTTTGTAGTCAGCAATTGCCAAGTTTTGTAGTCAGCAATTGCCAAGTTGAAGAAACCCTGGTTATTTTATACAATCAATACTTAAATGTAAACTTTTCTGCTAATTTGAAATCTTATCCAGTTGTATTTCCAGGGATACAGCTTTCTTCTTCTTTGTGACAGAGCATGAGGTATAAGCTGCTGATACAAAGCTGTCTTGTGGAGGAAGAGAAATATACTGTGCTGAGACACTATCTTAAAAATGTGTAGTACTGAGTTAATGGTTTCAGATACAACATTAGGTGGCAGTAGTAGACTCTTAACACCTTGTGGGTGCTTGTTAGATTTACGTTTAGGTAATTTCCAAACCAGAACCAGATTTGAAGAAATTTTATTTTAATATAGAATGTTCATGGTACATCACTATGAAGGGAAGCAATGGGAATGATTTTTTTCCTTGAATGATCCAGCTTTGATGATAGTTAATAACAGTATTGAACAGAATCATCAGAAAGCATCAAGGTGAAAGTGGGTGCAGTGTTCTGCAATGCCACTACTGATGTGCCTGGTTTAAAATGGACCTTTCCAATTTGCCAGGTAAACGAAGGTGTAGGCTTTGTTAGGAACTTGACAAGAGGAGAGACAGCAGCTAATTAAGAAGAAAATGTACTTCTGTCTGTTTCTTATTTCCCTTAAAAAACAGAAGAGATGAGTACTATTAATATTCTTTTTTTTGTAGTGTAACTGTTGGGTACTGTTGGATGAGGTGGAACTGCTGACTTGAGCCTGATATATCAGCAGGAAATGTTGTGGTTTTCCACTTAAGAAATACCGGTTTGCTCTTTGATTGTTTTTGGGTTTTCTGAGTTGTTTTTGTTTTAGAGTTTTTTTTGAACATGGAAAAAAGTAAATCCAAAGTTGGAGCAAGATTAAAGAGGATGCTTATGGAGGAGGCTTGAATAGAATCTTTCCTTCTGGTCACTTGCTGGTCTCATGTTACTTTAAACTTTGAGTGAAGGTAGCAAATGAAAAATCATCTAGGTCTTGCTGGAAGGTTATGACCTTACTTTCATGTTACTTGTACTTTGTTTAGTTTTTCTGTTGCATTATGGTTGACATAATGGCAATATATTGAAGAAAAAAAAGTTGACATCCAAACTTTTTCTGTCTCTTATTTACCTCCCTATAGCCTCTCTGGGCCTGAGCCCTGTTTTGTCATGTTTTCACTAACTTGACATTCCTGCTAATGTTACTATTTCATATACTTACCCAAACTATCAACAGGCTTTCCTGCCTAATATCTCCTCTTAAGAGTTAAATTTTAATATGTTTTTACCTCCAAGTGTTGTGTTAGTGCTAGAGAAGACTATGTGGAAAAGGAGGGGGTGAGGGGGGCAGAGAATGGATTGCTGCTAATCACTATGTTTGAGTTACTCTTTTTTTCCCCCACCTTTTTGCCCTTGTTGTCTGTGGAGGCCTTTCCAAATCAGAACCATCTTTTTATCACACCCAGAACATGTACCACAGTGTTGACTTTTTACCGTTTGTGTCCCCTCAGGGGATTTGACTGGCTTAGGATCACTTCTGATCCTGTGAGATCCTTACCCTAAAGAAATTTTGGTTCTTATACTTTGAAATCTTTGGCATGTATTTTTGATGATCAATAAATTTGGTTTTAGTTTCTGAATACATAAAAGGGAATGGAGTCCAGGAGGTGGGTTATTACTCTGGTGGAAGATAAGAGTAAATGTGGGCAAAGAATATTAACGTTTATTGTTGCTCAGAAGCATGATGGCTAAAATGAATCCATCTTTTTTGTGCTTGTGTTTTCCAGAAGCTGCTTTCAGATTTCATCATTGAGGGATGAAAAACATTTTTTAGTTGTTGTTTGTTTTTGTGGTGTGGTGGTTTTTTTTTTTTTTTTTTAATCCTTGGGTCGACTGACATAATGTACAATTGCATTAAGAACAGGACCATTTTGGATAGCATAGCAATTTTGTGAACAGAGGTAAAATGTGGGGTATATATCAAACCTTTAATTCTTGAAATAGCAACTGGTTTAGCTTCAGCACATTTTTCTTGATGTGGATCTTGTAGAAGTACCTTACTCGATTTCAGGCAGTTACCAGCTTTGTACACACATCTTTGTGGGTTCTTATGTGTGCCAGCAGCCCAGAAAACCAACTGCATCCTGGGCTGCATCAAAAGAAATGTGATCAGCAGGTCGAGGGAGGCGATTCTGCCCTTCTCTGCTCTGGGGAGACCCCACCTGGAGTACTGCGTTCAGCTCTGGGGGGCCCCAACATGAGGAAGCCGTGGACCAGCACGAGTAGGTCCAGAGGAGGGCCACGAGGATGACCAGAGGGCTGGAGCACCTCCTGTATGAGGACAGGCTGAGAGAATTGGGCTCCTTTAGCCTGGAGAAGAGCAGGCTCTGGGGAGACCTTAGAGCAGCCTGCCAGCGCCTAAAGGGGCGTACAGGAAAGATGGGGATGGACTTTTTAGCAGGGCAAATAGCGATAGGACAAGGGGGAATGGCTTTAAACTGAAAGAGGGTAGATTTAGATGAGATATTGGGAAGAAATTCTTTACTGTGCAGGTGGTGAGACACTGGCCCAGGCTGCCCAGAGCAGCTGTGGGTGCCCCATCCCTGGCAGGGCTCAGGGCCAGGCTGGATGGGGCTGGGAGCAGCCTGGGCTGGTGGAAGGTGTCCCTGCACGTGGCAGGGGGTTGGAACTAGGTGATCTTTAAGGTCCCTTCCAACCCAAACTGTTCTAGGATTCTGAAATTTTCACTGAGATAGAGCTGACTGTTTGACTGCATTTTTCTTTTTTTCCTTCATGGGATAGGCATTTTCCATTGGATAGGCATTAACCATAATAGTTTTGGACATACTAAAGAAACAATTCTGAGGTCACAAGGTCAACATCTTGAGGAAAAGTGACATTGCGGTTTGCTTGGTTAATAGTTGTTTCATTCTGGCTTTGGTGGACAAAACAAGTACGTTTGTCTTGATGTGTAGGTTATCTAGTAACCAGAAGGATGAGGAAACTCTGCAGAAGTGAAGTTTTTTTTTTTGAGGTTTGTACTAAAACTGTGGAGATAGAGCCCTGTAGTTCTCCCAGGTATAGCAAGGTTGGGTTTTCCAGGAGTAATGCTGATTATGGTCTTGACTTGATTTCTCTTTTTCTATTGTAGTTCATTGAAATACAGTTCCTCATGTTTTCTTACAGGTTTTTGAAATATTTTATATCTGTCACTGGGACAAATTACTTTAAAATAGATTCATAATCCAGATCATGACCTTTCAGTGAAGTGGACCTTGACTGTGTTTATTCTGAGCCATTTTCTGCATGCTGTAGTTTGGCAGTTGCTCACCCAAAGAGTGCACTATCTCTTTTATATTTTGGATATTTTCTCCCATTTTGTTAGATAAAAGACTTAAGGCAAAGAGAGGCTTGCTGTGTTTAAATTGGCTTTTTGTTTCTATTTAGAAGTGAGGTAGTGCTATTTTATACTTAACATTAATGCTATTATGTTGACTTCTCATTAATTTGGTTCTCTAAGGGGGTAAAAAAACTCCAACCCACACTCTCTGAATGTGTAGATAGAAATTGCTGTGCGGTATTTTTCCTGCTCTTAATCAGCTAAATGTAGAAACATTTTACCAAAAAGTTTTAGGTATTGGTTTAGTTTACATATTTTTCAAAGGTAAATAAAACAGGCAAAATGTAAAATTTGTGAGGATGTTTCTGAATACATTGAATACTGCCCTTTAAAACCATTCCTGTAAGCTTACACTTAAATCTACATGCTGAAGAAAGAAAACGTTATGCCACCCTGTAGGTTGCTATAAAGATTGTTTATGCAGCTCAACACAGGACTTAAAATAAGTTGAATTGGAGAATTTTGAAAAATGTACTGTGCGACATAAGAGACCAAATCATGCTGAAGTGCAAGGAAAGACTATACATCAGTTCAAAGGCTACATTATTCAAAAAAATACAACCATAAAAAAGGTAATAAGATTACATTCTCACACTTCATGGCTAGTAAGGTGCATTAAGCTGCTCAGATATTCATAACTTACTGTGACATTTGGGAAGATTACATTTTGCTGTGCACAGCCATTACTGCAGCACAGATAATAACTAGCCAATGCATGGACCTGGATTATGATCCCTGTCATTGGAAACAAATTTGTGTTTTGAAGGTTGATCAGTTTCAAATCATTATTAGAAAGGGTTAATATGACATACTGTGGGGGGTGTGTGTGCTTATGTGTATCTAATGGGTATGCATACATATAGTACATCAACTGCACTGTGCCTTTGGTATATTGCTTTCTCTGTCAATTTTTTTGTCCTCACTTCCCTTAAAGAAATGTTAAAATGGTAATTATTTCTACCATAGCATAATATTTCCCAAATGTACTTGCTGAAATGTGTATGTTTGCAGATTAGATTGGAAACCTAATTTGACAGCTTCCTGGATGGGTGGTTACTGATAATAGTGTATCTAGCCAAAAATGAAAGATTGGTGGTGTAGACTATAGGGTGAAGGTAAGGTCACCTCTAGTTGCTGTATATGGTTTTGGTGTGATAATTGATGGTTGGCAGATAGTTAAAACCAAATGCATGAAGAGTTGAATTTCTTGTTAAGAATTAGCAGGTGGTTCGTGGCTAGATTTTAACCTTCAGCTATTCTGTCTGTACACAGAATGAAGTATTTTCTTTGTTTCTTAACTTGATGGTGAGAGAGACAGTGGCTTCTTGAGGAATACCTCAGTTTTGTAAAGGGTGATAACATTAGTGTAAAATAAACTGTTACATTGGTTATGTATTTTACATTTCCAAACATTTTGTTCAGGGTTTTTAAGAGGGTGTGTGTACTTTTTTCATTGCAGTTGTTTGTGATAATGCTGTGTTAATCCATTCTGCTCAGCATTCTCCCTTGAATTCTACCTTATGGAGCTTTCTTGAGGTAGGCCTCTGCTCCATCTTATGGAAGGGGAAAACTGAGGCTTGGAGAATGATAATGACTTGATAGATTTGTTTGAGTTGACAGCATGAGTTGATATAGAGAAGCTGAGAATATAATTCAAGTCTCCCCATTCAGTTCCTGCGATTTCCCTTGATATTAAGGAAGCATCTGATAGAAAATTGTGTAATTATTTTTCATGACCAAGAGGGGAGAAAATGGAAAAGTGTAAATTACTGTTTAGAAATTGTTGCCATGAGACATTGTCTATTCTGTCATAAAAGCAGTAACTTTCTCTGCTTCTTGTGGTGTTTGGCATTACTGATTTATACCCTGAAGACCAAGGATTGCTTCTTCAATGACAAGATTTAGACACTTGAAGAAAATGTATGGTAATTTCAGTAGTTAATGAAGAGTGTATATTCTGTTCCATTGGGTAAGTTTATCTTCAGATCCTGACTAGCTGAGAGAAGCTGTTGGAGCTAATACAGGAGCAAGTTATTATATGTGTTTTGGGACAGTTTTTACATGGTGTGACTTCAAGTGACAGTACTGAAAGCTTGTGAGAGGAACACCATGTAGGACCAAAATGATGTCTTTTGTTAGACAAACTTGTAGCAGTGCGAATGAGCTGAGATACTTTTGATCATGAGTCCATTTTGGTTGTTTGAGTCAGTGCTATCTGAATTGCTATTTGTATGATGGTATGTAATAGGTATTTTGGCAAGCATGACACGTTTTCAAGGTTAATGTAGTTCTAAAGTCCAAGAGAAGTTTAAAAAATGGATGGAGGGAATTGAGGTGGAGGAGTTAGGTTAGTACAATCCATCTTTCCTTCAAGTGGAATTGTTATTTTGTTGAGTACACAAATGAGAACGAAGTAGGTTATTTCCTTTCCCCACCTCCACCTCCTTGGCACATGCATATGTACTTGGTTACTCACTGTATGTTCAAACAAAGCCTGCATCTAGGAGACTTGAAATATTACAGGATTTAAGTGCCTTAGCTGTAGCTTAGTCAAAGGCTTCAAACAGTGGTGCTGTTTCACGTTCATACAAACATAGCAATCCTTTGCTTCCTTTTAATATCTGTGACTACTAATGAAACTGGCAGTTAATACTTAACCAGCTTTATTCAATATCTCAGGAATGACTCTTAAGTGTTTGTAAGTGGTAATATTTCTGATGTGCATCAGCTCCTTCTGGCTACAATTGCCCTCTTATTTGAGGTGTGTTAAGCACATGCAAAGGAAAGCTTTTAGGGCCAGTCCAGGCCATTTAAGGTGTCTTAGCTGACTTGGCACTCTCACCCTGTTTTAGAGCATTCTCTTGGCCTCTTCACTTCTCGGCTGTGTGGGGTAGCTCAGGACATCTGTATCTTAAGCTACCCAAATGTCGTTCTGCAGCAATTGTCTGATAGTAGGTGACACCTTAGGAGCAACTTTGTTGAAGTTACTCAACAGGACTTGAAACAGAGGAAGAATAAGTGATATATTGATACTGGCCTCATTATGGGTTTTTTAGCTTATGTCTTTCATAGCTTGCTTCTTGCAGAATAAATAACTTCAAACATGGAATGGTACTTTGATATCTTTGTCTTAAGGTTTTCTTAAAATCTTTTGTCTGAAAGCTTGTTGGGGGCCACTTTGACTTGGAAATGAACTTCATCATCCAAGAAGGAGAAGGCATAACCTGCATGGTAGACTTGCTGGACAAGTGTGACATCACCTGCCAGGCTGAGGTGTGGAGCATGTTTACAGCAATCTTGAAGAAAAGTATACGCAATCTACAAGCATGCACAGAAGTGGGGCTCGTTGAACAAGTACTCAAGAGGATTGATAGAGCTGACAACATGATTGCAGGTATGGTTTCACCCAGTGTCTGACTCAAACTGTATTCCTTTAATGTAAAATATCATGGAAACATTTAATTAAGTGATAGAAATTAGACATTTTATCAAGTGATTACATTTCTGTTCTTTTCCTTTTCAGATCTCTTAGTGGATATGCTGGGTGTATTGGCTAGCTATAACTTGACAGTTCGAGAACTAAAGTTATTCTTCAGCAAGCTTCAAGGAGAAAAAGGGAGATGGGTAAAAGAAAACACAAAATTAAAAGCATTTTTGTGGTGTTGCTTGTATTTTTCCTAATGCTCGTAACTTAAAAGGTTATTTGATAACCTTTATAATAAACAAATTTTAAATGTACCAAGAAATATAGGATGTTTTTTGGTATTATATCAATGCATCTTTTTACTTGCAAGCAATTAAAATACAGAGAGTAGAATAGTGATGAAATTAAATTTCCTCCTGGATCTACAGATTGGATTGGTCTTTTTGAACACCTGGGAATAATATGTTGACTCTAAGCTTGTAAATCCAGTTATGTGAAACTTGAAGGAAAAAGGATTAAATTTTTTTGAAGACAAAAGAGAGAAATTAAAAAAGTGTCTACAGCGGCAGTTCAGTGTGCTCCTATTTTCACACTTGTTGTTCTTTACCTGAAGACTGAAAAAAAATTACCTTGCTAAGGAAGTGAAAATTTATGGCAGAAATTGAAATGAACTCCAGCTGAAAAATTATATCCTGTGTTTTCTCCTGCTCCTGTGTGAATTGCAAAGTGAGAAGAGGGTCTCCTTTTAATGTTGAGAACCTCCTTTCCTAAACTGAAAATTTGTAGGTTGTAGAGGCCACTGGATGAAGTTTTCTTTAACACAAACACATTGTTAGAATAGTTTCCAATTCCTGGAAAACAATAATTTTAACTGCTTTGAATTTTAATTCAGCCCCTGTTATGTCTAAATAGTCTACCTAGTGTAGGGAAGGGTAGCACAATGTCAAATAAAAAAAAAATGCTTTCACTATAAAAGCCAGTATGCACAAGTAATATAAAATTTTTTAAAAGACCCTTTGAAATAACAAAAACTTTGCAGATCTTAACTTGCTCAAGTAAAAATACTCTAAACTTAACAGAGGGTTTAAACTTAATAATTGAACATACAGAGTATATTTAACCATAGATGAATTAAAGTTGTCTCTCCGTAACATTAACTTTTTCATTTCCTGTCTCTCTGCTATTTGCATTTAATTTCCTTTCTTTATTAAAAACTAAATATAGAGAAAAGGAAGAGAAAAATGCCATGGTTGCATTGCTAAGGAGTTGCACAACTCCATAAATCTTAACATCAGCGGTGCTGTAAAGATACAAAGTATTTGGCTACAACAGATATTACCTGGTTGAATTCTACAGTGCTGAAGACATCTAAGCAGTTCAGTGTTTCATCCTCACTTTTAATATAGATTCATGAAGCACTGTTTATCTGACTATAATTTTGGTACATTTAAAATACTTGTAAACATTCACCCTCTGAAAACTGAGCATTGCATGATCCATTAGAAGAGGGGGAAAAAGTGCACTTTCAGGAAAAGATCAGAAGTGTAAAATTGTGGTTTAAAAATAGATCTACTGTAAAGTTATAAAGTGGTAAAAGAAGATGCACAAAATTGTTCTGTCACTATGACCAGTATTTGCTGTACTGTTCTGACCTCATATACTTGAAGTTTATAGTTTTTTTGCTGAGTATTACAACAAAACCGATGCAGAATTAGGGTGGTGGTGGGCAAGTGTTAAGTATTCACCCTGAGCACTCAGTTTAGGTGCTCCAAACTACCCTTGAGACTTGAATATTTCTCCATGAACTTAAATGAAGGGATATGTGTGACCAAAGACACTTTAGTGTATGACTGTAGTCCTGATGAAAATAATTCTGTCTGCTGATCCTCCCTCTCCCTTTTGCTAAGTATTCTCCATCTCCCTTGTGCTGGCACAGGTCTCATGCAGCCACATCCAAGACTGCTGTAACTGAAAATGGGGGTTTGCATTTGTTTCCCCTAAACTGGTTTCCAGCTGGATCAGTTAATTTTCTTTAGCTCACTGCAAATCCATTCAAATGGTAGCACTGATGGGAATGAACAGGTAGAGGGAGGAACCAACATTCAGGGTCAGTTTAATTTATGCTGGATGAAAGTGTCTCTGGCCTTTGAGTCCTTGATTCAGTTACCTGATTAACTGTGTTTCAGCGCACCTAATGCATATTGTGTGAAGGGATCCATGACTTTGTTAATGTTGTTTGAGTTTTAAGTGTCTTACCAGAATAATACTCAACCATGTGCAAAGCTTTAAAATGTGTGAAAATTTGTCAAAATTAATTTTTTGTGTGTATAGTTTTTGCTTTCTTACAGGTGTGTTTTATTTATTTACAAGTGTAGTAATTCTCTTTGTCAGCCACCACATGCTGGGAAGTTACTGTCTGTGTTAAAACACATGCCTCAGAAGTATGGACCTGATGCCTTCTTCAACTTTCCAGGAAAAAGTGCTGCAGTATGTAGATATTTCAAGTCTCTTGTTTGTTGGTCTGTTGTTCTATTATGGTCATTGGTTATTTTAATTTGTGATGTTCTTTTGTCTCATTTGTCATTGTCATACTTAGAATTTTAACCGAATTTTTTTCTCTGCCTGACACCTACATTATGCCTAAGTAGTCATGCTTATAATAAATGTGCATTATCACTCTAGAAGGACAAATACTATTACATAAAGAATGGATGTAAATGAGGCTTTTTTTTTTTCTTCCCAGACTGTTCAGTTAAATCTTGTTGCAAGGAAAATCTGCCTGCTTTTTACTGTCCTGTTTCTGTGGGAATGGTGCTTATGTTCATATACAATATGTGTGAGAGTGGCCTTGTGGTGGGGTTGACCTTGGCTGGACGCCAGGTGCCCAGCAAGCCACTCTATATCTCCCCTTTCTCAGTTGGACAGGGGAGAGAGAATACAATGAAAGATTTGTGGGTTGAGGTGAGGACAGGGAGAGAGCGCTCACCAATTCCTGTCATGAGTAAAAGAGACTCAACTTGGGGAAATTTAATTTATTACCGATCAAGACAGGGCAGGGTAATGAGAATTAAAAAATAAATATTAGAACACTTCCCCCCAACCCCTCCCTTCTTTCTGGGCTCAACTCCACTCGCAATTGCTCTGCCTCCTCCCCTTGAGTGGTACAGGGGGATGGTGAATGGGGATGGCAGTTAGTTCATCACATGTTGTCTTGGCTGCTCCTTCCTCCTCACACCCTTCCCCTGCTCTGGTGTGGGGTCCCACCCATCAGAGATAGTCCTCCACGAACTTGTCCAATGTGGGTCCTTTTCCGTGGACAGCAGTTCTTCATGAACTGTTCCAGTGTGGGCCCTTTCCATGGGGTGCAGTCTCTCGGGAGCAGACTGCTCCAGTGTGGGTCCCCCATGGGGTCACAAGGCCTGCCAGCATACCTGCTCCAGTGCAGGCTTTCCCCTCCATGGGGCCACAGGTCCTGCCAGGAATCTACTGCAGTGTGGGTTTCCCACAGGGTCACAGCCTCTTTTGGGCACATCCACCTGCTCCAGTGTGGGGCCTTCCATGGCTTGCAGGTAGATATCTGCTCAGCTGCTTAGTTCCACGAGCTGCAGAGGGACAGCCTGTCTCGCCATGGTCTTCATAGGCTGCAGAGTAGTCTCTGCTCCAGTGCCTAGAGCCATCTCCTCCCCTTCCTTCACTGACCTTGTTGACTGCCGAGTTGTTTCTCTCACATATTCTCACTCCTGTCTTCCATCTGCTGTTGCACAGTAGTTTCCCCTCTGCCTTCTTAAATACGTTATCACAGAGGCTCAGCTTTGGCCAGTGGTGGGTCCATCTCGGAGCTAGCTCTGTTGGGCATGGGGGAAGCTTCTGGCATCTTCTCACAGAAGCCACCCCTGTAGCCACCTCTGCTACCAAAACCTTGCCATGCAAGCCCAATGCAGCCTTACGTGTGGAAATATTTGCTAGTGAAATCACAGAAAGTGTTGAACTTGAAGTGGCCATATTTGCAGCATTTGTTTGTTCTTTTAATGATCAGTTGATGCGATAACATATATTGCTTATAAGGATTTGCTGAGAAAATGGATCCTAGACATGTATAGGCTGAATAATCATGAGTGAGTATTAAATTTCACTATGATTAGTTTTCTCATAATTGTTCAGATGAGTGATTAATTTTGAAGTTCTGTGGTGTTCACTTGAAAAACAATTTGAAATGAAATAGGTAGTTGGAAAACTCTGCGCAGAATCTTCTGTAGGATTTTACACGTATCAACACTTTTACTTCTAAAATGGTAGAATGAAATAGTATGTTAAAATTGTCATGCTTAGTTCAGAATATTTGGGTAAGATGTACCAGATGACTCATTACATTTTTGTTCACATAAATCCATTAGCTTTCTGCCTCGGTGGCTTCAGACTAAATTTCACCAGCTTTATGACATAATGAATTTTTTGGAATGATAACTGCAGAAGAATTTTTTTAGTAATTGGCATCTTTGTTTATCACATGAAATAGAACTTGGCAATAGACAGACATGTTTTTGTTCTTTTTGGCTCCTCATGTACTGTTTCTGCACTTCTAATAATTGTGTTGAATGCATGAACTGTATGTGATATTGGAGTGCCTCAGTAACCTGAACGTGAACATCCTTATATATTTTTACATTATGAAGTCTTAGAAATTAAGTATTTAATATAATTACTCCAAGATCCATTGTGAGTTAAACCAAATGATAGCGCTACCAGTTTGCAAAAGTTGGGCTCAGAGACATGCAGACTGATTAGTTAGCTGGTATAAAGAAGGATTTATAGCATTTTGTTTGGTCAGGGATAGCTGAACGGAGCGCGAGAGCATAATAAGGAGTCTGGCGACACTCAAGTTCTTTGATGTTTTTTTGTTCATTGGTGTTGATCATCTGGACAGCATCTTTGATCAGAGGTTATGGCAGTCTTAGTTGAAGTGGGTATTACAAATCTGTGCAGCAAAACAGTGGAAAGTTAACGGTAATGTTAAAAAAAAAACAAACCCAAAACCAAAACTCCGACCCCCCCCCAACCTGCACACAATAAAACCAGACTGTTTGAAACAAAGGGTCCTAGGGTCCTGCCACACAGTTTATAACTTAAGAACTTTAGAACTAACCTAAACACAGTGTTTGATATGAGGATTTTGGCTGGTGGGGATTGTATTACCTTTCTTCTAAGAAAGTTTGTAAATCTGTTGTATTCTAACTTGAAGGCTACATGCATATGAGTTTCAAAAGAGAAAAGAATCTCTTAAGTGAAACGTGTATGATTCTGTTTTTGTGACCAACTTCTTTTCATAATCAGTTATTTTCCTGAATACCAATACTAGGTGAAAATAAGTTTAGAAATGTGATTATTCTGTCAGGCTACCACAAAACCAAATCAACTTGAATTTGCATTTTGAGGAGTTTTTGTGCTGTAAGACTTCCACTAACGCTTTTACTTTTTGAAGTGTAGGTTACTGTTAATAATCTTTGAGATAAAAAGACCAGTTTTTAAATATTTAGATTAATTAAATATTTTAACAATGGAGTACATAAAGCACAGGAGTTAGACCAGATTTTTTTTTAGTATATAGAAACTGTACACATTTGTAGTGTATATCTGTATATCAGTATACATTTGTAGTGTGTATCTTAAGCAGTGTACTGTTACTATTGTGATGTAGATCTTTCTACGTGAATAACTTCTTGCTTTCTTTAGGCTATTGCCTTACCTCCTATAGCCAAGTGGCCATACCAGAATGGATTTACTTTCCACACTTGGCTAAGGATGGATCCAGTAAATAATATCAATGTGGATAAGGATAAGCCTTACTTATATTGGTAAGTATTATGTAAAACCGTATTTCTGATTTTCACTTTCTATTAATTGTTCAATGATTTCTGCTTCCATTTGCGTATGTGCTGATTTTGTTCTAATTTGTTAGTTTTCGAACAAACAAAGGACTTGGTTATTCTGCTCACTTTGTTGGCGGCTGCTTGATTGTAACATCCATAAAATCAAAGGGAAAAGGTTTCCAGCATTGTGTAAAATTTGATTTCAAGCCACAAAAGGTGAGTAAAAATAACAAAACCTTTCAGTTTCATGAATTTAAAAATGTAGCCTAGGGGGAGTGTTCTTTCTGTAGAACAACAGTTATACTGGAATGAGCAAAACAAATTTGTGTTCAGAATTCTTACTTCTTTTTGATTTTACTTATGAAATGTATAAGAAAGAGCTGGAAAATGCAGTTTACTAGAAGTTTTATGAATTTGAGACTTGTGTAAATTCTTGGAGAACTTTTAGTACATATACACAGCTTGGAAGTTAAAAGGCTTGTGATTTTTAACTTCTCTGTTTATACTGTGTTTTCTCCTACCTCCAGACATTCTCTTCTCCTTTTCCTAAAGGGTTTTGCTAAGGCTCCTCTTTCTTGATGTGGACAAATTCAGTGTTATTTTAAGAAAGCGAGATTACTAAGCCACATTTAGTTTTCTTAATCCAGCTAGGACCATTCGTAGGAGTTTGGTCATCTTACATGTGGGAGAACAACAGATTCAACGTTGAAAGTATATTATACTTCATGTTCATTCAGGTTATCCATAAAATTGTCATCTTGCGTTTGGTGCTTTATTCAATGTATTTTTTCAAAGGTAAGAATTATAAAATATTAGTTGATTTTGTTGCTGATGTTCAAGGCTGCTCGACGACTTAGTATTATACTATGCTGAAAATGTTTCCTTTTTCAACTAGATATTCTGCTAATGTTTTTAGAGCAACTGGTGTAAACATTTTTGTGGGAGAACAGGCCTCCTCAGGAATTCCTTATCAGTAATCCCTTGCTGTAAATATGGATTCTGTTTGTGATAATTTGACATGTACAGCCTTTGAAAGTCTTCAGTCTGGAGCCATCCTTGCTCTTTGGAATGACACTTGCAGTAGTCCATCATGCTAAGAGTAATCCAACTTGGGACTTATTTACACCATGGTTTCAGTGTAGATTTGGTTCAGCATTGCCATGAAGATTTTTTGAGTTCTATGCCATAAATATCTTTTAAGCTTCTGTGTCTGCTTTTTGTAGCAAAATGGCATATTATGCTTTGACATAGCTATGCAAGAAAACTCACCAATGACTTAATCTCTTCTACTTAAAATAAATCTTTCGGTCTTAATTTAATTCACATAAATAGTTGAATTTGTTCTACTATGTCCCACTTTAATGCATAAGCCATTTTGAGTGTCTATAGTATTATATCAATTATTTTCTTATCATTTAGTGGTATATGGTTACTATAGTGCACATCTATAATCGCTGGAAGAATAGTGAACTTCGATGTTATGTGAATGGGGAACTGGCGTCTTATGGAGAAATAACATGGTTTGTCAACACCAGTGATGTAAGTAATCCCTGTATACTAATGTCTATAGTTGATCATCTTGAATGGATTACATAGCTATCCTTTGCCATTTTTTTTAATAAACCTCCCCCATTTTATACCTTTTTAAAAAATGTTGAAATAAAATCAACAGCTTCTTGGTAGAGGAGTAGATTCTGCTTTTATACATATCAGAACTTAAAATATGTGTCTGCTGAGACCCTCAAATGCTTGTTCATGTAAAAATGATATTCCTTGTAATATGCATCTTCTTTGCATAATTTGCTTGCATAGTGTATATTAAACCCTGTTACTGGGTTCTGTTTCATTTTCAGACTTTTGACAAATGTTTCCTGGGTTCTTCAGAAACAGCAGATGCCAATCGAGTGTTTTGTGGGCAAATGACATCAGTTTACCTGTTTAGTGAGGCTCTCAATGCTGCTCAGATCTTTGCCATTTATCAGCTTGGTTTGGGATATAAGGTAACTTAGAATTGACTATAAAATTTCTGAAGATTAATTCTGATAAGACTCTTTATGGTGGGTTTTAAGAATGTTGTGACACCTCTATGTACTTCTAGAAATCTTCTTCCCATATAATCTTTTTATTGAACTCTTCTGTATTTCTTCTATAAGCCTATGTATCACCTTACAAACTACAAGTAAGCATTAATTGAGTTATTTCATTTCTTAAAAAAATAATTCTGTTCATGTTCACTTTTCAAAATTTCAGTGTTGGTAATTGGGAGAGGGAGGACACCACTGATCTTTGGCTAGGTTCACTTTTTCACTGAGGATGAAAACTTCAGACCAAATATGATGTATTAGTTTTAGAAATTTAGCTTTATAGTTGATTGTGCTAGTCAGTTTTTTTCATGTCTGAAGTTAGTGCTGAGGCGTAGTTTTGCTGCAGTGATTTATTATTTGTTTTGTTGTAGCCTGAGGAGCACTAATTGAAGAATGTTATTCCCTAGCAGCTGTACAAACATACGCTAAAAAAGATGGTTCCTATTCTGTCTGCTTCTCAATTATCAGTTCCTTCTGAGTGAACATTGCTGACTGTCACTCTGTTTCCTAGCTAATGTGTTTCTTTTACATTACCCACCATTTTGGCAATGTCACTCTTCATGGGTCAAAAATTCTGCAGTTTAAATTCTGTAAAATTGTCTTTGAGTCAATGTTTTTATGAGACTTTCTGAAATGTTGCTAGATTTAAGAAGCAATGTTGTAGTCAATTTTTGGCAATAATTGTGTTCTGGGCCATATTCTCAATATGTGTAATCTACTTTTTTTTTTTGTTTCCTCAACTCTGGCCCCCAATCCAGGGAACATTCAAATTCAAGGCAGAAAGTGATCTCTTCCTTGCTGAACATCATAAATTATTGCTGTATGACGGCAAACTATCCAGTGCTATTGCTTTTATGTACAATCCAAGGGCTACGGATGCACAGCTGTGTCTAGAGTCATCCCCTAAGGATAACCCTTCTATTTTTGTTCATTCACCACATGCCCTCATGCTGCAGGTATATCAACATTTTCATAGATTTTGAGGATACAAATTATTTCTGTTTGAAAACCTAAAAACTCAAGTTTTACGAGGTTTTGGACAAGACTGGGATCTGTTAATAGGTTGGGGTTTTGGGGTTGTCCCTGCTGCTGCGTACCCTGTTTCTTGAATTAACGTGAATGCACAGGAATCAAAAGAAAAAAAGTATATTTTATCAAATTTACAACCAAAAAAATGTCAGTATTACAAAGACTGTTAGCTTTTTTGAAATAATCCTTCTTAATTTCTGATTTATGTTCACTCCCCTACAGATATTGCCTATCTCCCATCCTTTGCCCCGTTGATATGATACCTTTTTCTTCCTTAGGCTTTGAATGCCTTAATCTTTTAATTTGTCAGAAGCTTTTCCTGGTGTTCTAGAGTTTTTCTATTACTAAAGAATTGGTTTAGAATTTCCAAGCTACCTCCTCTATTGATCTGAGGAACTACACTGTAGACTGTATCTAAAGCAATAGGTCAGCCAGACTGGGAATTTAGTGTGGCTGTGGCAGCCAGTTTCTTTCTAATTGGTAATAATACAATTTTTATATTTAGGAGATTTCAAACTCTTTCTAACACAGTTTTTAACAGTTTCTGAAAGCGATTTCAATATTTCTTAATTCTTCTTTGTCAGGATGTGAAAGCAGTCTTAACGCATTCTATCCAAAGTGCCCTACACTCCATTGGAGGAGTGCAGGTACTTTTCCCTCTCTTTGCACAGTTGGACTACAGGCAATATTCATCAGACCATGTTGACACAACTGTTTGGTGAGTCTATGTACTTACTGTGTTTTGTTCTTTGTTTCTTTAAGTAAAGGAAATTACTTCTTTATTAAGGAGCATAGTCATTTAAATTGTCTTGTGCAGCAATGAATTATGTGAAACAACAGAAAAGTGGCCTTGTTACAGGCAGGACCTCAACGTGATGTGCTTATTTATACCGAAGTTTCTAAATAGAATCAAAATATACACATAATTTCTACTTCACAATTATTTGTGTAACAATTACAGACAATTCTCTTGAGCTTATTCCTGTCATGGAAAAATCTGCTGGGGAAGGCTTGAAGAGCAACTCCAGGAAGGATGATGTTTTCAGCTACATGAAGTCATTCCCTGGAATTTTTTTGTTTTGTTTACATTTAGACTTTTTGGAAGATACTGTTACTCAGTGTTACTGCCAAGAGGTTTCTGTGGTCTAAACTCTGCTTCAACTCAGTCTGATTTCTGAACATCCAGGCACAGAAACCAGTGGAGCTCTTACGTTAGAGCGTAATTAATAGCAAAGGGACTGCTTTTTAGAATCCTGGTGTAGTTTTCTATGTTTCATTGCAATTGTAGTTTTGTGACTGATAAAAGATGATCTACATCCATATTGTTGCTAAGAAGGGGTGGTCACAGTGTTCCTTCAGCCAGTTGTATGTTCCTGGACCTCTCTTCAATTGGCTCAGATTTGGGCATCTATGTGACAAGTCAGGGATTTGTTTCAGTTGCAAACTGGCCGAGCATAGTGGGATTTTCAGCTAAGGTCTTAATTCATAGGCAGCAGTGCTGTGACGCAAGGCAAAGGGCACGAACATTCCTTTTGGCAGCAGTACAGAATTGAATTAACTTGAACCCATAGTAAAGCTGTGTCTAGAAAAATATTTACAATGTTTGCTCATCTGAAAGCAATAGGAAGTGGAATTGCTTTTGTTCCTATCTTGCAGAATTTTGAAATTGAAATAGAAAGCAGAGAAGTACATGCTTGACTGTTGCCTTTCTGCAAGGAGTTGTTTTTTCAGAATTTTGCTATTGCACAGTTATCTCAGAATCCAGAATTTCAAGTTAGAAAGTTAATTAAAAGTAAGAAGTTAAAGCTTTCAAAACTTGGTCTTGCTCTTAGTTTTAAAAATTCTGATCTGAGCACTTACGTAACATGTTAAAATTATTTCTGGGCTGTGTGATGGAAGTGTTTATTTGGAAATACTTTGTCTTGTTGTAACCCTTTAAAACTATTTTTCTCTACTAAAACATTATATTTTTCAGTTCCACTTTATTGGCTTTTATCATGGAGTTGTTGAAGAACTCTATTGCTATGCAAGAACAGATGCTTTCCTGTAAGGGCTTCCTTGTGATAGGTTATAGCCTAGAAAAGGTAAACCAAATCTTTCTCAATGTCTTACACTAATCTTGATTATTGGGTTTGGTTTTTTTTGAGAGAGAAATACTTTTCTTAGACTGTTGCAGGGCTCTTCCTTACGCAGATCTTCTTTTACAGTCTTCCAAAGCCCATGTTACCCGAGCTGTACTAGAACTTTGCCTTGCCTTTGCGAAATATCTGAGCAACTTGCACAACGGGGCGCCCTTACTGAAGCAGCTGTGTGATCATGTTCTCCTTAATCCTGCAATATGGATTCATATTCCAGCACAGGTAAAATTGTTTATGCATAAGATACCTTATGATATATCTTTTGATTTGGGAGTGTTGAGACTAAACCTGGACTCCTAGAATTTTATGTCCTGGATCCCTAGCAGGAATCATACAGAAACTGTTTTCAGACTCTGCTTTTCTGCATGTAGCTATCAAGTTTTGCAGCCTCTCAGGGTTTTCAGGGAGTTTGGAAACCTGCAGTGTTCTGTAGAGCAGAGTTGGGAGTGACTTCTGCAGTCCCTCACCCAGTCAGTGTTGAAGACTGAGAAGGAATTTTGGATATGTTAGTTGGCAAAAAACCAGCAATTTTTAGGAGAGATTGTTCTGGGTGTGAGATTTGAAGTCTTCATTGAAATTGATATATTCCCCTCAGAGTACTTTTGGTGAATTTATGTTCTTTGAGAGCAAACAGCTTGGATGGAGACTTTACAATTAGTTCTACCTGAAACCTTCCTGCCATGTTTTTTGGCCTCCTCTGTAAGGGTTTGTTTTGCATTTCAAAAACTGGGACAGCACTAAAAATGCTACTGTTTAAGTCATTGTAAAACATTTGTTTGCTACAGCTAAATGAAGTTAGTAAGTATTATTTAAGTCATTTATTTCCTAGAAAAAAAAAATGGAAAGAAGATATGTAAATGTTTAAGCCTATAATAAATATACACCTTTCTATAATACTTCCTCTGCGACTGTTGTGAACAAAGAGGTTGGGCTCGATGATCTCCAGAGGTGCCTTCCTATCTCAGCTATCAGTGGTTGTGTGAATACCATACACTCATGCTCCTATGAGCATGGACCAACTTAAAAAAAACACAGCACTTATAGTTTTAGAAATAAAATGAAATTTTTCATCAGATTGCAAGGGTTTCAAGAGCTTTGTGACTGAGCTATGCAGAGAAAATCATATTTCTTTAAGACATTTTAATAGATGGAATTTAAGAATGCAGTTGTCTGATGTGCTGCAATTTTGCTATAATGATTTTTAATCTCCTGATTGGGTGTTGTAGGTTCAGCTGATCCTGTACACTTACCTGTCTACTGAGTTCATTGGCACGGTTAACATATATGGTGCAATCCGGCGGGTTGGGACAGTTCTTTTGGTCATGCATACCCTGAAATATTATTACTGGGTAGTCAATCCTCAGGATCGCAGTGGTATAACTCCCAAGGGCATAGGTATGTATTCATTTCTACTCTAACAAGCTGATGTTTATTTAAAAAAAAAAACCCTTGTATACAATGTGTAGGATAGAACTGTAAAAGAATTGTATTTTAATGGGGTGGGTTCACTGTAAGGGTTTGAGCAGCGTGCTTTTGTCCATAGGATATTCTTGAAAGCTTTTTGATAATCTAATGGAAAATTTCTTAAGAAGTCATATCCTCTGTTATCAAAGACCTATGTGAATTAATACTAGATAGAGCTGGTCAGAGAAATGGTAGGATTTTGGAAGTGTAAATCTGTGCCTGAGAATGTGGTCTCTTTATGGAGCTTGTTCAAGTACTGGACAGTCTTTAAGTGCTTGATAATAGCGGTATAGCTGAAAACAAGCATACTGAGTCTATCTGACAAGTGTAGGGAGCTGAACTTGTTGCAAAACTGCTTAATAAGCGTGCTTAATCCAGACAGTGAACTCATGGCAAAAGTAATAAGAAATTTAGAACAGGTGTCTACTACTTGTCATTGACACGGAAGACAGCACAAGAGTACTTACTGATCCTAAGACAAAAAGCAAAAGGAATAGCTGCATGACTAAGAAATCCGTACTGTAAAAGAAACTGGGAGAAGTGAGACGTGCACCAGCATAACGTAAACATGTGCAGATGGAACTGGCATGGATAAGGGAATTGAGGCTGTTTGGGAAGTAAGACTTTATGACCCTTCTAATTGTTGTTCTGTGTTTTATGGGGCTGGGCACACAGCCTTGGCAAAGGATTAATTAAAATCTCTTGTCTCTCCTGTATGGAAGAAAGAAAGGCTCTGGAATTTCAGAGAGAGAAGCATGTGATGAAAGAGATCTAGATACACTGGGAGTGAGTGCTCCTCAGTTATGTTCAACTTCCTGCCAGCAACTTCTCAAAATGACCAACCCTTCCTGTTAAGAGGGTTGCAAAGGTGGTTTTGTAGTATTTTGCATCCTGTAAGGAGCGAAGCATGTGTGTGTTCTCCTTTTTTAGTGAAGATATAGCTTTACTTAATTATTTTCTGAACAGATTTCTTAAGCCTGAGGCAAGTGTGTGTGTAGGATAGTCTTACTAATACAGTTTAATGGCCTATTGACTAAACGGATCTATATTGAAAATAACTATTCTTAATCAAATACGCCTGTGGGCCTATACTGCATAAAACCAGATTTGTATGATCACTTACACTTGCTAGTTAGTTTGCTTTTCCGTGATGATAAAGATCATAAGAACTGTGAACCTATGAGCAAATGTAAAAACTATCCCTAAAAATATATTTGCTTTCTGTATGAAAGCTTTTACTTGGCTTTGACATTTAGTTGCACCTGTTTTTTTAACCTTTCTTCTCCTGGGAACTGCTCAGTATTTGAGTATTTAAAATGTTTCAGTGAAAGTCTGCTTTACACAGGAATGGCAAAACCAAGTTCTTTTGACTTTGAGTTAACAAATCAAGTCACAGCTTTCGAGGTAATCTTTATATATAAGATTGGAAGATTGATTTTTTTTTTTTGTTGTGTATATAGCCAGTATGTAATAATGGCATATAGTTCTTCCTTTGAGCTTCAGCAGAACCTTAAAAACAATTGTAAATTGCAAAAATCTGAAATCTGGGAATTCTGACATAAAGTTCTCATATCAGTCTTTGCATGGAATAGGTTCATAGACACTGCAAGGAAGTGGTAAAATCGTGAAAAGAATTTGGAGGGGTTGGGCATTTTGCTAATAAACAGTGTTAAAATGCATTACTGTTTTGTAGGCTGAAGTGGAAGAAAGGTAACTTTACTTAGAACTGTGCTCTCTTCCCCCAGAAAATGCCTTTTATTTTTCATTACGTGAAAATGCATACTATGATAATAACAACTGTTAATTTGCATGTCATATATCTACTTTCTTCTTTTGTAGATGGACCACGGCCTACTCAAAAAGAGATTTTATCTCTGCGAGCATTCTTGTTGATGTTCATTAAGCAACTGGTGATGAAGGTAGGACAACTTTAAATTATGATAGGATATCTAAGTTTCTTTGCATAAAGAAATACTCTTTAATACAGCATTTTTTATTAAGCATGTTGAACTTTGTAAACAAATAAGTAAATAAAAATACCATGTCAGGTGCATCTTTGTTGTGGCTCTTGCCACAGACAGCAGTGCTAAAGATAAATTTTTCTCTTTTTTTTTAAGCTGTTTTTATTAAAAGTAAAGCTGTTAGATCATTAATATAGAAATGTTTACTACTGGGGAAATAAGTATTTGATTCCATTTTTGGTTTTTTTGGGTAAGAACACTATCACCTGCATCAGAAGTGCTTATAGACTAAAGAACATCATTGAATATTATAGGCTGTAGGCCAGTAGGACAGAGGAGCATAAGAAAGACTTACTCTATCAATAAGTTTCACAGCTGTTCGTTAGACATTAGATGAATATTGAAATTCAGCAGTTGTGCTTATAGACTCGTCTTAACCCTTTCCTATTGTAAGCCCTGATCTCTCTCTCCTTCTGCCCCTTCAGTAGACTGACTTTTCTGTGTTTGAATCCACCTCCCTTTCTCTCCTTTTCCCCTGCGTGGCTCAGGGACCAGTATGCTCTCTGTACTGCTAGCCTTAGCCCCAGCAGTATGGAGAGTAACTACCAGAAAAACTCTGCTTTTGACTCTCATACTCTTCCTTTAAATAGGATGTTCTGCAGTTTGAAGTATTGGGGACAATTTAGCTGTCAAACTCTAAAGGACTTTCTTTAAGTGTTAGCTTCATTTTATTTATTTATTTTAAATATCTGTCAGAGATTTATAACTTGGACAGTTTTGGAGAGTGTTTCACAAGAACAGTAAAAAGCGTGTCCATCATAAAAGACTGATTCTTGTGCACGTTTTCTATTTGGACACAGTGGTGCAAAATCTTTTCAGGAAACGAGACTTGCTTTAAAAAATAAAAGCCTTAGAAATGAAGAAGGCTGCTTTTCCCTACCCTCATCCTGTTCTTAAACTTTTAGGTTTTATATTATTTTCACCCGAAAAGACCTCAAGTCGTATTCCTGACATAGACATCATAAATTATTTAAATATCTGCAAAGTTGATAGCAACTGAAGGTAGGATTCTGCAGTGGAAAACAGGAAGTGTAAACTCAGCTGTAGGCATAGCTCACAGGCTTATAATGAAACATCCAGGTCTACTTTTAAATCCTTCTTTTTACCTTAACTTTTCCATTAATAGGAAGCTCTGAGTTCAAATTGTCTTTATCATTTAACATGTGTTACTCTAACAATTTCATGTACTATATTAGTATATTGCTAATTTTTATGCCTTTTTTGGAGTTGTCTTGAAGCACTTTTATAACTTTCAGTGGGTATTTTTTGGGCAGGGAAAAAGCTAGCTTCCAGCTATGAAGCTATTATAGTACCAAGGGAAAACAAATTTGTCTTGTGGGACATGCTTTGTCTGTAATGTTTGTAATGCTCTTTTGGGAACAGTACTTTTGTACTTGAAGGATGATAATTAAAACCTGATTGTTTTTAAAGGACTATGGAATAAAAGAAGACGAATTGCAGGCTATCCTCAATTATCTGCTCACCATACATGAGGTAATCTTTAACTTGGGGTGTGTGTGGCAGGAGTGGTGTGCTACTGCTGCTGTTTGTGACCACCAAATATTTGAATTTTTTCAAATATTACCTTCTTTGTGCCACAAGAGGGCTCTGTAGAGGAAGTAGCAGACATTGTCCAACTCTTTAGTGTGGTGTACTGAATTGCCAATATTCCTGCAGTGATTTAAGCACTATGTTCAATGTTAGATTGAAGTTCATTAAGCCAGTAAGTCAAAATGGTTTCTTATGTTGTTCTGCAAACCGATTTACCAAGCAGGAGAAACAGATGGTGAGACTGACTTAAAAAAAAAAAAAAAAAAAAAAAAAAAAGACAAAACCTTGTTTTATGCTGCCTAAGTAATATTTTTTGTTTTGTTTTTTCTTTCCTTTTTATTTTGCTTCTTAAATAAAGCAGTAAAATTGAAAACATGCATTAAAAAATAAAGATGTATGTTAATGGCATCTAAGAGAAGCATATAAACTTAATTGGGAGAAAATGTTGGTTACCACTGATACATCTGCATCTTCATATTTTAGCACCAGGAAAAGGCACTTTATGCCAGATGCAACATCAAAGACAAGGGAAATGGGGACATAAATCTAACTGATCTCATCTCTGTAAGGGTGCTTGAAATGGGTAAAATAAGGAATTAATTGAACTTCATTTCAAGCAGTATGAGGTTTTTTTTTCTTCTTTTGTTTACACCTATATGTTTTCCTTTTATTCTGTGGGCTGGTTGCTACTACTTGGTGGTACCATGGTCAAGAAATTTGATTCTACTTTATATGGAGGTATACAAAGTAAGTCTTGGTAACGTGTAAAAGTAAACCAAAATAGGAGAAGCTTTATATAGTCTTCACATGAGGGGGTGACATTTTCACTATTTTAGCAGTTTGTGTGGTCAAGTCTAAAAGATCAATGAATGCTGAATCCCACAGAATTAGGTATCTAGCTGTAAATTCAGAAAAACATCAACGAAAAAAGTAAAATTCAGCCTTTTTACAGGACTTGTTCACCAGTGACAGCACCTGTAATGCAAGTTAATATTGTCGGGTGAATACAATTGTTCAAGGGGTGTAAAACCGGTCTAATAGAGAAAGAATCTGACTGTTCCGACGTGTTGGGAAATGGGTTGGTATTTTTTAAAATAAACTTTCATTTTAATACCACAAAGAATGGGAAAAGACAACGGCTGCATTTTGCTACTTTGTAGCTTATTATTTTAATTCCGATTAACTTCGAACAAATTAATAAACTGTTGTTTAGAGTGCTTTAGGCTAATAGTGTGGAAAAATTTACTAAGCTTGAATACCTGTTTTAAATGTTGTCTATGGCAGGTGGTGGTATGTTTGGTTTTTGTTTTTTCCTTGGGGTGGATATTTGTCAGTAATGATTTTGCATTAAACACCACCTTGTGTCCCAGAACATGTGCAGCAGTTTATTTCTAGCTCCTGTGCAGTAAAAGAAGGGGTAACACACATGCAAACAGATGAGCGTGTGTGGAGGGAAACAGCATAGTCCAATAGTCTGTTCCCTGTCAAAGGCTTATATCCCAGACACAGATGTATCACTTCTCACTCTAGAAAATAAAGTATTTACTTCAGTAGTGTGTTCTTCTGTTCTTGCCTTTTGATCCTGGCCTAATTTTTTTTGGTCCTTAGTTTACTATTACTCTCCAGATAATTTTGAAATGTTTTGTAGTGTGTTTTTTAACCAAAGCATGTTCTAGCGTACATGCATTTTTAATTCAAACATGTAACTTTTGTTTAACAGGATGACAATCTAATGGATGTCTTGCAGTTACTTGTTGCTTTGATGTCAGAGCATCCCGGTTCTATGATCCCTGCTTTTGATCAGAGGAATGGATTACAGTAAGTTTGAATTTTGTAAGTGGGCAAAAAGAAATAGTATTTTGACCATAATGTTGCGTGCTAGAATTTCCACGAAATCTGAAAGGCCCTCATCAGTGGGTGTGTTGCAGTCTTAGACTCCTCATCTTGAGAGATTTTTGTGTCTGGGTGTTCTTTTGACAACAAGTGATGTTGGATTTACTGTCAATGAGGTCTTTTTTTTTAATGTTTCCAAGCTGTCAGTCATGCTTAAACAGGTAGTGATCAATTTGAGTTAGTCTATACATTGATGTTAAGTCTTCATCTACTAGTGCTTAGTCTTTAGCCTCCCATTCTTAGATATGAACTGAAAGTGGGCTGACAAAAATTGGTTCAGGTTTCTTCTGATCTTTGTTAGTTTTCTTTCCTTTTCTTTTTTTAAGCATGTAAAGCATTATGGGACTTTTGCAGAAGAAACCTTTTATTTGTTTAAATTTAGCACTTTGTGGTATGGATTGTTCACAATCTTTTTTTCAGCAAACAAAAATATTGTTTAACACTGTGAGAGAAAAGTAGGGAAAGTAGCAAATTCTACTTACAGTAAAAGCACAAGAGAAGATCTGCTAGAAAGTCTAAAGGTTATGACTCTGATTTTGTGTTGTGGCTCTCAGAGGGTAGTCACATTATTGAACTTCTCTACTTTAAAATGAACCTGCCTGTACATAGTGGGGGAAAAAAATTGGAACAGGCAAACAAATGTAAGAACTATTCCTAGAAGGGTTTGTGGAGTAGTAATTCTCTTGCTGTGTAAAGGCAGAGTCTCATTTCATACATTTTGTTGCACCTATTGGTTAACCCCTATTTATACATACATTTTTTTCAGTTGCCCTTTCTCAAGAGACGACATTCTGGCATGTTCATAATTGTTTTCTCTGCTTTTAGTGCTAGGCTGATTATTTTTTTTTTACCCATTTTCTTCAGCTTTGACTTCATTTGTATGGTAATGTATCATGCTTTGGGAAACTAATAAAAACTATAAATAACAAAATATTTGAATGTCATGTTGGGTCTCCAGTGCAATATGTTTGTTTTTTATTTAACAACTGGCAGTAGATATTTTCTTTTTTATTTACTAGTATATGGTCATGTCAATATGAATAGTGAGTCCACAGTGAGAAATCACTTTGTTTTCCTGTCTCATTTGTTACGTTCCTTGCTCCTGTATTGTCTCCAGTCACTTAACGGGTTTTTGTATGCTTATTGATACATCTGCTTTTTCTAATTAATATTCTTGACATTTAAAAATAGTTTTATAAAGCTTTATAAATACTTGCAGTTTTTAAATAATTTTTAAATGCTAGTCTAATTTCATTTTATTTGGGGAGTGGAAGATACATGTGATGAGATCTGTGTACTATTACAGATTGAATTGGTAATGTCAAATATATGTAAGGTTACTGGACACTTCCCACTGTAAACTGTACTTCCAATTATTTATTAATTTACTAGACTTTCATCAGTTACATGGACACTTTCCTTGCTGTTTTTGTTACACTCTCGTTTTCTTTCTTGGCAAAACTTCAGCTAGAACTGTTCAGCTAGTCAGGTCTAGTACTTCACTACAAACATGCTCCTAGCTCCCTTTAGCTTTGTTCTTACACCTTCCAGTGGAAAAATCATAAATGGGTGTAGAGCATAATCGTAAGGAGGTGAAGAGCAGAAACCAGTGTAGGTGAAATGAGAAGAATGTCTCCTGACTCGATGTCATTATCCCTCCTCAGGGAGCAATAGAATACACAGATGTCAAATATTAGGGCTAGTAATAAATCCCCCTCCATACAGGGCTATTCCTATCCAGCCACATTTATACTAAAAAGTTGCTTGCTTAGTTTTCTGGGTAAAATATCAGATTAAGACAGTTCTCAAAATAGGAACTGCAGCAGCCTTTCACAGCATGTTTTATGTATTGGTATTTGAGAGATATTTAGATTAAATTAAAAATCTCTAAATGTAATTATAAAATGTGAATTCAAACACTCTTGTGCTGTTAAGAGAAATGTCATGCTGTTTTTTGTGGACTTTTAATAGTCGTTCTTTTAAATTAAGCTCAGATACACAGCAATTTTTGGAATGAAAAATTAACTGCAGTAGACTGCAAATAAATTTGTATTTTGACTATTTTAGAAAACACTATTTTGTGTTTTCTCTACTTAGGGTTGTCTACAAGCTTTTAGCATCACAAAGTGAAGGCATCAGGGTGCAAGCTCTAAAAGTGATGGGATATTTCTTAAAGCATCTTGCTCCAAAGTAAGTATTGATTTAGGTCCTAAAACAAGCCCCACCTCTCCCCGCCCCCCCCCCCCCCCCCCCCCCCCCCGAAGGAAAAAAGGTAGGTTTTTACACATATATGCCATGGTGTATGTATATGTATCTATTTGTACAGTAAAAAAAGCTGTACTGGAGGTTAGTGAGTAAATACGCTTCACTGAATAGAAGCTACTATTCTTCAAGTAACCTTCAATTTGTTTGTCACTAATACATTTCTGATATGGTGGAATGGAATTACTTGTTACTGGCAGCTAGCGTCCAGGCATTATCACTTCCTTACCAGGTTCATTTAATACTTGCAGTACGGCTACTTGCTTTTTAAAGTTGTCTTTTTCCATAATTCCACAGAAATCAGTAGCAAGAATTAGACTGCTGAGATTGAACCCCATGTTACTTACTGAGAACTAAATCTAATATGTCACAAGTTGACTACAATAGTAGGTAACTAGTGAGATCGCTGTCCATGGTTGTATTTTTGAGTGAAACGAGGACAAAGATGCCCTTTCCTTAGTGTTTATCAAGAAATCCCTGTGGGTGTGTTCCAGCTTCTTGGGCCTGCGGATGGGTAGACTGCATTTATGGAAGAAAGTTAGCTGTCGTCTGTCTGTCTTCAGCAAGTGACTTATCCTTTCAGAATTTGAATCGTCGCCCTTTTCCTTAATGAAAAGTGAAAGACAAGGGAAAAAATGAAAAAGATGTTTCCAGTGATTTCATATTTCTTGGGGCACACTGTTGAAGCTTTTTTTTCCCCTAAAGCAAGTTGAATTTTATCTTTCTGTACTATTTTAGGAGAAAAGCTGAAGTCATGCTTGGACATGGATTGTTCTCTTTGTTGGCTGAAAGGCTGATGCTTCAGACAAGCTTAATCACCATGACCACATACAATGTCCTATTTGAGGTAGTAATATACTGTAGTTAGGATCCAATCTTCCTAATTACTTGTAAGACATGTTAGAAAATTGCTTACATATTTGTGTTGATATGTTCCAGATGACATTAAACCTTAGTGTGATGCAGCTGAGTGCTGCTTTTTTCCAAAGCTCACTACTTGAGATTTTCCCCCCTCCCCCTGCCCCAATTTGGTGATGCTTATTATGAACAATTCTAGATTATGAGTAACCTGAATGTCTCGAGCAGACACTCATATTTTACTATAGCAATGATCTTGCCTTATGATGATTGTTTTGGTTAGATTCAGGTTTCTCTTCCACTGTACTTAAAATAACAGTGTCTGCTTAAGAGAAAGCAAAAAAAAATAGTTTAGAGTAAAATTTTAGGTACAGGATGAAATACATTATCAAGTTAGACAAATGGGGTTTTGGTTAATTTTTGGAACCCTGGAGAAATAACGATGGTGCTGTATGAAGGATGTATCCAACTATTTTTCAGTGAGCTGTCTTTATGAACATTGATATGGCATCTTCTTCTTTCTTGCTAGATTCTGACTGAACAGATTTGCACTCAAGTGATACATAAACAACATCCTGACCCAGATTCAACAGTGAAGATACAAAATCCTCGTAAGAATGATACATGTTTCCAAGTGCTACCATATGAAAAATTTGCTCTAAAAAGCTTATTAATTACATCCACCAGTCTTAATTCTGATCTGTTTCACATGCTTTCATAAAAAAGGAAAGATAATGTGCATTTAGTTGGAGTTATTTAGGAAGTATGTCTCTATAGCTTTTGAAAGAGGTTTTACATGTCTAAATGTGTATGTAGTTCATAACTCACCATTTTTGGCTGTGCAGTCATGTTAGGAAATGGTTTTTCAAGACTTCCATGCACAGGATACTTTGATTTAATACATGTTAAGGTTCCTGCAAAATTCTGATTGCATTATTTAGTGATGTCAGACTAAATTACCTGAAACATGGAAACAGCCTTCATCTTATATTACATTCAGTATGACAATACTAGATGGAAAGTAGGAGAAATGTATCTGCTCGCTGTTTTGGTTAGCCTACTTTATGGGAAATACCTTGATATGAAACTTTAGATCTAGTCTCTTGAACTAAGAGACAGTACTGATCTCCTTTACTGAATCATATGCATTATTGATGTGCTCTGCTTATAATACAACGGTCTTATGATAGCTTTTGGAGTTAATTTTTTTTCTGGAGAAATAATAGATTTTTCATTTTCATAGCTGCTTTGTGATTCAATGTAGGTCATAGTTGTGGGTTTGCTTCTTGTGGCAAGTGGGGAAAGAGAAAGGAAAGCAAAGCAGATACAGAGGAAAGAAAACCAGTTGCAGTATGCCATTTGCCTTCTGGTAAATCTGTATGAAGCAAGAGATGTGAAGACATTTCTGTTACTTTCTCTTAAGATTTTTTTTTTAAGTTGGGAGTCACTGCTGTGGTTAATACAGATTATTTGTACTGTGAAGTATGAGTCTGGAACTATCTAGGTCTAGCAGGAAGAGCGATTTCTAGAGGACCTTTTTAAGATCAGTGCTAATATTGGATAAGGAATTTATCTTCTTAAAGAAATTGTACAATGTGAACTGAAGATCACAGTGACCATGTTCAAATTGCACCCTAATTCATTTACAATGTCAACTTTTTTTTAAAGTAACAAGAACAGTGGCTGCCCCACTGCTTCAAAAAGTGGCATGTACTCGCAATTTTGACTGTCTTCTAAAAACACAGGAAACATTATGCTTATAAGAGATAAAATTTTATGTCGGGAGGGTTTTGTCCTTTTTCTCAAACTTTTTTTTTTGTAACAAATTGTAAAGTATAATCCAAAGTTGTTCATTCTTCAAAAATTCAGTATTATTAAAGTAGAGCAAAATCTATGCATTTTTCTCATATATTGATTTTGTAATAGATACATCATATTATGTGAACTTCCTTGAAAAAGGTTCTGACAGATTCTGATAGCTTGTCATTTGTCATGCAGTAAGATTGGTGTTGCATAAACCTGATAATTCAAACAGAAATACAGAATAATTGAACTTGGATTCCATTTTCTTCAGCTGTATAGGTCTGCAAATCCCCCTGATGGTGACCAGATTTGAGAAGTCTTGGAGGAAGGGATTTGTATTATTTAAACCTTCTACTCAAATAGAGATGTGCTTTTTTCTCAGTATAAAACTTCTTTATGTAGCATCACTTTTCTTGTACAAACAATATTGGAATATGTCCTCTATCTTATGCTGTGTTTAGTACTAATGCTTCGTTGTTCATGAACTGTTTTACAGAGATTTTGAAGGTTATTGCAATCCTGCTACGTAATTCTCCACAGTGTTCAGAAACTCTGGAGGTTCGGCGAGCCTTTCTTTCAGATATGATTAAACTTTTTAATAACAGCAGAGAAAATAGGAGGTAAGATAGCTTGCTATATGCACATGTATACGAAGCAAGTAACAAGGTCTTCTAGTAAATTAGACTCATTAAGCAGATGTGGTTTCTTTGCTATTTGGAAAATTCGATACTCTAGTACATAGCAATTGTTCTAAACATGTTGAATTCCTGACTTAGCTGATGTATATTTCTAAGATATATTTTGAAATTTGATTAGATAACACGTGTGTATTTTGCAGGAGTTTGTTGCAGTGCTCCGTTTGGCAGGAGTGGATGCTTTCCCTTTGCTGTTTTAATCCGAAGACTTCTGAGGAACAGAAGATAACTGAGATGGTGTATACTGTATTTCGAATTTTGCTCTACCATGCAATCAAATATGAATGGGGTGGCTGGCGTGTTTGGGTGGATACATTGTCAATCACACATTCAAAGGTGAGTGTCTGAAATAGTCGGGAAATTTTATTATGCTGTGTAATTAGATTTAGAGCCTTAAAGCACTGTATCATATAGTGAGATAGTCTTGAATGAGGATCAGTAGTTAAATAAAAGCCTCTTGTTTATATCTGTTGCTGAGCATAACTTTCTAGTTGACAATTTTTTGTTGTTGCTCAGATTGTAGTAGTATTAGTTTATATTGAAAGTGGCACATATTTTCAAAAATGAGATAAATTTCAGGAGCGTTTAGGAGAAAATTTAGTGCTGGTTTTGCTTTTTGATAATGACATGAACACAAGGTGGCGCACCATATCTATTCATAAACAAAAATACCTTTTAGTAACATCAAAAGGCTGTAAAACAAAACAAAAGTGAAAAGCAAAGAAGTCCAAGTTGAGACGAACGCTTCAGCTGTTAAGCTGTCGCAGAGTACAGGGTGCGAACACATATCCTCAGTACGAATGAAACTATTACCCTTTACTCTTCTGATTTTTGGGTTGTAACAACCGGAATTATATCATAAAAATTATTAGTGGATCTGCGAACCAAGGCACGGTTGTATAAAAGAGAACTGCCCTGCCTTATTCTGAACAAAAGTGTGAGGCTGGTATGGCCTCATATTTTGGTTTATCAGAAATACTTACTTAAAGTCAATTAAATTGCAAATTCTGTATTTCTAAATATGTGAAACTTAACAGTGTGAAAAGAACATCTGTGAATTCTTAAGGTCACTTTATGGTTCTAAGGAATTGTTAGCATTTCTGAGGTCCTTCATTTGTATGAATTTTCTTCTCAAAAACAGTCGGTCTGTAGACAGCAAGAATACTGTGGTTTTGCAGTTCTGTTTATCACATTCATAGCTTGATGGTGGATTATAGGGCTATGGGGAGACAAATGTAGAAATCTATATAATAACTGTGTGAAATAATATCATTAAATAATCACTTAGCTAAATGGAATCCAGGTGCAAAGAATCCAGGGCCAAACTTCAACGCTCGTAGAGATCCCGTTTTATTTGTTGAAATGTCCTTAATCTTCTTTTGAGTTAGCTCTGCAGTCTTCAGAAATCCTGTTTCCTCACTTTTCCCCAAGATGCAGAGGGCGTGAGTGGATTAGATTGTACGATGGCAAGCTGTAGTCAGAGTAAAGATCCCTAACGTGCTTTTATAGAAACTGGCATAATTCAAAGCATTTGTGTGATTGCTGGGTAACTGCCCCAGGGAAGGGTGGAGAGGTGAGTGAAGGAAGGCCACCTTTCTGCCTCAGTTATGTGGAGCTTTGGTGTACTGAATTTAAAAATTGTCGAACATGTTATCTTATAAGCTTTAGTTCTTTCTACTCTTAAATTCTTTTTGTTAGATAACGTAATATCAGAAATCTCATTTAAGTAGTTTCTATGTCAAAATGATTATGTGGATTTTTGGTCATTATCGTTAGTGACTTAATGTGGCTAATCAATGGCCTAGAGGTCATAGAGGGAAAACCAAATATTTCTATTGTGATGCTACAGCCAAGTGTTAAGAAAGACCCCACAGTTTTAGAAAATATTGAAAAAATTGAGGTACAGGTAATGTTACTTTTGGCTGGTGTTTTTTTCAAAAGGCTGTATTTTTTTGTGCAGTACTGTAGTGAAAGAGAAAATTACATGCTTTACTCTCTGTGTTTCTCCATTTGGTTTCTGGCGTGGTGAGGTATCCTTGGTTGTAGAAGTAACTTCCAGTATCAGTTTTCCCAAGCCTAACTTTGTTGGCTTTCTGTTCAGTATGTAAGGACTACTTGTTCTTCCAACCTATTTCAGACGGAGTTTTACCATGGCAAGGGTAAAAGCGTGTGAGTGTGGACAGAAGTAGCAGCAGAGCGGTGGTGTAATTTTGAAGGAATCGTAAAGTTCAGTTTATTTGGCCGTTGCTGCTAAGATTGTCCGCTTCCAGAAGCCTAAATGAAAATTATTAAACAACAAAGGCACCCAGAAACTACCTTAACAATAGTGATATGAATGATGATGCAGTAATCGAGGATTTTAAAATTGGATTTTTTCCCTTTATTATGCATTTGCCATTTGTACTTTTTATAAATAATACATGCAATTATTCAACTGGCAATATAACTACCTTTTAATTACATAAGCATAAGTGGATAAATTACAGAAAAGCTCTTCATGGTAAAACTTTATTAATCACTTGAAAATGTCCTTATAAACTGATATTAATATCTAATGATAATGAATTTTTAATCCCTCTAATTTTGCTTGTTTTGAATATTCTTGTATCCTGTTATACCAATATTGAGATTCATATAGATTCACACATAACATAGTGTAGACGTAATTCAGTGGGCAAATTGTTTGATGCTAAGTGCATCTCAGAAGTTTTTGATTTCTAGCATGCTTTCAAAGTAATGTGGGAATTATGGGAACAAAAGTATTTCCTTAACATTGCTAAGAGAATAACCAATTTGTGTTTTTATTATTTCATCTCTAATTGTATTGGGTTACTGCTTATTTTTCCTTTTTACAACCCTTTGCGCTGTTCTTGCCACTAATTTATAACACCATTCTATGATAAAGAACTAGTACATAAAGGACTAGTGTTACAGAATTGGATAGGTTTTGCAGAGCTACACATCAAGATACATGCAGCTGCTATAAAAAGCCAAAGAAACTCAATTGCAATTTTATTGTCCAGTTTGATAGATTTCCTGCCACCTTTGTAGCAGGGAAGCTGTTTGTCACTGTAACCCTCTCCTCCAACAGCTGCACAACGTTTTATAAGCAGCAATGGCTTTGTAGCATAATTGCACTACATTGGTTTACTAGCACCCAGAACTTAGAAGCTGTGTGTAACCTTTTTAAAGCCAAATTTCATAGTATTACTCATGTATTTTGTTCATTTCCATATTATATTTTTTGATGTTTTCCAAGTATTAACACAGTGTATACAAAGGTGTTTAATCTGTGGCTTCTAGTTCAATAAACGTTAATGAAAATATTAAATCGCCACTCTAGTTTGTTCTAACTGGCCAGTGCTGAATTTATGAAAGCATCTAAGAACTTCTGTTTTTTGAACAGCGTAACCATACTAGCTAGGCCTTAGATTTTATCTGTCTAGCCATGTTACTGTGTAAAAAGGACCAATGAGTTTGGGGTTAATAATAGGAAACAAGTAAAGAATGCTGGACAACTTGCCTTTTTGACCTTTCGGCTTCACCGAGTGTTAAAAGAATATAATGATTTAGACAGTACAATACACTCCTAAATTATATGAATGTTTTAAGCTGCTGGGAAGAACTAACATTTGCTTATCTCAGGCCCTTAAGTATATTTTACTACTTTAAAAGTTGCTTCATGTTACCATGTGATTTAGTTAAAGAGAAGATATTTGGGATAAATTCTGATGTGTTTTTTTAGTGGCTCAAGAAATTTTCCTGGACTAAGACACAGAAATGTTAATATGTATAAGCTACAGGTTTATTGCTGTATAATTGGAAATACTTTGTTCACTGATCTGAATGAGAGGTAGTATAATCTTAAAATGTTAGTACTCTGACTTTAACATATGATGTGTTTCTAAATAATTGTTAGTTTTCAGTCTAAGAAGTGTAGTTGTAATAAACATTGAGTGTTAAGTGAAATTGTATGTTCTTTGGTGCCTTGTTCATTTAATACAGGAGGGGGAAAGAAAAAAAAAAGGTGTACGTAACATTTACTTGTGTTATTTTTGCCTGATTTTTGTCACTATCAGGGGAGGGAAAACTGGCAAAAGCAGCAAAGATTAGATGGTGGAGGACTTAATATACAATGGCAATTTAAAAACTAATTTGCAGAGAAGTGAACGTGACTCTAGATTTAGAAGGTAACAAGCTATTGGGATCTCTTGACTCTAAATCCCATTGGTGTTCATGAGTTATTGAGGACAGTTTTGTCTCCGTTTTTGCTGCCTATCTTGAAGAAGGTAGAGTCTCCCATGATGTTACATGTGGGCATTTTTAGCTCTAGGGCATTTTGAAGGCTTCAGATGTTCTTTGGTCCCCTGAAAAACGTCTGCATGGCCCTGAGGGGCAGCAGAGGTAGCTAGCCAAGAGGGTCACTGTGATACTGCAGGTTTTTGATTTTCAGTTGTGCGATGCCCAACAGATCAATGAAGCAAGGCTGGGGGAGGTGCAGCTTAAGCAGCACACTTGAAATACTTAAATATGGGGTTCATTCTTAATGGTCTAAATAGTTTTTTAATTAAAAAAACAGTGCTTATTAGAGATAGAAATGGTTTTCAGGGGGATCACCTGATTTACGGGGAGCAGAAGGAAGTTGGAGGTTGGAATGTGCAGCCTCCTTTTAAGGTGTACCCTTCAAGATTGTGGTTATGACAGAATCCTTCACCTTTTCTAGGTGTTGCCTTGTTACAGCTTTATAGTAGGTGTGTGGGAAGGCTTTTCCTTATCAATGCCTCTGAGAAGAAAGTTATTTTCATTATTCAGCAGACAGAATGGTTGTGAGGAGGGATCTGTACCACTGATGGGCTCTTTATGCATACAGCATGTATGGTTAATGGGGAGCTACTCAATCTCATTATTCACTCAGTTTGAGTGGGACGTCACGAATAAAGCTGCAGAATGCTAACATTTGACTAATTCAGACTGAAAGAAAAATGTGAAATAGGGGATAGGAATAGAGTGAGCAGGGTAAACTGAGAATTTTTGAAGCAGGAAAGAACAGGATCAGCTGGGTAGAGGAAGCTGCCCAGAATTCTTAAAAGAAGAGTGTAATAGGGATTTGCTTCTGATTGAGAAGTGCCAGAGGTCCCAAAAGTACCAAAAATGGGAAACATTTGCAGTAGAAAGAACTGATGCATAAAGAGGCAAAGAGCTATGAGAAAGTCTTCCTAAGCAAAGATGACTTGAAGAGAGCATTGATTCTCATCTGTATAACTTGGCCTAAAAATCATTGGAAGATGGGACCTATGTCTGCAGCCTCAAAAATTCTTAGTGGTCGCCTCTGCTATTGCTGCAGGGTTTGAGGCAAACTTCCTTCATACTTGCTGCTACCTGTATTCAGGTTTTGGCAGTTTTGTGGCTGTGGGGACTGAACTGGGCCTCTGGACCATGAATTGAAATGATGGATGTGGCGTCGCTGCTGCGGGGCTGCCAACAACATATGAAGACATTGGAAAAAGATGGCTAAAGAAAGAAGGTCTATAGCTGGGTATTATGATAATGCAGATTGGTAAACACTAAATTTAGTTACAACATCTAAACATCAGATATGCACAAGGCAGAATTTGAGTCTACTGAACTGTAGGAATAGGGGCAGGGATTGAGACAGAGAAGAAATACATACCCTGAGAGGATAATGTGTTTGTGCCTTGCAATTTAAACAACTTAAAAACAATAGTTACATTAGTGAAAATAAGCAAATACATTTGGTGTGCTGTTTCAGTTTATTATTGTATGGTGGTGTAACAGGTAAGTTATACCTTGATTTGAAAATAAAATGCTGCCAATATACATGAAATTATCTCTCAGATATGCAAAGACTTACAAATTATATTGACTAATACTTGCTTTCTTATTCTGGAAATTATGTACATGCATTTTTTTTTTTTCTCTCAAGCTGAGGAGAAGAAAGGCAAAAGTATTGCTACTTAGCTGAAGATGCAGGAACGTGAAAATGTCTTAGTACAGTGGTTTTATTTCCTTCTTCCCTGCACCCCCTGCCACCTTGTGTGTCAGTGAATGCTTTTTGTGGTGGAAGCTTAGATTCCTAGAAATTTCTCATATGTAGTGTCCTGCGTAATATATGTTAATTTGCTTCTCTTAGCTTTCTTCTGCAAACCACACAGAAATAACCCAGAGATTCTTGAGGTCTTTAAGTCAGTGTATGGTGCACACGGTAGTATTGTTTGTATCGTTCACTGAATTGAAAAATTAGGTTTGATACCTTCAGATATTGGTTTGTCCTGTCTAAACAGACCCGGGTTTTTTGGAGATCAGTTTCTACTTTTGAACAGTTAGTGTTGCTAGAGAAGAAGTGGAAAAACACATAAATAAGTCCTTGTCAAAATATAAAAGTTGTAATGCTTTCTGGAATTATGAAGAGCTTATTGATGGTGTCAGCAGCACAGGAGCTAGTTTGTACTGAGCAGACTCTATACAAGGAAATAGCAGTGCTATATAATTGTCTGACTTGTCTGGCAAACATTCTCTTCCTCTCTTTACTCTACAGAATTGCCCACCTGATAATGAAAACAAGGACAAAATCTTAATGTATAGTTAAAATTTTCTTCCCTGTGTTCTTCAATGCAAATGTCAATCATCTTAACCTTTTTCATTGCTGTATGCTAATTTTTCTCCTTGGCAATTAGGAAATGTTGGATGTCAAATTAAGTTAAAATTAATGGTAAAGGCAAATGTTGCAGTTATTAGCTCACAAGTGTCTTTAACTAGTAGTGCGTAGAAATGCATTCCAAGTTGCAAACAGCTATGGATTAACCATCAAATGATGGTGAAGATTAATGATTGGCCTTTTAGCTCACTAATTTAGAACAATTTCTAGTAATTAATTTTGTACTATCAGCTTTACAGTTGCAAATACCTTAAGGAAAATAAAAAATGACTTAAGTACATTGAAGGTTCTTGTTAACAGTTGTCTCGTAAATTGTTGCACGCTTGCAGATCCTGATGTTTAATCTTTAATAACTTTTTATATTACCTCTCTCTACTTGTATTATTAATCATAATTTCTACTTAATTTTGCATTTTTGTTGATACTGTTTTTGTTAACCTTAGGTATTTTCTCTGTAGGGTGTATTGTTTGGCTTTCTGAACTTGCATGCTTCATAAATGGCATGTCATGCAACAGAAGTGTGTGGGATATTATTTTTGTTAAGCTTAGGTGTGTGTTTTGTAGGGTGCATTGTTTGGCTTTGTGAACTTAGGTGCTTCATAAATGCTGTGTCATGCAACAGGAGTGCGGGGGAAGAATTGTCTAGTGACTCCATTGTAGTACCGCTATTTCTTGGTCTTCTGTCAGACAAATAGAGTGAGCAGAGCTGTTTATACAGCCTTGCTGAAAAGTTGGATTTTACAAAGCATCATTTCTTAAGTTCATTCTCTTTTTTTATGTAAATAAGAAAATACCAAACTCAAAGTGCATGTTTGGAAAACACTGGTTTAGGTAGTCTGCATAATTGTATGCATTGCTATTTCAATTTGAATATTACGGAAAGTACGTTAAGTGACATGAATTATTTCTGATGGATATGGTGGAAGTAGAAATTGCTATCCTTTTTAAGTAGATTTTGGTTGGTTTTGTGAGTGGTGTTCTCCTGTAGTTCTGTACTGTCTGTCTTCTTCACCAGGGTATCTGTCCTTACAGTTTCGTGCATTGCTCTTAAATGAATGTCTATTCGCATCAAATTGTGCTTAGATTTATTTACCTGTAAGTTTGTATTGCCCATCTGTAAATATAAGTTGTCTGTTTTGACCTTCTTTCCACTCTGTGTGTGTGGTAGTGATTAAGAGCACAGTTTGGTTTCTAGAGTGTTGTTCTGTAATGGCTTCCAGACCATGGTCTCATCCCTGTTTAAGATGAGACCGATTGTGAAATTATATTGCATCCCTGTACCATGCATTGTGTTTTTAACTGTTGATCATAGCTTGGCAAAGGTCAACTTGTTGCAAAGTTGATTGCGTCTCTAACCTATACAGTCAGTAGAACTCATACTTGTGACTTTCAACAGCCTTAGCTGGAAAAACAGAACCGCTCAGTTTGTAATTCATAATTCACCTGTTAACAATCAAAATTAATACAAAAGCCTGTGGTGTCTATCTGACTTGAAGGTAGCACATGTAGGTTATTAGGAAAATCAAACCATGCAACAGGGAAGTCTCCTAAGAGACAAAGAAGAGAAAGTAGCATGGTAAGATTTTGAATAATAAATTAGTAAGTATATATTGTTATTAAATACTGGGGGGCTTTGCTGAAAGAGTGGCAAGGTTTTAGATAGAATTTGATTCTGTGATTGTTTGGATTATAAAAAAATAGGAAGTCTTAGATCAAGATGAACTTTTCTTCCAGCACTGAAATTTTAAGTGTCTTTGAAAATGAATGAGAAGTTACAATGTGAAGGAAGGAGCTTGCAGGCAGGGGGACTCCATTGTTGGCAATGCAATAAGAATTTAAGCTATTAAGACTAACTGAAATCTTGGCTATGGTATGTTTATTAATGAAGCTGTGAAGTTGCTAATGAGGGGCCAGAAAATTTGGAGCTTTCAGTAATGTAATATGAAGTATGACGTGCACATAATGGTCTTGTTAGGATTATGGAGATGTGGTGGGATTGCTCCTGTGACTGGAGTGATGCGGCGAAGGGGTAGCAGCTCTTTAGGAAGTATGGACTGGGAAGATGAGGAATGGGAGTTGCCCTTTATGTGAGAGAGCAGTTGGGAGGTCATGGAGCTCTGCCTGGGGGTGAATAGGAGCTAACTGAGAGTTTCTGGATTAGGATTAAGGAGAGGACAGATAAAGGTGACTTTATGGTGAGTGTCTGCTACAGGGCACCTCACCAGGAAGAGTGAGCAGGTGAGGTGCTCTGCAGACAGGTAGGAGCAGCCTCATGTTTGCACACGCTGGCCCTTATAGGCCTGATGTGTGCTGGAGGGGCAGCACAGCAGGACGTAAGCAATGCAGGAGGTTTCTTGAGTTCATTGACAACTTCCTCCAAGTGACAGAGGAGTGGAAGAGGAGAGGTGTTTTGTTGTACCCTCATACCTCACTAGCAAGGGTCTTGTTGGGAATGTGAAGGTCAAAGGCAATCTTGGCTGCAGTGACCATGAGATGGTGGAGTTCAGGATCCTGAGGGGCAGGAGGAGAGGAAAAGCAAGCTCACAGCGCTGGACTATGGGCAATGGATTTTGACTTGTTCTCAAGCAAGGTTGATTTAATGCTATTAACAAGATGGTAAATTTGGTAAGAGAAAATTTGAAGATGCAACAGACTTTTGTAAAGGGCGTTGGCTTGGTAGCACACTAGAAAAAAGTCAGCATTACAAGAAAAAGAGTATTTCACCGGCTATGCAAACAGACACATCTAACTGACCATTTCTCCAAAAGCAGTTGCCAGCACCGTAGAATGTGTTCTTGGAGTGGAAAGTGAGAAGCCATAGAGTAGGTTGCTTTTACTCCTGCATGTGAGTTTGAGACTTACTCTGCAATGATGCCTGAAAGTGTGCATGTTCACGCTATTAAAGATTTTTTGAAGAGCTGGAAACATGACAGAAAGGGGTCACCAAAAGGATTCTAGTCCTTTAAAATGAAAGCTTATTCTTTTTAGATCATCCTGTTACTTCTCCATCTTTTGGGCTTTTAAAAGCATTATTATAGTATGTTAAAGAAAAAAACACCGCACCTTGAAAACATGGTATTTCTTCCTCGCTGAGGTATTTTTAATAACTCAGAAATGCAGACATTAGTGACTAGAAATTGAAGCTAGGTTTTTAAATGAAGGATACTTTTTTTTTTTTAAAATATGGTAGAATAGATTTGGAACAAATTATCTAGGGGAGATTTCATCTATTGATTTCTAAAACCAAGGCTGGACAACCTTTTGGATGCTGTCATCCAATCCATGTTACTGGGCTCAGTGTGTAGGGAAGTGGATTAAATTCAAGGGGCTGATCTGATGTTACTTTCTAGCCTTCACCTCAGTGATTCCTTGAAGTGCTAGCGGCTGTAACAGAACTGATGATATGCTTTTAGAATGCATTTAAAGCTGTATTCCTTGATGCTTCCAATTTGCTTTAACTAGATTGGTAATTTATCAAAGCACTTTCATAGATAGAGCTGCCAGAACGTAGAACTTTATATTGCTGTTAAAGCTTGTTGTGTGTTGTAGGGACCAGTGTAAGCATCAAGTGTTGCTTTATGAAACCCTTGCAACACTGTGAATGTGCTCTTTTTGCAAGGTGGGTTTAGTAACTGCCAGCCCTGCGAAACATCTCTATGATTAGTTCCATTAAGATTGAATTGTTGCTTTATTGAACGTGTTCTGTGAGTCATGTACTATTCTCCATTGCACTCAAGTTTGAGCACTGAAGAAAAATAACGTTTTGTAAGAGATCCCTCCAGCCGCTCTCGTGATCAGCGTAGTGTCATTGTGCCTATCCCCATTTGTAGGGGGGAGAGATGACCACAGCAGTAATAGAATTTGACGTACATCCCCCTCATTTGCCCCTTTCCACAAAATAAAATGAAAGGAAGAAAAAAGTGTCCTTCACATCTTCATTCTTACCTTGCTTTGCCTTGGTTCAAGGGAACTAGTGAAATAAGATTTTGAGGCTATACCTGAGACTTGTTCAACAGTTCTGGAAGCAGTGCATACATAACCAGAGAGAAGAATTCAGGTCTCGTACTTGGATGTAGCTCATCAGTGTTAAAAAAGTAAATATACAGCGTACTAAAGCCTGCAAATACTTTTGAGAAGTCATCGTTCCCATGTATTTTTCAAAATGAGCGTTGCCAATAACAAGTCTGATACTGAAGACAGAAATGAGTAAAGGTAGCTACGTTATCACAGATTTGTTGCAGCTTTACTTGCATTGTGTAGGTAACGCATATACATGTTGTGGGTAAATTTACTTCCTGGGGAGTTAAGTTTTGCTGAAATAAATAGTATTCTTATTTGTGGAATGTTTCTTTAGTATTTGTTGGAATAAAACTTTTTAGTAGTTTTGGAAATGGAAGAAGCAACGGGAAGAGAGTGAGAGGGAAAGCTAGCTGGAGATAAGCTCCAGATAAGTTGCTAGGATTTCTTCTTCAGAAAAGTAATGATTTGATCAAAAATAACAGCTTTACCTAATCATATTTTTGAAAACAAATTAAAAGTGCAAGGGAGAGCTTATTAGCATGATCCACTTTGGGTTGCTTTTGACATCCTGACTGTGGTACCATTCAGGAAGGAAGTATTCCTAAAATAATAATGTCCCCCACATGTTCTATTTAGCAATATCCGATAATCAGATATTTCATAGATCTGTTGTGATGAATGAACTTTCAGTCATTTGTAATAATTCACACTTTTTTTGTTTGTACATAACTGATTTTAAACTAATACAGGAAGACTTTTTAAAAAAAAAAAACAGAAGGAAGATATCCCAGTTCTGTTGCTAGAGATTGGATCGACTCAAACAAATAACATGCTTTGTCATGTGTTGGAATAGTACACTGCTCCAGCAGTACTTTATATTTGATTGATGGAGAAAATAGTATATTAAAAAGCTGATGCTGACAACACAAGCTGCCAAGAATATTCCTTTGTACTTTTGTTCTTTTTTTTATGCTCTCTGATTTTTAATCTATAATTTTTAGGACCTTTTAAACCTGTCAAATTAAGTTTTGACTTCCATGTATTGTGTTAAGAGAAAATATACCTACTCGCTAATCGTCACTTTGAATACCATGTACCTGGAATTTTTAGATTAGATCCAAATGAATGACTTCAGTATGTAAGAGAATAAGAAAATGTGCATTCATATATTTAGTAAAGTGTACTGCTCTATTTTGTCTACAGAAAATGTTTATAATAAAGAAAATGGCTAAAAAATTAAAACCCTCAGCTGCAGCTTATATGTTGGGAATTTTTTTAAGAACTAAGTTTACAGATAAATAAACACATTTGTTATTGAAGATAAATCTAAATCTTAAATACAAAGGTATGGACAAACTAAATTGAATGACAGTGTAATAAAAACTTTAGTGAGATTTTCTTTCAATACACAGCTATTTATTTGGGCAAATTAGTTTTATCAGTATGTTTATATAATTTTTCTATCTGGAATTTTTTTATATATACCTGAAAAAAAAATCGTAATTTTTTTCAGCTCATCTGTAGGAAGGTCTTCTCACTTCAATCAGTTTGTGTAGCTGTTCTCATGTGCCTTTTAGACTGAGTAACTAGCATTCACTAAAGGAAAAGTCCTTTCGAAAATCTTAGGTATCATTTGGAGATCTCCAGGATTTTGGCTTCATTACATGCTTGTCTCTGCTCTGACTTAGTGTGATTGTATTTTTTTTTAATGTAAACTTCTCAAAGTTTATTTGTCTTTGAGGGTTGTTGAGCATACTCAAGGTGCTAAAACGATGTGAAAGCTCAGCTATAGTAAGTGCTGCTGCTACTTGTCACAGTGTTCCCCCTTACAAAAAAATTGAGTTTGTTAGACAGCCATCTCAAATTTAGTAATTATCTGGATGTTATGCTGTGCATGTTTATCTGCATCCTATACAATTGCATAAATGCAAGTAGCACAGATAACTAATTACAGATGACTGTAACCTAGGAAATAATGCAAGTGTTAACGATAAATATGCAACTTGAAATATTTTCACTTATTTTACTATCTTTAGTAGTTCTTAAAACTCTGATTACTTTTAGTAAACAATTTCTCATCCTTAGGATCAATCTAGGATTTTTTGACTCTGGTGTTACCTTTTTTCTTTTCTTCCTTTTGGCCAGGAATACTAGGTACACTTAGGGAAAAACTTGCTCTCAGTTGAAGTGATTTCCAATGTGAAATTAATTTTTTTTTTATCATAAAGATAGTATTGAATATAAATTTGTAGTATAACTTTGTAATTTGAGCAATGTTTTTTTTTGGGTTGGTTTTTTTTTTCCAGAGAAAACAGTCATTAATGTATGGTTTTTAATGTATTTTCAACTCTGTTCTTTTAGGTAACTTTTGAAATGCACAAAGAAAGTCTTTCTCAAATGTACAGGGAATACCAAGGGAAAGGAGATGAAGGGACTGGAATACGTTCTTCAGCTCCAATTAGAACAATTTCTGGAGTTAGCAAAGAGGCAGAAACCAAGGGAAAGCAACAACGTTTGGAGTTAAAAGATGATGCTACTGTTCCTTCCAGCGTTATTGATGGCGATATGGAGTGCAGTATTGAAAAGAGAGAGGCAGATACTTCATCAGATGGTGACCAACAAACTCATTCAGTGTCTGATCATAGGGAGAAGTTAGAGGGGGAAGTCAGGGAGACTACTCAGGATTTAAAAGCAGTGCCTTGCATGGAATTTTCTCCAGAACCAGAAGCAATAAAGCCCAGTGTTTCAGAAATTACTACTGGAATAGCTGAAGCAATTGAAGATTCTCTGAGCAAATCTGAGGAGCTTGTGGAAGACTCAGTAGCTGTCACTGCTGCTTCTTTATCAGTGCAAACTACTTTGGAAGGACAAACTCCTGAAAGTCCAGAAAGCCTGGAAAAATCAAGGGTAGAGGTGGAAGATGAAGATGACTTTGTTGATTTGAAAGAGGAAAGTAGTATGCCTTTATCTTCAGAAGAACTTACAGAAACAAACAAGGAATGTAGCTCTAATGAAAGCAAAGTGACAAAGCAGGAAAAAGCAATAGAGAAGCAACCTGAATCTCTGCCTTCAAAATCTGAAGATACTGAAGGTGTAGACGGGAAAAAACAAGAACTGACTTCTTTACCAGAAACAGTGAGTTCTGCAGTTCAAGAAGTAGTGATTCAACCAAATTCAGAAGGGAAGAAGCAGCTGGAGAAAGAAAAGATTTTTAGTGAAACCAAAAAACCTGAAGAAAACGCAAATGCACAAGTGCCAGAGCCTGCTGGCACCTCTGACAAAAGAATCGCGAAGCTTGATGTTTCTAGTGTTGCATCAGATACAGAAAGACTGGAACTGAAAGCTAACACATGTCTAGAAGCACCTCTGCCCCCCAGATCCGTACGCGAGGTAAATATAATCTGTCCTTTATCTGTCTAGGTTAAAAGCAAAAGGAAGTTCTTATTTTGTGAGACTTTTGAAAAAGTGTGCCCATACACATTTTGGGGATTTTAATGTCTGTGGATTTTGTGAGTTATCTCAAGAAAACTTTCAACTTTTTATTAAAATAGCCTGAATTCTTATTTGTGTACTGGGAAGTCTCTCAAAATTTTATTCTTTGTACGTCCACTTAGGGATGCTGACGGAGTCTGAGTAGTTGGCTAGATGGATACTTCATCTGTGTTGGTACTTCTGTTCTTAAGTTTGAAGACTTGGAAGAAACATTTATATATTCTGAGAGGATTTTATCTAGAATTTCTTCTTCACTCAACTTCAGTTTTGCTTTTTTCAATTTGGTCTCTTATAACGTCAAGTCTTACAATTATTGAGAAGCGAACATTGCTTGTGCAGAAGAAAATAACACTAAGTTTCTTTCATATCCTGATGGAACTTGTGAAAATATTTTTTTTACGCTAGCTACTCTGCAGGTACACAAATATACATATATATATTTAGAACTATAAAATTTGATAGGATTGTCACTCCATCACGTCAGCCTACATTTTTTTCTGTAAGTGTAATTTAAAACTGGGCTTCTGTTTTATGCTGCAGTGCTCCACTCCTCTAGTCTTTAGTTTCTAACTGAGCTTTTTGTGGTTAAATAGTCATGTATCTGAGTACTTCCCTTCTGCAGAGATACCTGCTAATGGATGCTCTTCATTCTGCACCATTCTTCCTTAAAGGAGGAAAACTACTATCTACAGCAGCATATACTCCCCCTGTGGTAAGGTTGGGTTGCTTGTGTATGCCTTAGACTGACAGGAGTAGTAGTGCAGCTGTAGACTAGTTTGTAGGTTTGGTATATCCAGTAACTAGTGTTTGTATAATAGTTTTAGCTTTGTTTGTAAACATGTGTATGGTCTAAACTTAATGAATATCTAAAATCTCAAGTCTATTAACTAATGCATTTCAGTGTATGCCACGGAAACTAATAACTAGAGTGTGGTTGGTTTTTTTTTTTTTTGTCTGCAAACTGTGTATTCAGAGCTCAAAGCAGCAAAATTCTTCAGGACAAGAGCTAGCCGCTACATCAGATGTGCAGAGAAGAGACTCCAGGTCAACTGTGTTCCGGATTCCTGAGTTTAAGTGGTCACTAATGCATCAGCGCTTGCTCACAGACTTACTTTTTTCCATAGAAACAGATATACAGATGTGGAGAAGGTAAATTTCTATTCTTTATATGGAACGATCTAGACTGGCAGCTCAGTTGTAATTAACTTGAGAGTTTGTTGAAACTGCATCACTCTTTGACTTCCAATTTTGTACATCTGGTATTTTCCTCATTCTTCAGTAGCCTTACTTATTTTGTGACCTATACCCAAATATTTTCAGATTTTTTTTAACACTCTTTATAGACATAAATGTTTATTGGCTGAGGGTCTGCACATATATTTTGACTGAAACCTCACTACGTTTAGGTCAATAGCAGTGTTGCTGCTGATTCTCATTGGACCATGATTTTCATGTTCCTAATATATGTAAGGGCCTGCATCTTTTATTAGTATCTAAATATGGATATATTTTTTTAAAAAATCTATCCCAAATAGTATTTATTACTTCTACATTTACACACACTATATTTCTGCTTTGATAGGGTTCTGTGAACACAGGTGTTCTATGCATTTATGCATTTAAAATTAAACTTGTAACAGGGACTTGGAATGCAATCATCAAGAAGAATTTAGTAAAAAAAAAAGCAAACAACCATGAACTTTGAAAAAAGTTGTAATTCTGCATGTTAACATTAAAAATTAGTAACTTACATAACAGTGGTGTCTATTATTTGCTTGTAGTAGTGAATGTGAAATTTAAATTGAGCCATATAGTTGTGATGACTGATAAAAAGGAATGTAAGGATGAATAGAGTATTTAAGCGTTTAAAGCAATTTAAATTGAGGTGAATTTTTGTCTGACTATAATTTTTAAGGTTGTGATTAAATGGACCTCGCAGGATATCATCAGATGTAGCTAAAATATTTTTAGTTTAGGTTCTGTTTTGAAAAGCTATTTCAGTGTTTTAACAGAACTTAAGTTTTTTTTGTTTTGTTGATTTTTAATTTGAGAAAGCCGTTAGTATTTGCTTTATTTTTCCCAAAGATTTAAGTTCAAATCTACTTCACACTTCCAGCAAACTTTATTGTATTACCTGATACAGTGATTTTTGCTGTAGCAAGTAATCATAGACAAGCCTATAATATATCTTTATCCAAGTGATGATTAATAGGCATCTTGATGATTTTAGCAAGCTATGATCTATGGAGGTTTAAGAACAGAAAGGAAGTGGTAGTTTTAGGTTTAGATTAAGATTCATCAGTTGACTCTTGTAGTCATGTGTTATTTGCTGCCCCACTGTTGTCTGTTTTTAGGTTTATGAAAGCATAAAAATACTAAAATACCACAAAAATAAAGCTGTATTCTGAATGTTTTTTTTTTTTTTGGACAGCCATTCTACAAAAACTGTGATGGACTTTGTGAATAGCAGTGACAATGTCGTATTTGTGCACAACACAATTCACCTCATCTCTCAAGTGATGGACAACATGATCATGGCTTGTGGTGGTATATTGCCATTGCTTTCTGCTGCCACATCTGCTACTGTAAGAAATTTAATTTTTGTTTAAAAATTTATCTCTTGTGGGAGGATGCCTTTCTTTATGCAGTGTATTAATGATTATATTTGTCCTTTTGGAAAACAGGAATGTATGTGGGATATTTCTACAAACACCTCTTTCTTCCTTTTTTTACATCCATCTTTCCCTGAGATAAATTGGATGCCTTCCCTCTTTACCTGAAAACATAAAAAGAAGTTGCCTAGCTTCATTGGTCTTGAATGGGATTAAATCCCAATGCTAATGATTGTTCCTAGAATCTGACTAATTACAACTTTTGAATGTGACTGAAAATGGACTTCCAGCATACATTTTTCTTCAATTAAGTTGCAGGAATGTCACCTTTGTGAAGAAGTAAATGCTACTTTCAATTTTTCTCTTGTAGCATGAATTGGAGAATATTGAGCCAACTCAAGGGCTTTCAGTAGAAGCATCTTTAACATTTCTCCAGAGATTAATCAACCTTGTGGATGTGCTAATTTTTGCAAGCTCTCTTGGTTTCACTGAGATTGAGTCTGAGAAAAATATGTCATCTGGAGGAATTCTGCGACAATGTCTTCGTCTGGGTAAGCATATAAAACCACTTAATGAGCATAGGAGCTTGCTGTTACTAAATAGTTAGCAATTGTTAGCTTTGTTTTTTTTCTGTCCTTTTTTTGTTAAATCAAGATTAAACTTAGTCAAAGAAGCATTGGGATCTTTTACTATGTTACTATTAGCATAGTCTGCAACGCATACACATGAGGTTCTTTTCCTCTTAAAAAAGTTTAAATAAAAAAATTACTAGGTTTGGTAGCCTGACTGTTGTGGATGCATGTGTTCATTTTATCCACGAAGATATTTCTTTTGCCAAAGTTCCCCAAATAGTCAAGGCTGAGAATATAGCAGCTTTAAGAAAAAGAAATCTTGTGTACAATATGTAGAAAAGAGGTTTAAATCTTAAGGTTAGTAGATGGAGGTATGATGAAAACTAGAGATGGAAATTTCTGAAGAGTAGGATTCAAACTGGGCACTAGTTGTATCTAGTATTAAAGGCTGTTTGCCTCAAATTGTATTGAAAGAAAGTGGTCATTACCTATAAAAGTAATGACTGTTCTGGAAATGTGAACATACAGGACCATAACTGGGTTTAGTTAGTTAACACAGGAAGAGTATTCATGCTAGTTGCATGCTGTAAGATTTTTGTAATGAAAAGTTTAATTTGCATGAGTGCCAGAGCAGCTCAGAGCCTCAACAGTAACTAGCCTTCCTCTCCCTTTCTAGGCAATTAAAACTTTGTGCAGGTAGAGCAAGATTTATGGGATGCAAACAGGTATAGAGGTGGGGTAGTTCTTTTTTCCTTTGAAAATAATCTTAGAAGATGAAACAGGTACAATTGTGAAGCTAAAAAAATAAATCATGTAACTTCAGAACATTTAGTCCACGAGTAACAGAGCATTGCGAAGCAAACATTGTCATTTGTTTCATTAGTGTTTCACTTGGCTTTCTTCCTTGCTGGTCTGTGAAGTATAGCTGTCTTCACCTGCCCTGCCCCATGGTTGTATGCATGGTGAAATTTCACTGAGGGGTGCTAACTTACTTTGAAGAATCCATTAGATATAGCATATGTGTACTAGTAGTTTAGTATTAATTATTACTCATAAATTATTAAATAATTCTGAGCATTGTTTTACAACTATTTAAAATTTATGGAAGCAAAATATCATTTTACTGATGTGCTTAAACATTTTAGTTTGATAAACAGAAATGTATTATACAGCTCTGTAAGGGATATAGACAATACTATTTCCCAGAGTAATTCTTACCATTTCTTTTCCCTTCAAGTATGTGCGATAGCAGTAAGAAATTGCTTGGAGTGTCAGCAGCATGCACAGATGAAGCCTGCTGGAGACATTGTGAAGAACCAAAAAACAGTGCAGGGCTTTATAGGAACAGGAAAGTCTGCAGCAAAGGCAAGTATAAGACCACATTCAGGAACAGAAAAGTCAGTAATTATTACTGTGTACAGAGAGGGGCAAGTTTTTAAGTTTATACCTGCACCGCTGATACTTTAACAGAGGTGAAGGGCATAAACTGACAACCTGAAGTACTTTTCCTAAGATGCGAATTTAATACTGACGTATTTAACCTTTCACAGTGAAATAAATCTGTCACAAGAACTTGCCAGATTTTCTTTTCCCCTTTAAAGATGAAGTGCATACCTGATCTTTGTGCTCTAGTTATGACAATATGATGTACAATGGGTGATTGTACACACAGTGCTTCTTGGTAGAATGCTTTTAAAAAGAGGATCTGAAACAATTGTTGTTGTTTTGTTGTTTGTTTTTTTTAATAAGAGTCCGGTGGACATTGTGACTGGTGGCATTTCTCCAATACGAGACCATGACAGACTTCTGCAGGATATGGATATTAATCGACTTCGAGCTGTCGTGTTCAGAGATATAGTAAGTTACAAATAATGTTTCCTTTGTAGCTGGATTTCTGCATATATCTGGTTGCTGAACACTTGATGTGTGTTACGCAGTTTGGCTAAATGGAATTTACAAAAACTGAATAGTGCTCACAGTAGTTGGGAACCCATAATACTCTGCAGCTGTTGTAGTGATGGGACCAGAAAGAGGGAGAGGTGAAAATCGCTGCCTGCTGATCATGCTCTTTGATGTGTTCCTAAGAGCTTATTTTCGGAAATTCTGCATATTGTATATGTTGTGTTTAGTACAAATACATAGTTTCACATGCTGTACGTAGCCAAGCTGTTTATGTATACTATGTATAATAAAGATGTTTGTGTACTTTTTGAATAGTGAGTATATTTTTAGCTAATTCGAAATTAGCGGTTATCCCTAATTCCTTTACTTCCCCTCAGAGGAAACAATTTGTGTGCATGTTCTGTAAATATGCATATGGGTTTTGGTTTTAAATTGACTAAAAATATCTTTGCCCTATGTCAGCAACTTTATAGCTGATATTGAGGAAATTGAGATTGATTGCTTAAAAAAAACACCTCGGTAAGCAAATACAGCAGCTGTAATGGCTATGAGTCATTGGTGGCCATGAGCTTGGACACCAGAACTTATTTTACAGTAGTTGGACTATTTAGCAAGTATAAGGATTTACACAGTGACTTTTGTTCTATCCAGAAGAGTGAAGAGTCTTTGGTTTTTATCTTTACCGCAATTATTGATTGAAAAAAGCTACTTCAGTATCTGTGCAAAAGAGTAACAGGAAGTGAATCTTTTATACTGGTGGAAACTAAAATAATCCCAATAATGCAATCTTCAAAACAAAGTGCATTTTTTATCCTAATTTTTTCTTTTTTTAAAAAATTATATACACATACGACCTCTGCTTTCTTTGCATATCTGTTCCACCAGGTTTTCTGTTTCACAAATAAATATAACATGATGCAATAACTCTGGTTTTTGGCTACTGTTTTGAGATGTGGAGAAAAAGTAGATTTAAAAACTATTCCAAAATAGATGTTTTAATCTGAGCTGCTTATACTTGCATCTAAATATTTTAGGTTTGATTTCCGTGCAGTTTCTTACATTGTGTTTAGCACATAGAATTGTGATTGGCATAATTTGAACCTGTATAGAAGGAACTTGGATGGATTCCACTTAACCCCCAGTAGCAGCACTTCCAGTAGTATATGAACTTCATTTTAAGGAGTTCTACAAAAATAGCAGGAAAAGTAAGGAAGGGGTAGTGCTAATTCACTGGATCACAACTTTATTGTACGTCTTGCAAAAATTTACCTAGCAAGAAAATTCTCTACCTTACCATTGTAGGAGACTCGTCAATCTCACACTGTGCTTGCCTGATACAAGCTGTTACTATCTTACTGTTTCTGTCTTGTTCTGTGAAGAAAATTAAGGATTTGGGTGGTCAAGCCGAGGGGAATATAGGTTGGGTTTTTAGCATAACAAATAGGATCCAGCTATGTTATCTAGTTTTTAATAGAGAACTTCTCATAAACTTCTCCCAGTATAGGTTATTAAAGAACTCTTCATAGAATGTGAGACTTCAGTAGGCACTACCGTAATGATAAAATGAGCTTTATCGTTTAATTTACTCTCTTGAACTGCTCAGAAAGAAAAATCAAATGCTACCTGAGCCCTTATGTAAATGAGGGGGATAAAACCCCCAAACAACCTTTCTTTTACTGTTTAGTCACTGAGGATCTAAATATTCCATTCTCCTGCGATGCCAAAGTGTACAAAGCTTTTCTTCCTTCAACAGCCGAAGTGGACAAGCATAATGTCTAGTCATAAACTAGACATCATAATGTCTAGTCAGGTCTGGGATGTGGCTCTTCTCTCTGTTTCTTTAGGAATGACTGATTACTCTGGGGAGGTACCTGGCATAGTTCATAGTAAGATTTGGTTTTAAGATTTTTCTTAAAATCTCTTCATAAAGTTACAGCTGTAATCCAAATGCATATTTATTTGCCAATTCTTGTTTAAATTGTACATAGTACAGTACATCCATCTGGACAATCTGATGGTGAAATAAAATCTTAACGCTGGTTCTGGAATTTGTTCCACTTCCTTCATTAATATTTAATAGTTTATAAATGCTTTTAGAGTTTTCTTGAATATGCTTGCCTGATTGTACTTCACGGCAAGTGCTGTTAGTATCTTGGCACATTTGAGGAAATGTTATAGAGGAAACACCTGTAAATAAATAAAGGGGACCTAGCCCCTGCACTAATTTGAAGCATGTAGTCAAAACACAAAACCTTAGTCAAAGTTGTCATATTTATAAATGAAAAATGAAAGGATTAGTGCCACTTGAATACAATTGCTGTATTCCCTAGCTTATAGGTGAGACAAACTGTAACTAGAGAATATTGTTCTTCCATTGTTGACATATCAGCTTACTCTCGGTCTGTTTATGGTAGTGCTGGGCATACTTTACAGAAAAATAAACATGCTGCTGAAATTGTAATAGAAACATCTGTGTGTGTGTCCTTGTGTGTGTCTTTTTTTTTTTTACAGGAGGATAGTAAACAGGCTCAATTTTTGGCTTTGGCTGTTGTATATTTTATCTCTGTGCTCATGGTTTCAAAATACAGAGATATACTGGAACCCCAGAATGAAAGACGACCGCCAAACCACAGTCAGCCATGCAAGGAATCAGAGAGTGAAAATAATGAAACTCCTGCTACAGGTGAACTGTTAATTACTTGGCAAGTGAAAATAGTGGTTTATGCATCTTAGAATTCTGTGGAAGTCCATGTGAAATTGTATAGAAATATGCACGTTATAACCACTTAAACAACGTTATAGTATTCAATTTGCCTCGGTGTTTGTGTGTATCTTTTCCTGATCTGGGAGGAACATGATCTAGAGGTTGATTTGGCTGTGTAGAGGCAGTTAATGAAGTAGCTAAGTATTCATGAATGCTTATTGCAGAAAGATTACTTATTTTGAATAATGTTAAGTATGCGTAAGTGTAGATTGGCAGCTTTTTGTTTCCACTATGAGACTACTTTCTCCTGTTCTTTTGTAGGGCAATCAATTAATTTTCATTCTTTGACTGTTGAGTCAATATCTTCTATTTCCTTGTCTCAATTTTTGGATGTTGTAACTTTTCAGGTTTCTCAGAAATTAGAGGTAATTCTTCTAAGTTTCCTATTAAATACTTACAGATAATATTAAATATCTAAGAAGGCAAGAGGAAATACTTACAACTGTGTTATTTCACTTGTCACCTATTGGTGTTACTTCTTAAGGAGTAGTGTGGTGAACACAATTCTGTTAATAATGAACTTAAAATGTGTATTCTGGTTTTGTTATGAACAGATGTGGAAAACACATCTGCTGCTCCTGATGCTTCAGCTTCCACTGAAGATTCAGAAAGTACAGCATCTGTACAAAGAAGGGATTCTGGTCTTGGGGAGGAGCCAGCTTCAGGGCAAACAAACAATTCCAGCAGTGTTGCTGAAGCAGGACCTCTGAATGTCAGTGCGGGTCCAGATGCAATCAGCGAAGTACTATGCACACTCTCATTAGAAGTAAATAAGTCTCAGGAGGGCAGAAGTGAGACAGGAACTGAGGATAGTAAGCCTGCAGCTTCTGTGCCAGCTGCAAAAAATGTCAACGTAAAGGACATCTTGAGAAGCTTAGTAAGCACACCATCTGATGGGACTGCAGTGGATGCTGCTCTTCTGCCACCAACCTTCCTTGGAATTCTTGGCGATGGAGCTGCTGAGCAGTCTGTACAGTTCCATTCCTTTGACAGGTAATGTAACTTCTAAAATAATCGCTCTATTTTGTTTTGCTGAAGATATCTGTAAGGAACAGAAAAATTCACACTTCAGTTTGCCAGATCTCACGTACAGTGTCATGTAGTGCTTAATATAACAAAAATGATTTTATTTACAAGTAGAACCTTTGACTACGAAGTCCACCAACTTCACATAGGTTCATCATGAAGGTACTTTCTGCAATTCATGGGATGCTATGCTATGTTATGCTACAAAAGACTATGGAAATGAAAGATGACTGGTGTTTGGGTTACACTTGAACGTCTTGGTCTTGAAGCCAGCACCTCTTCGTAGGAGTTAACTTTCCTGTCTCCATATATGTTACAGGTCAGAATCATGTATGGTAATATGGTAAGAGGGCCAATAAATTGCCTAGAGATAACTGCAAGAGGTAAAGAAAAGATTAAGGGTGTAAGCTGTTCTTTCTGTCTTTCCTTTTGTCTTTCCTGTTCCCAACTGCAGCACTTGCAGGTGAGTGCTGCTGTACTGGGCATACTTAGTTTTTAAAGTACTCAGGAAATAAAATGGATATTAAATAAATAAAAGTAACAATGATTAGATTAGCTTGTGTATTGATCACAAAGCTGTATCTAGTTTCTGTTACTGTGGGCCGCAAAAGAATACTGGTTTAATAATAGTTATAAATGGATCAAAAATAATGGAGTAATCATCTAGGTGTCCTTCTACCTATAGAATACTCCCATATTCATTTATGAAAATGGACGTATATTCTGCCTTCTGGCGCTAAAGGCCTACTTTAAATCTTCCAAGTTTCATTCTGTAGATAAATTCCTAAACTGTTAATTTCCTTTGTTGTTATAGTATCATTAAAAACTTTCATTTTAATGAATATCTGCCTTTCTTAATATTCAAATGCTGTGGTGGATTTAAAATGGAGCATTCCTGCTTTGTTTCTCTTTTCCTTTTAGATTTAAGTCCCTCTTTCCTGATAATAATTTTGGTGTCACCTACATCTTGGTCTTATTAGCTTCTTATCTTTCCTGAGTGTAGTAGACCACATTGTCTTTTACTATGCTTATTGACTTTTACTTCTCCGGGATTCTCCAAAACAACAGATAACAAAAAACAAAAGAAAGAATCCTGTAACAATTGTGTTCCTGCCTCTAGAAAAGCCTTAGTCATATCCAGAAATCCTGGAGTCAAGCTGGTGCAAGGGGGTTCCCTTGTTACCATACCAGTATCTGATCCTTTGCTTATTCCTGAACTTCCTCTGGCTCTGTCTTTGCAGTCTGTGGCGGCCTTGCTCAAACTAGCAGCCTTAGATGGCCCAAGAAAGTGCATCTCTGCCAGGGGTATGGATGCAGCTGTCACAACATGTCTTCTCAACTCAGATTGCTCTGTTACTAGTGGGGGAGGAAATGGTGGGGGTTGCCTGGCTAGATCAGACACAGAGGTTGTATGCTAGCATTTGGCCCCCTTGCTCCTATCTCAAAGTAACTACTGTGATCTGCTTGTGATGCTAAACGGAAGGACTTGTTTTGGGAGGGTAAGAGGATGGAGGCAGAGGGGGAAAACGGGGAAGGGGGGCACTGAATGAGAACTTGTCGCATCTCCCTGCTGCTGCCTAAGTGCTTTTAGCACTTCCCCACTGAGGGCTGTGATTGCTCTTTACAACAAGTGGGTAGTCGATGTGAAATAATGTAATGTTTCAGTCTATGACTAATGTTTTTTCCTCAGGAAATTTTTATTGTTTGTTGCTGGAGTGGTAGAGATTTGAACCACAAAATGACATTAGCCTGGAGATTCTGGTACAAAAGTGCATGTTGCATTTAGGAATTATTTATTAGCTATTGCTAACAGTGAAGGCTTGTACTGGCTGTGCAAATCTGATTTGAATTGGTGTAAATCAGGTTAACTAGACAGGAAGTAATTGGGCACTTGCAGTCCTGGTATCTGACATAGGTAGATTACACCTACAAAACCTTCTTAACAGAGGAAACTGCGCAATTTAATCTGATAACACGTACACTGATGAAATACTGGGCATTGGCAGCAGCCCTTCAGTCACTTGCAGTTCTGTTTTCTTTTTTCTGTGTGGTTACAAAGTCACTCAACAACAAAAACCCCCTTAAATTCCAATGTGTTTTGTAAGTCAGGTCACTGAAAAGTTGAACTACTTGCTGTTTTGCCTTTTTATTTTTCAAGTGCTGTGCTGTCCCAGATGGACTCCTCTCCTTTTCTCACCTCTGAAGTGCCAGACATTTGTAGCCACAACTCCTAACATTCTCTCACTTAACCTTGAGGCATAATTACTATATTGGATACTGAAAGGAAGCTACTCTGGTGAAGAATATATACAGAGCAGTGAAAGGGTGCATGGACTGGAGTAGTAGACAGCGGTGTGCTTGTAAATGGAAGGGCAGAGGGCAAAGGGTTTTGTGGGGGTTTATGTAACTAGCTGGACTGCTCCACAGTGATAACTTGTGTGTATTAGCTTCCTATGACTTTTTGTGTTTAGTGGGTGGGGCTAGATGTGTGAGAAAAAGTAATGAACTAGTGTAAAATATTTTGCCCTCCAGCAGTTGCACGTGACCTCAGTATGTCAGTGGCTTTGTGTTTCTAGGTGGCTTAATTTTTCATATCCTTGCTATTGTGGGTATGTCTGGTAAGCAAAAGCGTACTTAATGATGTAGAAGTCTTACCTCTAGTCAATTAGAACAATGTATTTACCATAGACGCAAAATTGTGCATTAATCTATGATAAGGCATGTTTTTAACTATCTAGTAAATCAGATAATTAAAAAGACAGAATAACTGTGTATATGAACAATCTGTATTTAAAATTATATAGACAGGAAAGTTTCACAACCACTTGAAGGTGACTGTATCTTTGTATAGTGTGACTCTGCTTAAAGTACAAGTTTATGCTCTTAAATGACACCTAGTGACAGCAGCAGGAAGGAATTGTACCAGGGAAAGAGAAAACTTTTTATAAGAAACTAATAGAGCTGGAAATAGTAGCTTTTATCTCTGGGATAGACAAAAATACTAAGGTACATTGGGAAACTTTGGAAAAACAGGCTCTGGGATGCTCTCTTATTTTCTATGTCTGGCTTACGGTTAATATATTGTTTGATGGCAAGCACAAGTTCTGTGAGTTAACTTTTTTTTTTCCTTTTTTAAAACGGTTTGTTAAAAGTTGTTCCCATGTAGCAATTTACCAGTGGGGTATCTCTGGGAATTTCAAAGCATCTCTCTGATCCTGCATTTATCTCAGGAATGCTGTGTCAGAAATCAAAACTCTCCTCATATCTTAAGGATTATCAACTTCCCAGCCATAGCTGGAGAGTATACAGTAACAGCTATGTGAGTGAAACCTTACTGAAAGGCTGCCAGGTTGCAAGCCTTTGCAAACAGCTAGGTGTATGTGTTCATTCCCATGCCAAAAATCTTCCCCTTATCTTATGTGAAGATATGATCTTGTGATTAGTGGGTGCCAGGGGTTTATCATGATAAAGTTCAAGAATTGCATTGGCTTTTTCCCAAGATCCATAGGGACATGAATTAATGTTCCAATTGCAGTGTGTCCTAAAACAACAGGGTTTTTTATTTGATAGTAATCTTGTAGGAAAGGGGGTGTGTGTGTGTGTGCGCGCGCATGCACGTGTGGCTGGCTAATGCATGGACATTTAAATAAAACAAATAAAAATAACTAAAGCTCAGGATAAAAAAAGAAATGACGTTTCTCTTCAGTTAGTCTAATAAAATCAATAACCTATCACATACTATTTTTACTATGCAATTTAAAATAAAACCTTGGTCTCTCCTGGCTTCTACTGCTCTTTGTGGAAACATTCAATAATCGTGTCGTTATAGGAAGCTGATCCTGAAGGTTCAGAGGAATATAGGCTCTTAAATCATGGTCTTCTACCACAGAGCTTAAATCTGCAGCCATGCTGTAACTTACAGAACAGATATGTTAATAAGCTTGTTTATCATTTTGGAACATCGTCTATAAGCTGCTTAGTTTGGCTCAGCCTGTGTTTACGCATTTGTCAGTCAGTGGTGTGCACGTACCTTTGTAATGGTTGGTTGTGGTGTTTCAGTTAAATTTATCAAAGTCCTTTTTTTTAATTTGAAATGAATACATTTTAGACATCATTGATTTGGACCTCAAATGTAAAAAGAATAAACTTGTTGACAAGATTAAGTCTGCCAGGTACAGGTAGAGACAGAATATGACAATGGAGGATCTGTAGATCAAGGCACATGGGCTGTGATGGGAATCTCAGCTCTTTTGGCATACCAACAATTTGCATTCTGCAGAGGCTGAAGAGGCAAACCTTTTGAAGTCCTCTCCCTGCCAACCTGATTTTAAAGTTCTCTTAGAAAACTGATTGTATTCTTTCTATCATCTCCCCGGCCCTCCCCTCAGCTCTGATCTCTCACGGTTTTGGGAATCTGCTATTCCTCCTTTCTCCTTGCGTATTTCAAGGGGGGCATATGAGAACGGGTATTATCTGCAGACAGCAGAGCCCATAGAATGACTCTGACATGGCAGGCTGCTTGCCTGGCTCGCAAAGTAGAGGTAAAAATAAGTCTCTGATCCTCTTTATTGGTCTTTTGCTTATTGCTTAGGAGCCCTGCAGCAGGTATCATTCTGGTAGCCTGGAACAAACCTCACTACTTTTGATTTTGAATTAAAACCATTATCCCATAGGGAAACAGTCAAGCTGTCACCTGTGTTGCTGTTCAGTGCTAAAAATATGGAATGCTAAGAATTAAATCTGTATAAATTCCTGTATGTCAAGAGGAATTAGAGTGCATGTAAGCATTTGTAATTTATAGTGAGATCATCAGTTTGGCCTGGCCCACGTTTTACTAGGGATATTTGACTCACACCCAAGGAAAATTTGTAATTTGAAATATATTTATAATTAATTGCAGACTTGCCAACTTAAATATTTAGGAAAATGTACTCAAAATTTAGGAGATATTTAAGGATACTTTGTATCTTTATATTGAAACAGAAGAACTGGTGATCTGAAACCAAGAAAGCATTCAGTAAGTAAACCCTTACAGAATTTGGCAGAATAGATCATTATTGTGTAAGCCTTTGTCTGCGATGGAAGTCAGTGTTCAGCTCAGTGGTCTGTGCTCATTCAGCAGTGAATAATTGTCTGCAACACGAAGGCTTCTCTACACTTCAGCATAATTGGGACTAATAACACACTGACCTTCTGGCTAAGATGTATTTATGGTGGCTAGTCCTCACTATGCCTGACCTACGTTTATCAGTTCATGTGCTGTAAATTCCTACTTTAAACCTCAGATATTTGATTTTAAATGAACAAAGGCAAACATCTGATATGGTTATGTAAATGAGGCAACTGAACTACCATTTTTACCATAGTGCTTGAAGTCTGCTGAAATAACCTTAAGAATATTTTTGAGCAATTTTTCTAGTTTAATTTTTTTCTCCTCTATCTGAATGATACGGTAATGGATGTTATAACATACAGATGTAACCCAAAAGTAGAGAGTGAATCGAAATGGTGTGATAATGTGAATGTTAAGGAGTGAAATGTATTGATGGTTTCCTTCCATGTGACATGTCTCTACCTGTTCGTGAAGTTGCTTAGCATATCTTGTTGTTCTGATGAAATTAATGCATGATTACAGATGTTTCTTAAATATTATTTTTGTAGATCTGAGGAAATATACTATAAGGCCACTTATTGAAGAATGTTGTACTCACATGTGTAGCAATATTTAACTTTTTAAGAAATGCTTATCAGTTTAGCTACAAAAAAGGGCTGTCATATCTGTGTACTCTTTAAAAGCGAATGCCCTATTATTTGAGAGAAGTTGAAAGCACATTAATTTTTAAGACTCTTCTCTGAAAAATTTATTTGATTTAATAATGTGCTAAACACTCCATGTTTTCCACATAGTTTATTTACTACAATACTTAATCTTGTTTTTTCCAGTCTTATACATTCTTTCTTCCAGCTGCATTCATTTTACTTATATTAGCATTTAAATAATCTTTTGAAAGAACACCACAGAGGAACATTGATGGTTAACGGCAGATATTTCTGTTTGAACACAATTGCATTTCCACCTAAACATGCCGATAGAAGTATCTCTACTACACAAAGAAGGAAAAATGTAGGAATTTCAGAATGTAAACAAACAAACATGACCAATGTTTATGCTTCAAATATCTTAATTTACTTTCCAGTATGAGGTAAATATGAATCTGTACCTGATTGCTGAGCTGTACTTTCATACCTTGAGGAAGTTCTGGAAATGGAAGCTCTTAAAACAAGTCCTGCAACTGTAACATTGGTCATTTGCACCATTGAAAGGGAAGATATACACAGTAGTAAACATTACACTACAAATAATGCAGCAGTGCTTAGCTAGAAAGAAATTATGTTAAGATATTGGATGGCTTTGGATTTTTTTGAATTGGAAGGTCGTGGCAACTGACCAGAAGACAAAGTACATTCAGGGTCTGGGGTTTCTTTATATCATGTTTTTGGACAATATTCAGCACTTCTTTTGGCTGTGTTGTTCGGATTGACAGAACTGTCAGGATAAGGGACCTTCTTTCTGTACAAGATGTACTGTTTATTTTGTTTTGGCTGAAGAATCGGAATAATTTCACTTGACTGTTGCAGATCACTATCTAAAATCTGTTTAGAAGTAGTCTGAGACTAGGAAACAGCTTTATGGTGAGTTGTTCAAAGCCTCTGTTTCCCTCCAAGGTTCAGATTTTTTAATGTGAGGCAGTAATTCCTCCAGCCCCTACCCTGTCACCTTTTATTTTGCTGAATAGTTATAGAGCACAGCAGAAGTCTTTGGCTGTGGTGCATCATGAACACTGAGCAAGCTTGTAACAGAGGGGAACCAGATCTAACATGATATTTAAATATAGGAATTACTGTAGAATTTATGATGAAGATTTTAATTTTTTTTAATATTTTTTAATTTTTTTTTTTAGCTAAAAGCCAAAACTTTTTTTCAGTGGGATATGATAAACAACCTAATTTTCTCAGAGAACTTTGTGACGATGTCTCTTGCTCAAAGCGTGTGGTGACTGTCTGCCATGGACACGTGTGCACACCCATGTGTACTCTTTATGAGGCAGCATACATTCTTCAGTATTTTGAAGTCTGAAATGTACTTATTTGTATTCCTTCAATCAAAGTAAAAGGAATGATGTTAATTTTTTTTAAAATAAGCCTGAACAGCTGTACTTTGCAGCTGTGTATTCGTGACATATTCCTGGTGCTAGTGATCAGAGTATCTTCCTTAAAGTGAATGCCATTGCTAGATACTGAAAATTATAATGGAATTGTTAGAATATAATTCCTTTTTTATGTACTTCATGGAAAGTAAGTTACAGAAGATGAGAATAGCAGCTGTACTAGTATTCCCAAACTTGTATAGATTTGAAGGTGAGAAGGTATACAAAAGATCTTAAAAGGCAAAAGGGACTATTGTGGTCATTTACTGCTGTCTTTTGCAGCCCAGGAAAAAAAAAAAAAAAAGTCTAATTCCTGTGCTTGAATGCACCTCTCCTTGGGTAGCTTTAGAGAGTCAGGTAACTTGCTGAAACTACTCCCTCAGTGCAACTACACTTAAGCATGCTGAAGGTCAGTAGGAGTTTACAGGAAGAAATGATAATATATAGTGTTGTGTCAGAAACAGCCCAGAAAATGGAGGGCTGTTGTAGTTGGGATTTCTTTTGTCTCCAGTCAGCCAGCTGCAGATGAGCAGTGTTAAGGTAACAGCTCCATCTGCACACAGCCTTCCTTGCTCCCAATGCAGTTCCAGGACTGTTACTTGCTCTGTGAGGAGCTCCTTGTAGTAGTGCTAAAAATTACTTCTAAAATTTCTTCTTGATCCTTCCAGCGTGTTCATTTCAGTATTTTCATCTGAAGGGGAGCAGTTCTAATGTATAAAAGTAGTTGAAGTTCAGCCATTTATGTATAATTTTAAGGTGTGGGTTTGGCTTGCCCTTTATGACTTGAAATGCAACCTGTTTTGTAGTTCCCGGGGATCTTAGTAGAGTCAGAGAGTAGAATCAGTACTGTTCATTGGCATTCAGAGGATACAGCCATTTTGATTTGATGTTTTGAGAGAATTTTGATTGACTTTAAGCCCTGGAAATAGAAAACTTCTCTAGATTTGTTTTTACCCTCAAGGTCATTTGGTGAAAATTAATTACATGAATGATACGTTTTGAACAGACAGTACCTCTATGGGCATAATTGCCATCTACATGTGTACCAAAATTTGTCACTAAACATTCCTCCCTGTTCACCTTGCATCCAGTATCATTGTATATACTAGTCAGCAGCAAATGGGTAGTTGTTTCTGTGGTTTAATGGGTGTGAAAAAAAATATTTCCAGCTTATGCACTGAGAGAGTCCACATGAATAGATACATATTTGTAATATGTCTGTATGATTTGGGTTTAATACTATTGATCAGTATTTCTTGAATTGGATAGCTATACAGTAAAAGAACTTAAAATCTGTAAAGGAGCTCACCTGGGCTACAGTGCTGCATTATGGATGTTGGAGAAATGTCCAAATGTTTGCTGTGTGTGGGTGCATCTCGTACTCTGTAAACTAGTATCTATTTCCCAGCCCCTTCCAGGTATTCGAATGAGTTACTAGTAGCAGCAGTTCCCAGAAAGTGAATGTCACAGAGCAAGAGTTCCCCTTCTTATACCTGGATGATGCAAAATTAATTGGTAATGTGGCTATAATTTAGAAGACAGTCTAAATATATGATTTTTTTTTTTAGTGCATTGTTGATGTTTCAGGGAAAGTGACATGAACATATGAGCAAAATTCATGGTTTAGGGCTTGGGGCTCAGGTGTTGTTGCTTCTATTTTTTTAGTGTATAGTTAACATTAGCAGTCACCCTTATAATGATATGACATGTATTGCCTCCAAGTATGGTGCCTACCTACTCCTGCCATTAAGGAGGGTTGATTTAATCAGTAATGTGGTCTAGCTTCTGTGACATACTTTGGGCTGAAGGAGGGAGTCAAATACAGTCCTCCTTTCCTATTCTAGCAAGAACTGTTTTCGAAACATTTGACAGAACTTCTTTGCTTCTTATTGTCCCACTTGAATTTGGGTCAAGTTCCGAAGTTACTTCATTTCGAAAAGGAATATTTTAAAGCTATTAAGGGAATTCTTTCAGTGTGTAGTTATAGTACTGTCAACAAAAGATGTGATTAAATAAATTGAATGTTGAAGACTTTCAGCTTACGGTTAACACCAGGTAATTAAAAGTAAGCGCTGCTGTGGGAGTGCATTATATATCAGCTGTACTCTTTACCTCATTAGCTGGGTTTTTGCATGTTTATGGAGCTAACTTGCAATTAAAAATGCCTTTAACGTATGCTTAACAAGGCCTTTTAGGTATTTGGAATAAAGTACTACAATTTAATTGAAATTGGTATAGCATAAATTGATTTCTTAGTAATGTGAGATAAATCTCCACGCCTAACTTGTCACTTTGCATCTTTTCCTCTTGTGTAATCTTTAATGCTGACTATAAGGCCTGACATTTAACTTATATAGAAGATGGAGGTTCTTTAACTCCAAAGACGGTTTTGATTTGTTGTATGAGTAAAGCTTGGTTGACAAGACATACTCAAATTCATGCCTTAGTCCTATCTTTCAGATGTGTGCATGTTTGTATGGGCATATGAATATGTGTTCAGATGTTTTGTAGCTATAGTGTGTGTATCTTCAATTAGTCTTCTATTCTGCATTAGAATACCAGTAGTAGCATACTGTCAAGGCAACCGTTGGTGTTGATAATTTAGCTTAATGTTTTGAGTACTGTGATATCTTTTGTAAATAGTTCCTTGAAGTTTAAAACCAAATCTTAGGGAAACTAAGGTGAAAACTAAAACCTACTTGCAGGTCACTTGTCCTGCTGGTCTTCTAACTGTGTACTTGTTTGGCAGGGATCTTGTAGAAGTGGATGGGATATTAAAGTGTACCATAAAAGCTAAACAAAGGTGATTTTTACTTTAGATTAAGGTAGATTGCCAAAGATGATGGAAAAAGGAAATAGGCAAGGAATGGTACTTTTGCAGGACATAGAAGTCTATGTGCTAGATGTGTAAACAAGAATCATGATGTGTGAACCTTCATACAATGTGAGTTACATTTTTTTTATCTTTACCTAGGAGTGTTGTTGTACCACCAAAGAAATCAACCATCTCCTCTTCTACAGCTGCTATGGGGATTCCTTCAAATGCTGTCAGTGTGGTTTCTTCTTTAGATTCAGCCCAAGCCCCAGATCTGTCAGGAGAATCTCCTGGTGAGTAAGGGTAGATTAACTGAAATCCCAGTCCTGCCTCTCACTTCTCACTCTCTCAGCATTCACTCTGAATACAAATGAACAAGTTTTTGTTACCTTGTTTGTGTTATGTGAAGGTGAGAAGTTTTTCGTTATCTATATCTCAAAACCACTGTGAGAACAGTTGTTTTTCAGACATCATCATTAGTTGCCTTCTGTTGTAACACTGATTAGTGTGTGTATATATATATAATCTGTCTATATATGAGTCTTGCTTATACTAAGAGTATTGATACTTACTGCTGGTTGTATGTTCTTAGGCAAAAATGTACCAATGATCTGGGGAGATGGTGTTTTGCACTCTTTTTTTTTTTTTTTTTTTTTTTTTTTTTTTTTTAACTAAGGGAGTGTATGTGGTATAACATGTCCTGAATTACCAAGTCAGACAAAAGGACCTTTGAGACCTTTGTGTCCTGCATACTACTTTGTATCTGCGTCCCATGCCTTGACATAGCAGCTTGCAGGCCTGCTTTTGGTGTCTGTGCCTCTAACAAAGACCAGTATCAGCTACTTTACAGGAAAATAGAAGTGACTCTAGTTTGAACTGGACCAATTGTCAGTGATACTGTACGAGTTCATGAATGTAAGAATTCATCTTTTTTGGTTTTTTCTGTGTGTTCATCTCCAAGATAATTTTATTACTCCTAGTTTTGATGCTGTAGCTCCACAAATGTACAAGATAAAAAAAATACTTACAAAAGTAGTGCTGTATTAAAAAAAAAGAAAGAAAAGCTTTGTTAAACTTGTTCGGGGTTCTCCTTTTGCCTTGATCTAGCAGAACAAATGCAAATGCCTGAGCAATGTTTGTCATAATCTCAAGATTTCTCAGTTTCTATAAAGGAGGCTTACTATATTAACTTGTATTTAGTATAGGTACGATATATTCTAGAGACTACTTTTTGTTACCTAAAATACAAGCTTATTTACAAGTCGTAGGGTATTTGTCCAAGGATATATGTGTTAGTGCTAAGTAGGACTGAAAATTATATACAAGTGTTTCCAATAGCTTTAGCCTGAGGTCATATTCAGTGTTGATGCTGAACTAATTGCTTTGGACAGTTTTTTCAGTGGGGACAAAACTGAGTAGGTTGCTTATAAGCAAGTGGTCCTTTGAACCCTTAGTCTCTCTGGTTGTTCTGTATGAGATAAATGATGTTAAACCTTATATGCTATGTCAAAGGCATGCCTTTCTACTTAGCCATGTTTAAGTCACAAGGCTGTGTAGGATCTCGTAATTGTTTGTACCCATAAAGTCTAACATCAAGGCTTACTGATTTGCATCTTAATCAAGGAAATCTCAACCTATGCCTGATTATTGGCATTTCTTCTCAATGTTTGACTTTCTTGATTCCTGTTTTTATGAATTTATATCCAAACTGCAAAGGCCGAGGGGAAAAAATGTAATCCATTATCATGTCCTCTAGTACTCGTGTGTCTGGAAGATATTTGTTGCCATCTTCAACTGGCCATGGCATTTCTTGGGAAAATCAAAACTGTTTTCTTCCAGCCATGAGAAAGTAAAAAAAGAAGCTATTGAAATCTAGTATGTTCTTATTATTTGCGAAAGGGAGAATCCATTTTGTCACTGAAATTGCAGTAAGTAGCACTACACTAGTATAGGAGTAGCGTTTGGGCTAGGAAAATCAGCTCTCTCTTAAAATGCCACAGTTCTCTGGGGAAGATTGGCTCTGAGCAGCTAATTTATTTTAAAAATAATAAAACCATACCTACATTGACATTGGTTAAAATAATTGCTAATTTGTTAACTTCTTACTGGTTTACCCAGGTTAGATGTGGGCTTAATTATTACACTTTCTGGAGTCAGTATTCACTTGCTTTTAATAGAAGTAAAACAGATGAACATCAATTTTCAGATTTAGTCAATCTTTTAAGAACATATAGAAGAAAAAATAAGTGCTCATGTGCCTGTAGAATGTTTAAGAAATCCAGACAATAAACAATACTGATGTGGTTTGTAGCTGTGTGACTTCCAGCATGTCTGGGACTTTTGGCAAAAATTGGATATGTAATCTGAACTGATATGCATAAAAAGAAAGTATCAGGATTAAAAACAGTAGACATGTTTAGACTGGCAATCTAATTAATTTAAAGAAGAAATAAAGGGATAAATGAAATCGTGCCTTAAACAGATTAAAAAGTGAGACTGTTTCTTTTCCCCCCCTAGTAAAATAATGGCATGGAAACAAAAATTTGCGGAGTTCGAGTGGTTTACACTTAAATGATTGCAGTTTCCATGAGTAACTTAAGTTTGAAATGAAGTTCTGTGTAAGGCCTTTAACGTTTTTTTTATTTATTTGAGGATACAAGTAGAAATAAACAAGCTTCCTGTAAACCCAAGATAAATATATAATTTTCCCCTGAGTTCAAATCACATGTTTTTTCACTGATTTTTGTTTTCATGCAGCATCGATCATCATGCAGGATCAATACATTGTTCTCATTTTTTTTCAGCTAACGTTCATTATAAGTCTTTTTACTTTTGTAATTAAGAAAAAAAAATTTTTAAAAAACAGCTGAGACTAGGGGTTTATGTAGTGAATATGAATTTTGGATTTTTTTTTTACTTTTTATATGGAGGCTATTTATTAAACAATACTGCCACATTTAAAGATGTTTCAGCTGCTTTTTCTGAAGTTAATGAATTTTTTTGTTTTCTGTGCATTTATTTGCTATGTTTTAAAAACTGATTAAGCAAACAGAACCTTAATATAATAACATATAATGCTTTACTGTGGAGACTTGAGTCTCCTCCAAAAAAGATGAAAGGCAGATACGGATATTGAAATGGGATTAAACAGCAAGTGATGGTGTTTTAGTTGTAATGTGTACATAAGCATAATTTGGGAGTAGGTTTTATATAGTGTGTGAGCATCTTCTGCCTGTAGATGGGATATCAGAATTGCATTTTCACGGTAGGATCTTTGTAGAAATATTAGTCAGTCTGTGTGATTCCAGATGCCTCCATTGCCATCTACATTTGCTCAGAATTCATCACCCTCCCTCCCAATATTTTTTTCCGGAAGTTTGCATCTTGCCTGTAACTCAAGGTCTGTATCTCAGATATTTGACCCTTAAGATTGTCCTAAGCTCATATCAAGTAGATGTGATGTGTCCTGGCCTACCAAATACAAAGCGTTGACAAAGTGGAAGGATAAGAATCTAAGCTCACTCAGTTCCTCTGATATGTTGAAAGAGAGTAAAAACATGTTTTAGCCTTAGCTAGGCTGGCCTTTTTGGAGGAGAAGTTTCTTCACCTTTACTTATTCAAGCTGCAGAGTATTTCACAGCACAAAAAGCCTTTCCTGAATACAAATATGCCTGTTGTGGTTTAAACTTGCCTGTCAGTATGTTGCTGATGGCGGATATTTGAGTGGTTGGGCTGCTGGAATTGCTACTCTAATTGTTGAAAGATCTTGGAAATGAATGGAGAAAATAAAATCCCTTCGTGGTCTATGTTGAGCTAATCATTTGTCTCTCTATGAAGGGTGGTATTGAGTAAAAGAGCTTATTTACTAGTAATAATTGAGGAGGAGGAGTTTATTGAGTTGTTTCTTCCTTGGATTGGCTCATAGGCTGAATGAGAGATGCAGAAATTTTACACGTGCTGTGTCCAGGAAGGGCTATTGGAAAGCAGGACTAATGTTTGGATAGACAGCTCTTGGTGGAGTTGTCTGAGCTATTGTGAATATGCTAGTGGGATGCTTGTATTTTTGTTTGTCACTTGGTTTTCTTTTTAAATCTTTCAATTACAGTTGTAATGTTCCAAAGTGATGTGAACTTTTTTGAACTGTTTTGCAGTTTGCACTTCTACTGTTTTCTCTGATGGTCTTCAGTTTCTTTATGTAGTTGAAGGATTTCACATGCGTTTTATTAGCGCTTCACTCTGAAGAACGCAGTTTTGGGGCTTTCACTATTCAGTTTGCAAATGATTGTTCATATACAGTTTTTATAAAGAGAGTATGAAAAGTCTGTAGGAAACAGGAGTGAATCATGTCTTGTCCTTACTGATGCTTACAAGTTCGACTTGTTTTCTGTTGCCTGCCTCCTCCCCCTCTTACTTGAAGTTCTTTGATTTTTCTTTTGTTTTGCCTCTGAGCCACACAGAGTTGCCAGCAGGATTTCTGCTTCTCCTGTGCAGAGACATGTGCTGTTCCCAAAGTGTGAAGTTGTAAACAAGGCCATGTCAAAGACTGAGGTGAAAAAGGAGGGGGATGCTTGGAAGAAACCTGGGAATAAGCAGTAATGGAAGATAAATAAAGGAGTTGTGACTCCTGAATTCTAGCTGCACAGAGAGGAAAATGTGGATTTTCTTCCACAGTTGGCTTGTTTTGCAAAGGAGAATGGTATTCATTGACTTTTATACATAGGTGAAAATAACCTTGAAGTCTCACAATAAAATAAGTTAGTTGCAGATAAGGTAATGGAAAAATGAATGTGAAGTGAGCGATCATCTGTGCAGAGGTAGTTCAAGAAATTCACTGGATTATAGTAACTATTTCAAAGAGAATTCCAACTTTACAGTAACAGTAGTTGAAAGCTAGTTACCAAAGCAGAGTGACATTTTTAAAAATCTCAAATGCTAATGATATGCAATGGAAATGGTTTTTAATACTGTTTCAGCATAAAACCTGTTTTTAAAGTAGCCTCTCTTTAGAGAAGTTTTCACCATTGTTTTGTGAAATCTGTTTTGGTTTAACCTACAGATGTGTTTATGTAACAGATCCCTTAGATTAACTTGTAAAACCTTTCATTGTAGTCTTGTATTGTACACTTCCAGCCCCAGAAGTGTATTTTTCAATGAGCTCATTATTTTATTAGATATTCCTTCTATAAAGGGCATCGTTGTATTTATGTGTAGTAGGTCTGTGGTACAAAACTAAGAGGTATGGTTATTTAATTCGGCTCCCCCCCCCTCCTTTTTTTTTACTTCATCCTCCCACAGTAAAGCATATCATGCACTGATCCTGTATTGCCAAGTATACTTTGTAAGTGCCTATGCAAAAGCATAAGGACCTTGCACAAAGAGTTTCTTAAACAATACTTTATTGCTAGAGACATTATTTGTTTAGACCCTTGGGGACCTTGAATAAACAATAAGGTTTCACTGTAAGGGTGCTAGACAGATGATCTATTTGCATTTTCTTTTATGTTCTTGCAAATGTCTGTAAAACTGTCAGTTTGAAGGAGCCAGTTTATCAGTGAAAGGATAAGGAAGAGATAAGTCAGTTTAGTTCCACATGTTTGAAGTAGCTACTGCACTTACTCACATGTGTGTTGTGGATGAAAATATGCTACTGAAGTATTTCAATTTTTTTTTACTAAAGGCAGAAAAATTAGTAGAATAAAAAGCCATTTCTAAGTTAAATGAAGTTAAAAGAGTACTTCCACAAAACAAAATATGAATGCAAAAATTACTGTGCCTAATCCTATCTAAAACCACCCTGAAAGTCTCTGCTGTGATAAATCTGAGATTCACCCCTTTTAGTGAAATATATTTGAGTTTGGAATGTGGATTTAGGTGATGATAAGCATGAAGAAATTCAGGCCATAAATATCCTTACATAATCTTCAAAAAGAATATCAGTTTATATAGACGCCTGCCTTATGCGCTTGTCAAATTCAAATTATCAGTGCTTTTTCTGTTATGTCTATATTTAAAAGTTCATTTTAACTTAAAACTTCATAGAATTTTACATTTATACCTAATCTGTTAAGCACAATTTGTTTTGATTTCTAGAAGAAAAAAAATCATGTCCTGTGTTGCTAAGTGATTTCCTTTACCTCCCACTCTAACCATTTTTACTGGTGCCATTGTGTGTAAAAACAGAAAACCAAACAAAAAACACAATCCATCCCACAAAATAAAACAACAAAAAATTCCAGTTACCCCAGATTGAGTGTATGTCTCTTTATTGGCTTTGTGATGGCTGTTACACCCTTTCATTATCCTTAGATATTTCCTGTCAGTTATTTTCTAATTTTTCCTTCGGTTATTTTGCTCGTGGCTTAAATATTCCAGTGAATTATTTTCATCTTGTTTAATTTTAAAATTCCTGCTACTATGCTGCACTGTTAAGTCTTTTTACTGATACAGTGATCCTTCATTTTGCTATGCATTTAATATGGTGGGATATTAGTTGTGTATACTTTGACTTTCTGACATACCCAATAATTAGTGGATTACTGGTCAAAGATTTTATATGTAGTAAAAAGCACGCAAGCATTATATAACAAGACATTCTACATGTGCAATCTGCATGTTGAGAGGGTTTTCTTATTTTGAAGGCTTTGGATGCCATTTCAGTTTTGTATTTTGTTGAAATACCCAGATCAGTGTGCCGATTTCCCCTTATGTGCCATGTATGGGCTTTAAGTCCACTACTAGGATTGTGGATTTAACAATATTTTCAAGTTAGAGGGGCTTGTTTAGTGAGAACAGGGATGTTGGGTTTCAGGGAGAAAGCTGGGTTATCATGAAAATGAAATAATTGCTTTAAATACACTGCCTGTTGGATTAAATCTTTGTGAATACTGAAGTGTGAATGTATTTGTGTAAATTTAAAAAAAAAAAAAAGAAAAAAAAAAAAGAAGGAATTGAAGGACTGTAGCTATTAAGTATCCCACAAACAGCCTTTGAAACCACTGAATCATGTGGCTTGTTTCCTTCTGTGAGCTTTGTTTTTTCTGTACAGGAGGCTCTGTTTGAATTTTCAGCACATCATTTGACTGGTTTTCCTTTGGGAGTACCTAAAATACTTCTTGGTGGTTTGACTATGTAAAACTAGTTCTTAAAGAAATGGAATTGTATCCATGAAAGTTTTGAAAATATTTACAAAATCTAGCAGTGACAATTGAAATTTTCAGAAATATGTCTTTGATTTGCCTTCATTAGAATAATTATTTAGGAAACAATGCCCAGGAGACTTCGATTCCACCCTGCTTTCAGTTAACACTTTTTTTCCCACTTTGTCCTTCACTTTGTATGGGTCATTCAAAATTTCTTTCTGACCCTGTCATCCTAAACAAAATTCAAAATAAGAGATTCATGTTGAATTTATGAAAAGTGTGAGCAAATCATATTCCCAAAGATATCTCCACATTCCCAAAGATATCTCCTACTTCTGGAGAAAGAAAAAGAAATAAGAGCAAAACTTTTCAGCATTGGTTTAATGTATTAGTTTCTGTGCTGCCTTTGAAGCAAGATTAGAGGAAAAACATCTTTCCCAGATCGGGGGGTGGGGGGGAACCAAACTGCAAAACCCTCCAATATTTCTGTGGGGAAGCTCTGTGTGCCGGTGTTTTGGAGAGGAAGTTTGAAATTTGACAGGAGAAATAAATGTAGTATCCTAGAGATCCGTCTTTACCATCTCTTTACAAATCTGTTCCACTTTAGTCAAGCAAAAAGACTTGGGAAAAGTTGTATTTGACACAATTTGGTAGATGCTTTCAAGATCTTGTCAGGTTATTTCCAGACAGGTTGCATTTGACTGAGCTCACTCCAGTGTAGGCGGTACGATCAGGATTTTTTCTGTAGTTATAGTTCTGAGTAAGAGTCTCATCTCTGCTAAGGTAAATGTGAGAACTGAAGTAATTAAACTCTTTTCTTTCATGCTTTTTACCTTGTTTTTTACCTTCCCCCCCCTTTCCAACAGCATAAGACTCTAAAACTGGCGAGGTGTGAGGAAAGAGAATAGGACAGGGTCTAAGGTTGGAAAGAGATAGGATTGCAGATGGACTAGAGGCAGTCGTGCTCCTGGGAAATGCACAGAAATCTGTCTGCTGAGATTCATTCCTCTCTATAGTTTGGAATGCAATGCAAGATTTGTGAGTCACCGTTCCTATCCTGGCAGCAAATATCTGTGAAATCTCTGGCTGTCTTGCATACCCCCTCTTCATCATTGCTAATACCAATCCATACTGTAGTATGGAGGTTGTATTTCTCTTTATATACTGAACAGCAGAATTTAGTATTTACAGATTCCTATTCTGCTGATGAGAGCCATGTAGTGTCAATTTGACATAACACAATTGCATTTTTTTTTTCTAAGTGTAGGATACATAAATGACCCAGTCTTCCCTATCGACCTTTGAATAATTGATGTGGCAAAGTTAATAACTCATAAATGAGGTTATACTACTGCTATCATGCTAATGATGCTGGCAATGCAATGGAGAATTTTATCATAGCTGTCTTTGTCAGAGTCCCAGTGTTGCAAAAATTTAAAATAGGGTGTTGACAATAGCCACTCTTTCTGTATTCTGCTTCATTTTGACACAAGCATGTTTTAGACGAAAAAGTCGGGGTCTTCTGTGTAAGTTCTTGAAATTGGATGAGCTCTTCCAGTAACCAAAAGAGATGCTTTAAAATGTTACCATTTGGCTTTATATTATTATATTTTAGTTATTAGTGTATATTAGTACATTACAGTAGTATTAAGGGTGTAAGACATCATTTATATTCATTGCTTAAGATCGTAAGTGTTCTTATATTTCTTCAGAGGCAATCATGGCTTGTAAGGCCAGAAGGGATCACTGCAGTCTACTCTGACTTCCTTCACAAAGCAAACTGCAAAGCTTCTTTGAATTAATTTGTTTGTGCTAGAGCAAATTTTTAAAAGCTAGCCATGACATAGCTGGTAAATGCAAATGTAAGTAAATAGGAGTCTTATAGCAAATAAAGTTTGAGGTACAAAGAGGTGAAAGGGTTTACGTAGTCCTCACAGACACTTGAAAACCATGGTTTCTCAGAGGTTGAGCTTACAGCTTTAGTTTCTGGTCCAGTTGTCTAGCCTCAGGCATGTTTTCTTATGTTATTTGCTTATTTATTACTTTCTCTTGTAGGAAGGGGCTCTTCTAATTCAAAACTGCCATCTGTTCCTACCGTTTCTTCCGTGCCTGAAGATTCTGCTTCAAATATGAGGTAACTATTTTGGCTGAACATCTGAATAGCTGTGAGCTTGCATTTTTGGTGTTACAGTTAATAATCAGATTCCACATCACTTAAGGGTGTTGTTTTGCTGATGTTCAGTACCTAATGAAGGTTAGGGGAAAATATGATTGGATTATTGATTCCTCCTTATCATATCATTTAAACATTACCAAAACCTATACTCCTTTTTACAGAATTTCAGCAACTTCCTTCTTTTTTTGTTAATCACATGTATCTCTCTACTAGCATTACAGACAGGCTTGAACATGCTTTGGAAAAAGCTGCCCCACTTCTGAGAGAGATTTTTGTGGATTTTGCTCCCTTTCTTTCTCGGACTCTTTTGGGCAGCCACGGGCAGGAATTGCTCATAGAAGGTACAAGTAAGTTTCCATTTAAAAGTATTTTTTTGTGTGTGCTTTGTTTTACTTTGGGAGGCTAAAAAATTCTATTTCTTTTTTTGCTGACTGCCTTAGAAGCTTTCTTCCTGCCTTCCACACAGAGCTGTCCACTGGATTTCACTGCCTGCTGTTCCTCTGTCTTTAGTCTTCTGAGGTCATTGTCATTGCCTCCTCATCTTTGCAGTCTCTGCTATCGCTTTGCCCTCAGCACATATCATAGTTTTCTATATCTCATCGTGTAGGACCAACTGCAGCTGTCTTTTCTGTAGTTTTCCAACTCTTCCAGGGAATTGCCCCATAGAAGCTGGTGTATGAGATGTGTTTAGTGAGCCTTAAAAAGAAAACTTGGTGTCAGAGTCAACACTTCTGTACAAAGTAAAGTATATAGGGTGGAAAGTGAAGTACAAAGACCTTGCATTTTTATTGTGATATATTGTGATAACAGAAGGCTTCTTGGGAACTCCGTCAGCAGAGCATGTTATGGGGTATCTCTTGCATGTGAATCTGCTTCTGTCTTCTTGTTTTCTAATTGGCAGGCAGGCATACGGATAAGAGATACTTTGTCAGTGTTGAATAATTCTCTGGTGCTTCTGGGAAGGTGAAGATTCAAGTGCACAACACGATGATCATGACTTTTCTTGGTGTTGGCTTAAAATGATTGAGCTTTGAGTTTTCTTTCTACTGGTGGTTTCTCTGTTTAAAAGCAAAGCTTAAGTCTGCAATGCAGACATTAATGGCTTCAATTTTTAAAAAATCATGTTTATTGGAACACTGAATTTAGTAGTGAACAATAGTTTTTCAGTTTTCTCATTATTTGGTTATATCATATGAATTGCTTTGTCCACTGATTTATTTGGCTTTTAATTTTTTTTAGAGTGAAAGTTGCAGGTTTTGTCCAGTTAAAGCAAGGAATTCAGTTAGGGTCTGAGCTTGTTGCAGCTTCCAGTAATGAGCACTGCCATGTTAGAAGCTCACGGTTGCTTAACTTGAGCTGATTGCTTGCACATGAGCTGTGTTTGCACTAATAGATAGTTGCTTCCTGTGGAATTAAAGTTCTTTTTTAAAAAATATTTTTGAAACTACTTGTTGTTTAGTGGATTAGGACAGGCATCCTGTATGTAGTGCTGAATATGATTAGTATTGCCACAAACATAATTAGAGTATCAAACACTGGTAGGTGTTTTCACTGGAGACTGCTGATACCAAACTGAGACTTCATTAAACTTCACTGAAATTAAAATTATTTAGTTTAGGAATTTAGCTTGCCTACCTTTTGGGATAGGAAGAAGTGTATGGATTTCTTCTCTAAGACTGGAAAAGATGGGCTTCTACTTTTGATTATATATGTGAGCATTGATGTATATGTGAGCTGATATACATTTTAATGGAAGCTGCCTTGTGAAAAATTTCATTCATTTAATAGGAATAACAGGAAAGAGATTTTTTTCAAAGCTTTATTTGCCAGGGAAGTAAAGATTCTATTTAGTTATACTTTTTTTTTCTTGCCTGAAGATAAAGATAATCTGGTTTGAAAGTATTTTGTCTATAATATAGACTATATACACAGAGAGATGAGTGTTTCATAAATTGGATGACAAAGAGCAGGAAAATTATTGGGAGTGTATGAACTGTCTAGATAAAAATAAACACACAAACGCAGGTTTTGGGCCTAAATCGCCACCCCCCCAAAATGCGAATACAAATAATAATATTAGTCAAATTAGTTTATAAACAATTGAGAATATATAATAAGTTACTGCTTGCACTTCTGCTAAGGTTTAGTGTGGGGTTAAGGGTCAAAGTACTAATAAGAGTGTTTGGGATGTCTGCTGCCATGAAACAAAATGGAAACTTGATTGATAGCTGGGGGCTGAAAGGAGAACGTGCAATGGAGAAAGCAAAGGTCATAAAGCCATTTCCCTTCTCTGCATATATAATGACCCAGTGCTTCAAGAAATAGCAAAATGTAGATACAGTGGATTAATATAACGTATGTTAACCACACTTCTGATCATTTTGACACACAAATATTTATGAAAGTGAATAATGGAGTTAATGTGTTACTATTAGGTGCATCTTTAGGTGCAAGGCATGGAATTTATGATCTCCCTCTCACATAGATACTTTTATTTTGTGCTGGTAAAGTACAGAATTGAACTGGAAGTGGTATGAGAATTTCAGCTTTCTTTTGATTGTCAAAATGCTTCTAATCTTTTGCATCTCAAAATAGTTTGTGTTAACAGCTGGTGCCGTATAAGCACACATTTATGTATACCATTTTTTCCTTTTGTAGGTCTTGTGTGCATGAAATCTAGCAGTTCAGTTGTGGAGCTGGTGATGCTTCTTTGCTCTCAGGTGAGGTTTAAGTAATGAAGTTGTCTGATCTCTGAGCACAATGGAAATTACAGTTAAAATTTTACTTTAAATTTAAGATTATGTGTAATAGGTAAAAAGATTATGTGCAGGGCCTTTTGATTAAAAAAAGTAATTCACAGTAACTGCATCTGTTCAGTTGGAGAGAAGATACTAAGGGTTTTATGTTACCTTACTATTGAGCATTTACATAACCTTGATGGTGGTGTGCCTAAGTAATTCTATGCTGTCATTTTTGTAAGATAAAATGGGATCAATAAAATATTAAGGTTATAGAAACTGATTTCTGCATCTAGGCATGCTGAATCCTCTGGGAAAAATAGAATTTTTCCTTTTGTGTAGAGGTTATGCTATGAGTGGTAAAGAGTTTTGGAACCCTGTCATTCTCAATTGATTTGACAAATACTAAGAATTCGAGAAAAAATTAGGAAAGCAACCACAGTTGTGAGCAGTTTGGGCATTCTACATTCCTAAAGGCAAACTGACTTTAGATATTGAAGAACCTGGGAATTGCCTGTTCCTGTGGTTAGAAAAGAGCCAGAGCCTGAGGATCTTTCTTAAAAATGTGTATGCTATATTAATTGGATTTTCTTTTCAGGTTTCTTGCTTTCTTTTTTGTAATTAAATGGAAGACTGTTTTTATTGAGCCTTTCTTCTGGTGCCTTAAAAATGATACCTTTCTGGTAGTAAATTCCCCTACTTAAAACTTTAAAATAGCCTTTTTTAATGGGAATGGTATTGGTCTAGAGGTCAAGGGTTCTGACCCATTTCAAAACCTTTGACCTTCATTTACAACCCTTATGGTTTGCTTGCCTGACGAATAAGGATAATGCAAAATTAATGTTTCTTCACATCGATTTATTCGTTTTAGTGCCTATATTGCCAAATTTATTTAGAGTGTGCTGATAGACATTTCATGAATACAAATGAAAGAATCATAGAAGGTGTGAAAAATCGATAGTCTGCATTGTCAATAAAGTGCAATAAGAACAATTACTTCTGGAGATTACACCTAATAGATTTTACAATGAACTAGTGAAGAGTAGTTATGTTTTCTGGTGAGCTTATTATTAATGAATGTATCTAGAACTTTGTTCTAGTTTTCCATCTTCCTCAGGAAATATATTTTTACCCTGAAAGGAATTTAATATTCCTTATGGAACTTTTGGAATTTAGAGATGGTTATTTTTACATACGGCAATACTGGAAGCAGGCATTGTTCACGACTCCTAGAATATGAATTTTTTGCTGATTTAAATTAGAAAAGAATCCTTGCTACAAATCCGTACATCCATATACAAGTTTTAACTGTTCATTCATTAATGTATTAGAGTAAAACTAATCTGAGTATTAAATATGTGCCTGACAGCTTGGTATTACCATTTTAAAAATTAGTTTTCAGTATCCATGCTGCTTGTATCAATAATTAGTGGTTGACCTTTCCTTCTTTTTTGGTAGGGTAATCTAATCTTTTTAAAAATCATGTTGTGCTCTGTACTGTACGTCACTTGTTTGGTTTGGGAAGGGGAGAGGATAAGGAATAAATGACGTGCTCTAATGCATCTATTTGTCATATGTGTCACAGTGCCACTTAATGTTAATCTAATCAAATTGAGGATTTTGTGATTGCTTAGCAGTGCTAGTTGCAGAGTCTGAGGTTGTTCTTTGTATAGTAGTAGAAATAAACCAATAAAGTCACAAAGCCCTCAAAGTCTTTTTAAAGTTATATAGCAGCTGTAATTTTTGGCAGAATATGAAAAATGATGTGAGAAATGAATCTGAAATTAGCTCCAGATGTATACGGATTGTTCTGGGGTGATAATTACATTTTTCACTTTGAATTTTCCTAATTCAAAGAGGTCAGCATGGCAATCACAGAAGTGATTTATTTTGTTAAGAAGTAAACTGTCTTTTGCTACATGAAAGCTTGAGAGATATGAAATTGAATTTCGAGCTGACATTTTACAGATACTGGGAGGAGATGGGGGTGAGCTTGATTGATTTTTCTCTTTTTTTTCTCTTTTTTTTTTTTTTTTTTTGGCCCGAGATAGGGTGGGAAGTGAAGTGATATCCTTTTGCTAAAATTTTAATTAATTTTTAAGAGGAGATGGAGAGGATGAAGTGCCAAAGATCAAAAGATCAGGTCAAAAACTAGTTTTTAATCACATAAATAATGTGGCATAGTTGCAAAGTAAGTATCTGCAAATTTGATTTAAAACTTCACAAATTTGTCAGCCATCATTTTATGAAATTGAAAGATTGCTCTGATTAATATCTTTGGTGGGTTTTATGGTAACATCTTTCTGAAAATTTGTTTTAAACATTGTATATGTGATGTGAGCACTTGGATTGTTTTTCTGAAACATCTGTAATTTTTCTGATTTAAATTTGTGGCTGGAATATGTTTTTTCTTAGCAGTGCAAAATGGAATAATATCTCAGAAGTAATTTTTTTCATAAAATTGTGAAAGTAAATCTCCCTGGCAAAGTGACATAAATTCAAAAGATACCATTCTTTGAAACAATTTTTGACATCTGGTTAATTTCTTCTCATGTTTAAACTTCATATATTTAGGCATATGGAAAAAGACCTTTGTTTTTGTGTTTTCCTTCAGTGTTTATGTGTTGATATATTGTTTTATGTTTAACACAAGGTAAAAAGAGAAACAGGTGGTTTGAGATACAGACAAAAGGCTTTTTCTGAGACAAAAACAGTTGTGTTTTTTTTGATAGACATGCTACATTTGGAGACGTGTCTCTCTGTATACTTACATTTATATAAATCTATCAAAACATAAAGAAATCCTTCATTTAATATTACTGCAAAGTGTTCCTGCTGATTTGACATTAATATCATTTTTTAAAGAATCGACGTTGCATTCAAGGCCACTTTATAAAAGCGTTGTGTTGCTCATCCTAATTCAGTCTGACACACATTCCAATAACACTACCTCCGTTCTAGGGTTTAAAACTAAATTTATGGCTGAGCATTGTGAAGTGCATCATTTAAAAATGGTTTCAACCCAAAACATCTAATAAATAAATAATGTGTATGGCTACTCAGTAGCAGACTTTCCAGACTAGAAATCATTCCATCGGATACTCAACAGTCCACTATCGGAGAGGGCTGTCAGATAAATCTTATAGTAGCTGCATTCATGTCCTGTAAATCACATGTTATTGTCTGAGCCTTCTGCCAGGTCATCTATTCTTTTCCCATTTATCAGAAATGCATACAGTACAGTGAACCTAGAAGCACCATCTAGTCTGGCCTGGCATCCTTTCGGGGTAATTAAACCAGCCAAAAGAGAGAAGTCCTGTGTCTGTTACCCTTTTTAAATGAGTGACGTCAGGATGTTAAAGGTGCTATTGTGAGGCAAGGCTTCTGCCTGGAGAAACGGTGATATCACCCTTGAATAAAGCATTTTCATCTAAAAGGAATTCCTATGCCTAAAACGCAAAGGGGCGTGTATGAATTGAGGGCATGTTTATCCACAAAGCAAATAGGCTACTGTGCTTCCTTTCATTTGTCAGATGTTTTTGTGAAATATGTGACTAAATAGGAAAAACTGTGATCTTCCCTACTATCTCATGAAGGTACTAAAAACATTTATCAGTTGCTCACATACATGAAGCATTTTTGTATTATTATATTATTATTAACTCCAAGGTGAAAAGGTATAAAGTTAGGTGAAATAGGTTCCATAGGTTGCCTTGATGCTTTGACCTTACAGAATTTGAAGCAGTTGAAAAATGCTTCTCTCTGTAGTAAATCAACTGAATTGTCAGTGGAATATGTGTAAGAGAACTAATTAGGGGGTTCTTGTCAGATCCATCTTTGACTTAAGAGATTTTTTTGTCTATTGAATCTAAATTTTTTAGACCGTATAATAAACTTACACTAACTGACTCAAATACTGTTCAGCTCTTGTATATTTTTTTAAAATTGGTGGAGTGCCACCCAACCTTTTAAAAAGTTTGCAATTAAAAATTAATAAACTTTTATGACACCACCACCACTGTCTGCACATATACCTTGCTTGCTGGTTCAAGGTATAAAAGCTACTTGGTTTCTCCTTCCTCTGCCCCTTGTTGTTTCAAAGGGATTAAGGGCATATTCTTGATAGCTGATGGCATATATAAAATGAAGACCAATGTTTTAATACACGTAAACTCCAGGTATTTTATCTTCTAGAAATATTGATATGATATATTGCAATATAACTATATAGCTGTAGCTGTTAAATTTATATTAGACCTTGATAAAGTGTGTCTTTTATGGGGCGATGGAAGAAGGAAGCATAAACTCCAGATTATTTTTTTTGTGTGTGTGCAGTGATAGCATCAGCTCATATGGCCTAATGAAGTATGATTACAGTTGAATATGTCATGCACTGTGCTGATCAGTTTTGGAGTTATTTTTTGGAGAGAAAAGCGTGATCCAATGAGGTGCATGTGCATCTTAAAAATACAGTAGAGGCTGATTAGCAGTATTAAAGCAGAAAAAATTACACTGTGAAAGTTGGCTTTACTGTGTGTAGGCAAGCTGTCTTTTTTTTTTTTTCCTTGTCTAACTCTACTCGCCAAACCAATTGTCACTGGTTAAATGGTGAAACGTTTGCAAAAGGTTTTTCTTTAGCATGATCATCTTTGTTTCATGTGCTACTAAATCACTTCGCTAACGGGTTCTGTGGCTCAGTAAGAAGTCAGTATTCATCTTTTGCATGGGCAGTATCTTAGATGCATCATATCTCTTGCTCTGGTAAGAGCATCATTATTTAAATAATATCAACATGCAGTCATGCACCCATACAAACAATATGTTAACGTATTTCCTCTAAGTAAGAGCAATAGGATGGTAGTTAAGTTTTCCAGCAGATTTTTGCACACATGCACCCCTCCTCCACCCCAATACTTAGTTTGCAAAATGCAATAGGATTTCCAGGTTTTTCTGTGTATCCTGTACTCAGAAAAAATGTTTTGTATCAATGATCTGAATTCCTTACCTCAGGAATGGGTTTATGCGGTGTGTTCTAAAATGTTGGTAAGCCTTTGAATTACTTAGAGATTTTAGTTGGTGTAGAAGTTGACTGGTTTTCAGTGTTTGTTATCTGCAGAGAGAACACATTATACTGATGCTTTGTGATCTGCACTGATTCCTAATTTACCTTTAAGTGCAATTTGATGTGATGGATAACTATAGTGTTCACTACGAAGTTTTAATTGAATTGGGTATAGGTTATCTAAATGTCACTATGATACCGTGGCAGCTGAACTCAACAGAGGCACCAAAACTCTAACCATATCCTGGTTTAGACACAAAGAGAATAAAAGCTGTTTGTATGCTTTTTGTGTGCCCCAAGTGTTAGGTGATGATGTTTTAATCAAGATAATATTTTTCTTTCTAATCACTTTGCCTTTTAATAGCTGAAAGTAAGGTTAAGAAGGATTTATTAATTCTTTAGGTCCATGATCTAAAAAATGTATGTTTTGGTACAGAGGGTAAATTTTCTAGGGATTTTGTGAGCTGCCAAATGACTTTATATCAATTTTAATGCATGTTCTAATTTCCTTTTAAAAGCCATTTAGAAGATAGCAGGAGTTGGAAGTTTTTCTTTCCATACAGTGTGAACGTCTGCCAATAGGATCTTTGTTTTTACTGAGATGAATGTAGCTGTATTTGAGTAAAAAAAACCCACTTCAGTAATAGATTGCTTTTATGATAAAATTATTAGAAATGTAACTTTATTAGACAAATGAAAATTATTTAGACCTTCACAAATAAAAATAGAAAAGAGACCTTCCCAAAATCTAAGTTGTTCATTTCAGGGGAATATGTTGTGTGAATCGTGTCCATAGATGTTTGCCTTGTACTGCTAACTTTAATTGTAGTGGTATGAAGTATACAAAATGAAAGATTCTTATCTTATTTTTCTTTAAGATGCTATTGGATGGAAGGTAGTTGGGAAATGTCTGTTGAGCTTTTTATGTACAGTGTTACTTCAGGATATTTTCAATGAAGCAATTCTATATTATAAACTATTTTTCTTCAAAAAATCTTGTTATTCTTTTCCCCTTTCAATGTGTATTTTCATCTACAATGACCTAGTTTTGCAGGGTGGAACCCTGTGGTCAGAGCTAGAGAGAGGGGAAGGTAGATCCCATAGTAGCCAGGAGCCATGCTATCAAAATGCTCTCCTGGGATAGAAGAGACTGAAGTTTCAATTGATGTTTCAGGTAATAGTTATTATCACTAGAGCAGAATAATCTGTCAGAGGAAAACTTTCAGCATATCCTCCCAAAGTAGCTAGTACTCTAGAAGCTTAAGGGCATTTACAGGTCCAGTTTTGAATGAAAAAAAGCATGCTCGATCTGTAAAAACAATGTTGTCATTCATCTGTGTTGTCCTCTATTGCAGGATTCCTTCTTTAGGTGTGATATATGAAGGCATCAGTTATTTTCTGTAAGGTCTTGGGGATAAAGTTTAGGGCTTCTGCATTCTCCTGCATTGGAAGGCACTTGGTATCAAGACAGCGAGCTGTTTGGCTAGGGGTCAGTAGGATTAACTCTGGAGAAATTGAATTAAAAGCCTTGAGATGTGGGAGGGCGCTGCGTGTGGAATCCAGACTCCTTAAATACTTTGGTGCTTGGATTTTAGATACCATCTTGTCAGTAAGTTTCCTTCTGACAAAACAGAAGGTTATATTATCAAACCTGTTGTCTAGATAACTTGGATTATCCATTACACTTGATATATCTGGGTTTTTTTTATGCATAGTGTAACTTCTTAATTTCCCAAGTGGGAGTTTTTCCTCCACCTCTGAGGATCTAACTTTGGGTGCTGAAAGTGTATATTGACAATTTTATGTTTGGTATATGTCACTGAACATAGTACTTGGAGTAATTACAAATAGATTACTTGTACTACGGGTATTTTGCTGCTTGCTTCATTGAACTGTGTTATACATTCTAAGTGTTTGAAACTGGAGATCAGTTTGGTAGATAACGGTCTGAAGTGCAATTCTGGTAAGATTGAAATAAATGGAAACGGCTGGGAAAACTTTTCCTTTAAACTGGATTATGTTGAAATTACGTGTTAAATTAGCTGTGTATAGGGGGTTTTTTCGTTGACTTAAGCAGTATGTAGATTCTTTCTCTCCAGAACTAGATTATTGTAATATATTCTGTGTGAATCTCCAGGATAACATAAAATTTGTCTGTTGGAACTTCACTCCTACTTTGATTTCCTGTTGCTTTGTAAATTGTTTGAAAGTTTAATTGCCTGTAATTGTCTGCAATATTTAACTTGTTGAATTCCATGGAATTGCTTGGAGACCACTTGAACATATTTCTTTCAGACTTCTATTATTCTTCATAGTAATCACTAAGGTTTGCAATTCTCCGATCCTGCTCTAGCTTGGTATGCTTAAGATATGCTTGAACGCTGTCTTTTCTCTTAGGTCTCGTTGGCTTCAGCAATAGTGTGCTTTGTTTACTATTAGTAGAGCCTAGAGATACAGAATTTAAAACATCTGTGTCCATCATGGGCTGAATTTTAAAAAAGTAAATTCTGATAGAATATTGTTTCTTGCATGGGTCTATGAAGTAGGTGTATATTGACAATTTGCTTAGTAGTAGAAATCAATGGAGTTTATAACTTAAACTTTGCTTTTGTCTTAAGTGTGGAAGTGGCTTGGAATGTATTGGAAATGATTTGCCAATACTGCATGAATAATAAGCGACCTTTTCTTGACTTAACGATGCAATAAGCATTTCATAGTTATATCCTGACAGGTAGTGGTCACAGTCGTTAAAATGTGTGAGCTAGTACTTTGCCTTCGTCATCTTATATCTTTTAATAATTCTTGGTCTAGGAGAATATTTTAAAGGTTTACTCACTCCCCAGTTTGGAAATGAAGTGTATCATGTGGGATTTTAAGATGAGCAAAACCAATGTTGTGTTACATTTAGTATGAGGAAAACCAGAAGAGTGTCTGGTATGGTGTACTTTTATGAAATGGGGTTGATGTTTCTGCATATTAAATTTAAATAATAGTTAAAGCAATAGATATGGCTTCCTAACTAAAACTTGTTTTATCTAGGCCTGCTTTTGACCCACTGGAATATACCCTCAGCAATTTGCAGCCAGTGTATTTTTGACACGTTCAACAAAGGCAGGCTATAACAGCTGCAGCTGAAAACTGCAGTAGTGTGAAAAAAACAGTGTTTTTTGTTTTATACTACACAACTGTTTTCTGGAAAGTAATTGTGAACTTTGTTTTCAACAAAAATAAAAAAATACATTTATATGTAAATAAATTGGAATGGGTGTTATATATTAGACTAAGAAGGTGCGTAGACAGGGACAAGTGGATAGGTATAGTGAAGCCATGATGTTTCAGTGTGACCTGGTGTGCAGCATTGTTTCTTGGGACAATAGAAGTCGGTATGACTTGTAGACTTTGGACAGAGGAATGGATAAAAGATAGGGTTAAAACCCACAAAACTCTTATTAAAAACAGTTTGCCACAATGGAGTGCAGAGATATGAACTTCCCTAAGGTCAACTTACTAAAACATAGTTGTTGCCTACAGTAAAGTCCTGGGGGGAGAAAGAGGTTTCCCGCGCCCCCCACCCCCCCATTTTCTTCTTTAAAGTACAATTTTCAGTGATAGTTCTATAGGCATTTCAGATATTATAGGCTCTTGCTAAGAAAATCTTTCTTTTGAAATGAAAATTACTTTGATTTGATCAGGAATCCAGTGATTCCCGATACTGGTTTGAACTTAATGGAAAAGATGTCCACCATAGCTAACAATATTAGCCTTTATAACAGTGTTGCTAAGAATTTGTATAATTAATGTATACATTTTTATGTTTAGGGAGGAGAGTGCATTGTCTAATGTAAATTTGAATTTTTGGGGTGTGATAGTGGAGCAGGACAGCTTCATTTCCATGCATGTACAATGCTGCAGATGTTCAGTACTAAAGGAACATAATTTAGCTACAGAAGCAAGACTTTTCTGAAGAAAAAAGGCATCCTGTTGCTTCACCAGCACACTAGGACTTAAAAAAACACCACCATTTAAGGTGAGTTTTGTGCAGTGAGAGCACACCCTGTGGCTTGGCAGTCTAGTCAGAAGGATGATACCATGCTGACTTTATAACTAGATCTTTGAACAATATTCTCATGGGTGGTAAATGCAAAACAAAGTAATATCAACTGGCACTTAATTCTGTGAGCTCCCCGCTGATGGGGCTCTGCACTGAAATGGAACTCTTCCTGACAGGAAGTCAGCCGCAAAGTGTGGAGACCTCTGAAAATAAAGTGTGCTTTAATTTGAAACCCTGCTGTTTTACAGCTAGTCGGTTTAATTTGAGAGTATGGAAAGAGGCTTAGTGGAGGGGAGGGGTATGAGATTATGGAAAGTTCAGTGAGCAGCTTTGCTTGTTGCCGACTTTATACTAATTATAAATATGTGAACATTTTGTTTGTGTTAATGAACACAAGTTAAGGGGCTGGATGGGATCCACTAAGGGTACTGAGGCAGCTGGGAAACTGTCCACCAAGCCACTTGCCATCATTTATCAACAGTCCTGGCTAACCAGAGAGATCCCAGTTGACTGGAAGTTAGAAAAAGTGGTGTCCATTTACAGGAAGAGCAGGAAGAAGTATCTGGAGAACTACAGGCCTGTCAGCCTGACCTTGGTGCTGGGGAGGGTTACGGAGCAGGTCATCCTGAGCGCCATCATGCAGCATGTGCAGGGCAACCTGGGGATCAGGCCCAGCCAGCAGGAGTGTATGAAAGGCAGGTCCTGACTGACACCAACTTAGTCTCCTACAACAAGACAACTCACCTAGTGGATGAGGGAAAGGCTGTGGATGTTGTTTACCTGGACTTCAGTAAAGCCTTCGACACCATGTCCCACAGCATCTCCTGGGGAAACCGGCTGCTCGCGGCCTGTACGTGTGCGCTCCGGGCTGGGTAAAAGGCTGGCTGGCTGGCCGAGCCCAAAGGGGGGTGGGGAATGGAGCCACATCCAGCTGGCGGCCGGGCACACGTGGTGTTCCCCAGGGCTCAGCGCTGGGGCCGGTCCTGGTTCGTGTCTGTCTGTGATCTGGGCGAGGGGATCGAGTGCACCCCCAGCGAGTCTGCAGCCAACACCCGGCTGGGCAGGGGTGCTGATCTGCTGGAGGGCAGGAGGCTCTGCAGAGGGGTCTGGGCAGGCTGGATCCACGGGCCCAGGCCACTTGGATGAGGTTCCACAAGGCCGAGTGCCGGGTCCTGCCCTGGGGTCACACCAGCCCCACGCAGCGCTCCAGGCCGGGGCAGAGCGGCTGGGAAGTGCCTGGGGGGAAAGGGCCTGGGGGTGCTGGTGGGCAGCCGGCTGGGCATGAGCCAGCACCGTGCCCAGGTGGCCAGGAGGGCCAGCAGCATCCCGGCTTGTGTCAGCAACAGCGTGGCCAGCGGGACCAGGGCAGTGACCGTCCCCCTGCACTGGGCACGGGTGAGGCCGCCCCTGGAATCCTGTGTTCAGGTTTGGGCCCCTTGCTGCAGGAGGGACACTGAGGGGCTGGAGCGTGTCCAGAGCCGGGCAGCGGGGCTGGGGAAGGGGCTGGGGCACAAGTGTTGTGAGGGGCGGCTGAGGGAGCCGGGGTGTTTAGCCTGGAGACAAGGAGCCTGGGGGGGCTTATCGCTCTCTGCGACTGCCTGACAGGAGGCTGTAGGTAGGTCGGGGTCGGTCTCTTCTCCCAAGTAACAAGCAACAGGGCAAAAGGAAATGGCCTCAACCTATGCCAGGGAAGGTTTAGATTGGGTGTTGGGAAAAATTTCTTGCTGAAATAGTTGTCAAGCATTGGAACAGGCTGCCCAGGGAGGTGGTTGAGTCACCGTTCCTGGTCATATTTAAAAACCACGTAATGAGGTTCTTAGTGACATGATTTAGTGGTGGACTTGGCAGTGCTGGGTTAATGGCTGGACTTGATGATCTTAAAGTTTTTTTCCAACCTAAACAATTGTATGATTCTAATAAAGCAAATAGAATATCTCTGTTTGCAAGCAAAACTGCTTAAGAAACTGGTGATTTGGGGAGCATAGTTTTTTACTCAAAATTCTGGCAGGAAAAGCTTTGCATAGTGATGTTGCCTAGTCCCAGTTTATTATTTAACCTTTAATCTTATGTATCTGTGCCTTTTTATGTATGTCTACAACTGGGAAAACCTCTGTCTCATTAAAGCTGTTGATGATAGAGAAATCTTTCTATATTTTACAGTAAGTTGTTTAAGTGAAAAAACTTGAAATTCAGATTATGCAGCAATGATAATGAGGTAAATGTCTTTTAGGCATTAGATCCCAATTCTGAGTCAAATTTGATTCAGAAGAATCATCTGGATTTTCCAGTACCCTCTGAATTTTAAAAAATATATTTAGTTATATTTGTACTTAAACCAGAAATGCTTATATTTTTCTTTTTTGAGAATTTGCTTGGTGAGTGCAGGGGAGGATTTTTAATGAAAGGAGCAGGAAATTATTATTTATTGTGCTTATTGTAGCGGCATAGAGACAGATGTCAATAGAGCCCTGTGATGATGGGTGTCATTCGTTTTTTTTCTGTCAAAGATACAGTGATAGCAGGAATCTTGTTCATTGTTTGCATGCATTCATTATGAGAGTTTAACCTGAAACTAGGCTACATTTGGGGAAAAGGGTAACATAAAAGGGCTTTTAGTTCTGAAATAGTATTCACTGTGTATATTGAGTTCTTCATTAGTTAAATTTGTTTAGTTAAAGCTTTTCAGACAGTAAGGTTGCTGCTTTTTGGTGTTGTTGATGGTCAATGTTGCTATCAGTGGAATCAGTCCATCACTACTAGTGCAACTGTGCACGAGTGAGTATGCTGTGATATTCTTGTCCTTATAATTAGTAGTCTACCTTGCAGTGCTTTTACAAAAACTCAAATTAGAATCACAGCTAAACAAAAGAGCACTGAAATCAAGAGGCAGTTGTCTTTACACTCCTGCTATTCCTTGATTTGTTTTTCTTTCTCCACAAAAATTATGCTGGTACTAAACTTGACTATTTGGATCTCTTCCCTTTGTTCATCTTATGTTGTCCCTTTTCCTCCCTTCTGTTTTTCTGACTAATCTCCTTTGATTTATAGTTTCTTGCTTCCTGTTGCTACATATTTACAGAACTGCTTGGTACTTTTGATTTCTCAATTAATGTTTAAGATTTCTGTTCCTGTTCTTCCTGAAGCTACTGTCTTTCATCTCAGCATTGAAAATAGCTGATGGTTAAAGAACCTGAAGAGGTAACTGCGGTGGAAAAGGGTTGCTGCTAGATGAACTCAAACATGACCCCTAATTTCATTTCATGAGGAGTCATGGCAACAGCCCACTAGTGGAAGAAAGAGAGAGAGACTGCCAAGGCAAATTGCTTTCTCCATCAGAAACTGACCTGAAATCAGTGATCCAGTCATTCAGTTTTTCCCCATTCTACAGTTAGTTGCTGTACTGGGTCCATAGAGGAACTGGACTTTAGCATAGACTTATCTGTTTCATCTTAATGTGACATTGGTTCTAGGGGTAAAATGTTATTCATCAAGTCATGAGTTAGGTCACTATTAAAGGCATGTAATGTTTTTTCATATACATGTTCAAACCTTTTTGAAGCTAGATACAAAAATGAAGTTTATTACTGATAGCATTTTATGTGTGCAGACAGGGATGTTTTCATAATTTTATATGAACTTCCTGACTGCAGTGATTTAAGTTTTATTTCTAAAATCCTGTTTTAAGAGTATTTGGTGTCACCACAAATTATGACAATTGCAGCCTGTGTTGAGATTTTCTGGCTTTTTGTTAAAGATTGTGCTGTAATGTTTTATGAGTCTTTTAGGATAGATTTGCATAGTTTGTAGAGAAGACAACAGTTATCAATTGGAGAGTAATCTCATAGCATAGAAGGCATTGTCTGGCAAGCTGACAGTTTTTAATTTGGTATTTTACTGTACAAAGTACTTAAGTATGTGAACTACTCCAGCTCTCTCTCTCATTAATTTTCAGAATCTACAAAAACTCACTGTGACTTGAACTCAAAATTTCAAAGTATTTGAAATTAAACTCTCATTAGAAGGTAGTTTTAGGCATTTGTCATTAACAACATAATATCAGTTTATAGGAAGCTCTGTTTACGTGGAATATCCCAAATGGTTAAACAGCAGGGGAGTCTTCTGCTTTTAGTTAAAAATACTGCTGTTTCTGTATGGCTTATTTACTACTACTTTAATTCTTAATGTAGTGTGCTGTGGAATTGAGCATGCAAAAGTCAGCTAAGAGTTCTGTTTTCTGTGTCTAAGGTTATTACTTGCTGTACAATAATAAAGGCACTATTTTATTGGGTTAGTTGTAATTAACTTCAGCACTAGGCATTGATATAAATCATTCCTAATCTGTTTTCTTTACATTTTGATTCTTTTAAACTGGTCTAACATAACTTCTTTCTGTAGTCCTTTTACATAAAGACTGGGGTTGTAATTGCTTTTTTGAATTAGGCTGTCGGAAGCTAATGTGCATGTTGATCTAAGAATTGATCAAGGAACACTAATGAATTTCATATAGCACTTTTAAAAGATTTGTAATAAATACTCTATAGCAGTGACCTACTTATAGCAGTTATAACATTAGAATTCAATACAGCATTGTCATGCTGTGCAGCTGGAAAAATATTTCAGTATAAGACACTTTGATTCTGTTTCATAGTTAAAATAGTAAACAATTTTGTAGTTGTGAATAAAAAAATAGTGTTGCAGCTCTTCCCCAGGGTATATTTTATGAAAGCAGCTATTGTTATTATAATCTTTGTGTTTTATCAGAGGAAAAGTACTGAAACATGCTTGGTTTTCTTTCTTTCTTTTTTTTTTTTTTTACTGCTCAGTCTTGTTATTTGATACCAAGTGGGGCATGTGCCTTTTTGACTGATTTATCAATACACTAGTGTACTGCAGCACTTGCAGTTGTTCGTTAACAGCATAGGTTTGAAACAAGAGTGTTATGTGTCCTTTTCAGTCAGCTTTGCAACACTGAACATGTTTATTTCTTGAATTTCTTGTCTTTTCCAGAAGTAGGTAGTCACACATGCACAATCATAGCCCATGTTTAGTTTGTTAGTTTGATATGAGTGTATTTCAAATATTTTCCCTCAACAGTGTGCTTGGTGTTATACCTCCACTTGAGAAGCCAGCTCATCCAGTTAATTTTACACAACTTTCTCCTAAAAGACTCATTAAAATTTTTAATACAAAGACTTTAGTTGTATACTGTCACTAGCTGAGTTTTTGACAAAAAGCAATGTCTTTTTAATGGAATACCAGCAGTAAATACTTTTTATTGTAACTGAGTGTGCTTGATAGTTTGAAAGTCTTATAAAAATAATTAGCTCTTTTATATAGTTCTAATGGCAGCCTTACAAGTTTCCCCTCGAGCAGTCTCTAATGAACAGGCCTTGATTTTTCCAGTTGGGCTTTTAGATTCCCTGAGGACTTGACTTCAGACCTTGAAGGGCAGCAGCTGCCATTTGTCTTAAGACTGGAGTTGCCAAACAGACCGACCATGTACTAATAGGACACATTTGTACAGCCTGAGTGTGTGGAACCCCGATACAGGCCTAATGATGATCATCTGTTGAGAGCTTGTAGCTGGCCAGGGTTAGAGTAACTTTTATCACCCTTATTGAAATCAAAACCTCTGTATTGATTAGCGAAATAGCTTGACTTGTTACATGGATGCCATATTAAAGCTTTCACAGACAAGCCATTGTTCAGTGTGGAATAGTATCCATTGTTTAAATTTCAATAAATCCAAGCCTGTTTGATATGTTTTTCCCTTGACAAGATGTTCTGAATTTTCAGGATAGTAGTAACTATTTTTGCAGGCTTGCTGTTTGTGTCAAGATTCAGCAACAATGCTGTTCTTCTGTAGAGAAAGGACCATAAATATAATTACCGAAATTATTTTTTTCTCAATCAATTTCTGATAGTTCTTCCATTATTGATTTATGTGTTAAATGTTATTTGAGTGTCCAGGTATGACTCACTCTATATACCGAATAACATTGTCTCCAAATGTGTTTTCATGTTACTCTTAAAATGTGCTACATCCTTGCAAAATTTCTGTTTTGTACACTTATTGTGTGCTGATTTTGATATTAAATTGCTACATAGGGTTTCTAGACATGAATTCCCATAATGTCATGTTGGTTTTAATTCTTTTCAATGGAGCTTTGTAGATTAAAATAATTTAAGTATGCATTAATTCCTTAAAAGTAATTTATGTTTGCAGATATTCTGCTTAACATACAGTCTAACTTTTTTTTAATTATGAAGACCCCAGCTGAGATATAATCTACTTTTCACTATATGTTCTTTATTGCTGAGTTCATTCAAGCCTTTAGTGGATGTGGTGCTGAGAGAGTGCTGACACCAAGTGCAAACACTGCTGAAAAGTTCTTGATAGTTTACTTTAGGCACTTAAAGATTAGTATATCTCTCTATGAACAAGTTTTTCATACAGATTTGACCTTTACTCTAGGATATAATATGTCTCTTAGTCATATGTTAACACATTTTCCCACCCTGCTCCTTAGTGCTTCATTCATAGTTGTCCGTACCAAAGTCATCCTTCTCCTTTGTTTCATAACCAAAATGAATTATTAAACTCCATCAGCTTTATGGGAAGGATGGATTAGCAAAGAATTTGCTCTTTTTTTGCTTGCTTATAAGTGTGTATTTCAACCATTAGATATAATTCTTAATTGTGAAATATGTTAGCCCTGTTAGAAGGATATTTTTTAAGTTCCTGAGAAAAATGCGTTATTAAGGAGTATACATGTGTATGTATATGTGAATGAAAGTAGCAGTACAGTTTGCTACAGTTGAAACCAGCAGTTTTAATCTATTGGAAATGTTTAAAATATGGTAAAGATCCATGTTTAATTGTTAGTCCATCAGACAGTTGATGGATTGGTCTTGCAAATGTTTTTATATAGCTTGAAGAATATGTATTTTATGTATTTTGGGGTGATTGTTTGAAATATGGTTATGTTGCTTTCCTGGAAGTGTACAGGTGAGGAGGGATATGTCCATTTGTTGCCTACAGGCAAGCACTTCGAATTACAGACAATTTTCCTGGCATTTGTTTGAGTGATTAGAGTTTAGGAATTTGGGTTAGATAAAGGCTCCACTGTGCATGTTGTCATATCTCCAACTGTAGGCCAGAGAGATGCTCAAGAATAAAATAGTACAAGTGTATATAATACTCTTCTGCTCTCCATCTATTTTCAGCTTGGGGTATATTCTGAATTGGATGTAATTTCTGTGTATTTAGTTAATATCAACGTATTTTCCTTCTGTGTACTTGTGCAGTCTCCTCTTAATCCTATTGACATTTTAGTCACCACAGCATCTTTTGATTCCACTGATCTGTGACCCACTGTGTAAAGAACCACCTGCATTTCTTGAAGTTGGCTCCTACTAGCTTCTACTTATAGAAAAGGCTTTTGGGCAGGCCTGTTTGGGTAAATAAGAAGCTCCTTAAGTATTAGATCTGAATGAGGATATTCAGAATGAGTAGGGAGCCAACAACAAATGGAAGAAAATGACTGGTAAGAAAGTTGACACGGGAAAAATCAAGTTCATTGCAGAATTCTTAAAGAACCTCTCCATTTTTCTGATGATGCCATATGATTAGAGAAATACCTTACCTTTAAGAAAGGAAATAGGAGGACCAAGTAGTATGAAAACTTTTCAATGCATTTGAGGACTGAGAGAACTACACGTGTGTATGTAACTGAAATGAAATAAAATAGGACATAGAATTACTAAAGATTGTTTTACTAGGCTAAACTTATGGTCTAATGTATGTTGTAGTTTTTGGCCAGATTGTATTTCCTAGACAAAGTAGGAAGACTGGTAGTGTTCAATGTTCTCTTTTAATGATCCTTGTGCACTCTGTTAGAATGTGTTAATGAAACTTGTTGATGATCTAAAATTGGTGCTGTAGAGGACTGGGATATAATTTTGCTTATGGCAGAGTTGTGCTGTAGCTACAGGAAATGCAATACGTTATTCCATACAGAATTACAATTCAGATGAGGTTTGAAGCACCATTTCAGGAAGGGATATAGTACCTGCATTTTATCTAGAGTACTTACGGAAGTGTTTACAGATTCCATTAAGGAGGTAGGTGCAACAGTAACAACCTAGGAAATTTCCACATCAGATACAATATTTGAATAAAATGTGATTTCTTATTTATCTCCTTGTAGTGGTTGTTTTTCATTGGAGCTGTTTGTGATAGTGTTTAGTGCTTCCAGGTTTTTTTTTTTTTCTTGCTTCACTATTGAGTGTACAGTGACCAAAAGCATTAAAAGTAGATAATGCCTCTCAGTTACTAAACATTTATAGCGTAGGAAATGATGGTCAATTAAGTACAACTTAGAACAGGTATGAAATTATTGACTTTGTTGATCTTCCCTTACAGTCCTTCCTTAGGAAAGTGCTGAAATGTGTTTTCTAGTTATTTAGTTGCATTAGTGGTTGAGTTTGAGGCTTTTAACGTGTTTTTTTCCCTAATACCTTTGGGAGATGGATAACTTAAGATGTTGATATAATAATGCAATATGCATACTGAGTGTAATTGTTTGAGAGAGAATGTATACTGTGGGGAAATATTGAATGGATCATGAAAGATGATGACCATTAGTCTTTTCTTTCAACTATTAAAATTAGCTTTAGGGTGTGTTCAGCTGTGATTTATGAAATTGTTTAGACTAACGCCTTCTTTGATGATGTCTGATGTAGAGAAAAATGCTGAAAAGTATCAGGATAAATGCACTTTCTTTTCACTTTTGGCAACCTCCATCTTCACCAATTAAATTGTCAAGTATTGTAGTGAACTCTCTTAAAGAGCAGAGCAACAGATGGACAGTATCATAAATGGAAAAAATTATTTTGCATTTCTTGAGTTTTCACACATTTAAGCTAACAGAATAGTTTCAGTTATCATGTGAAGCTAAATATTTAAAGCTTGGTATTACATTTAAAAAAACTTATGAAGATTAGTTGCATGTGCTATTTTATTTAGAATATTAGCAGTTAAAGGCTTTTTTTATTTTCATAAGAAATGCTTTTTAAAGCTATTTCAGACAGCTTGCAGACTAACTTTAAGCCATGTAATGGTGGCCATAAGAAGGCAATAGAGGAGAACTGGGGGAAGGATGGTGGGAGAAATGTTAGTAAGATATATGTAGCAATAAGAACCAATGATGCTACTTGATGTAGCCATAAAGAAACCCACAAAACCCAAACCCCCCTATATATGATAACATGTAAATGGAACTGAGCTGACACTTAGAATATTGCTTGCTTATTAATGCATGTAAACTAGTTATATAAAACCTCATGAAATACATTTATAATTCACGATTAATAATACATGACAAATTCCAATTATTCTACTTTTAATAATGACTACTTGAAAATTGTAATACATTGTTGCAACTTAAAAATGATAAAACAATATGTTGGGCCTGGAACATGTCAAGCCTTGAGAGATCAGTTATCTCTCCCCTGCATCTGAAATCTGGAAATCTTTTCTTCTTTTTGAGGGGGCGGGGTGAGGCAGGATTTAAATTGTAAAGGAACAGTATTCTAGTGGCTTTTGCGTATATCTGATCAAACCTTCATGTCACTGACTGAGAGGTAGTTCTGCAGCGCTGAGCAGCAAAAAACTGTACCTTGTTGAAACTGGGTATTAAAAATGCCTACATTGAGGTATCTGAAATTTGTTTGAGATATTTGTGGTTTTGCAATTTTAGCGTGTTTTGGAGCTCATGAGATTTTTTGAAAAGAACCACAGTGGTAGAAGTACTGCTATGAATGATACTAGGATTATTATTTCATACAGCAAAGACCGAAGCTGACGTGGGAAAGCATATGAAACTTAAGTATCTGTCTGCTGCAGAGTCTGTCTCTTGTATTAGTTTAGAAGAGCAGTAGATGTTAAACTAAAAGTTGCATTTGGCCTGTTCTATCCAAATGCCTCTACATTTTCCCCAAAGTATAAGGTTCACGCATTTACTACCCTAATTTTTGGCTGTCAACTTGTTCTTATTGAGCCTAGGAGGCTTAAAAAAAAATCTTCTTTGTGTTTTTGTTAACCAGTTTTCTCTTCTCTTCAGCTTTCAAATGGGGGAAGCAAGCCCCAGGGATAGGTCATCTAGGTTGGTTGCTTTCCACTGTTTCTCTTCTGGGGGCCAGGGAAAACCTGCCTACCTACATTAGAGGTGTAGAATTCTGCTGTAATTCAGAGTTCAGTTGGATATGAGAGATGTGCAGTGCATGTGTCTGCTGTTGCTGTCATTTCAGTGTGTTAAAAATGTGTTAACATTTTTTGGAAACGTACTGGGTGTTAATGATGCAATATTTGGATCATTAGCAGATTTTTTTTTTTTAAGTAGAGATGGCTATGTGATGCTGAGGTGAGATTATCGGCATATATGTTAAGTAGACTTCAAGCTATAAGAGAAATCTGTATCTAAAGAATAAGCCTTCCATTAATGTGAAACAGTTTTTCTAGCATGATCAAGGTTCAATAAGATGAAGAGCATCAGTGAAACCAGAGTAAGTTCAGAATTATTACATAACATAGCAAACGAAAAATATGCAATAATTTGTGGAATGTTTTTGTAGTTCCTTCTCCCACAGAAGATGACAGAGTAAATTATACTGTTCTGTTTCTTCATGCTGTCAATGTTTCCTTCCTGATTAGCACACCACTAAAGCCGTATATGTTTGCTAATGGTGGTGTACATTGTTAAAATTGAAAAGAAAATGCATGACTTTGTAGCTGAAAATGGTTTTTCTTAGTTCTGTTTTTGTACAACTAGTATTCTTTTGTTTTCCCTAGGAGTGGCAGAACTCTATACAAAAGAATGCTGGCCTTGCCTTTATTGAGCTTGTCAATGAAGGAAGGTAAGTCGTAATATTTGATATCATCTCTGCCTTAGCCTTTAAGAAGTTGTGTGGCTTGAAAATTTTTTCAAAGAATTTTTCCTTCTGCCTTTTTGTGTCATTTCCTTGGAGTTTTGCAAGCATGATTTCACAGTCTTTAATACTTCAGTTCTAATGCTGAATTTTGCAGAATCTGAATACCGTTTAGTTTCATTAAATATTTCACTTACTGGTGTGTCATGGATTTTCTTTTTTCCTGTCCTTGTGCACTGGTTAAGGTTGAAGCTATAATTTGTATTCAACTAATCTATTGAGGAAGGGAATTGATATTTGGAAGACATTATAGCTAGGAACTGTAAGATAAGCCTCTGTCTCAAAAATTAGATTCCATTTTGCTCATATATTTCCTATCTACATCACAAAATAAAGGAAGGGAGTCCCTTTAACAACAACTACTACTTAATATTACCAATTAGTTTAATATTCTATCTGTAACTATATATGTATATTACTGGAACTTATAGAAAATGACAGAGCAGGTGATGGGGCCATGCTCTTTGACTTCTACTGACTATTCAGAACCATCAATATTTTCTTCATTAGGAATTGATTGTTGAGGCAGACTAAGAGCAATATGTACTTTTTCCTAAAGGTTTGGGGTTTTTTTTAAGATATCTTAACGAGTTAGCTAAGGAGTATTATAAGAAATACCATTTATCTAAATCTAAATTCTGTTAGTAACTCGAGCTAGTAAGAATCCCAATAGAAAATAAATTTTACAGGATTAGGACAGCTACTGAATTAAAAAAAAATCACATAAATTAAAATGCTATATAAATATATTTTTATTATCGTAAGAATAAGGGAAACGATTGAGACATTTCTTTTAAAATGTGTGGATGTTCTCAAGATACATAAAAATAATGACCATTTTAATGGTTGCATTTCAGTTTATAGTGAGAGAAACACCATTCTGAGGCAGAAAAAACGTTTTGCTACTAGTCTTGATCCCAAGGGCCAAGGTAAAGTAACAAGGGTGTTCAGTTACAGTGTTAAGATCTAGCCTGTAGTTGTTTCCTATTATGTGAGGCTGACCTGTCTTGACCTTACTTACAAAGTGCCTGCTATAAATTTGGCCCTTGATTAATGTTTTATTAGCATAGATAACATAGGGATCCCACACACATGTAACCCATGATGTAAGGTTCATCTGTGTAAGATGATTATCATGAACAAATCAGTTGATGAGACGAAGTTGTAAGTAGCAGTTGCCTAGTAGTTTATTCAGCTTGTCCAGGTCAAGCTTTCAGAGAGCATTCTATCAGTAAACTGTTTGGAATTGACTATTTTCTTTTAAAAACCTGCAGTGCCCATCACAGACAGATGGAATCACTCTCCCACCTCCATAAACAACATCAATAACTTATAGTCTAGCCTTAGCAGAGTGGTTGTCTCAGGGACAAATGATCCCTTGAAGACTGAAAAGTGTGGTTTTGGTTAGCAGAAAATATCTAAGTACTTGTTACTTCATTTCATTTCTGACTTGTAGCAGAGTTGTTCTTTTAAAATGCGGGAACACAGCTTTCATTATGGGGAAGAGGAGAGGGGATTAATTTCTTAAACATAGCTCCTTTTATTTGTCTCAATTTTTCTCCATTGCTCTTTATAGGAGCCTTTAAAGTTATTGCTGAATTGGTCTTTATCATGCTTTGTGGCTTTTCAGCATTCTCTAAAATGGAACTATTATCCCTCATATGACATGACCTACGTTTCAGAACTGCTCTTTTCTTCTCTTTATACATGGTGCACATTCCTTTCTTGCACATATACTAACAGACTAAAACATTTTAGGCCTTACATTTTATTGTATTTGTTATTGTTTTGTGTGTTTTATGTTATACTGTTATAATCTTCAAAACTCCAAAAGATGAAATATTTTAATTAAAATTTAAAAATCAAATAGCCGAATGATATACTAATTTAGACTTTAACTGCATAATTGTATAATAAAAGTTGGATTTTTAAACTGTTTCTGTAAGCACTCAAGAAAAGAAGACAAGGTGGTTGTACAGAGGACGGAACTGATTTCAGCAAGTAAGGAAGGATGTCAGTGGGGTACCATGACATGTGGAGTGTTAGAATAAATAAAATTAAGGACTGGAAGAACTGCCAAGAATTTGTGGAATCACAGAATTGCTATTGTTTGTGGCCTTGGTGAAGAAAGTCTTGGTCATCCTATAACCTTTCTAAACCAGGGTTTTATTACCAATGTTTATTACTGTTTTCTTGAACTAACGAGACTAGAGTATCTTTAGATACTAGAGAAACTAGAGAGTCTGAAGTGTGTTCTACTGCTTTTGCTTATCAGGCAAATAAGACAAATGAAATTATTTTTCTGAAGAGGTCTAGAAGAAGAGATCTAAATCTCTTCTCATATTTGCTTTGAAATGTATTTTTTGCTTTTATGTGAAAGGTATGAATGTACTTCTCTCTCTCACAGCAGTTGAAAGTTTTATGTTTAGGCTTGCCATGTTTTGGCTAGGATTCCCTGGACAGAAATACGTGCAGAAAGTTTGCCTCTGGGACTCATAATATCTACAGTGTGTGTGCCGCATTCAGAATATGTTGGTCTGAATTTCTTCATGTTCACAAATAACTAATGTGTTAGACATATAGTTGCTCTCAGGCTTTCCAGCCTGTTTGTGCCCAGTGAAATTTTGAATCTTGAACTGAAAAAGAAAAAAATCTCCAAACAGGGGACTAGTGTGTGAAAATACAGAACCATAAACCTACCTAAAACTGAAATACACAACTGAAGTCTTTTGAAGGCCAGGTTACAAGCACAGTAAAACAAACAAACAAAAATAACCCCAACCAGAAAAAAGCCTATGTAGAAGAACAGGAAAGTATAGAATGTAAGTGAAAAGCTAAAGGAGCAGGTATTAGAAAATAATCTCTTTCTGGGCATGAAAAGAAATGTTAGTTCCAGTACATTGCTACATTGAACATTAATCTGTTTTTAATAAAAATGAGTAAGTATTGTTCACTATTTTTGTACTATCTGGGAACACTCTTACGCTCTTTGAAACCTTGTGCCTGTACCCACTGCTTCTCTATGTACTGAGCCATCTGTGCAGAAAAAGTATAGATTGCAAAATGTTTTCCTTAGCCTGCTGAACTTCTGTCAATCTAGATTTCAGTCTTTGTGCTTGCCTTTCAGCTTTGGGCCCTCATTTTAGGGAGAGTCTGTTTTGGAACCTCAACCCGAAAGCGTACCGATGAGGGAATTTGTTCACCGAAACCATTCTTTAGGTGTTATTTGGTTCACTGCCATGGCTGGCCCTATCCTTAGGAGACTTCCAACGTGTCCAGACAGATTCCTTTTTTTCCACTACGAAACTAGTTATGTTTCGTGTTTATGCAGGAGATGGTCAGTCTATAATTTCTGAACTGAAAAAAAGAAGAGCTTTGTTTTACCTCCTTGCATATACAAATGTCTCTTTTGTTAGACGCTTATTTCCTCTACTTGACTAGTTAGCAAACAACTCCTTTGCTCTGTGAAGGTTAAAACTCTCTCCTGTCGCTTTGATTCATTAACACACTTTAGTGTGAAACATCTCTTATGCTAGACCTTGTTTTCTGTATCAGTCAGTGCACTAACAAACGTACTCGAGCTTGAGACTAGGCATGACAGTTATTATCCCCTTTGGGGTGATAATGGGTTTGGCCTGGCAGGGGTTGAGGGATCAGTCTCCTAAGCATGCTGCAGCAATTATTCTTTCTGATTTTCAGTTGAAGAGACTCTTGAAGATACTTAATTTTAATTTTCTCAAGCATAGTTTTATTGGTCATCCAAAGAATTAAGTGCTGTGTTCTATACATATATTTTTATAAATCTCTAAATGAATATTCAGACAGCAGTTGCTTTAAAAAAGTCACAAAATGTTTGGTCGAAAGATAACCTCATTAAACTAGCAGAATGCATATATAATTTAGTCTCCTTTGCCTTTTCCCTTTCAAATCCTTTACCAAAACAAACAAACCAAAACTGAAGGATTCACAAGTGTATCCAGGAGAAGCAGAACTAATGAAGTTTGGTTTTCTGTAACTTTTTCTTATTGCTACCTTCTCTGTTGCCTAATGAGGAATGAAATCTAATCAAAATTATTCTGCCATGTCAGAGGATTTTCCTACATTGGATTTTAAGTATTTTTTTTTTTCAGGAAGCTTACAAGGGGTTTTGTCCTCTGTTGGATATAAAATGTAATGATTTTGAGGAACTTTAGCCTTTTATTAAAAAAAGTTTGTTGGAATTTAGTGAATTAAAAAAAAATGGGAGAAAGAGGGAGATATCATGCAAATCTAATATCCTTAGCAAGTAAAATTTCCACCAACCAACCAACAAAGCCCCAAACCTCTCCAGAAATAACTGTATATAATGGATATTATTTTCCCAATACATAACAACCAGTAGTATAAAGTCTGAAATGCTGTAATCGTATGTCTTTTTTTTTGTAGACAGAGCTGTACTAAAAAAATTTCGACATATGTCACCTGCTTTTCCTTTTCTTAAATTGTATGTATTACTTTTGACTGGTCATAGATGCAAATATTTTTTAATATTGAAATAGTTGGCAAACTAGTTGGCCAATTACTTCCACACTTTCCTAATGGAAAATAGGGGACAGATGTAGGCTGCTCCATTCAATTGTCTTTCACTTGCAATAGTGCGGTCGGTCATTCTCAAGGAATGAATGTTAGAGAATGTGTTGCCATAGGAGCAACTACTGTGATGGAAAATAGTTAGAAAAATACAGCTATTAATAAAAAAATGGATGATAACTGACACACTTATGCTTTGTGCATAATTGACCAAAAAAGGCTCAGGAAAAAAATGATAAATATAGTCACATCCAAAGTAGCATCGATATCGGTCTGCTCCCCTTATTGCAGCCTCTTTGCCCTAAGATTCTGATAACACAGAACCTGCACCTCGGCTTGGATTTGTAAGAGGAAAGGAAAGTGTTTTCCACATTTCCTTGCTTTTTTATTTTTAGCAACCCATTCTGTTTAAGTTAAAGGTTTTATAAAAGAGGGTTTTGGTGATTTGTTTTCTGAGTTTTTCTGTTCTTTTGGTTTCATAGCAGAAGCAGCTTTTTTAATGTGTGAATTTGAACTATAGAAGATCATTAGGCTAGACTTTAAACAACATTTTATATGTGCTGAAAATTAGAAGTTGTAGCCTGGATGTGTTTCAGAGACTGACAAGTGACTTTGAGATGGGGTTCTTGACACTACATGATTTTCTTTCTGCATGTGTGTGCGCTAAGGTATAGTGTGACATGCACAACCATTTTTAAAACAGTTTATTATTTCACTGAGTTTTGTTTGATCGTTTGTGCATGGATTTAAATTACATCTTTTGTGTAAGTGGAAACATATGATCTTTGCTGTAACTTAATGAGTAAGCAGAAGCCTTTTGGGGAGAAATGTGTCTTAATGATTAAAAATTAAGCTTTTATTATTGGAGATGCTAGTAACTTTGGACGATATATGTGTGAGAAAGTTAGGTTTTGCTTGTGAGAATATGTCATTGATTTGCTGGGTCTATAAAAAAGCAAAATCATAAAACACTTCCGAGTACCTGGGAATTCTTAAATGTTCTTTTTATGTAGAAAGTTTTTAGTAACAACTGCTTTAAAAAAATAAATGCAAGAGTAACAAGAAGGTATATTTCTACTGCACTCTATGTGTATACATGTATTGCTATCTGATTGAAAATTTTCAGAAATGATCTGTTGTACTGCCATGCAGTCTCTCTCAGAATGTGAACACAACCTCATATCAGTTTTCACTAGGCTCTGATGTGTGTGTCCTAAATGGCTATGCTAGATAGAAAAGATTGCATTGATGTGCCCCTTCCTAGCTGTCCTTTAGGAGTGCTGTTAAGTTTTATGCTATCGCATGTCCAAGTCAGCATTTTGGTGAGTCTGTGCAATTTTGTGTGGTGTGGGTTTTTTTTTTGGCTTTTTTGGTTTTTTTTATTTGTTTTTTTTTTTCTACCCTATTTTAAGGGGGTAAATGCATTCAGACTTCAGTCTCAAGGACCTTATGGACTTGTCTGTATTTTTTGATGATTGAATAGCGTATCTGTGTTCCATGAAGCAATTGTAAAATTTCCTTGCAGTAGTAATTCCAACACATAGCACATGGAGCAGTCAGATCCCATAAAAGACAGTGTGTATCCATGTAGAACATACTGCCTTTTGAAGTAAGAGAATCTCATATGCTGGGTTTGAGGAGTGCAAGTAGGAAAGCTTACCTTTCTTGGCTATCTTGGAGTTCTCTGTTGTGGTAGTGTCTGGAACATACATAATCTCTCCCTGTAGTATTCTGGGAGATTTATGCCTAAACAGCTGTTGTAAATGTCACCTGTAAACTCTTCCATATTTTGACTGAAATTGATAATTGTTGGACATCAGTAATACTAACTCAGAATTTATCCATCTCTCATTTTCTTTGCTTGTGCAGATTTTTCTGTTCTGTTTTTCCCTCTTCTGCCTTCTCCTTTTTCTTGTTGTAGGGAGAAACTTGTCTTTTTACTTAATCATCTAACCATTCAGAAACCAGAAATCAGAGTAAGATTTCTTGCTTTGTGTCTTATAGTTTTCTCTTCCAGCACAACAATAAAAATCAGAATATCTCATGTATTTGACATGAACTCCTTCTTTCAGTGGTTTAGCACTTCATTCCTGACAAGTGCACAAGTATGTATTTGACTTCCAGCATGGGATCTGTCTTCTTGCTTGTTTTCACTAGGCTGTTTGTCTTTTCAAAGTTAATTGCATTTAAAATATTTCAGTCCAGAAACAGAGTGGTTAGATAAAGGAAGAGAAGTTTGAGACCTTGAATCTGATGCGTACTGAAAACGGAAGAGCAGGCCTGGTATCCAGTCTTTACCCCCATAGGTGTTACATCTAACTTGTATGGAACATGTCCATCCACACTGCATCCACAGTCTTCTCATGTTAAAGATCAGAGAAAGTCTTAATTCAATACCTTGTCATAAATAAAGCCAAACCAGAAGGGTATCTGTCAGGGAAGGAGGAGTGTAAATTGCCACATTCAACAGCATTTTGGTGTTTAATAACACTGAAAGAAATCAGATATGTGAGAGTAGTGTAAGGCTAAGATGGTCCCATTGTGGGTCTGCATACGGAGATTATGAAGCATAGGCAAGTAGGAAATGAGACTTCAGTTTTTCTTTCAGCTTGGATGTGCATGGTTTGAAAAAAGACAAGAAATTTAATTAATCTGTTTATTTAGTCAAAGAAATGAAAAACTGGCCATTTGCTGTGAAAAAGTATTTATAAAGAGATGTTTTGGATAGACTTGTCATTTAACAAAAAGAACTAATGTGATCTAGTTGCTGGAATAAAAATCTGGATAAAAGCAGACAAATATTGCAGAGGTTTTTTTCTGTGTATTTTGTTTTGTTTGGTGGTTGTTTTTTTTTTAAACTGGCAATAAGTACCTTATAGAACTTCTTTATAGGGGAATGTGGTATAAAATATCTTCAAATCTTAAAACCCCAAAAATGTTGGGGCATCTTTCTGAAAGATGCGCTGTAGCTCAAACAGAATCTACAGCCTTGATACAGGAAATGAAATTATTTTGGTGAAAACATGCATGATCATTTCTGTGTAGGAGACCAGAGCAGGTACCAGATCATTTAAATCCACTAAGTGTACTTACTGTCTTAGTAAGGAAAATCAGATTTTTCTAAACATTTTTTTTTATTTTTCTTTAGAAGAAAGCATTTGTCTCTCAGTTATTCGATCTAGTTTGTAAAGGTTGTAATCACTCTCATATGTACAAAGTATGTTGTATGTAGTTTGGAGTTGAACTAATACTTTTGCAAGAGTCAGATTGTTGTCCTTGCCTCAGCAGTGGTCTACTCAGCTGGAAACAGTTGTTTCTATTGCAAGCAGTGAGCCACACTTAACAAATTTCTGTTCAATGTTTGCCTCAAATGGAAAAGTAGCAGCTGCCAAGGTTTCCAAAATTAGTGTTTAGAAGCAGATGATTAAAACTTTGTTTTAGACATGTAAGCAGAGGTGTGTTCATTTACAGAGATGCTGAGAGCTTGTATTTGCCTTTGATTTCTAATTATGGCTATAGGCTCCTCTATTATATCACGCCATCATTATATTTATGTATAGATATATATTTAGTTTGCTAAGTTGCACACTTCAAGAAGGAGATTCAAAACAGGAATCTGAGTGGCATGCTATATATGTGGATACTGTTCTCATAAAGAAGATCCAAACTGACCTAAATAATGATATAATTAGAAGAAAGTCAGTCTAAGCATATGCAGTGTTTGGAAAAGGTGACTGCAAAGAAACGTTAAAATTTTAAGTTCTTGAATGTAAATAATGAACACAGCTGTCATGGTATAAACTAGTAAATTATTTCATACAGGCTTGATTTGTGTTAGTAAATATTTTTTATTCTCATCTCCTGAAGACCTTTTGTTACTGAATTTGGCAATTTGCAAGAAAGGGATTGTATAACAATTGATACCTAAGAACAGGAAGCTTTTACCTTTTTCTGACAACAGCTTAAAGTTACCAGTAGGTGCTTATGCTAAGCTTGGGCAATTCCTTAGTTATTAACCATCAGAATTTTTGGTTGCCAAAATGACAAAATTGACTAGGGTTTATTTGCAGAGTGATGCATAAGTTTTATCTAGGTGGCCTACTCCTGTATGGATTATCATACAGAAAATGAGGAAGGCGTGTGGGATTAGTAAGGAGACGCAGGGCTGACAAAAGTGACAACTGATCCATAGGAAACCAAGCTCTTTCTGATACTCAAAAGCTATTTGTTTTTATTAGGTACGCTTCTAGTCTGTTTTGAGAATGTTGCTCCTGTGTGAGGGAATGTGGTTCTTTGCTTTGTTTGGAACAAGTCCATCATCTCTGCAAATGCGTAGTGAGTGCCAGTGTATAGTCAGTTATGTGTCAGGCTGCTTACTAGTTACATTTAAGAGATAAAGAAGAAAATCCATGTTGTAAACCATTAAAATCAATTATTATATAGGTTGTATTCTTGAACAGATAAAAGAAGTGGGACTTTTTTAGAGGATCACTAATGTTAGATTAGAAATGGACCTTTTAGAGGATAACCAGTGTTTTTCAAAGTCTGACCAGGTCAGCAGAAGGTATCGGTATTCACAAACTCAATGAAAACAGTTGGATACTGTCCAACAGTGTGAAATGTAAATTGTAATATATAATATCGTAATACATGACTGTTTATGAACCCTGCATTTTTTTTTTAGAAAGTTCTTAGTTTAATAAAAAAATATGTTTGTTTAAATGCTTATGTGACAGATTTGAATGTGCTTCTGGGGATCTTGGAGAAAGAGGGTAATCAAATGCTTGGAATCTGCCCAGAGTATGAAATTGGTTATGTGAAGATTTTTGTTGCTGGTTTATTAGTAGGGGGTTATTTTTAGCTGAACATTACTGTAAATTAGTAGAGACAGAGGTTTGGTGTTTCTTTTTTCAGTGTATGAGGAATGTCTTCTGAACTAGTTTATTTTCCCAATTTTTTTGAGCCATGTGTTCCTGGTTTCATCTGGGATAGAGTTAATCTTTTCCTTAGTAGCTGGTGCAGTGCTGTGTTTTGGATTTAGTATGAGAAGGATGTTGATAACACACTGATGTTTTAGTTGTTGCTAGGTAGTGTTTATACTAAGTCAAGGACTTTTCAGTTTCTCAGGCCCTGCCAGCAAAAGGCTGGAGGGGCACAAGAAATTGGGAGGGAGCACAGCCAGGACAGCTGGCCCCAACTGGCCAAAGGGGTATTCCAGGCCATGGGACATCATGCTGAGTGTATAAACTGCGGGGAGCTGGCTGGGGCCTTGGATTCTCTTCTTTGGGGGCTGGCTGGGCATTGGTCAGTGGGTGATAGCAATCACTGGGGTTTTTTCCCCTTTCCTCCACATTACAATATTATTAAAATAATTTTTAAATTAAATATATTTTAATTATTTATCTCAGCTGGTGAGTTTTACCTTTCCCTAATCTCCTTCCCACCCCTCTGTGGGGGCAGGCAAATGAACGAGCAGCTGTGTGGTACTTTGTTGCTGGCTGGGGTTAAATCAGGACACCATGAAAAGTTATGAAATTGAAGTTACATTATTGCAGCAGTATTGGTTCTGCAAGTTTTTGAAAGTAAAAGTTTGCCACTAATGCATGCAAATAAATCAGCCAAATTGTATGTTTATTGATCAACAGCTACTTCCATTCTAAAAGTGACCAAAATTGGGGAAAAAAAAAATAGAAAAAATTATAATGTGGTTCTAAAACAGTGTCTTCTGTACAGGCCTCCTCAAACAGAAGGTGAAGTCGTGCTTCAAACAATGAATTTTGCATATTTCTTTTTTCAAGGCTTCATCCATGGGGAGACAGTAATCCACTGACTTAACTGGTTTGTGATCATATGGCTTCATTTAGCTCTTGTGCTGCAGTGTTCCTAGCCTGGCAGTGAGACAGGCAAGGAACAAAGAGCTTCAGGTGGTGTTCTGCCTCTGGATTTCTTCTCGTTGGAAGTCGCAAGTCTACTGCAATTGTGTGAATAGGATAGGAAAAGACATAGCAGAGCATTGATGCCATACTATGAAACATACAGATAGAGACAGGTGGAGCCTTAGTGCAGATAAATTAAGTTCTAGAGGATAAAATGGACATTGTATACATTAGAAGGCATCCTGCGTAATAGATCCTGTGGTTTTAAAGAAAGGCTCTCAGTAGACTCAGAACTTGTTGAAATGTATTTTAGCTTATATGTGAAAGGCAAGCAAGCGGGTTTATATTCTGCTACTCTTTTCTACGTTAGCAACTTGAAAACCTTTTTTTAAAAAAAAAAAAGAAAAGAAAAAGCTTTAATAACAGATATTTTGAAAAACTAATCGGTAGACCCTGTAGTGGATTTATCTGGTGTCTTTGAGTGATCCTGTGGAAACTGCACCTTCTAAAACGGTGTTGCTGCTGTATAGCCAGTTTTAATTTTATGAATCCCAGTGTAACTAATTAAAAAGGAAATGTTTTTAGTAACAATATGTGAACTCACAGAATAATTGGGTTGTAATTCAATCTGTCGGCTCTGCTGCCATTCATAAACTTAGGGTTTACGAAGGCCTCGGAAATCTCAGATTGAATTACAGCTTTATTCTGTACATAACCTGGAACAGTGTATATCTTAGCATTTCATTTTTGAGACTGAGGATGTTTTATAATCCTGAAAATATTACTTAAATGTATACTTACCATAAAATTCCACTTTTACATTTGGAGAAAAAACTATCTTGCAGTGCAATTCACAATTTTTTTTATTTAGACATTACATCAGTTACATTAGGGCTTTCACTGTGGGTGTTTATATATATAAACTGCTTACTTTTCTTTATATTGTATTGTGTGTATGTGAAAGATTTTCTTACATGTCTACATTTCAGATAAAACAAATGACTGTCTAGAGTGTTTACGTTTTGTTTAATACTTAGTTTGGTTTACTATTGAACTACAATTTTACTACTTGCCAGAAAATCACTCTTCAACCTTATTTATACCATTTTCTTAACACAATAAAGTCAGTTATGGAATAGAGCTCAAAATATTTGCACATATACTGTATTTACAGATTTTTATTTTAGGATTTCATTCTCTCGAGGCAATTCTTAAATATTCTCTGTCTTCAGGTTGCTGAGTCAAACCATGAAGGACCACTTGGTAAGAGTGGCTAATGAAGCAGAATTTATCTTGAGCAGACAGAGAGCAGAAGATATTAACCGCCATGCTGAATTTGAGGTAAGAAATGGAATGTTTTTAAAACCAAACCAACAAAAAACTCCAACCCAGAACACTAAAACATAACGAGCCCACTGTGTTTGAGGATTCCAATGTGTGATACAGGCTTTTCAGGCACAGAAGGTTCCATCCTGAAAAGTGCTTTGCAGTTGTAGGGTGTTTTGATAGTTTGCCACTAACTTTGATGGAAAAACAGGCTGTGCAGAACAGCTCAGAACTTGCCAGGATCTGCAAACCATAGTTTGTTGGGGAAGGAATTTTATCATAGCAATGCTGCTCTTTTCCATGAAGCAAACGTCCTTGTATGTGTTAAAGCTGCTTAACATCACAGTCAAGATATAACTCTAAAAAACCCCACCTTACTGAAGATAAATGATAACAGCCTGTTAAGTGCAAGATGAGAAATTACTTTTTTCTTTGCTGTTTCACTTAATTTATCTCTAAAACCATTTTCCTTACATTTTATGTGCTTCTATGGTTTTGTTATGTTTTCATATTTTCATGCCACTTAACGGATTCTAAATTCTAAAGTGGAATAATGGTCTCTGTTTTTATAGACTTGTAAATAAAAATACAAGACTTTTTTCTGAATCACTTTAATCATACTTCCAGTTCTAGATCTCAGTCATGTCACGTATCCTTTCTGTGCTTTAATTATTGGGTTGTTTAAATGAAAATGAAACTAAATATCACTAAATTCACTAATATTCTGCTTAAAGAGTACTTAGTTTTTCTTCTGACATGTGATACTACTTGTGGTTATGTTTTTAAAATGAAGCATTAAGAGATTGAAGGCACGTTTGTGCTTAACGTATTTCTAAACTGTTTTTCTCTTAAATCTTTACTTGAAAAAATACTCCCCAAAGATGAAAGCATATTTGTCTTAGACAGTGCTTATGTTCTAAAGGTCATCTGTGTTGGCCCCAGGTTTCAAGCTGTGCGTTGTTTAATAACATATCTGCACTTCATCTAGAGCTAGTTACCCCCTCCTGGAAACAGAGATGTTGTAAGATATCTACAGTACCACTTTGCAATGGTGAAATAGCAGGCATGTTTCATTTATTACATTAAGGGTTTGGCGACAGTCCTGTGGAGATGAAAAGTGCATCTTTTTACTTCATTGCCTGATAACCATTGGAGTGGGACATGCTTGACATCTTTTCCTCTGGATTTATGCAGAAGCTCCATGCATGACATGGCATTATTGATTAGATGAACAGCCTACTTTTTTTCTTCAGATGCAAACTATTTGCCAAGGTGTGCACCTATGTGGGAAATCGGTGTGAAGTAAAGGGTCCTGTCATGTAAATATGGGTTGTCAATGAATACAGTTGTTTAGTGGCAATTTCACTGCTGGCCTTATTTCAGTCTCAAGACACCTTTTGTGATGTCTGGAAGAAATTTACACTGAGCATCAACTTACATTTTTAATATAGCTTTGAGTTTTGCTGTGGCAACTCTTTAGGATAAGAGTTGGCTGTACTTTTTTAAGCTAATGCTGTTTTGAATCTGTGCTATCTCAGTATGATGGCTTAAGAGTTCTAACTCATCAGGTTGAACTTAAACAGAAACTAGTGTACTAAAATAGCAGCAATCTGTTTATCAAGTTTAGTTTTGTTACTATGTTGGAAAAAAAAATCTAGCATCACTTCCACAGGTGTGTGTATTGAGGATATACAACTATTGGATTCTACAAAATTCTTAAATAACAAAACTAGTGTCTCATGAAGCTAGCATTACTGATGTCTGTGGCAGACTTCAGTGTTTCTTTTGTGAAGGAGGGAACCATTAGTCACATCCACTTGAATCTGCAGGTATCATGCCAACAGTCAGAATTCCTGTATACTGTGTTCCATCCGTCCCTGGTATGGACTGCCTTTCATGCATCCTGTCGGGTGCACTTGACTTGTCTTAACACATTGGTACTTTTTAGCCGTGGTATTCTTTGTAGCCTTTTGAAGTGGTGCTGCAGGCTATAGAAAACTTGCCATTCTTCTGTCATGCCCAGAAACGGATCTGTCTCTTGACTAGACAGGAGCCATTCCATCACTTCATGGGAATGGATCTGTGCTGTGTTGAGCTGCTGACATGCTGTGTATTGAATTGGTAGGTATATTTCCATTGTATGAAAGGGTGTTGATGACGAAGCTTGTGCTTTTGTCCTTACACTCATGTCGTGACACACTTATGGGCATATGACTGCAAGGACTCACCAATAAGAGAAAAATTACTTTCAAAACAATTGATACAGCATTTGATCTTTCTGGTTCATTTTTCCAACCTGAGGACCTGTAAGGAAGCAGAGTAGCAGTTGATGAGCCCTAAGCTAAAGATTGTTTTGGCTAGCCTGACTTGTGTGGTTTGGTCACCTGAGTGCACCCATTCCCTTGTTTTACTGCTTTGTATTCCATCTGTTCTTGAGAAATTCTTTGAAATGAAGATGGTATTCTTGCAGTCAGGAGAGAGATTCTGCTTGGTCAGTCCATTGAATGCAGTATCCCATCTGCCGTAGCATACGTCCAGAAAAGAGCAATTGTACAAGGAACCAGATAGGCTATACTTTTATAAAATCTGTCTTGTCTTAGAGAACTGCAGCTCAGAGACTTCCCTAACCAGAGGTCATGTCTTTAATAAATACTATTGTGGGTTTTCTGCTGTGAATTTTTCCAATTTCTTTTAAAATTTGATGTAAATATTTTGCATCAATAATGTCCTAAGATGAGGAATTTCCCTGCTGCAGTATCTGAAGACAGTGATCAGATCTTGTGTGTAAGAAAAATATGAAACAATTTATTTGAAAATAGTAGAATCTTATAACATTTAACCCTGAAGAATGGTATATGCAAATATGGTTTTGATCCCATTTAAAAACAATTTGTGATGGTGGTAACTACTAGTTGCAAAGCTGCAACTTTTTTTTTTTTTTTAATAGTTGGGATGAGCATGCATGGTTCAGATGAGAAGCAAGCTTTGCCACCTGAGCTATGGGGAAAAAGGAGATGAGGCTGGTTGAGCAAAGGGTAAAGATCCAGAGACAGATAAGAAATGTGGCAATAACTGTTAGCCATTTTTATTCCGACTTGCATTTCTGATATTTCAGATCACACGTTAAATATTCCATGATAACATTGAGTCAGCAAAAATCCAACTCCCAGATTTCTTGTTCAAGATCTATAGTATGTTTACTGACCTAGTTTTAATTCTCCCATTTTTAAAAGTCATGATGAAGATGAGCCTTGCAGTATTTGTGTCAGTTTTGGACAGGTTTGCACTACAGTGATATAGAGAAATCTGGTCTTACAAAATTTTCTATAGAACATTTTCTTTCTATTCTTTCCTTTTTTTTTTTTTTTTTTAAACAAGGACAATTTTAAAAGAAAAGGCAATGTACCTTGTCCTTATTTAAAACTGAAGTCTGATATTTGGGGTACATAGAGGCAGGAGAAAGCAATGGGAAATTTAGACGAGCTTCGTAACAAAGTTCTGTAGGTAAGTTATTGTGTAGTATTTGGTTATAAATGGGGTAGGGATGGTCATTGTAAAAGGAGGGAAAAATCTCCAAGGAAAGTGGATAATACTAAGGAAGGGCACTGCTGTGCACTTGGGAAATGTGATGGAAGAACGTACTTGTCATATGACGTTTAAAGTTTCACAGGGTCTAGAAGGGGAGGTAGCACTTCTGTTTGGTTCTTAACTTATTGGAAGTATAGGATAGATGTTTCTTTCCAGAAATGGGATGAGAAGTTCCTACCTATCAATTCTTTCACAGCCAGGAGGAGACAGAGAAGAACAGCAAATGTGACGTGTTCACTTTGCTGTGTAAGGTCTGCTTGGGCCTTTCTTTGCCATGTCGCCATTTGTTGGGACCCTGCATTGGTCAGAACATCGAAAGTGCCTATACCCCTTCCACAAAGTAAGATGGCCAAAAGCATAGGAAGTGTCTTTAAAGCAAGGGTGGGTTTTTTTGCATACCGTTCCAGTTTGTGCTGTAATTGTAGATATGCAGGAAACTGAGTGCCTGGTTGAGACAGATTTAAATTAAAAGGATTTGAAAAGAAATCTTTCCTCTTCTTCCTATGTCTTCTCAAGGCAATTCTCTTTCAGAAATTTAATTCTCTCTTTTTCAGAAACTTCAAATAAAGTGCCTTGAACAGCATCAAAATCTGCACATCCACTTCTTCTGTCTGGTGGCAAGAAGGGCAACTGTCATCTTGGCTTGGCTATTTTTCCATGTCTTCCTTTTTGTTGGGAGTCTCTGTCTCCATTTGTGTTGCAGAGGCCCCTCCCTTGCCTCTGCATACCCGCACTCCAGAAGCTTCTTCAAAATGGAGGTGCTCAGCTTCCATCATGGAAGATGCAATCTCCCACCCTCTCTAGAGAGCTCTACCTTACAACTCAGCAGCCTGGACAAAGACAAAAAAAGTCTTCCTCTTTGGTGCCTGGCCACTTCTTTTTTTTGAAAATAGGAGATAACATAAGTAACAACAAATTATGAGCAAACTAGTCATGCTGTCTTTCTTTTAAGTTGGTGGTATAAAAAAGACAGAAAGAAATTGCTTTGGAGGTGAAGGATTGGTTGTGAGAGGTTTTCCTGTGGCTGAGTACAAAGGTCAACCTTTTCATTTCTTGGGGTTTTTTTTCTGATCCTTCCTTCACTTCTGTGTTCAGTGCTACCTCTATAAGCAGTTACATCTATGAATGTAGACTTACAGGGAGGTCATAGGGAGACCCAAGACATACTTACTCATTTTACAATGTGATTAAGCCTCAAAGAAGCCTGATGAAGCGATACTCCACTTATGTCTCTAGTAAGGTGGCAGTGAAGCACACATTTTTACTGTGCGTGCAGAAATTTGAGCATTCCTAATATAACTTATTGTTAAATCACAACAATTAAAAAACTTACAACCTTAAATTTTGCCCAGTGTTCCTGGGATTTATATGCACAGGTCTCTTAGGCATTTTTCAGAATTTCAACCTGAGTGTTAGGTAGAGCTGAAAATCCTGAAGAGGAACCCTTTAAGTCTGAATTCCAACAACCAGTTTCATGCTTGCACCTAGACTGCTTTCTAGAAATGACCTTGAAAAATGTGGTGATTCACACTGTGTCTCAGATTGTCAGCAGGCTGCTGCGGAGTTGGGCCTACGAGAATAATTGGATCTGGTGCGAGGAGGGGGAGGGAATTTTGTATTCTAATTGACTTTATTTTATAATTTATGACAGGAGTGCCCATTCCCTTGGATATGTCGCATGTCTTATATAAATCTCTTCACGTATTTGTGTGTGAATATACATATTTATAGAATTCTAAATATGTAAATCTGCAAGTGTTTTAGGCCCGGACTGTTCAAGCATCAGAGTGTTTCATCTTTCCAGTGAAGGTATAGTTTGCTCTCGCATGGCATTACTGGATTTTGACCAAAATCTGTGATACCATATCTCAGTGCTTGTGTAAAGTATTTCTGATGAATATTCTTCCAGCAGCATGGGGGGTATTTTGCCTGAAGATTCACGTGAAACAATAAGAAAATGGGGGGAAAAGTTAAAATACAGAACCATTCATAATGTTGCATACTATGAGCGTGTGCAGAGGAGCAATGGGCAATGGCCAGTGCAACACAGTAATTTTCAAAAAACTTTCTAGAATGGATGGACAAGGATTCTTCATTCTGAGTTTGTGAGGAAAACATACACTTTGGTAATTTTTTCAGGAAGATTTAAATATTGCTGTAATTCATAAACCAACCTACCTTTTCAAAATGTGTCTTTTTTTTTTAAGTTTCTATGGTGTGATTCCCTTGAATTTTTGATCTTATTTTTTTCAAATTCTCATCATTCATAGAAATACAAAGTGCTGGCATTCTTGTAATTGGCCGTTTCTGTTGATTAACTGAGTATTTCACATGACTTTCCCTTTGCATTTGTTATAAATCATGCTAGGCAGCTAACTTCTCTGCATGATTTCTCTCCAATAATTAAATCTAGCATTTCCAGCTGCTATAAAATCTGTTGTCCTTTTTTGTTCAGTTATGTTTTTTCATGCAGAAGAGTTGGACTTCCTCACAGTTTTAATTCTTATTCAGTATCAATTTACAGGCTATGTGTAATAAACTGAATGTTTTACTTCATGGCTCATGCTGAGAAATGAACGTTAATGTTAATAGAAGTATTGCCTTGACAGAGATAAGATGCAAGGCTAGGCAAGCGTTCCAATAGTGGCTTGACTGTAGCTATTTGCTTTTTGTTTCCTTGGCAGAAGACAAAATTCAGTGGTTCTGTTGTTCTGTTGATTGATAATCTTGTGTATTCTGCACCTTTTCCCCTCTGGTGTACTAAGCATTAAATATTAGAAGATGTTATTTGTATCAGAGGAAGTAACTAAAAAGTACTGCAAATCAATTTTGGCAGAATACCCATGAGTCAAAGAGAATGTTTGAGAGCCCTTGAAGCAATTATGAAATGGTATTTGGTGTCTTTGTAGTTTCTGTAGATGATTGTTACTTCTGTGTGTAACAAACAGTTACTGTGGGAAGGAAAGTTTTAACCCTTGACTGAGTCCCTATTCTTCATGTAATTTTCCAATGTTTTTAGCAAAAGCTGCTTTGTTACAGAACTGGTGCATCAAAAAAATCTTTCTGACGTTCTTACAACATCCTTCTACATGAAGGTCATTCCACACAATGGTAATGAACTCATTTATTAGAACAAAAGATTTTGCAATAATTTCCATGGGTGTTCTGTCTAGTGGTGTGAGTTATAAGCAATGAATCTTTACAGAACATACAAAGATAATGGGTAGTGTGAGTTGTAGGTGTCCTGTAGTAACACAACCAAAAGTTATAGTTCAAAAGATTGTATGTGGAAGCACAAGGGTAGTTAGTTATACCCTTATAGAAATAGGGTAATAAGGCTTTACACATTTCATTATGAATGGACTTAACTCTCTCTCAAGTTTAGATTTTTAAACAAATGCTGCCCTTTGCATTGGGCAGGTTAGGCATCTTAGCACCATCTGTTGGTAGAAGGAAGAAAAATTTTGACTTTTCATTTCTAAACACTTTTTTTTTGGTATTATAAACTCTTCAACAGAGTGCTGAGCATGGAAGAATATTTTTTTTTTCCATTGGAGGACTGACCAGTTTTGTTCTACTGCAATACGTTGACAAGCCCCAAACTGGAAAATTAAATTTCTCATATTCCTGAGGTGGCAATTTTTAAGATTCGTTGTCTCATGTGAGTCAAAGGATACTGAAATGACAACTTAATTTTCTGTTTGAACATTATAACATTTTCCCTGTGCTCTGGAAAGTGTTGGGGTAAACTATTGCCTGATTATGAAAGGAGGAGTGAAAAATTTTCGCTTTCACTATGCTTTAATAAACAGTGGGAGGAGAAGGAATGCAAACTTGCACTGGAATGCTGTGACATCTCTTTTGTTATATCTCAATTTTAAATCAGAATGCATTACAGAAATATGTCTAAAATCTATACTATAAAAAGATACAATAATACTGTTTCTGAAGCAGCTGGAAAGAAAATTTATTTTACAACTGCTCATATAGACTTTTCTAATGAAACAAGAAGTGATGCTATCTTCATTACCATTTTTGGGTAGTATTTTTGGCAAATCATGAGACAAACTATGTGAAGAATTAAATTAGTAAGTATCAGTGTATTATTGGGCTTTTCAAATCGTATTAATTATGGAAATGAAATAGATTCATAACTGGTTATTTAATATAAAAATTACTCTCGTTTCTCTGATGCTAATGAAGTTTATTGCTTTACAATTGATGAGTGGCAGAATGTTGTTGAGACTCACCTCTTGTAATCTGTGCTGTTTCATTTACAAACAAAGTGTAATTTGAAAAAAACTGAGGAATCTCATGAGGATATGAGTCTTTTCTGCACAGCATTTTACAATATTAGCTATATGAGGTTTTAACTTTTTATGGCCTTTTTTCTCTCCTTTTATATAATTAACACATTACTTATTTATCACTTCCTGTGAATGATAAACTTTCCCTTGTTCTAAAAACTTTTTACCCCCTCTTGTAAGTGCTGTTACAGCTGATTATTTTCATTAGAGAGTTATCAATTATCTTAATTAATCTACTCTCCGTGGCTCTGGAAGTCTTAGCAGAACATTCTCTGGAATTCTTGTTGTTCTAGTATTTGTAGACCCTGGAAACCTAAAAAAACCCACCCAAAACAACAAACCCAAACCAAAAAACCAAAACAAAAAACACACCTCTGCCAGAAGGAACCTAAGACTCAATTCCTGTAATTTTGCCTGGCTACTTTAATGACTGAATTGAAAGAGCATAGGCATGAAGAAAATAGGGTAATAAGAAGAAGGGAGCGTGTCTTTGTATGCTTCTGCAGAGATCCATCTTCTGGTAGCCTGGGAAGAAACATTTCTTTTTGAACTGCTGTGGCAGTGGACCTTATCTTTTTTTTTTTGTGAAATTCATAATCATAAGGCTTATAGGGTGTTGTTCGGTGGGGGTTTTTTTGGCTTTTTTGTTTGTTTCTTTAAAATCGTTTAGCTCGCTAGCTAGCTAAGTAACACACAAAATCCAGAATAATTACTGCATGCTTGCAAGCTTAATCAGTGTAAATAAGGTAATGTCCAAATGGCGCTTTATTAGAATTGGTTTCTGTTTTTTCTTTTTAATTACAAATTCTAAGCATCACACTTGTTACTTAACTTCTTTGAAAAAATAACTCTTAAAGTAAAAACATACACAGTAAGAAGTGAGTAAAATATAATAGTCTATGCTGTGGATTATCTCTTCCACAGCAGCGGCTTACTGAGTTACTTCGAAGTGATCATGTGTTCAGAAAACTAGTACAGAAGTACTGATGTCTGGTCTTATATTAATATGTGCAGTATTTCTATAGGTAAGTTCCATTTATCACAGATAATTCTTTGTGAATACTGACTTGGGATCAGAATTGCTCAACTAATCAGATGAAGATCTCTTAGTTATTGGGGTATTACAGAGCCAGAGGTTCTGCTAATTTTCTGCAATATGAAACAATCTGGCACTAAACTTGAATAACTTGAACTTTCTTTAGAGTATCCAAAATCATTTAGGAGGTTAACACAATCCACTTTGAAATTCCATGCTTTTTTTTATGCGTTAATGTTAATAATGTTGTTCTACTGTTTCACAGATGAATAGTTTGCTGAGACTCAAGAGTATCTATACTGAGTTAGACCAAAAGTCCGTCAAACTCAGCACTGTGTTTCTACTAAAGTACATGCCTAGGGACAAGTGTAAGAACAGCACAGTTACATAGGGATGCTTCCTTGGGTCTACTCAGGTGGCGGGGATGACAATTTGGACAAAGATTTGCAGCTCCCTATATGAATTTCACCTGTTGTTTTATCTCCTAGTCACTGCATTAGCATTTTTCCATGTTTGATTGCTGTTGTTACTACCTGGAATTATTTAGAGCTATTAGCAAAACTTGATGCCTTTTCCACACTCTGCCATTTCTAAACACAGTGTTGGAATCACCACCGAATTGGTGATTTCCCTCCACTTTGAAGACTATTCTTTTTTTTAAAACCCATTTCCTTTGTTTTAATCAATTTTTATCAACATAAAGATGTTTCCATATGCCCTACCACACCCTGCCTTTCTTTAAATATTTTTTTGGCATTCTATTAGCGAGCTTTATTTCTTGTCTGTGTCTCCAGTGGCTTGTTGAAAGAAATGTAATGAAGCATGACTTCCCTTTACAAAAGCAGTGATGAGTTTTGCCAGTGTGTTTGTTCCACGGTTTGCTTTTTGCTTTAAACACAGCTACTAATTTGCCTTTTATAAATTTCAGACTTTTGCCATGTCTTCCAGAGTCTATTTGGCATACTTCATTCTGCTGGCACTGAGGCAGTTTGAGCAAGAACGCTGTAGCTAATGGCTCAGCTGCGTTTATCCCTGAGTTCTTCTAGATCACCTGAGTGAATATCGTCTGGTCCTAGCAGTTGGTCACTTGTCAGTTTTCTTTTATAACTTCTCTGCTAGCACTTCTCTGTGGTGGTCTTGTGTTCCAAGAGCTCTTTTTATCCTTTGATCTTCTATTAGCTCTACAGAGATACCTTAACGGGCCTACTGCTCCTAATTTGTTTGAAAATAATTTATTACTGCCTTTTATGCCTTTTATATAAGTGTACCTCAAACTCTTTTGGCCTGCTTCGTTCTGTTTTTAAAACTTACATGCCATGGTTAACATATTTTTCTGTTTCCCTTCTTTGAACAGATTTCTTGAAGAATGCCATTTTCTTACAGCCTTCTTCCTCTGCACCTTAATCATTCCAGTGTTTTTGTCTTTTAAAAAGCCTTTTCATGGATGGAATATGTTTCCTTTGAACCCCTGATATTGTATCTTCTTATACAGTTTTTGTGTTGTCCATAAAAACATTTTCCATGTTTGCTGTATCTTTTTATGTTCATAGTATGAAAACTAAACTAGCTCACTAAGGATTTTCTTGCTTCAACTTAGATGTTCCTATCAGAAATGTTGTTCTCACCTATTCATGAAAAATAAATCAGTAGTGTTTACCTTGTTTATTATTCATGTACAGACTTTTATGGTAGCTTATGCCAGGTAGTGATTTTAAAATACTCTTGACTGAAGTAATATAGTGTACACAGAGTGTAAATTTCTGGCATTAACAAAGCAAAGATCCTACTGTGCTTGATTGGAGATTTTCCCCTAAAATTCTTGTTCTAAGATAACTTGGATTATTTATGTACCTTTTTAAGGAGTTGTTTAGCTTTGAAGAAAAACCACTGGTGAGAGTACACGTCTCTACTGCGTGCTTTTTTTAAGTTGGTTTGATCTAAATAAGACATTATATTGAAATAATTCTGTTATTGGTTCTAAGAAGGTCACAAAAGATCTTCAGGGTCTGAATACCTGAAGGTATTTTTTCTCACTATTCCAAATGGCAAGTTGGACTTAAATATTCTGCTCAGTTGTAAACTTTTTCTAATTTATTTTTACTTGTATTCAGCAAACATTTTGTTATTTTGTGGTCATTATCTTTTAGCTTCAATGGTCTTTTTTCTTTAGTTTTTTTAATTCATTTATTTTAACTTTTTTAATCTATTATTTATCCCGTATTACGTCATTTTGCTCGGCTAAGTTATAGTCTTCTAGGCTTTTTTCTTCTAAGGCGGTATCTGCATACTTTAGATCATCCTAGTAGTTACACCCTGCTTCTGTTGTTAGAAGATTGATTCCTACTGCAACATGGATGAACAAGACTAATCACATTGAGAAGTCTGTTATCAATCCTAGTATCCTACCTCAAACTGTGAATACTTAAGGAAGAGCTTATTACAAGGGTGAACATAGAAACATTTTTCCAGAATACACTCCCACTCTTCTGCAATTTGAAGTGACTTCTGATTCTTGCTCACCAGAAATGACAGCCATGTGCCCAGTACCTCTTCAGGGATTATTCCCCCACTTGCCCAGTAAAACTCTGAATCCACATAGACTTTTGCCAAGAGTTGCACTGAGTTAACTGCAAAGTGTACTGGCATCTTGGTTTCATTGTTGTATTGCAAAATGCCTTTTCCCTGGTAGCGAGTCAGGTTGCAGGGGAGGTGCAGATCACAGCCAGTATTTCTTAGAACACCTTCTGTTCATTATACTGTTTTAATTAATAGAATAAAGCTGTTACTGTTAATAGCTGATAACTACACACAATGCCATCACATGCTTACGGTTAGGAGCCTGACTCCAGCTGTACACTCCAGTGTCATGAAGAGTTTATTCCAGTAGCTTCAGAAAGTCCTGCAGAAGGTCCTTGCTGCATGGGGATACATACACAATTCTTTGTGTAGGGTAGCCGTCGCTGTCTTGGATGTTGACTGAGTCATAGAAGCTGGTGCTGGTACTGGCATGTGCTTGCGGTGGTGTATAGATTCAGCAGACGTAGTATTCTGGATTGATCATGTTTTGTAGGTTCAACAAGACTGCCAATCCCTAGAGTTTACCAGCTCTTGGGAAACTATCACACACGACCTTCACAGCATGCATTCCCCATCTCTTTGGCCTGTTTCACTTCATCTAATGTTGTAAGAATCTATAGAACGCATTTGTGCCAACTCACCTGGAAAGGGTCCTTCATACCACATGATTTTACAGAATGCTGTTATCCCTCCTGAGTTGTCTCTCCCTGCACCCCACCCTGCCCCAGCCCTTGAAAAATCCTACTGTTACATCATTATTCCTTCTGTATCAGTGATATGAATTTTGAATCATTGCAAAATGCTTCTCAGTTCTTTCATATTTCCTGATGAAGCTCCCAAAACTGCACCTAGCATTCCAGGTGGGTACACACCAGGAATTTATTAATAGACAATGTTTTCTGTGTTGTTCTTTTCCCAGTGGTTCCTAATTCTTTACTTGATTCCTGCGTGCTTGTTGAATATCCAGTACAAAGCCAATGGTTTCATAGAACTATCTGTCATTGATAATACCATCTCATTATGGCAAAAAGGAGTGAAAATAAAAGTGAATCCAGAGTCCATAATTTTGTATGTAAAATTAGATTCTTTCCTACCTTTCTTCTATCTACACTGATGTTCCTGTGCTGTTTTTATTACTGCAATGACTTGGTCTTCCAAGCTCCCCTTCCAGTTCCTCACAGCTGCTTTGTGATAATACAGCTCTGAATACCATAGTATCAGCAACAAACTATGTCACTTCATTATTCAGTCATTCTTCAGATATTTTTTTTTTTAACTTGTGTTGAACAACCTGAAAAGATCACAAACTGACGGGAATTGTACTGTTACTGTTAGTTTGACCAGAACCTTATCTAGTATTTTCTCTCCCCTCTTTCTGGAAGGAGCTTTTCTGATTCTTGTAATTTACCTGTCTTTTGGCTACTTTAGGTTTTGCTTTTCTTTTTTGATGTTGGTCTAGATAAGTAGTTTGCTCATATGAGTGGAGAATTTGCACTTACTGATGTTTAAGAGCTTTGATGAAATAAGAAGTTAAGAGTATACTTCTGTTATTATTTATAAAGTTAACATTTTCACTGAAAATGAAAATATAAATGTCAAAACCATTCTGAAAAAAATGTCAATCACAGCAAGAGATGATAGTTTTAGGTTTTGTATAGCTACAGGACCCTGAAACTGCTGTAACACACTTTTTTGTTTCTGCTAAAACAGAAGGGTGAATCAAACAGTTTATAATAGCATTAACTTCCAGATAAAACATTTTCAGCCAGTCTTTATAATTCCAGAATTAGTGGAAACATTTATGTCTTTAGATTCTTCCATCAAGGCACAGGCAAGTGAATTATTGAAAAGATAAAAATAAATTTGTTTGCTTTCTGTCAGAGTTCATATCCACAGCCAACCTTGATAGAAGACCAGAATGATTTAGACAAGTTTGCTTTGGAGATTCATAACATATGCTTGCTGGACAGAATTGAGTTATCTCTGCTCTGGAGAGTAAGTTATTGTAGCAGGAGCTGACAGAGATGAAGATAACTGAGGGAAATTCAATTACCTTTTAGTGTTTTCCTTCTAATAGGATTCTTAATGTGAAAAAGATCCTTAGATGATGCGCCTATGTTGCTTCGTGAGATCTCCTTTGATACCTGCATTCAGAATAAAGTGAACTCTTCTTTTCAGGCCTTCATTAAGGATGAAATATGCATCTGATTGCTAAATGGGTGTTAACTTTTGATCCAACATATTGTCATTTATAGCCCAGATGTATTTGACAGTCTTTTGGCAGTAGTCTTGAGTATTCTCTCAAATACAATTTAATTTTCAAAGCTGTTGTTTTTATGTGAGTAGCTTGTTTGTAATACGAATTGAATATTTTACAAAACCGTAAAGTATTTCCCTATATTCTAGTTCTGTTTCTGCATGTTTGTTTTTTCATTTGCCTTTTCCTGGCAAAAGAACCAGAATTGCAAATACTGCTTATGACTGACCTGAGTTCAGGTTTTTGGGATAAAGCCCAGTCCCACTTGACTATAGCTGGATTGCATGTGAAACCTCTGCAGGTCTGGTTAGCAGGTTAGACTAGTGCATACATGTGTTAGGATGCTATTATATGTGTTACTTGTAAAATTTATATTTTTTTTTTCATAATGGCTGATGGTAGAAATGAAGACTTTGAAGTGACTCCGTGAAGGCAGCTTGTTCTGCAGCTGTTTGTATGAAAACATACCACACACAAGTTGGTGTACCTGCAACGTGCTTTCCTTTACTGCCCCATGAAACTACTGTCTGTAGCTGAATGTAGTTATTTTATTTTTAAAACTCTGACCCTTATCAGCTTTGGAAAGTAAAGTCCACTTTTTATCTGGAGGATTTATGAAAGCCCTTACACACTAATACTTTTATAAAAGAAAGGGAGACTGAGTATCTTCACGTTAGAGTTTTCTGCAACCCCAGAACAGGTTTGAATGTGCATAAAAGACAGCATGCCTGACCCCATAGAAGTCTGTATTGTAAATCTAGTCCATAGTTTTGAGTCTTTACTTGCCTTAACTTATGGCTTCTTGATTATGGAAGCTATGGATACACTGGTCGTTCTCTTGTTAGCATTCAAATTGTAGTACGCGTAGTCTTGTAGTTAATGCAGTCTTCTCATTTAGGCATGAAAAAGTTTGATTCATGCAGGTTTATATTTTGATGTTCAGGAAGGTGACTTATGAAAATCAACTTTGGGGCAATGTGGGAAGTTAAACATATGCATTAAGATAATGAGATGTTTAGAAAAGTTCATCAGTAGAGCCTGAAGGCATTTACAGTTAAAATTTTCAATGTTACCTATATTTCTTAGTCACATACAGTATTTTTCACCTTCATTTATTGGAGTATTATTGAGGAGGAACTTGGGCAAAATATTGTACCTAGTGTAATAGTTTATCCTGAATTGATTTTTCTCATTCCAATGAAAGCTTCAGCCTTTCATTGAGAATGCTTTGTTCTGAATACAAAATATAGTGACTGTGCTGAAATAAATACCTCCATGAGTAATGGTTGATTAAGGAGTAATTGTTTAAATAAGTATTTTACAATTAAATTGCTAAAAATGTCTTTATTTTGTTGTAGATGGGGCTTGAAGTCTGTCTGGGATCCAGGGAGGGAAATGGTGGAAAACTGTAAAGCCACCCCCAGCCAAGGGTGACACTCCTAATCTTATAGAAAGGTAGCTTCTTGCTCTAAGTCGACCTCTACAGTTTTCCAGGAAAGAGAACAAGACTGCACTAAGCAGAATTCCTAACACAAACTGAAAGGTCTGTTCACATCGCCACTTCTGTCTCACTGCTTTGCAGTCCAGCTTTTCATTTGAACTTTTCTATATTAGCTTTTAAATGGGAATCACTGTAGTAGATTTTTTGGAATCTTTTTCTTCCTGCTTCATCTGATTCTTTTATAGAAATGCTTACAGAATGAGTCTACCTACTGATTTTTCTCTTTGACCTAAACAGGAGAAAACTGAGCCAATCCCTTTGAGATGGTCAAATCACAAAAAGGAAGATCTATCAGGCAGTTAAGTTGCTCTTCAGATGATCACTGTGTCAGGGAACTTGCCAAGTGACTTAGAGATCTCGGGATGTCACTGTTAATCTGCAATCCTACTGGAAGTGGCAGAGTCAATCCTTAAAATGTCTTAGCATTCAGAAAACCAAATTGTCCTCATTGTTCTGTTTTACACAAGGAAGATCAATTTCCTGATGCTCTCCTCACCCCTCTTCCCTTCCACCTTTTTCCTGCTCACTTTTCTAGGTCCCTGTTACTAATTTACTTTTTTAGAAAATGCATCTTTGAAGATTTCTGGCCATCCTAAAAGATTTAGGTATCTCCTGGAAGTAGAACTTTGAAGGCGGTGATAGTGACTATAATGATGAGCAGTGCAAGTGTTTGGTCATCGTTACACTTTTTCCTTTGTGCCCTAGTGCCAAGATATTGGTGGGTTTTGTAAAAAAATTTATTGGAACAAATTCTGGGTCCAAGTAGTAATGCTAAGGTTATGACAGAAAGGATGCTGAGATTTTCATGTTCCTTTCATCCTTCTCCCTGCTTGTCCTTGTGGAAACTTGAGATTTAAATGTCATTCGGACTATACTGAACTGTGTGTTGCCCTAGAGCAATTTGAGGTTCCGTCTTTCATCACCAATGCCAATTCTTGCTTTGAAATATTTAAGGAAGGTGGCAGACAAAGCAAACTAAATGCCGAGTTATTAGATGGGTTATTGTATTATAGAGAATATATGGCAATTGTGGAACAAATTTTGTTGTCATGTGGGACCAGAGACTTAACATACATTGTCAGGGTGCCACAACGACTGGCAGTGCCCCTCAGTGGGGGTAAATTGGGTACCCACTTCAGTACCACAGCCTCCTGGGCAGGATCTCACCATGCATCTCCAACCTGCCACCCACCATGAGAAGAGCAGGGCAGCCCGTGGGGGGGTGGGGGCGGCCAGGACCAGCACAGACCTCCCCCCCCCCCCCCCCCCCCAGTAGGCCATGGAGCCAGGGCCAGCCTGAGGCAGGGAAGCCCACCTACCCCATGGCTGGGGGCCTGGAAAGGGTCAAGGAGGCTACAGCAAGGTGGTGAGCAGTGCTAGGGTGGGGGGTTGGCCCTCATCTTGGGGCAGCCTCTCTCCGCTACCATCAGCAGAACAGGGTCATCCTCAGCTGTGCTGGCTCTATGCTGGCCTTCAGCCCCAGGATGATATTATGCCACCTATAGACATCTCTAAATTATGCTGCCATTAGTCCTGAATCTGTTAAATATTTACAGATTAAAACAATCAGATATTCAGACTTCTGAAATATTTTTGCTTATTTTTTCCTACACTGCTTGTTAGAAACCCCAAATATCTCATTTCTAAGTAGTTGTTGATAGTCTTGAAGTTGTCAGCAGCCTTGGCATTGGACCAACACTGTTTTGCAAGGCAATTTCATATGGTCGGCAGCAGAGGAGGGAGGAATGTTTCTCAAGTTATTTTTGAATGGCAGTTGTTTGGAGCTACTCAGAAATTTGGGATATTAAAAGTAGGTTATTGGCTAGAGTGTAACTGAAGTTGTTAAAAGTGTCTCAGAAATGTTGTTGTGTGGCTTTTTTGTATGTCCAATAACTGTCACATATGTTTTATATAATATTTTATGTCATTTCAGTAGTTTCTGTCATTTTTTTTGCATGCTTGGTGGAGGCTGGTGATTTTGATTAGTCACTGTACTTTCTTTCAGTATTTATAATGTTAATGACTGAACTGTAATTCACATCAAATCTCACATTCTTCCTTTAAAAATCCACAGAATTTGTGTTGCTTTTTTATCCTGTGTGGCTGTTGTGCTCTAAACATAATGAGCTCCAAGTATTGAATTTATTATTTTACACTGAATTAAAGTCAATTAGTGAAATCTAGTTAAGCAGGATTTGTGCAGTTGGACTGTGTAATCTGTTTTGTACCATTACACCAATGTCCATGAGTTGTTTGTAACAAATGCTGATAGCTGTTATTGAGGGGTAGTATAAAAACACCTTCATACTATTTAAAAAAACCCAACCAGACAGGAAACCCTTGCATGCTGAACTGAAACAACGCCAAACTTTAAACTCTGCAAGAACATCTGAGCCTTGGAACAGGATGTTTAACAAGTTCTGGTATTTAGAAAACTTATTAAATTTATCTTATATGTTGTTCTTATGTAAGTGTAAATGAATAAGTTTATGGAATATCCTCTCTCCTCCCGCCCTGCCCTTTTCCAATGTTGACAACACAAAGGACGATGCCACTAGAAACCACTTGGTGCTGCATAGTACTTAATTTCTCTGAAGGCAGCATCTGTATTGCAACTACTACTGACTCTTGCGTCGTTGCAGTCTTTTCATTTTAACCAAGTGAGCAAGAAAAATATAAATTTTAAAGCAATTGTTGTGGAGTATTTTTAGTCATATTTCCAATATTGCTCAGTATAAGGATCTAGAGTTGTATGAATGAGTGTTTTTAACTTTGACTGCTGTAAATTAAAGCAGAGACTGTTGTCTTGTCACATTTGGAATAGTCAGAATATTTCCAAGGCTGCCTTTTTATGGATAATAAAATCACACAGTTTTGAAAAGAAATTCATTTATCATCCCCCAACAATTTTTGGAGCCAAATGTCAACCTTTCAAGGATGGTAGAACTTTTCTGAATACAAAATGTTAATTAAACCCCACAGCTATTGATACCTATGTCATGCTGTTCTGAAATTCCAAAATAGATTTATGTAAGTGCATGAGGACCAATCACAAAGGAAAAAAAAACTTATGTGTTAGTTGGAATGAGATGCAAAACGAACTACTGAAAAAAGGAGTGGGAAAAATTAAAATAGTTTGCTTAGTTTGCTTTTCATAGTTGGTTACAGGAGTCCTGATAGGAGGTTTTAAGTTACGGCAAAGTTTAAACTAAAACCGGAATCGACCGCTTAACAAATGGCTAGGAATGATTTTAAAGAACAACTACTATAAAAGACCATATTTTAAGAATCCTTACCATTTGCTTCTGGATTTTTAATTTTTTTAAATCTTTGCCATTTCATTATCATCTTAATCAAAATATTCTGCTTTTAAAATACTTGGTCCTCCAAAGAATAAGCCTCTCAAGAATCTTAGTTTGCCATAAAGTAAAGAGCAATGTTGGAGTGTAAGTTAGAAACTTGTGAATTGGCAGCACTGAACATGTTATTTTTGAATAGAATTTTTACTAAAATCCCATATAATCCTCCTTTTTTCATAGATTCTCCGATAGTCATTTGAAATTCCTCTGACAAAAAACAAAAAAGCCCTTAATACTTTTCCTTAATAATGAATTGAAGTGTTTCTGCAGGTACAGATGAAGGTGCAATGACTTAATGGCAAAACCAAAAAGTGTGTGTGTGTGTGAAGGAATGCTTTGGCAGCACACATCTTTGTCCTATTTAGCAGTGTTGCTCAAAGGATGTGTGCCAGTCAAGGTGATAATTCTCTGTTGTGAGAGGCTGAAAAGGTCCTGAACTGTCAGAGATCAAGTTCACTAAATTAGTTCTTGGAGCAAGCATGATAGAATTTGGTGAAGGGCAGATAGGTTACCTTTTGGGTCGTGTGTTTGTGTTCATGTCCAAATGTTTCATAGCTGAGGTTTCACAAAAGATTTGCAAAATACAGCACAGAACACTTTTATAGCTGTTTCTGTTGCTGGTGCAGAACATAGGTGATTTGTTCCTACATCTCCTTTAGTTACCATTATGTGTCTCTGTGTATACATTGATTTTTACTGTGAGTGGATGGTATTTTTACCTTTGTTCTTAATGTCTCATGAGTACTAGACTGCTATACAGCGTAGAATACTTTCAAAACATGCTTTTGATTCTGTTATCAGAGTACAGAACAAAGTTATAGAAAGGCAAACTGTAAATCTATCCCCCCTGCCCCTTTCTCTGCATTAGGCATCATAGGTGACATCTTGAGCACACTGAGGTCTGAAGCCAGCGGTATCCAGAGCACTGAAGCTTATTAGAGATGTGCTGGTCATTGGCATGCAACCAGTCATGGTGAGATAGGAAACCATTATGCCTAAATATCTTGGTATCTCAAATGAATGTGGTTTGTTCATGAGTTGTTATATTTTGATGTATTCTGAAGCTCCTGGATTAAAATCAGAGCTGTGTTCTCAAATCAGACGCTAAATGGGGAAAGCTGAAGAGTGCTTGAGAGGAACTATGTTGAAAATAGAAATGCAAACACAGACCCCAGGCTACAGGAATATCTCAAGGGGCTAATCTTTCTGTCTTTTGGAAATCTGCAACTTTATACAATCTTGGAAACTGTTTATGTAGAGATTTTGGCTGGAAATGAATTCGGTTTGCATGTGTTTTACAAATTCATAAGGAAATTTAGTGAGTGTCATGTAGCAGGAATATCAAACAATAAATAACAAAATCAGCAAGGATATGTTGATTATTTTTGCATTATATTCTACCTATAATATGAATGTGAGTTCTTATATAGTAATAAAAATGCGTCCTATATAGGAATACACATTCCTGTAAGGTAGGTGTTGAGACAATTAACATAAGTCATGTGTTAAATACTAATATACTTAGGTATTTATAGCTGTGTCTTTGAGAGCTATAGAAATTAATGAATTTTAACTCATGCAGATGCCTTTCACTTTGTTACAGTCAGAGGCTGAAGCCACATGTATAGATTAAAGTCGGACAAGATATGTTGTAATAAGGTTCCAAATTACCTTTTTGTTTATCTGCTTATCTGAATCATTGTGGCTACACTTTTCAATTCTTTGTGCTCTCAGAGGTTGAATTACTTTAAGGTTTAGATATTTTTTTTTCTTGTTTTGGAAAAGAAGGCTGGTGAAATGTTTCCAAATTAAAACATTAAAAAATGCTACATCTTTTTGTTTCATTGAGATTTTCAATTTTTTCCATATTTTGAGGTATTATTGTTTTCCCACTGCCAGTAGTGTACCTTTTGCCCCATTATGAAAAATTATTCAGAATTCTTCTGATGCAAAACTTGTGAAAAATTGCTGTTTATGGTAGTACCTTTAAGGGCTTCTTAATTAGTAAGTTGCATTGTTCAAAAATACTCAGTAGTGTGTGTTACCTGCTCCTGGAGACTTCATTTAAGGTTTATCTGTGCCATCTGAACTGCATGTGACTTTGAATCTGTTCAAGTGTCACTCCTGTGCCAAGTCTTGGTGTTGTAAGTTGTAAAAGAACTGTGCTGGCAGTAGGGTGTCTGGGAATCTGAATCCTGGGGAAGTCGTCATTTGGCTGCTGGGGCCAAAACTGCTGCACTGCTTTCTTACCTACCTTACAGGTAGCAGGGATCCTTACTGTGCCTCGGTGGAAAAGGCAGTTGGAGAGGTGGTGGTCACAGTTAGTGAACTGAAGACATTTCAGAGCTTTAGTTTGTTGGGCTTTATTGGAGATGTGCCATCTGTCCTCTAGTCAAACAAAGATTTTTACAAGATCTTGAAGAATGGATTGAAAGCCACAGCAAGACTTATTTGGCAAATGTTTCCTGAGCTGACAGCACCGCCACTGCAGTGGGTGATAACTATTTCCCCTACTTCCACTTAGCGTTCATACTGTACAGAGGGGAGGAAGTGTCCCGATGCTATTGCAAGAGTAAGGTACTAACAGCAAGAACAGAAGGCAAAGTTTTGGTGGGTAAGGGGAGATGGAGCCTGCCCATGAAAGAAGAACAGAAAGAAAAGCTGAGGAGCATTGAAGGTAGAATTGGGACAGTTCCCTAGGGCAGCCTCCACTGTACCTTTCAAACCACATACTTATTTCTCTTCTGGCAGTAACAAGTTGCTTACACATCTTTAACTACTAGTTACAGGTGAGGGAACAATTAAACACTGCTTGGCTTTGGTTGAAATGATGGAAATCTTTGTGTTTGGCCCACTTTGAGACTTACCTATATGTTTTCACCGGATGAAAAGGTATTTTTCCCCTTTTAAAAACTTAAGTTGCATAGAAACGACAACATGGAAAGATCAAAAAACCATGTATCCAACAGAAAGGAAAAATCAGAGGACTGCAACCTTAATATGGCCCTCGCTAAGTATGTGTAGTGAATCCTTAGATCATATGAGTATGTCTCATTTGCTGGACAGCGTGGATGCTCCTTATAAGTGACTTGGTCAGTTCCAGAAGTTAGTTGTGGATCTAATTCATTTGTTGCATTGGACTGGCAGGTCTTTGGTAAATACAGTACTAATCTGTATGATAGTGCTGAAGCAGGTGAATGTCACAAGGTTGATGCAGTGTATTGGGAAATGGCTTTAAAAATCATCACTGGCTTCTTTGCTTAATAACTAATCTGAGAGTACAGAGCCACCTACGCGGAAGTGCTGAGCTTTACTGTTACTAGAGCATAGGGGAGTTGTACTTTGATTATTTCTAGCTTGAAAAACACCTTGTATTTGGAAGATGTGCACCCAAAGAATCACAAATATAATGCCCAAGTATGTTTGTAGGATCTTAGCCAGTTTTAAAGCAAGAACAGTATGGAGGGACTGCAGACGTAAACTGGATTTGCCATAGAGTGAGGGAGGAAAGTGTCTATCCTAGGACATGCTTTGAATGTGAAGCATTTGGACATATGTACAGTAAGAACTGGCTTCTTGGGTTCAAAAGGATAATTTGCCTCTATGTTGTTTATGCCAACGGTTAGCAGTGATGCTTAGGGAGTTAGAACATTAGAATAATGTAGGATGCATATAGCAAATACTGGTTTCTAGCAAGAGGTGAGAACTTGCACTTGTTTGTGTGAAGCTGTGTCTTTGTGATCCAAGGGTGCTACTTTAACACATAACATCATTTAGATAAAAGTAAAAGGTAAAAAAAAAACCCAACAAACTACTATGTATTTGGTGCTAATGGATACTGTAGTATCTGATGTTGTTTGCCTCTGTTTATTATTTATGCTGTCAGTTGGTTTTGTATTCAGTTGAACTCTTGTTAGTGTCTCGTTTACCTACTGTACAAAATTTGGCTCATTTGAAAGATGCAATCTCAGTAAAAATGCTGTTGCCTAGTGTTTAGTTGGGTTTACTAAAGCTTAATACTGTGAGACCAAAAGGTAAAAAATAAAGCTGTTGACTCAGCACAGATTAAAACCAGATGTGTCTTGAGATCCTTGCATTTCTCTCTAATCACTAACCCAAACTGATTGTGGTAGGTTTTTTTCTGGTCATGACTATAGTTTTAACAGTCTGTGTTTGATGTGTGGTGTGATCTAAGTCAACTGTGGGGTGTTTTTCCCTCCCCCTTGTGATTCTAAATGCATGTTTGTTTTCCCCAGGAATGCCTGGCTATAAACCCACTTTTTTTATACACACACACATACTTGTATTACAAACAGTTGATTTAGATGCAGATTGTTTTTAATCTTAGAATCAGATAAAAGGCTGGAAAAGTGGATAAATGAGGTTTGGAAAACTGTGGGTTGCAGAGATGAGAAACCATTGAATTGTGTTCAGTCCATTAAAACAAGAAATAGAAGAGATACTTTGATAAGTGTTCTGCTGGTGTTAACCTTGATGGCTATTATCGGGGGGATGATGCTATATCTATTTCATTGGCTTAAGCTTTTTTCATGCTGAGAGAAATCAATACTTTGAGTCGTTGGATGACAGAGGCATCACTTCAGAATTGACGGTGTCTGTCAGATGTTGTCATTGGTTGACTTTTGTTCGCTGTTGAGGTTTTAGGCTTTCATTTTTCTAAGTCTTATTCAGGAGTCTTTGTAAGATTTCCCTGGGTAGCATTTTTAGTCCAGACTTTAAACCTCAGGTCAGAGGTCAAGTGCAAAGATCTGTGAAAGCAGAGGACTGAGGAGCTCTTTCATTTACTTAAAATATCCTTGTTTGTAGGGAGTTTGCATTAGTGGCAAGACTATGCCTTATCTTATGGATGACTTTTCCTCTTAAATGATATCCTCTGAGACAAGTTGTTCATAAAGCAAATCGCTTTTAGCCAAATTAGACAAAGGAACAGGCATATGTAAAAGTGTTCAGTGGTCTCAGAGTTGAAGAATAAAAGTAAAAAAGTGCGATATTGCTTTTAAAAACCCTACACTATTAAACTTGTTTGTAGTTTGTAGAAAGCATTGCATTGTAATTTTGGGACTGCAAAGGTGTACATGCAGATGGTACCATGCAGAGAAAAACTTTTACTTGACATTTTTATAAATATCAAAGATAATTCCGAAAACACTAATCCTCCTCTTCACTGAAATACAGACAGGCAGGATAGACCAATTCACTTTGTTGCTATTTTGCAATAGTATTTTTGGAATATTTCCTGCATACAGAATATACTGTATTTTCATATCTATAACTTGCCTTTTGGAAGACCTTACGCTCCTTTAGAATTTCTGTTCCTTTAAAATAGAAATCTTCAGATAAGCTACATGTTCAAATAGTCTGTAGTCTTGTCCAAGCAGGGAATGGGAGAAAGCAAAAAACCCCTGTTGTGCTCTGTGATAACAGCAAAGAGAAGGTTTCTATTCCATCCTGGATGGAGGGTAAAGAGCAAGGGTCTTTCCTCTGCTCCATGCTATGTCAAAGGATTCTGCTTCATACATTTCCCCTTTGTAAAATGTGTAACAGCCACTGAATTTAAGACTTCTTGTAGATGACCTGTGGAGTGTATATATATGAAAATACATTTTTCTTCTTCCAACATTTTTTTGTTTCATTGTGAGTGTGACTGCAGTACTTTTGTAATTATACTTTCATTACACACTTGCCCAAACAGATAACAAAGATGATGTAGGTCGAAGCACTAGTGGAAGGAAGGCTTGACAAATTTGTTTGTATGCAACAGTATATCTGATTGTAAAACCATATTCAAGCATGACAGGGTCATATTGTAAGCACAAGAGATCAAACAATAAGGAAGAAATAAAACTGTAAAAATATAATTTTGAGTTTGTGCACAAACAGAAATCAAGCTGAATTTTTATTCTGCATAAATGGAATGATTTACTGATAGTGTGAAGTATTAACATGTGCCGTTCCATATCCTGGTATTACATCTCTTGAAACGGTGGATCAGGTGAACTTGAAAGCATCTGGAAAATGAAGAAATATGGTAGAGAAATGGAGACCTTTTTAGTGCTTTCAGAACAGTCTAGTAGTGACGGGCTAGTTTGGGATGGGTGTCTTTCCATTTCTGTTGGTGGAGCCAGTCTTGGTTCGCTCCTGTATTAAAAATTATTTGAGAGAGGGAGAGAAATAGAAATCGCTTCTTTTTTGCTGAATATTCAGCATGTATCATCATGGATAGGAACCACTGAACAATTGATGAGCCACCTGTATGATCAAAGAAGATTTTTACAAAACTTGCTTAATGTTAGCAACTATACACACGTGTGCCAGATATTTGGCAGAATTGTGGCTTCTTTCTGTTCTTGTTTGTAAAATATGTACTGTGAAGAGTGTGCTATGGTTAAGAGACCCTCCTGGAGTGATGTTATAATTTTATGGGATTGCGGTATGTGGTAGTCTTTTGGTGGGTAGTTGCAAATTTCTATTCATATTAAATGTTGAATTTGCTGAAAAGTGGACTCCTATACATTTCCGTTTTGTAACAGGCTAATGCTGTTTTCATGGAAGTTGTCAAGACAATAAAATACTATTTTTGCCTTCATTTGAATGCCACAGCTACACTTTGAAAATCTTTCTTGGTATTTAATGAAGGATGTGTTCAAAATTACATCATAAAGAGACTTTTTTTTAAAAGGGGTACAAGTTCATTATACCTTTTACAAAACACTCTAGTTTGATTTCCATTTTATCATGTTTTAAGGTCAAATGTGACTTTAATGTTCCATAAAGAGACAGAGATTGATAATGGGGAAAGAATAACCCTCTAATGTGATTTATATCTATGGATTTTGTGTCAGATATGAAAAGTTGCTCTTCAAATTGTAAAGGAGGATCCATTAAAGAGCACTTTAAAACATTTTACTACTTAGCTTACCTTATACACTGTTTTTAGAATTCTGCCCTTTCAGGCAACTTAAAAATAACAGCATATGAAACATTTACAAAGTGCTGAAAAGAGCTCAGAATCATCATGAGTGCAAAATAGATTAATGTATTGGAAAAGACAGCCGTATTTAAAAACAGCTAGAAAAATCTTCTGTAGTGTTGGTTATGATTTAGCCATCTCATATTTTTGTGAAGAGGGGTGGCAGAGTGCTTCTTGTAGGAGTACAAAAGCCAATTTTTGATGACTTGGAAAGTCAGCTGTGCTCATTCTTCACTCCTCCTGGATGTCTGCTCATCAGGTGAGCATTGCTCTAAGCTGTGGGAAAAATTATGAGGAAATTTGCAAATATATTAAAATTGTTAAAATGCCTCTTTAAAATTTATTCATCTGTTAGTGCATTTTTGTTACCTGATGTCTATGAAAATCTGCACAACACCAAATTTTATTTTACATGTGGTTTTTCCACATTCTTCCTATCTTTCTTTCACTTTATACGACATATTAGTATATACATATACATAAATAACATTCAAAGTCTGCCTATTTTTATTTGCAGCAGTTTTCTAATGCTTGTACATATAGATAGATTTATATAGAAAAAGCATTGCTACCATTTTAAATATAAAAAGCATTATGATACTGTGCTGTTATCTAAGCTCTAAGAAATAATTGTACCAGTGTCTGTATCAGCTGTGCTTTGCAAAGAAAAAGCAATTTTTTTTTTGTTGTTAGGCAGACATTTGTGACCATTCTACTAACTAGATCATAGAATAATCCAATCATTGACAAAGGCTGAAATGCTTTGTCTGGCATATGTGATCTGTGGAATTGCCAGATGAAACCTGAAATTAGAAACAAGAAGTGCTGAAGTGGGGAAAAGCCTTTATTGTTTCTACCGATATTTGAATTTGTTGCGGGTCTTCATGTACAGTGATTTGATGAGGGAGTGATCTAAATTTGGTGCCATTTCTTTGAGTTTTGTGCTAAACAATTTTTCAGAAGATCAACAAACCCCCAAATGATCAGAAAATGTTGTAACAAAATCTTTTGTAGTTTTGAGTTTTGTTTCTAGGTGGGACTTTCGGTCCTTACTTGCTAGTAGTTGGGTTTGAGTACCTCAGTAAACAGGTGGTGATTATACAACAGGTGTAGTACAGCTAGGAAAATGGTTTACTTTCCCTTGCTGGCCTGCAAATGTGCTCAGCTCCAAGAAGCCATCTGGTAAAGATTGGTGTTGTCTTTAGACATATTTTTTCTTGTGTCTGTCTGAAGATATGTAGATTTTCTCTTTAGTTTTTATAGTTATATATTTATACAAACAATAGTAAACAGTTGGCTGCCCAAATCTAATGAGTCATAGGAATGCAGTGGCCAGCTCGCTGGTGTTTGTTATTCTGAAACTTGCCTCTTTGTTTTTATAATGCTACTCTGTTGCAAAAGTGGTGGTACCTCTATGTTTTAGTATGCAGTCAGGCCACTAACATGTTGGCATGTGCTAAATCATGAGTGTGTATACTATGTCGTTAAAGAATTAATGACAAACCAAGATCCTCTGCTTGGTGCTCTGGACAGATTTACTGTGGGCAGCTGCACAGTGCCCAAATTCTCAAACCTGTAAAAAGGGGTTAATTCTTATTTCTCAAGGGTTTTGTATAAGTAATTAATTATGAAGTTCCTTTGGATGGTATAATTAAAATGCAAAGTAATAAAGTCTTTATTTTTTTTCCTAGTCACTGTGTGCCCAATATTCTGCAGACAAAAGAGAAGAAGAAAAAATGTGTCATCATTTGATAATGGCGGCAAAATACCGAGACCAGGTGACAGCAACTCAACTAATACAGAAAATTATCAACATTCTGACAGACAAGCATGGAGCGTGGGGAAGCTCTGCCCCAAGGTAAGGCATTTTTTGAGTATTTTAAAATATTTTTGATAATTGAGTTGTGCTCAGCTGTGCTCAGGTGATTTGAAATAATGCCTTATGGTCACATTTAAAGGTAAAAAAGATTTTCCAGGGTTTTCTTGGTTTTGTTTTTGTTTTTTTTTTGGTTTTTTTTGTTTTTTTACCAAAGTAATACAAAAAAAGGTAAAATAAATGTGTTAGTGTTTAGGATGGGTGAATGTCAAAAGTAGTGTTTTGTTAGAGTAGTAAAACCCAGGGTGATTCTCTTCTGACTTTTAAACTTTGCTATAATAATGTGATAAAAATTATTCTGAATGTATAGATCTATCGCTATTGGTTACCTGAAAAATCATTTTAAAAAGTATTTTCTTAGAACTAGTTTTCTTTATGGAGCATTATATGGTTCAAGACTGAACCACAATTTAGTAACTTATTTTCTTTTCTGCCGAGCTTTAAACAAACAAACATCTTTTTAAGTTAAAGGGAAAGTATGAGTTATGTATTAGTAATTTCAAGGTGAAAGAAGTACGGCCAGATTAATTCTTCTTTTGGAATTCTCAGTATGTGCTTTCATTACAATGATACTTGTCTAGTTTTAGCACAAGTCACAGCTAGTTTCACTTGCAAATCTAAAAGGCAAGTTCAAGTCCTGGTAGTACATCCTTAATTAAGGCTTAAGAGTAACTGGAACATATGTAGGGCTGGACCATAGCCATGTTGAATATGTTAGTACATTGAGATACCGTTATTTGAATGAAATGGAATAATAAGCATGAGAGAAGTGAGTAGACAACAAACTGTTTTTCCCAGTAACCTTTATTCATTGTTCAATTACTGCTTGTTTTCTGGAGAGAAAAAAAATAATTCCCAAGCACTAACAGTTTCTATAATGTACAGTAACATAAAGAAAATGTTATGAATAAAATTTAACTGGAAGTGTTTATAAATTGAGTTGTGATATTATGGTATGGAATGTTCGTTTACCGTAAATGCCAATTTGGGGTTCTGGGATATAAGGTTAAAGATGAAAAGTCAAAATAATTGTTTAATGCTGTATTTCTTCTGTAAAGTAAATTATGCTTAAATACAAAAATGCTTTAAACAAAAAAAATTATGAGGGTGTAAAAACAGCAGTCTTTCAGCATTTCTAGGAACTTTTAATTACTTAATTCCATACAATTGTAAAGTAAGGCTGGTATTACAGTTGCCTAAAACCAGATTTCTTTAAGTATTTTGTATGTCTGTAATTTTGGTGAGTATATACCTTGTGGTTTTGCCCATCTGTCTGTTCTCTGGATTAAAAACTATCATTATTGTCTTTTAACTAAGAAGCAGAGAATCCTACTCACTCTGTAGGTGTGTTTTGCTTGTGATAATATTGGTGTGGTTGGTGAGGGAAAAGTATAATTGATAAAATATTCCATGCTTGAAGGTTAACTATTTTCTGATAATCCTCAAATAAGGTTTATGTAATCAGCTTGTAAATTAAAGTACACAAAATGTGGACATGATAATTTCCATTTTATAATAATGATTTGCAGCAAAATGGAAATATCACATAATGCACTTTGCAGCACACTTAACATAATTCTAGAAACTAAAATGGCATTAGAGACAAAACAAAATCTCTTTATGGGAAAGGCAGAATGCATTTAGTTATCATAAACACATAAAAGTAAATGTATGCAATGATTGTAATTCCAATGAAATATTTTAGTAAGGGGGCTGAATTAATGTTTTCTGGCATATGTTGTATTTTGCTTCTAAATACTGTATTAGTTTTTTCTCATGTAAATTTAATGTTTTTTAATATTTGGTTTGTGGTATTTTTGTTTTTCCTCCTCCTTTGGAATCCATATAATTGCTTGTAGCCATGGCTCTGAAGGCCTAATACTTTCCCATTAATGTCATTTATTTTGTTTCAATATTGATGGCTTTTCTAATGCCATACGATCAGTGGGCTGCAGTGCTGGCAGCTGGCCTGGGATCGGCAGTGGTTTTAATAAATCACAATCAGACCCATGCCATTACATCAATATTTTTAGTCAATTATAGAGAAGGTCAGGTGCTACATTCAGTATAGGAGCCCCAGCATGTGGCATTTGAGAAACATCTGGTACTGCAACAAAACTGCAAGCCAGGGAAAAAAAGAATCCAATTTATCCTATCTAAAGAGACCAAATGAAATCTGCTGCTTTATGGATAACACAATGATCATTATAGCCATTTTGAACATGTTATACTTGCTAGACTTAATACCCTTTATATAGACATATTCCCAAAAGTTTCCATTCAATAAAAACTGAAAATGAAAATATTATTTTCTCAGAAGCAGATGGGAATTGTTGTTTCCTCACAGCAGGCATCTAATATCTTTTGACACCTAGTGACCTGCCTGAATGCAATTTGTGTCTTAATATCCAGCTTACACCAGCTTTTGCCACATGAGAGAGAACAAGCAAGCTTTTTCCTCGACTTGAAGTCCTAGCTATTGCCTTGGCAAGCAAAGAAAGTATTCCTTTCTCAGGGCTCTGATATCTGTATGCCCTTTACTGTCATTGCATTTTTTTTTCCTCTCAAATGCTTAGAGATTTCAGGAAATAATGGGACAGACAGGTACCTGTTCATCCATACATTACTGTCACCTGGAGTGAGGCTCAGGTGAAAACTGAGAGCGCCTGATAAGAATGGTGGAATAAGCAAGAAAGAGGCCACAAATGAACAGAGTGGCAGAAGTAATTTTTTTCTGGTGCATAGAGCAGGCATTGTGTTTATTTGGGTCAGGAGACAAATCATCTTTCATGTAGATGACACCTGGTAAAGTGGCTGAATGTAAGAAGGATGAGGAGAGATGATGGAGAACACTGGATGGAAGTCTCAGAGGACATACTACCCTTTTCTCATATCGTCCTTCATTGCATTCTAATAGGCTGACTAATGTACCATGGAAATTCACTCTTGGTATTAGAGAGGAAAAGGGTGGTACTCTTCTCAGGAAAATGCATAGGTAGAACTGCAGACATAAATTATTTTAGAAGCAATAAGGTTTAGGAATTTTTAAGAGAACCTCTGTATATCAAGATTCCTGAATGCTTTTGATTAGTTTGGGAGCCGGAGTTTAGGCTCAGGTTTCGGTTGCTTAAGAAACTCTGTTTCAGATTGGGCGAATGTGTTCTAATGGATGCCCTCGAGCAAGAGGCGTCTCTGCCTTGGAGACATTCATCTTTTTTCCTGTGTCACAGGCTTGCTGGTAAAATCTTTGTGATGCTCTCTCCAATTTTTCTTCAGTAAATCAAATCTTCCTTCTTTCAGAAAGATGAATGCTGTAAGGTTGGGGTGTTATAAAAAAAAATCAATGCAGACAAAATTGAAACAGTATGCCTCGCTATTGATTGGCCTTGTGAAATCGAAACTAACAGCTTTGTAACTGTTCCAGTGGACAGTTAGCTGACCTGTAATGGACAAACTATCAATATTAGCATTACTATTTTATCTTGTAGTATGTCATTTTAGAATCCAGAGTCCAAGGAAAGAGGGGGGATGAACTGAATTTTTAATGTTACTTATAAGGGCTTATTTTATTCTCGTCCTCCCTGCAGCTCTTTGCAGATGACAATTACAAATGCATTTTGCTTTTTGGGGTGGGTTGGGGGGAGTTTTTTGGTTGTTTTTGGTTTTTTTTTTTTCCCTGAAATTTATATTTATTTCTGTGGCTGCAATATTTTTTCACCTGCTCTTTTTGAAATTTGCTATCAATTGCGTTTTCAAAGAATGGTGGATTATTATTCGAAGAAAAAAACACTAGACACCATGTTAATAGTTTTTCTGATGCTTTATTTGCACAAAAATTCAGGTCTGATGTTCTGGAGCATTTTTTCTTTTTCTTTTTCTTTTTTTTTTTTCTCCTTTGAAATAAATTCTACTGTTGGATTTATTTTTAAAAATAAATATTGAGTATGCTCAACAGTGTCTCAAACCACTATTTTGTGACATAGGCATTGATACATAGAATTTTAAAATTGTGTCCTGAGAGTAAATGTGACCTGATGAAGATATATAATTTTTCATCAGTCTTAACTTCTTCAAATGCTTTTATTCTGACTCCTAACCCACCCTGGGGATTTTGCATTTGACAACAGTGTAAAACAACATTCATTGCTCTCTGCGGAGCTTTAGTGATGCTAAGAAATTCTTCATAGCCAGAATTGACAATAACATAGCAAGATGACTTAATAAACCTTAGCATGTTCCTATTTGTGTTGTCCTTGAAAAGATATAAGACAACAGAACTTGAAGCAAAAGGAGGGGGTGGGGGAAAGGCAGGCATAGGCGACCACTGTAAAGGAAGTCAAGGATTTTTTTTTAATGGTTTCTATGAAATCAGGATGAATACATGCTTCTGTTTAAATGTAGTACTTCTGTGCTCCTTTTTGTTAATCTGTGGTTTCTACATTGAATTCAAGTGCTATGGATGATTAAAGTTGCTTTCCACCATTACAGTGAGAGATCTTGTATATTTTCATGAGTTAAAATGCTAACCATTTTGGGGTAACTTCCATTAAAGTTTTGATCATCTAGAGGGATACAGCTTTACAAAATGTGCATTGATAAATAAGCATTTCAAAAGCTTTAGATCTCATGGGTTGTGTAATTTCTCTCACCAGAGAGAGGGTGAGACTCCTCATTTTCTCTCAATATTTGCCTGTGTTGGCAGAATTCAGATTAGGTGTGCCCAGCTTCCATTGTGGCTTTTTCCAAAGAGGTAACTTTTGAGGTAGAGCTAGATTTGAAAGGAATTTTATTATTAAATCTGAAGAAAAGATTTATGTATTTAATTTTTAATGCGGGCCTAATACTGAAGGGCTGTGTGCAGTTTTCTTTCAAGAAGGGGCACGTTGAGAGTTTTAATGAAATTTCATTCTAAAGAGGTATGTTTTAGTAGAGGTTACAAGATTAAAATATATGAAGCACTGTCACGCATGAGACTGAATGCAACGGTATCAGAGATAAGCATTTTCATCTTCTTCCATTCCACAAATTCTGTTGTATCTCTAGCTGAAAATCTAATTTAAACAGTTGGTTCAGGTAAAAATAAAACAATTATAATCATGAAAGAAATATCATTTTAGAGGTTCCATTACATTATCATTTGTTTGTAACTTTAATTTTTCAGTACCTGTAGCGATGCTATTTTTTAGCTTGATTTTGCAAAGTAACAAGGTCATTATAGAACAGCTAGTCTCAGAGATGAAGTTGGGCTGTAGTAGTACACACTCATCCAACAAGCCAAACTCTGTCTTTAACGTTTTCAGTTCAAAAAGGTGAAATTTGTAGAGTAAAGGAAGGTGGTTAGTGAAGTCAAAAAGTTAAATGCAGTTGAAACCCAGGATTTTCTTAACTGCAAACATTTCTGGAGTTTGCCTCTTGATCATGAAGGGTGAATGTGGATCAGGCTTAACTTTATGAACAGTCTTTTCAAGGAGAACCTTGGGAATAAGTAGGGAGCCTACAAAGTTTTAAAGGCAAACTGTCTTACCCATAAAGAAAGATGCCTTAAAACATATTAAGAATGTCTTAAAACATTATCTCAAAGGTTAAAGTGAAAATGAGAAGTTAAACTGCTTTAACCTTCCACAGCAAACTAAATAAATATACAAGGACCTCATTTAAAACTTCAGGACAACAAGGAAAGAAGACTTGATGCTTCTGTGATACATCGTGGAGCAGGGATGGAGTCTTGAGCTTGTCCACATTCTAAATGAGTACTTTAGCTCAACTCTTTTTTTTAAACCATTGTAATGAATTTGTTTCAGGCTTTTACTGTTCTGGTCATGTTCCATGTAGTTCCAGTTGTTGAATTCATATACTCAGACTTACAAGCAGTAGCGGTTAAATGGGTGGAATGTATTAATGGCTGAATTCACACGATGTTCTCCTGAGCCATCAGTAGAACAATGGAGGCACATGTCTCCATTACTTCTATAGGGATTTTTTGTATAATGTGAAGCACTGGAACAGAAGTTGAAATTGGACATTGACTATGAACATAGTGTTATTGTGACTGAGTTGCCAGTAGGTCTAGGCTGGTGTTTTTTCTAGTGGCAGACTGTGTATAAGAAAAGCCTTTACCTTGCTATCAACTGAAGTAATTTTTCCATGACTGTAAAGAACCTTTTTTTTTTTTCTTTCTTTCTTTCTTTCAACTTGGGGCTCAAACTGAAGCTGATTAGGATTTCCAACTAAATACTGCTTTGGTAATATATGTTGTTGTTATTCCAAAACGTCCTTATTTTGCTTAGAACTTTTAATGAAGAGCTTCTTGATCTATTTGGGACAAGGAAGGAAGAAGCAGTTTGCTTACCCATTAATAAACTGGTGATGGGTGGGTTGCATGCCTGTGAAAAGGCAGGTATTCAGATTCCTCTTTTATTGGAGACAAAGTAAGGGGGTTTGGAGATTTTTCTCTGTGGGGTGAGGTAGTAAGTGTTTTTTTTTTTCATCTGAGATCAAATAATTGAGGAAATAATTTAATTTTCATCTTCCACAGACCATATCAGTGCTTAGACAGAAACATGACTTGTATACGCAAAGAGACATTGAAGAGTTTGTATTAGTGAAAGGACACAACGTACCTGAGTTCCATAAGAATTAAAATGAATCCCCCATGAAAACAGGCAAATGGAACTTCTTTAGTAGTTCTATGCAGAATGATCTTTTCATTTTTGTGACTCAGTTTTTCCTGTGCTTAGAGAAAAGTAAACTTAAAAGAAGACAAGCTTATGTTCATTGTGCAAACACAGAAATACTTTCTAATTCTAACAGTGCAAAAATTCTGCAATAAGATCTTGAGAGTGAGAATGGAAAAAAAAAAAATGACTGCACATGTTGAGATTGGAATCAGATGTCCATTTTGATGTGGATGATAGTTGAGAACAAAATGCACTTAATTCCGAGCTAGGAAGGAACTAGCTTTGACAGTGGTGGAAGAGTTGTAAATGACAAGAATGGAAGATAAAGAATTTGGTTTCAGAAATGTTTACCAACAGGGCTTTGAAGACATGGTGCCTGGGAAAAAAGATTGAATTGGGTGGAAAGAGAGGAGGGTTGGAGGCTTAGTATAGATGGGCTAAAGTGATTACCTAGGTGAGAGGCATAAATGAGAGAAATACAATCAAAACTGAGGTCTTTGAAGCCACCTATGAGTAGAGTAAGGGTTTCCAGTAAAACAGAACACAAAGCCTTCCCTGAACAAGGAAAGGTTTGCCAACCTAGCTATATTGACTAATCCTCAAAATGAGAAGTGGAGGGAGGGGAATCCCACCCCACAAATATAATAAAAAATACTTCTCAAATGAAATGAATCATGCCTTGGGACTTTTTTTATCCTAAATTATTTTCTTGCATCCACTAGCTACCATTGTAGAAATGACATTAAAAGAAACACACTCTCCCTCCCCCAGCTTTAGTATTTATTCTATGTATTGCTGTTACGCTGTCCAAAAGCCTTGCCTTGCTAGCACAAAGACGGATTTGCTGATATGCTCAAACTGGTATAGGTAAATTACCAGGTGCTTTACTTTCTGTGTGTCTACAGCCATAGAGGTACTATATAATTACACACAAAATGTTTGAACACAGTGTACGTGCTATACTAGTAAAACATAGATGCTGGAGATGAAATGTGCTGGTGAAAGACGCTGTGGAGGTAGTAAATTTACTGTTTCTTTAATAGCTTAAAAAAGAAACTTCATCTTATCCTCTATTATTTTTACAAATATAGCTAGTACTGTAACTTTTCTATATATTACCAACAGACAATTGCTCATTCAATAGTTTTTTCCAGGAAGATCAAGCAAAGTTTGGAGGCCTTAGGTATTGTAATATGGGAAAGCCAGATTGGATTTTTCTATCCCTTCAGAAACCCAATGCCTTCATCTGCTTGATAGTTCTGCTAGGATAATTTTGTTGTATGAACTTATCTGTAGTTTATACCACAAATTAAGAATTTTTTTGCTTTAACTTTAGGCAGCTCCCTAAACAAGTTAGAACACCTCTGCAAAAGGTCATTATGGCCAGTGTAATTGCATCAACAGCTCAGGCTGTTGCCAGTGTTGGTCAAGAATTGGATCTTCTCATATTTTTTGACGAATGCAGATCATCAGAAGTATGCAAGGCGTGCAGACTGGACTGGTCAGTAAACAAAATCACAGTTAGTTGATACATCTGTATTCCTGCTAGGGCTTATGTTACATAGCAATTTACTGGTACATCTTTTCAGTATGATAAACTTAAGAAAAAGGTGAAGGGGGACATGCACAGTGGTAACACTCAAGGAGGCAGTATCTTGACAGCCTCGTGAGGATAAGGTTTTCAGAGAGTATAGTAAACAGTAAAGAGCTCTGGACCCATACAAGTAAAAGGAGGTGTTTAGTTTTAGTTTTTCTGGAGTTTATGTTACTGTTTAATACTTTAGAATGATTACTTAGAAGTTATATCCTATGTTATTTTTTACTTCTGCTTTGATTAGTTAAAGAATTTAGAAATAAACTGTAAAATAAATGGACCTAGAAAAGAGTGACATTACAATAATTAAAAAAATACTTCTGAATCTAAATTTTGGAAAATTCCATTTTGCTAATATTTTCTGTGTAGAATTAATTTTCGTGCTGAAGTACTGCCTCACGTAGGCAAGTCCAGTACTGCAAAGAGGGTCTGAAGTAATGAATCTGAAAGAAAATGGAAGTGTTGTGCAAAACAGAAGTGAGAGAAATCATTACAAAGTCATTTTGTGATAACATTTACTTTTCAAAGGCTAAACATTGTTGTTGAGATTAACAAGAATAACAGTAATGTGACATGTATATGAATAGCTGAGTATATAAGAGAGTTGGTAAAGTTTTCCATATGCTGTGGTACTGCTTGACTGTATGACCTTTCAAACTCTGCTGAAGTAGAAGTTTTCAGAGTCCTTTTAAAATACACACATACATATATACATTTTTTTTTAGGAATTGCATAACTTAAAAATCATTTTAGGGCTGTAATCTGACCCAGATAATTTCCATACAAAACATTATAAAAATCTGTGTAGTTACTTAAGTAGAGGAATAAAAAGAATCTGGTATTTTAATTTTTTTACACACTTGGATTTTTGCTTTCCTCTCCATAAGCCTGGTAACTTCCTGCCTCAACCACGTACATCCCAAAACACAAATTAAAAAAGGAAATAAATCCACATTTTTTTTCAAAGCATTAAAATTCTTAATTTTCTGTGTTTATATCTTAAAAAGTGAAGTTTCTTTAAAATTGCAGAATTAAATTTGTATTACAGCAATGCGTATTTTTGTAATTCCTGCTTCTGAACAGAGAATTACTAACCAGCAGCTGGCAGGGTGCTGCAAATGTAAGTTTCAGATCTTATTATTGCAACTAATTATTAGGAAACAAGGAAGGGCAAGAAACTTCACATTAAGAAGTACAGAATTCTACTGTTTATACTTGTTGAAATGAATCTTTACTAAGAAGAGGAAAAAAAAATATTTTTTGATGTCTGATTTTTCCAGGAGGTCCACCTGATGCTTGAAAATAAACTTAGTGGGTATCAGCAGCTGATTTTTTTTTCTTAGTATTAAGACAGTTTATCTTAATCCAGAATCAGCATAAAAGAAAAAAAAGGTTGCTCAGCACAGTGAACTACAAAAAGCAAGAGTGTAACTGAAAAAGCAAACAAACATGGAAACCTTAAATGCATACCTACTGCTGTTGATCTGTTTGTCTCACGTGATGCCTGCATTTAAACTAATTTTGATTTTTGCCATACGAGTACTAAAATTTTTTATCATTCACATTAGGATTATGGTGCATAGTGCATCTGTATCAACTAATTTATTCTATGGAAATAAATAGTTCTAGTACACTAGCCAGCATCCTCATTGTTCTATATCTTTTATCCCAGTATTTTAATAAAGTAAGTTCAAAACATCGAGTGGAAACATAATTTTTATTTGGTAGTATTTTAGCTTCTCTTTCCCCAAGCTGCTGAAACAGTTGGGGGTGAGGGGGAGGTGTTTAAGTTCTGTCAGTGCAGGTCAGATGTTCCGGTTCGAGTTAAGGTTTTTTTTTGCTGTCCTAAGATTTTTGGGGTTTATTACATAGTAGTAAAGACTGCTTAATAAAATTTTGATTTATCCTAGCTAAAGTGTAAATTTAGGCAGTATCTTTTTAGTTGAGCATTGGAGAAATTTAAAGAGGACAGAAAGGTAGCTGAGCTTTTAGTGTTGTCAGCTACATAGCAGTCTGTTTTCTGGCTGTATAGGAAAGTAATATATGCTAGATTTTTCATATCTATCTATCACATATCAAGGTGATTTTCAGAATATTCTTTTTGATGAGCATATTTTCTTTGCATGTTTTTAGCAGTGTGTTTCGTACAATCTGCCTTTTTGTTTACTATGTTATAGAACATATGAATGGATTCGTGCTAACATAAATTTCCTACTATGTGAATGTGCCTTCATTTGAGGTTGTCTTTCTGCTGTTTATCAACTTAATCAATTAGATTTATTTTAAGGTTACATGTTTTCTTCTGTTACAATTAAAGTCTTTAATCCACCTATTATGACAATTATGTTTAAAAACAAAACCGCATGTGTTCCCAGACAAGTATATTTTTTTCAAGTAGAGAGTGTGTCCCCTTCCTTCTCTACCCTTGCTAAGCTTGGGGAACTCTTTAGGGACTTCGGTTTGGGATTACTGAGAAGTACACATCGGGGAGGTGGAGGCTCTGCATCATGCACAGATGGCACTTTTTGGTTTGTATCTTTGAAGGCAGTTTTGTGGGTTTTTTTCTACCTGCCTAGACACATAGGACACACGAAGGATCTAGGGTATTAGTTTATTTGTCATTTCCCATGGAGCAACATGGGCAGAAACAAAAGGAGAGGAACTGGCATGTAACTAGCAAGTTAGGGAAAACCATCAGTTTCTCTTACTGGTGCTGTGCTTTTCTGTGGCTGAGTATGTGCTGCTGAAAAGATTTTACTGTACAGTAGAAAATTAACAGTAGCTAGCCTAGTTTACTGTGAAATCCTAGGCAAAATAAAGCCGTCAGCATCTTTGTTTGGAAGTACTTAGACATTTGTGACTGATGTCCTAATTTAACCTCTCCTAATGAAACAACAGCACATCTATGTGATAGATACATTCAGTACTGTTTCATTTACATCAACTCCTGCATCATGTGTCTTCTGCATCATGTGTTCCCTGGTGGGGTTTTTGTGGGTGTGTCATCCTGTCCATTGTTGTTATCCCCCGCTCCCCTCCCCCGGTAGCTTTAGGTGCTAAAGGAACCATCAACATGGACAGAGGGCAGACTTTGCCTCTGCCCTCATCAAGTGTGTTATGGTTGGTTTGGGTTGTTTCTTTGGGGCTGTTTTTTTCTGAAGTAGCAGGTACTTTTTTTCAAGTGTTCATTTTTTTCTAATTCTTGCAGCATACCTTGCTAGCAAACAACAGCTACACAGATTGCATCTCCTTAGCTTTTCTTTCTTTGGCTTTTCTGTTTTTTCCTCTCATACTTCCCATTTGTAACTTGGAAATGTGGACTGCTATTTCTCTAATTCCCAAATTATAGCCTTCTGAAAGAAGATACAGCACATAATTGAAACCAATGCATTCTTTACATTTGTATTGTCACACGAAAGAGATTTTTTTTTTTATGGTTTCCCATTATAATTTTTGCTAATATAAATAACTATTAGTTAGGAGAATACATTGTCTCATAACATAAATGTCTGATGTCTCTAACATAAGACTGATTTTTGATATTTTATTATTAGATTCTTACAAATGGATGATGGTATGCTGGCTTATCCATATTATTCTTTGGATTGATTTTTAATATTAAAAGACATGAATTGCATAATTATTTATTTTTCAGAAAGTGGCAAGATGGGTAAAACGTGAATGTTGGTAGTGAACAGTATTAACTTAATGAGGTGAGCAGGTTTGTAGGTGAAATATCAGGTTTTATATTGCTATTATGTTCTAGATTTATGTTGAATTAAAACAATTGTAGCATAGATCTGTGTGGTGTATTTAGTAATGAAGTTGTCACCAAGATTAAGTGCAAAAGCTATTATTGAGTTATTTGGTACATGACTTAGCCTACTGTTTCTTCAGAATTTGGGGCTCTATATTAAGTACTTTCTTATCCTTCACATGTATAAATCTCAAGTATTTTTGAGATAGAAGGTTGCTGAATACTACTTACATTCTGATAAAATTTGTTGTAGTAGGGGAAAACAGAAGTCAGTCAAACATTCTTATAATTCAAAATCCGCAAACTGTGACTTTCTCTGTCACAGGAGGGTTTACAGTCCATTACAGTCCAATTTGGTCCAACTCAATTTGGTTCAAAAAGTTGATCCCCTCCCTTAAAAAAAAAATAAATCTTTCCTATTAGTATGAAATTTCCTAATGGAATCACAGAATAATTCAGATTGGAAGAGATGCTAGGTCACCTCTGCCTAGCTGAAACAGGATCAGCTGTGGGATCAGATCAGGTTGCTAAGGGCTTTATACAGTTGGGCCTTGAAAACTGGTTGGATGGATGGAGACTGCACAGCCTTTCTGGGTGGCCCATTCCACTGCCCGACTGTTGTAATAGCTAACAAAAAATAAAATAAAATCTAATACTGCTGGAACTTCTCCATCTCAATTCAAGTCTATTGATTCTCATCTTGCCACCATATGCCTCTCGAAGAGCCTAACTCTGATGGTATTATGGTCTTGATGGTATTGGCAGGTGCTATTAGGTCCTCCTGAGACTTTCTCTTCTGCAGAGTGAGCAAGTCCTGTTTCCTCAGCCTCTCCGCACATGGCAGGTGCTGCAGTCCCCAGCCACCTCGGGGTCCCTCTGCTGGGATCATTTGGGTTTATCTGTGTTTTCCCGTGTGAGGGGTGAAGACTATCTGGATGCAGTCTGATGAGTGCCGACTAAATGGGGATCATTTTTTTTCAGTCTTCTGATTGTGCTCCACTCGGTACAGCCCAGGATGCTGTTGGTATCATCAGGCTCCCGCAGGGCCCGTTCAGCAGAGCAGCTCCCCGGGCAGTCATTCCCGGCCTGTATTCCTGCGAGGGGTTATCATGTCCCAGGTGTAGGGCTTTGCATTTGTCCTTGAATGTCATGAGGTTCCCATCAGCCCATTCCTCCATCCTGTCTAGGTCTCTTTGAGCAGCAGGTCTGCCCTTGAGTGTATCAGCTGGTCCCCCTCAGGTTTGTGTCATATGCAAACTTCATGAGAGTGCCCTCCCTGTGGTACTAATATATTTTAAAAGTCACCCTTCTCCCAGCTAAAAGCAATACATGTATCTCTTTTCTAACTTGAATACTGCAAAAGAATATTTTCTCTGTTACATGCAGTGCATTCATCACAACAGGGTGTAAGTAATGGCTGTTAGCTCAGTGCAAACTATGTGATTACTTACATCCTTACAATCTCGGCGCTCTGCCTTGCTGTTCTTACTGCATTTCTTTATGCTGTTAGTGAGAGATGCAAAACATGTAATTGCAGGCTCATCCTCAGTGAATATGTGCTTTCGAATTTGTTGACTAGAGTAGCTCATCCAAACATAAAAAAGCTTAAAATGAGCTCAGAGCAAAACTCCTGTATGTAAAAATGCTTTTCAGGACACTGAAGGATTTATTTGTTCCATATACCTGTTTAAGAAAGCATTGCTTTTCCAGAATAAGGTCAAGATGAGTCTCTGATCGGTATCTGGGAGGAAAGGAGGAATCTATTTTCAAACTTTTTTTTAGAACTCAATTGTTTTTTTGAGAGAACAATATCTGTGGAGTATCGATCGCCTGTGTCCAGTAGTTAGTCAAAGGCTATCTCCTTTGACTAACCCCTTAGCGTGGTGTCATCCTCCTTCATGTGATAGATTGTTACAATCTCAGCCAGTGTAATTACACAGTAGCCAAGTGGGTCATTTATTTCTGTACCTTCACCATTTACCAAAAATCTCCTTTATCTTTGGAAGCCAGCTCTTCCTTTTGCAGTAAAAGCAAAATAACGGCACATAAAACATTAGAGTCTAAAACTAAGGGCTTGAAAAATAACCATAAGACTAACTTTAAAAAACTGTTCTACCTTTTATGAACACCTAGTATACTTTTTAGCTATCTTTTTTTTTTCTCTAGTGTCCTAGAGAACAAAACACACAAAGCCAATTCACTGTTTTTCATGTGTCTGGTAAACACTACTTTTTATTTGTGAATGTTTTAGCTTTTTTTTTATCTGTTAACACTAGATGTTTTCACTTGCATGAGCATACTGTCTCCCCTACCCTCCCCCGCATCAGCTCTTAATTTATGAAGTGCAAAAGCTCCTAGAAGCACTGCTACTTTTTCTGTTGATGACAATGAGTGAAAGTATTAGATATGTCTTTTTGAACACAGTTGGCATACAAAGAAAAGTATGTTGTTTCAATTTACATGAAATTGTAGATTAAATTTGAAGCCCGTGATTCTATGATGTACATGTCAGAGAGGAAAGAACCGTAACCATTTCCATTGTATTTCCTTAGGACTGTTTTTGAGGGGAAGATCGGGAAGCTAGCATTGTTCATATCTATCTCTGTTTGGGAAGAACATGTATTTTTATTAAGATGAGCATAAAGTAAAAGAACTCTGATCTTGACTATGTTACTTTGCTGTTCCAGGATGAATGATTTCTCCTTTGGGCCCAGCCTTAAGGCTACGTGAAAGTCAAAGGCTAGGCTGAATGCCACATGCGTTCATTTTCACTGGCTCTGAATCTACATTACCCCAGTTCTTCCTGTTACCATAATTTCCTAAGTACCATAATATAACCAAAGTAATTGTTTGCAAATAGGAAAGGAATCTAGGGACTTAAGTATTCTGTAACTTTTTTTTTCCCCTGTTATAATTTAACATTTTTCACCAAAATGGAATCTGGGTTTTGATACAGAGAGGAAAAATGTATAAATTTAAGATTTTTCTATTAATATTAAACTCTCAGGACTTTATATGATTGCCACTTTTTGGTTTATATTTATTGCTTTTGGTGTCCCTATATATTTTTCAGAACATGTCAACGTACTAAATCTTTCCAGTCTGACATGTAAGCCAGTTTATGTATGTTTATATTTGAACCCTGTGCTGAGACAGCTTTGTGACCTACAACCTCATTCTAATCTCAAATGTATGACTTGCATCTCAAACTCAAACATATTAGCTAGGGTTTTTTTTAAGGGTAGTTGCAAATGGGTTTCAAATACCTGAGCTGTCCTGTAGTTTGGAGTCTTTTTCTAAAATTAAATAATGCCTTTTAGAATTGGATTTTCCTGCTTCTATTAAGTTACTGATGCAGCCCTTTGTCATATACCCTCTACAGAGCTCTATTCTGGGATTTAGGATAATTTATTATATTTTTGTGTACAGAATCTTGAGCCATCTGTAGGAGAAACCAAACCTAAAACTAAAGATCCCACTTCTTGTTCCCCAAATTAGAATTCAGTAGCAGTGTGCATGTAAATATGTGCAGATAAGTAGTAATTTATTTCAGACCCTTCTTTTGTTCCCTGCCTCTGTATCTCTAATTTCTTCTATTCTGTTGTGTGTCCCGTTGAAGGTACTCTGTCTTTGTGTGCTGCAGGTTATCTAAGAACCTTCTCTAAAGGAGACACAACAGTAATTTTAAGAGTATGTTGGGTAGGCTACATGTATGAAAATATGCTAATAAAGACGAGTGTGGCTGCTTGCTTTATTCAGCACCCCTAATGCTTAGTCTCTTTAGTATATAAAACGCTCTGAAGTATCAAAAGGAAAACGAATTGCCATAAAAAGAACAAAGAGATGAGTATTGCTAGATGAGTATTTGTTCTTTTCTGAATCTCCTACTTAATATTTCTCTTTAAAGATTTAGGTAAATGTTTATGAAGAACCTTTTTTCATCCACAAGATTGGTTCCAAAATAGCATTACTTGTAGTAGTAATACAAATAGCTAGTACTACAAAAATAGAGGTGGTGTGACACATAGAGGAGAAAGATAGGTCCCATTCAAGCAAACTTCAAGAGATGGTTCTTCCTAAATGAATCTTGACTAAGGTAATAATAACCTCTTTTTTTCAAGAGAAATTGATCAATGCTGTTTCATTTAAGTAGTGGAGAGTAACTGAAGCTGCATAAGGGTTGATAATGTTGAGAGATGCTTCTAGGTTTTTTTCTTCCTAGCACACTTACTCTGTGTAAAAGACGTACATGTATGTGTGACAGTTTACATGTGATCACAGCCTTCCTTGGTTTGAATCTCTTCTGTCTACTCCACTGTTAGTGTATTACCAGGTGACAGTCCTCTTCTTTACATCTTTCTGTACTCACACTGGTTTTGTACTTCTTTCTCTGTCCTTGGATGCATGCAGTATTCACATTGCCTTGGAACCAGCTGACCTGTTTTCCAAGTTTCTGAATGCACCTCCCTAATAAGTTTTATCATCCTTTATTGAGGTAGTCTACATGTGACTTGGGACCTGTTTATTTGAATCCATGCTGAAATGTTGCACTTAATAGAGGTGGTGTTGAGGACAAGCATTACAACAAACATACAATCCTGGTGATATTTCATGGTATGAAAATCTACACGATTTGAGAGAGACAAGATAAGGCAGTGAAGTGATGTTCAAGAAGTCCTCAGTTATCAGTGATCTTATTCTAGGACAGTATTCTGGTTTCTGCTTTTCTGGTTTAATCATCAGCTCAGTGTTTCCTCAAGATGTAGAGTAAAAGTATTACATTGGTACTGTTTTAAAAAGTAGGTTCATAAATGTCAAACCGTCTTTAATTCCTGTGGAGAAACTGATTTTTTTTAATTTATCTTTTGTTTTGTTTTTTTTAAAGGAGAAAAGGCTACGTATTCCAAAATGTTCCCCAAAAGCTCTTTAACTGTTTGGGTAAACACAGAAAACCAAAATAAAATATATATTAAAAACAAAAAATATTATTTTGTTTTGCGGTTTAGATATAGGCAAAATTATTATCTTAATACTAATTTCTTTATTTAGACTCTTATACTGTTTAGTGTACTCTGATAACCTTGCAATAGGATAACAGTGACAACCTGTATTTCTTACAGGACTCTTTAATATAGTTTAATGAGTGTTATGAGAGTTTTTTGCAATATGAAATCAGCATGTTGCATTTTTAAGTTGAGTTTCAAGTTACACTGTGTACAATATTCCATTATTTATTGTGTCTGTAGTCAGAATACACACTATGCATGTGCATTACGGTGCAATAATTAGCATATAATTTTCAACGTTTCAATGAACTTCTGTCATAAAGTTTAAAGAGATTTTAATTGCTAGTAATCAGGATTGCATGTTAATAGGCTGTAGATAATTAGGAAACCATTTGCATTTCTCTTCCCACAAATTTTCTTAGTATTTAGACCCTCACTTAATACATAACTTTTTCTCAGGAGAGTTGGATAATCCTATTTAGTCACAGTAATAATAGATACCCATTTTTTTTCTTAAGGTTTTCTTTCAGTTCCAATGATTTTGAAAGGATTACACTTTTGATTAGTCAGATTTACTGATACTGGATGTACAGTATTTTCCCTCTGACTTGTAATAGGCTAGAACAAACTCAGTTGTTGCAGTAATAGTAACATTGGTTATAAATTTGCATTCCTCTATGGTAGTGAAGATCCTTCTGTTTCAATTGCTCCAAATGTTGGAGAAAATATTTAGCAAATTAGTATGTGCCCAGGAAAATCCTCTTCCTTACATATTTGCGAATATAGTGCTGGAGACCTAGGCTGTCTATACCCTCTTTCACATATGTGGTACACAAAAGAAATACTTCTTTGTCTTCCATGTCTGAAACTGTTTAAATAGCAGAAAAAGTCTGTAATATTGTCACCACTTGATTATTTAAGGTGTTTTGGATAAAGTTGTATAGGTAGAAGTTGTGCATAGTTACGAAGCAAAGAGTAAAGACATAAAATTGAAATAATTAAGGCAGCTGTTTGTTTGGTGTAAGGCAAACAGAGAGATATGTGATGGTTTTAATGTTCCTGAAGGAAAAAAGTAATAGACTATTGCAAGGTTGGTGGTTATAATAGCACCTGAATTCATTAACAGTAGGTGGGGCAGAAGACACCTCCTGAGGTTTTATATTAGATGTTTAAAGATCCTATAGAAAACTGACCATACAAGGAGAAAATACAGTAAATTATTCATGCTAAAAGTGTATTTATTTTACAATATATTGTAGTATATTTCAAGGAGTGGTCATAAAAGATAACTCTAAACTATTCAGATAATTGTGTAAGAGTGAATCCAGTGCTAGAAAGAAGTCAGATAGTAGTAGCTACTATTAAGCTTTGTACTTTTTGCTGTGGATTGCCTTAGAAAACCAATTACAAATAAGTGAGAAGATTCACTGAAAAAGGGAAGGGTTGCGGCAAAAATATTACAAATCTATAATGTTCTTGTAAGAGAAAAGGTTACTTTGTCCCTATATCAAGGTTTTTAAATGAAGGGCTAAGTAACTCAGTATGTGATGGCCATTATGGCCATATTGAGTGGCTCACAATATGTAGAGCATCGTACAACATCATTGTGTGTGTTGCACAACCCAAACTGGGAGAAAAATGAAATGGCTGATGACAAAGGTAGGTGAAATTTTAGCATTGATCTTCCAGATGTGTTATATTTAATTCTGTGTCATATGAATTAATTGCTTGCCTTGTTCTGTTTTTTTTTAAAAAACCCACATTATGAATAGCTGACATAATGGTGTGTGTATATAGTTAGGTTGGACAGTGATAAAAAGAGTTCAGAATAACAATGATAAGCAAATGAAATCAAATAATTTGCCTTCCGTTTCACAGATGTGATCACCGGTTTCTAACTTTTCTTTGTCAAATACAGCAGAAAGCCTGTGTTACTTTTGTTGCAGTGTACTGTTAGGACAACTGTAGTTTGAAATGGAAGAAAAATTCCTGCATATGTGTGTATCTCATTTTGCCCCATTTGTAAAACCAGCCCAAGTATCTGTCTGGTGAGACTTTGTATGAAGGATGGAAAAAAAAGAAAATCTCTGAAGGAGAAATGTTGAGACTATCTTGTGTGCACAGAATTGCCATAATTTCCAGATTTTCTTCCACTCCCATCTATCTGTCCATTGCAGTCACTGGAAGAGGTGATTTAAAACTTTCCTGGTGTAGGATTTATTCTGATCTATTTCATGCCATTCCCTGCTTAGGAGAAAATACTAGGAAATTTGCTAAGTCAATATGGTAGCACGGCAAGGTGTTTAGCATGTTTTGTGGGGAAGCTGGTATCCACTTCAACAAATTACAATTATATTTTTGGTTGCTCCAAAGCATTATTTTAGCAATAAGGAGTTTGTTCCAAAAGACAAAGAACAATCATTGTTGGTATCACCACACTATTGAAAGCTCACCCCGGAGTGTCAGTGGATGTAACAAAGGCTAAATCACAGACCATGGCACATAGCAAAGGCTAAAGGTCACAGTGTCACTAGACAAGCACAGAAGCAACATCCTCATTCAGAACGGCAGAATCTATGGTAGCTTTAAAAATATGGTTCTTACTCAGCACATTGCTTGCAAGTTAAGAAGTTGCAATATTAGGCTTTTTCATCACAGTGTTAGAGCATTAGTGTCTGATGGTTTTGAAAGAATAGCAAATACAGAATTAAATCAACAGACTCTAAAATACTGTTTTGGGCTGCTATCCATATACTGGGAGAGACTTTAGAAGACTACCTCTTAGTCATTGACATAAGTTACATAGCCTGATTATGGCAACATACATTTCTAGGCTTTACTTGAAGTTGGAGGTTTTCTTTTTATAATCGGGTTTGAGGAATATGCCAGCAGTTTAAAGGATGGGGTTTTAAAAACACACTGAGCAAAACATGGCATGCACCCAAGAGCTGCATTTGGAATACTGTATCAAGCCTGTAAGCATGTGGCCAGGAGGAGAATTTTGTTGTGTGGTTCAAGTGAAACATGAAAGCCATGGCACTTGATGTTAGAGTTACTGGGAATTTTCAAGCTGAACCTCTTGCTGTTGGAATTATTGCTTCTTTGATTAGGGTCTTTTTAATAAAATAAAGCAATTTTTTGTTTGTTTTGGGTTTGGTGCAGAGGAGGAAAATGAAGCATTTTACAGTTTTAATTAAACGTACAGTTTCTGTACTTCCAGAATGGAATGTTTTGTTTGATTTTGAAATAGTTTTTCAATTGTTTTCAAATAACAAGTCAAGGAGTTACCAAGATAACTTGATTGAATCCAGTGTTTTGAACAGAGTGTGGTTTTTTAACATAATTTTATTTTGCAGGACATGTTTTTTCAAAAAGTCTGATTACATTCCAGAAAATTCTGGAATTTTTGAAAAAAAGAAAAAGATGAGTGTGGTGAATGTGGTTTCTGCCAATGTTAAGTAATGACTGGTTGTAAAAGAGAATTCTTCCCAGACATTTATTTAGCACTCCAGTTACAATCCCTTGGGATGACAATGAGCAAAATATGAAGATGACCTATTTTGCATCCCAAACAGCTTGCAAATGAAGTTAAAACAGATCAGGCAATAATTGAGGCCCACTTGGATAAACAGTTCATGCAGCTGTGTTATATGTACATTTTAAAAGCATTAACTCTTTTTTTTCTTTTTTCTTCTTTTCCCTTTTGATCAATTGTTCTTGCTAGTTTATGAAAGCCTGAAAAGTAGACTTAGAAATTAGTTGCTCAATAGAATTATTTCTTTGTTTTGTATCAGACTTGAGAGGAACGTATAAAGAAGACTTAAAAGTAAATAAATCAGATTTTAAAAAATGTTTTGCAGTAATAAACAATGGATATGTCTTATATCTATCATTAACTCCAGGTTTTTATTAAAAGTGTTTGAAAGTTGTCAGTGTTCTTTTGAACTCATCACAAATTGACCTGAAAGTGGGTATTTCTGGCAAATCTCAAATATTCTCTCTCCCCCTCGCCCTGAGGTTTTTTTTTTATTGCTTGTGAACAGTCTGGTGGAAGAGCAGGGTTTGCACTTAATTTCTCTTCACTAGATCTGTGTATTCCATATATGTGTAGGTTGTAGCATGACTACTGAAATGTTTTTCTAAACTATAAAATAATAGCCTCAAAAATTTTGCCCGTATATAACCTTTTACCTGTAGGCCTTTGCCTGTCACACTATACCTATTAACACGGGTGAGACAGTGATTAGAAGAGAGATAATTGAGTCTCTCCAGTCTGCAGTGATCGCAGCTGTTGCTGATGTTCTTGTCCTTTGCCCATCATACCTTTCCCCTGCCAGAGTGGAGGTGGTCTGCTGCATGCTGAGCAGATGTTTCTCCTTTGCATAGTTATCTTTGGAGTGCCTTTATATACAAAAATCAGATTGCACTGCTACTGTCACTTTTATCTGATGAGAGGAAATCCCAGACGAATGAAGCTGGTTTTCTTTTCAGGCAGCTAAGCAGCGTTGCTCAGGGGCATGTTCTCTTTCCTTGCTTCTGTTGCTGCTCACTGTAAATGTTTTCTTTCTGGCATGTTTCTTCTTTAATCCCCCTTTCCCTCTTTGACCCATATCCTTAATCCCATTGGGTTTCTTTTGAACTTGGTTATTTCTTAGTTTTCTGGTACATCTGTCTGCTGTAACTATGAATCGTTTGCCAACACCACATTTTCATCATATTCCCTGAATGTCTTTTTCCTCCCACAGTTTGTATTGGAGTACTTGAAGAGGTACAGGGAAACTTTCTGGGACTGGTCATTCTTCAACTTTGTGATACTGTGTCATTCTTTACTTCATTTCTTCTTTTTCTTCTCATCTTCTATTTTTAGGGGTCTTTTTGCTTTTTTTATTTGTTCAACTTCCTTGTGCAATTGGTCATTATTCTCTCAACAAGTAAAAAACTGTAATGACAGTGTATGAGGTGATATAGATAATATGGTCCTATATGTTAAATTCACCAGATACACTCATCTAAAGTGTCCGCTTCCTATGTGTCTGAAATGATTTGTTTCTCTATTGCTGTACAATAAATAAGATTTCTTCCCTGATTTTCTGGGTAAGCTGTTATAAAAGTAGCAGTTGCTTATAATGTCTTGTGAAAGTCTTCTGTGCAAAAAGCCATCATTTCTTCTTTTTGGTGGCTCCTATTTTCACTTGAAAACTATATATCACACATGTATAATTAGAGGAGGAGAACTATGGAAAAAATGCAAGTGTGATATTTTTGAGATCACATTATCTTTGTGATGCAGGAGTTTGCTCACTGGTGTCATTTTCAGCTGACTTTTCACACTATCCTCAAAGGTAATCATAAACACAGTCCGGTGCTCTAGTCTGTAGAGATTAGCCTATTTGAAAAACAGCCTTTTTGTTATTGGACGCAGGTAGATGGCTATGAACTGTACCTAAATTATTTTATTCTGGGTACTTTCTTGTTGGTGGAGTAGGTGTAGATAATGTGGAAGAATAAAACTGCTACTTTCTAAATTCATGTTTGCCTGTCATGGTAACACAGCCGTTTAGCATATCCAGCATCTGAAAGAAGTGATGGTCAACAGCATCAAAGCAAGCGGCTGGGACTTGCTATATTGTGTTCTGTGCTGTATGCTGTGTTTCAGGGAGACGTGCTTTGATCTAGATTTCAGGGCGAGCCTTTCATCCCTCCCTCTCTACAGACTGCTAAAACAAGTTTAGCTATGATCTGTGCATGCTCGGTCCTACTGTTAATCCAGGTTTGAATAGTGGAATAGTTAGATATTTTTATCTGCTTCATTTGATGGCTAGTGCCAGGTCTTTCCATTTGGGACCTTTATTTATTTGTTATTCATACATGAAATGCGCACTTCTAGTAACAGACTTGATGGTGTTAAAGGATGTTGCAGTTCATTGATATAGTATATATGAATTGCAGATACATGTTTATATTAATAAGATAAATTACTGCCGAGGAACATAAACATGCAAACGAGCTTTTATCATCATATTCTATTAAATTTTGTCATAAACTTCTCATTACCTACACATGTGAAGGACTAGCCAAACCATGCACAGAGAATCAGTATAAAAGCTTGAGTACCAGCCGAACCATGAGGTGTACCTTTCCTATGCGTGGCCAGAGTGGCTCCTTCTTTTCATGTAAGGTAGACTACAGCAGTGTTCCCCCAGAGCATATCTCTTCAGGAGCTGACTACTGCATTCAAGAGAGGAAAGTAGGAAACTGAGGGATGTGTGGGCTTCTGCTGTTCTGTTAAGGGGGTGCCTTTACACAGTATATATGCCCTTGATTTTCTTTAGTGAATACAACTTGCATTGACTGTGAAATAGAGGCTGACTAGTGTTCTCCTTATTGTAGATATGATGAGTCTTAATACTTCTCTGTTGTCGTTCCAGTCTCCCTAGTACTGCTGCTTATTTATTTGTTTTCCTATTCTCATGCCCAAACCCATTTTTCCTTCCATTTCCACTTTTGAACGTGCAAAAGTTTAAAAACTCTACATATATTTGGTTTTTAATAAATTCCAGCATGAAATACTAGTTTCAGTGCAACTTGCATACCTTCAACTAACCAAAAATAATTTAAAATAAATTAAAAAAAAAATGGTTTAAAACATTTTAGGTTCTGTGCATTCAGAGGATTTATTCTCACTGGTTTAATTGATTTTAATTTTGTTTTTTTCATTCTCCATTACTTACATAGCTCATCTTGCTAAAACTATGCTGAATTTTTAACTGGTGAACAGCAGTAGGAAGCCATTAATGTTATAATGCTGAGGCCAAAAGTAAAAGTGGTCAGAAATTAAGACTAGCAGTAAAACTCTGCAAAAACAAATCAGAAATATCTTGGTATTTAGATGGCCTTTATGCTGTTTCCCTTGGTTATTTCACTATACTCGGGTGCCACAAAAAGACGTTGCAGCATATTTTAGTAAAGTTATATTACATAGATGAAATTATGATTGTGTTATTTTTGTCAGTAAATTTTTGACAAACTTTGTGGAAGTAAAAACTGTTCTCATTACTGCAAAGGGACAGTGTTACTTGAGGTATTTTTGATAATGCAGGACACGGTATTTGGAAAGATCAACAATGTTACATGGTTTGGGATAGTAATCCTAAAAGAACAGCAGCATTACTTATGTTCCACTGTTTTAAATAGTGACAGTGTCAGGATGGGTTTCTTTAAATGAATGAAGTTTATACAGGACATGCCATCTATAGTATGACTGAATAAACATTGATTCTAACCTTTATTCATGAAAGGCAGTAATCTCAGGCTAATGCCGCACTTAACTCTGTACTTTCAAAATGATTTGCCTGATCTGATAAATTATGCAGTCTTTTATTTTGACCTTGTAACCTTGTAGAGTTTACTCAAACTGACTCCACAGTATTTGCCACATTAGCAGTATAATGGCTGTAACCAGTTCTTGTACTACATTTCATTCCGCAGCAAAAAGTAAACACTGGGCCATGAAAATTTATTGATTCAATTACATGATATACACATAGTAGCATTTGAAAAGTGTTTTTGGGATTAAGTCATTACATATCTTCTGTTTGGTCAGAAGTCTGAAATATATAAACAAAGAAGCAAGCAAGTATTGAGAAATATAAATTCTTACTGTACGGTAGAGTGTGCTGTTAGACATCAATCTAAAAGTTGTTTAGGTCAAAGAACAAGCCAGACATTGAACCCTCATGCCTTTCTCCCTGACCAAGGTAACTTTTGCTCTCCATTGATCCTGCAAGTATGTTATAATTTACTATGTAAATGATTTTTGTGTTTGGAGTGTGTTATTTTTGCGTAAATCTAGGCCTTGCAGTGTTTCTGTTTGAGCAGAACTGAAGACAGTACAAGTTTTTCGTCCTTAAACAGTAGAAGCCAAGGCTTCAAAAATGAAAGAAAAAATACGTTAGAAGTGAATTGAAGGATACTGTCATTACATGACATCATTAATTTCTTTCATACTATGTGGACAATTTTGTTTCAGGTAACTATGCTTTTAAATCGAACGTGTGTTTTATCTTGCATTGGTGTATCTGATGCCTTTATCTGCCTAAACTGAGGACCAGGGATATTATGATATGATTAATAGCAAAATACAAAAAATAGTTATCTTCATCTCTTATTGTACTGAATTTGATTTTATAATATAGGCAAGGCAAATTCTGCACAACCTCTACTAAGTAAATTGCCTAATGTCGCAATAGTATTAAATACATGTATAAATAGGAGATATTTAATATATTAGAAAATTATCTGAAAAGGGGGCCGCTAAAGATTTAGGATGATAGTGAAAAGGCGAATATGAACAAATTGTTAAGAAAGAAACCCCACAGTTCAGAAGTAAGTGATTAATTTCCTTATTTCTGCTGCTTTTGTGCTCTATTTTTTTTGTTTGGTTTGGGGTTTTTTTAGCTCCATGTATTAGAAAATGATTAATATCACTATCTTTGAGGGGTTATTTGCATTTGTTCTAGCTAATGCAAACAGGACAGTTGCTGGGAATTGCACTTGAGAAATGGAAGGAAAATACCCAATTTATGTCAATGCTTTCTGCAGACACAGTTTTGGAGATACACTTACTGTCATGCATTCAGAACGTGGCTGGGAGCAGGAAGACCGAAACCAAAGTTGCTTTCTTCATAGTGGTTGAGTTAAAATGTATTTACAATACCTAATGTGGTCCTCACTGTTCAGTCTATAATTTGATCCTGCTGATTAGCTCATGTCTTACATTGGAGAGAGCTTTCTGGTTTACATGAAGAGTTCTTCCCTTGGGTTTGTTCTTTGGGTGCGGTTGGTCAATGTAAATGATGTTGCCAGTGATTCAGCTGCAGCTCCGGCAGAATGGCTCAAATTGCTTTATGGAGAAGCCACGATAGCCGTGACTGATTAGAACACTAATATTTCAGAGGTAATTAGGAAACTGGAGAGGGGAAAATGAGTGGTACGTGGAACTCCTGGTGTCTGATTAACACATATGTCGGCTTCAAATGACCTAGTAAAAGGCAAACAGAAGACTAGTCGATGATGACATAAATTACAGTATTTCCACACTACAGTACCTCTGTCAACTCCACAGTACAATTTGAGACTTCAGAAAGAAGATAAGTGGGTAGAGGAAATGTGTAAAAGCATTCCTTTCTTGGTGGGAAGGGACAAGATGGCCAGAAGGACTCTTGACCAAGAGGAGAATGGGGGACATGAAATGGGGTTGAAAATAACTGAGGGCTCTGGAAACAGAGCTGCAGCTGATGAAAAGAATGGCTTCAGAGAAAGGTGAGGTTAAGGATGCCTATATCCCATAAGTACTTACAGAACTGCCCTGAGGGGAGGGGGTAAAGGAAAACTATCTATATTTGGGGTTATATAATATTTTAATACTGAAATTGTTCTAGTTTTGCAGGTATAAATCATGTATATTAGCCTGAAGATACAGGTGTAAGCTTCTGTGAGATAAGACTACAGAGTAATTTGGCATAAGTGTTTTGGGCTTTTTTAATTGTTTTTGCTGAACTGCATCCTGGCTGTGTATACCTGTTGGTGTTACTATTGGGAAGTCTGTTAGGACAGATTTCTTGGTGATTCTCATGTGGATTTCATAAGGCTGCTGACCTGTTACAGTGTGTGTGGGAGAAAGGCTGCAGCAGTTCAAATGTAATTCTGAAATTCTGAGTATCATAGAGATGTCTGCCCTGGCTTGACCCTTGGGAAGAAAACTGCTGTACAAATTTGTTTAAAAAAAGGCAGCAAACAAAAATCAAGATTGCTGCAGGCAACTGCTCCCTTAAACAGGTGGGAAGTGTTCTATAAAATCCATCCAACCAGATGCTTATCTTCTGTCATGAAGCTGATATTTTTTCTGTGATTTTTACAAAATCTAGACTGCCCGTCATTTTCTCTGCAATAGCTAATTTCCATTATTTTCTACCTTTTCTGTTTTCTGCCCTTGTTTCTTTTCTGTCTTTCCAGTGTGGGGAGGACAGGTAGACAGATGCACCTACTCCCCACCCCAGTTCCCTGTGTTAACAGAGTTGTTAAAGTTACCAAGTCAAGAGCTCAAAAGTTTAGTGAGGATCAGAATTTACATCACTTACTCAACTAGATTTTGGCCCTGCATGTATTATGAAGCAGTTCTTAATAGGGGAATTTCATACTGTAGCTCTCAGGGGACCATTGTAACGCTTAGTGGACAGAACAACAACTGCTGAGCAGCTATTCCAGTGTTGTATGCACTTGGATTTTAGTCAGTAGCCCAGCCTTGCTTGCTGAGGTAAAATTTTCTTCTTCACTTTATTTAAAGTTTTATTTTGTTTCTAGCCCTGTGGAGTAGATTTATATTCTGTACTAAATGTAGAAGCCCATGGGCTTTTCTAGAGTGCTTCTGTTATAGCATCTGACTTCACAAATCTTCAGAGCAATTTTTTACAGTGCCTCATAATTATTCCCATTTTACAGATGGCAGATGGGCACAGAAGAGATTAAAGCTGTAAGTGCCCTCTGCCAGGTTTTCAAATTATCTGGCCATAGTACACTGTTTTTAAAGAGTAAAGCCTCTATTGACTTCCAGTGTTGCCCTGGATACTTAGCAGTTCTTCGGTTTGGAGTTCAAGGTTTCACACTGGGTAGTGAGAAGATGAGAAATACAGTATCAGTGACCGTCTATGAGAAGTCAAGTGAGATGCCCAGTGTCATTTGGGTTGTGTACTATCACTGTGGTCTTCTCTGAAGACTGCAGAGTCATCTTTTCCAGCCATCTTCTCCCTTATGTGCCTTGAGATGTCTGCAATAAAAAGGGATTGTCCACCCAAGCAGCAAGGGGAACAGTTCATTGCAGTGAGGGGCTGTGGAGGTTTAAGGACAGATGTTACAAGTGTACTTGTACTGGAGAAGTGGCACCAGAGTGTGAAATAAATCAGGGATGTAACTAAATCCTCTTGTTGTTATGTAAAACATGGTGTATGATCAGTATCTACAGCTGTGATGTGATCCAGTAGATCAGCAGAAGCTACTGAACCTGTCTGCCAGAAAAATATGACCCTATTAGGACTGGATGAAGGAATTAGTGGACAGAAGGTTTGAAAGTAAGAAAGATATTTAGAAGTAAGAACTGGTCAACTGTATGGCACCGTATACTTCCTCACAGAAGAATAATACACAGTCAATTTATCTGAATTTTTCACCTTACTGCTTGCTTATACCAAAGACTTGATGGTTTGGAGTAGGCATTTCTTTGGTGGCTATATGACATTTCAACATATATAAATACATACATACATTTGTACACACACACTCTAAAATAAATGGTTATATATAATTCTTTATAAATATATTTATTTAGATATTTTGATAAGGGCCCTTAAATACTTGAGCTGTGCAAATCTCAAAATTTAAAACACATTTCATACTTCTTTTATCTCTCATTGGTGCCAAAAACAGAACTATGGAACAATGCAGTCTGAGCATTGCTTGGTTGGCTGGATCTTTCCTAGAGTTTGTCATTGATTCCATATGTGTATTTACTGTCTTAGCCTTCACAGTGAATGGTAGCTTTTATCTTTGAGAATTCTTTAAGCAATTTAACTTTGCTTAGCTTATTGTTCAGTAATAAGGAAATAACATAAGTGATTTAAAATACTGCTTAACCTAAAAAAAACCATAAATGGTTATTATCAGCATAGTTCAGTCTTGAGGTAAATTATCTTTCTATCAAGAAACAAAATACTAATTTTCTAGTAAAGAAAGGGGGGGATAAACTTTATTTTTGTTACTACTTATATGTTTAGAGCACATAAGTAACAGGTTAAGGGGGAGGAGTAGTCAAAAATATCACAAGTACTTCATATCATTTTCCTGCAACCTTAGCACTTCACCGTGAACATTATAAATGACTGATAATCCTTTAGGTACTGACTTGCTTTAGAATGATGTATGAAATAATATGTGTTTTGCATGTCCTGTTTGTAATGATAAAGGTCATATAGTATCATTTACATAATCTGTAGCCAGAAATGAACTCTAGCAATATCTTCTGTATAACATATACATTATCTGAGGTTTAAAACTCTCATTATTCATGAAAGTTAATTTTACAGTGGGTGTGAATGATCTATCTTATGGCTGCTTTTTTGATCATTCTATAAAATAATATGGAGCAAAGCCTGCACAAATAGCAGGAAAACCAGTAAAGAGTGATGCATTTGCTTGACTCTGTGTATACCCGATTGGATCTTGATTGATGGCAATCATTTGTCTTTGTCAAAAAAAGGAGAAAAATTCAGACATTGAAATAAGAGTGCTATCAAACTTTCTACAATGGCAGAAAGATTCTATTAATGTAGCCTGAGAGTATTAACTGTCTCTGCTAGAAAATGATAAAGAATGTTAATTTTTTTTCTTGAGCATATTTAAGTGTAAACTGCATTATTTTGTCTATGTGGGAAGACTAAAAGGGGCATGCTATAGATTTACGGCATTGCTGGAATTGGAATTAAAAAAAATGAGTAAATTGCAAAAAAAAAGAGCAAAAAGCTAAATACAAGAGCTTAATCCTTCTGATTATGATTTTGCAACAAAACAATAAAAGTTTAAGTACCATAGTGTCGTAAAATCCTTAATGCTGCATTCCAATTGATATTGAAGCTTTGAAGACTAACTTCAAAGGAGGGGTGAACAAGAGCAAAAAAATAGATATAAAATAAACAAAAAAAAAAGAAAGAAAAAAAGACAAGCTTGGTTTAAAAAGTCCTTTTGTATGTCAGATCTAGGAATATTGAGCCATTACTTGAATGGGCTTTAAGGCAACTTCCTTATTAGTGATACTTAGGAACACAAAGCATATGCTTGTGGGTAATAGTATATTTAAGGGGAAAAATTCTATTTCACAGTACAGTAATGCTAGCAATGCAAGAATACTGTTTCTTTTTAAATAAAGGAATATATATTTTTATATATAAAACAACAACAAAAACCCCACAAAAAACAAAATCACCAAAACCCCAAAGCATTAATCACTGAATTTATCGTGCTGCTTGTATCTGGATTTTATACATCTCTTATGGTCTCTGGTTCTAAATAGCAGCATTAAAGTTTGATTACTGAAACAATATTTTCTAAATGATGAACACAGCAAGTAGCCTTCATGAGTACTCTCTCTGCCCTAGTAAGGCAAATATTTTTTGTTCCTAAACTTTTAAAGAGTAAGAAAACTGTAGCATTCAACTTTGATGTTTACTGGTCCTTGATGCACCCTTAAAAATAAATATTTGAGAGATTGGCATTTTAAGGACAGCTGAAAGAATAGCCTTATCAAAACGGGGAACCAGAAACCGCTTCTAATACCTGTACTAATGTGCTTTCTGCCCCTCATTAAGTAATTCTAAAGTTTTTGGGTTTTAGTGTTGGTGGTTTGGGTTTTTTTTGGGGGTTTTTTTTGGGTTTTTTTGGTGGGAGTGGGGTTTTTTGTGGGTTTTTTTGTTTGTTTTGGTTTTTTTTAATATATATATATATTGCAGCATAAGCACAGTGTTATCTGTCCTTGCTTAAAGAACCCTGTAAGCAACATCATTAAAAAATTCACGTTTGGATGGATTCATTTGGTAACTTTCATGAAGCTGTTGCTACTGCTTCTGAAGATGCTAAGGTGTGATATTAGGTGGTGTGGTGTATTTTTTTATTTTTTAATTTTTCTTGTTACTGGTAGGGTAGGTGAAACATGACTTGTATGACTGAGATCTTTGCTGTTTTAAGGAGCAGCTGCAAGATTGCTTCAAGACAGGGAAATTTTGGAAGTGGAAGCACTATGTGTTCAGTATACACATACACACACACTACTTCACCCCCTCTCTTCTGAAAAATAACAAATGAGCACCAGACTAATATTGTAGGACAGTATTGAGATTATGAGGTTGATTTTTCAGGGAGCAATGGAATCAGGATCACTTGTAATGTCCTTATAGAACAGATATATTCTACCTCTCTTCTCCACCACCACACACACCCCTCTCCACCTTCTTTCTGTTCTTGCCTGCCTGCATTTTCTGTCCCCATTAATTCTTCATCGGATTTCTTTTTTTAGCTTTTATTGTTTTTCCCAGGTTTCTGTCCTAGCCAGACCTGGTTTTGTGCCGCTGCTCTTCTACTCTGCCTCTTGTCCTGCTGATTCCCTACTCTGTCCTGTTTTCTCTGCTTGATCACCAGCAGAACACGTATGCATAATCCCTCCCCTCTCACATTTTTATCTTCCATGGCTTCCACATCCAGACGCTTTTTTTGTTGCTTTATAGGCTCTTTGTCTCTTCTGTATCTAAATAAAATAATTTCTTCCTTTATGCTGCTTGTGTTGTAGGCGTAGCGTGCACTGGTAAAAGGCAATGGTAACTTTGTTACAATGTCTCTCCATCTTTCTGGAGTGGCCATTTCAAAGAAAGTTTGGGTGGGGTTTTTTTGTTTTGTTTTTAGGAGATAAAATTCTGGATTAGAGGAATCGTTTTCTGGTCTGTGAGAATAATGCATGTTTGTCGTGGACAGGAACTCGGACTGTTCTCAATGGGTTTGCACATGAAGTCACAATCTGAGCGCATGAGTAGTGTGGTGGGAGCAGCCTGAGAGGCACAGCCTAGGGCAGGAGGGTCAGTGTCTTCAACGGTGTTTTACTTACTTGGCAAACACCTACTGCTTGTATACAGACTGAACTTCCAAAGCCTTTAGTGTGGCCATGTTTGGCAGCTTTGTACAGAGACAACCAAAGAAATACTTTGGGCAACAGCTTCTATGTGGGAAAATTGAAGTTCTCTTAACATAGCTAACTTTGACTTGTGAAATCTTATTACAAATTATTAAAATATAGTAAACAGAAATTAAAATAATACCTTAGAAGACTTTTGGGCAAGTAGAATTACCTACAGATCTATTTCTTATGAAAGATTCAAAAGGCATTGGATGCACATCATGGAAAAAATTCAGCCAAAGAACCTGTTACATTTGTCAATGTGTTAATTTCTCACCCCCAAATCCCATACAGTGTGCTGTAATCTCTGTGATGATTGTCAGTCTGTCTCTTCTCTCACTGCCCCCTTCCCTCATGGAAAAATTTTGGGGAAAACACCATCTTGCAGCGATTAGTATCAAAGATTGGTTACTTCTATCATATGGTATGGTAAGTAATCTGTAGCTATTGCTGTGATTTGCTGCTTGCTCGTATAACTTCACACATGTATTTAATTTCCAAAGTTTAGCAAAGTTATTCCCTATAAAGATGGTGAAAGTCTAGATGAAAGCCATCCCTTTTGTGAAAACCATATTCTCTATCCCTCTTAGTGACTAGTACAACAAAGTAAATTTTAATGGTGCATGATACTGAAAATGAATCCTGTGACCTTGAGAAGTTGTAGCAAAAGATCAGGTTTTATTTGAGTTCTGTTGTCATTGTTTTCATTACTGTATTTTTAATTTTTGGTTGGAAAATGTAGTACAAGTAGCTGTGTATATATTCAGTATTTGAAACAGTCCAAATTAAAATTCGTAAGTCAGTTAAAAAACAAAACGCCAAGCTGGTTTGCATGTAAATTAATATATTTTTTTTTTATCCTTTCCTAGGGCTCTGTTCATTTCGTTAATAACTGAATTCATCTTCCTCCCAAAATGAGAAAGAATGGTTTGTCTTCTGAAAACATTAATGCTTTTACAGCCGTGGAAAACCTTTCCCTTTATTTTAGGCTTGAAATCTCTTACAAAATATATGGGCTTTTTATTTTGAAAAGGAAAGTGAAAGCATTCAATTTTCATGGTGAAATGAAACATTTTTTTCTCAGTGTTGAGTGTCAGTCTGAATTGACTCTTCTGTCAGCAGAGAAGCTAATTGCAAAAAAATACGCTTCTCAATTCTCTTAGCATGATTTTTTTTAAAGAGTTTTTTGTGATGGATTTCACAAACTTTGTAAACAAGGTTTCTTGGAGGAGTTTTATTATATACTGTGTCAAAATGTTTGGGTTCTTTAATACTTTTATCATAGGCTACTGAAAAAAAGAAGTTAGCTTAGCAGGGATAATACATGGTTATTTCTAAAGCTGAATAATGGGGAAAGGTGTGGCTTTACAGATAATTACGCATACAGTTTATATATGTGGGAGGAAGATTATGTTCAACAAAGAAAATGTGCCTTGTGATGCAGTGTACCTGAATTACACTTATAAGCATCTGAACAATAATTTAACAGTGATACATCCTAAGTAATCTTCTCTGAAGAATTTACATAAAACAAGAATTAACATCTCCAGCAAAAAATGCAAAGAATTGTGTGCTTGTTACAAAGAAACGATCCATTTGCATTCCAGATTTTAAATATGCAATTTATAGTTTTGTTAGGAGTTTCTTTAGTTCCTAAATGATTTTCTTCTTCAGTGTCCCTACTATTGTTTTTCACGAACATCAACAGCATCACATGCTATGCAGATACTTGATTTATACGCACACAGATGGAACACTGTAGTCCAGAAACTAAGGTTTGCCTGTGCCAGTTAAAGCTCTTTGCCTTGATGCCTAAGTCACACATTAGAACGGAAATTCCCAGAAATTAACAGAGTTCCAGCTTGTTGTTTTTCACTGTAGTGATTCTTCCCAAGCTCTGAACTTGGGGGTTGAGGCCACTAATACTTGGGTTTGTTTGAAGTCGGTTTCTCCACCATGGATGAGTTCTTGGAAGAGGAACACATTAGGAGGAAGAAGGGGAGTATAAATAGACAAACCACATCAGACTCAGGAAATCCCCTGAGCTGAAAATAGTTGGAAACTGGCAGTGTACTGGGGGAGAAGTTGTGGATGATGCGATTGATCTTACTCTTCCTTAAGCCACCACTGACGTTTTTGGATGCAGAATTTGGGGTTAGACTTTTGGTGAGAGAAGGTACAGCTGCTCCTGTGACCTTTCTGCCCAGCGGGTGCATGCCTGTCCCTCCTCTGCAGGGGACACGTTGTCCCTTGGGCAGCTAGTGGTGCCACTGGAGTGATGTGTCTTGGGTGCAGTGCCATGTGAGTTACCCCAGACTGCTCAGCTCTCCTTGGTGGTGAGTGTGTGTCTTAGTGGTGCTGAGTGGCTGTGGAACAGAGATTCTTCATTGCATATGGCTTACTGTTTCCAGTTGTGAGTGACAGGGTTGTGTCCGTTTCATTCTCTTCTGTGATGCGATGGCTGTGTTCAGAACAACTACATAATATTGAGAGTTGTTGCACTGTTGGGGAAGGATCTATAGAGCTATGTTGGTTTTCCTGCTGGGTGTGTTTTTCACATTTGACTTGAAACTCAGAACTGTTGTTGCTGAGATGGCAGGTGAATTTGTCTTAAAAGCAAATAAAAGAGTAGCTGGCTGAAGAGGGAAAAGCTGGAAACCTTGTAAAGAGAGGTAATAACCGCTCTGAAGAAAAAACTTCATTGTCTTTTAGCATGTGTCTCTATGGATGCTAAAAAAGAGGGGAAAGAAGTTGGGGGGGGGGCGGGGGGGAGGTTATGCTCATTCTTAAATCACTGAGATGAAGCAGGAAACATTTCCTAGTTTGTTGCTTCCTAAGCTTTCATTTCACAGTCTTTGTTATCGCTCCTGTTCTACAGTGTGGGATTTAAATGCTAACACCGTTAATGTCTTGAGCGTAAAATAAGGATATGTGGAGGAAAGAATATGGCAATGTCTCTTGTATTGCTCAGTCCAAATGTTAATTACCAAGTTATCTGTTGCTAGATTTCTCCCTTAAAATAGCTGTAGAAAAGAAGTTTACATCTTGTCAATTAGCTGCTTATGTGTTACCGTACAAGCTTTTCTCCTAGGCTAAGCCCTTGAATTAATATATTAAAGGAACCTTGGGTGGTTTACTGCTCTGATGTTGCTTATGCTTTAAAAGTAGTCCTTTGGTAACTTTTTGTGACACTAGTAAGGATGGCTTCCACACTTCTCTATGTTAACATAGCCAGAGAATAATGTGATTTTGTGGGGGCCAGTAACTATCTTCAGAACCTTTATGACCCTTGGAGCATCAGTGGATCTCAGGATGTAGTTCAGTAGCTTCAGCTAGCATTGGTAGAATGGGTGATTAAAGCTGCAGTTATTTAGGCAAGCTCAAATTAGCACTGAGTAATCAGACATGAACTAGAACTGTATTTATCTGAATGTGGAATGACAATGATGGGTCTGCACAGAAAAAAAACAACTATAAAGCCCCTCCCTAGCTCTTGGTGTTGATACCAAACATGGACTTTCACCTTTCCAAGTGGAGACACCAACTTTTTATTAGCTTATTCTCCAGCATCAGCTCCTCATCTTGGGACCATATTTTCTACCTCTCTAGACCTTAATGTCTATGCCTTAATGCTGCTTCATCATCCTCAGTAGTGCGGTGTACCTGCTGTTTCCCACCATGTTCTTGCAGACCGTGTAGCAGGGAGGTGTGGAGCAGTGTTCTTTGTGCCATTGGCAGGGTCGTGGTGTGAGCTGACAGCTACCACCTTGCAAAGAGCAGTTCACAGGCAGCACCTTCACTTGCAGGCTGTGTCAGGTAACAGTTTGTTTTGAACGTGCCTCTGTGCCGTGCCTATTAATTACCAGCCTTTTGTCTCCTGCTTCATTGGCCACATATAATAGAAGATAGGGTATGTTTCCAGGCTACTTTTTTCTTCATTTAAAGCTGGAGTAGATACAGTGTGCTCTGTGTGGTCCAGGAAAGAGTGCTTCGTCATGATTCGGTGCTGTGTTTTTATTTTTAGAGACCTTTTGCTGGTCTTTCAAAGGAGAAATATATTTAATAAGTTAAACCTTTTCAAAAGTTTTTAAGTCCTGTTGTTGCTTCCTGACTGTGCTGTGCTAGTATGGTAACAGTTAGGAGTCTTGCCTCATGTGCTTCTTAGTGGTCTCGCTGCCTTGTACTTATTGTTTCCTGTCTCAGAGCGTGATACGATGTTTGCAGTTACTTGAACTCTTTCTTACATATGTTCCTGCAATCATCACACAATGAAGTAATTTCCCAGATTTTTTGCCCTTCTCAGATTTTTAAATCCTGAATTAAATCTCTGACACAAGTGTTAGCCTTTAAATCATACATGGTTTTATTTGGTTTTGGTTGGGTTGTTTGTTGTTTTGGTTTTTCTTTAATGTAAATTTTTATTTTAGTTATATCAGAGAGTAAGAGAGATGCAGGTAATGTTGAAGTTGGGTGTCTCTAAGACTTCAGTATCCTAACTTGCAATCCCAATTGATAATACTGTTTCCGTGGTATTGTTTAATAGTAGCCAAAACTTCTGTGGACCTGATGGTTACCTGTTACTCCTAATGTAATTTAAAGCAGAGGGACAAGTATGTTCAAATTAATTTGTGATTAAGCAAGGGTTTGAAGGGGGAATTTTCTTATCTCCCTAGATGCACTCAAATTATGTCTACAATAAAATAATTTATGTATGTTTGATATGTAGGCATTTAGAGACCTCAGAGAGGACTTTCTTCCCTTTACTATTCTAGGTTTTAAAAAAGTAAATTAAAACCATGTGTAAGCAGGCCAGAGCTGTTCCACCTCTCATAATTTGGAGGGCAGTCTCCTTGCTATCAAAGGAACTAGCAGGTTGGTCTCTCTTGAATGGAAAACTTGTTTTGGCAAGGCTGGTTTGAAGGCAAGTGATCTTTAACAGACCTTGCACCACCACCTTACAGAGGTGCATTCTGGATTGGAAAACGCTAAATGTTGTACCTAACAGTCACCTTTCCTATTCCTCTCTTTGGTATTTGTTGAATTGCTGAATTAATATAGTTACTAGATGCTAATTTTAGCTGCTTCTTTTTTTGGGAAAATTTTGAACAATTAGTTTAGACCATTCTGGCAGAGGATTCTGAAAATGTATATTCAAAAGAAAAAAACCACAACTTCCTTCAGAAGAACATACAGGAGCAAAATATTGGCTGAACTGGGGGGAGAGTGCACTATTACATTTTTATGGAAGAAGGAAAGTATACAGCTGTTAAGAGAGCTATAAAAAAAGATACAGGTTAGCCACAGCTCTTAAAGTGTAGATATGTGGGAATGTGATTTCATCCTGTTTCTTCTAGAAGAGATGATAGCGAAGCTGAAATGTTTGGTGCGGGTCAAGTCTAAGATATTTTTGAAAAATCTTTACTGTAATTCCTGTATTTAATATTTTTGGTATCAGAACAATATAGAGATGAAACAACAGATCTGAGGAGATTTTACTGTTTTGGTCAGAAATTGATCTATACGCCCAGGAATGCTGAAGGATTATGAACTCAAATTCCAAGCTAATGGAAAGAATGAATGAGTTGTAATGTTTCACTGTACTTTTTTCCTCATGGAACATCTGCTGATGCTGTAATTAGTGAGGAAAGATATAGATCCTTTCTATACCCATGCTTAAGGTGAAAGCATCAGAACCAGTAGGAATGGCCAAGGAGACAGAGACTGAGCTGGCTTTTCTATCATATGTCCTCCAACCTATATTCTTACATCCCATTGTTCATTTTGGAAAGGAAGGTATGACTGCTGCACACTAGGTTTCCACATTATCAGATAAACAGCACAAAAACTCAGGTGAGATGCAGTGTACCTGTTCTTTGTATATTGTGTTAATTGTTGTTATTTTTAATAGCATCAACATGAATAGCAGGTTATGGGATCTGTATGAACTGTAGTTATTTTGAAAAACCAATTAAAAGTTGTTGACGCCAATCAGGTGTAGGATGTGCGAGATCAAGAAAGATTTATGAGCAGCTAAGCCAAAGCATCTCGTTGCAAAGTTGCTGTATGTTCATTCTTCCATGTATGAACTAATTTGGCTCAAAACCAGAAGAGAGTTTTCATGTTAACTTCTGTTAGTGAAGTGGAGTAGTTTTCATTTCTGTTAATTTATAATTAGCCTTAATGGAAATGCAACAAGAATTGACCTGTGTCTTAAGGTGACATCCTTTAAGTGCAGCTTTATTTTGGACTGATCAAAATAAGATCAGTTTAAGATAAGACAGTGGTTGCAGAATACATGATTAGTACTGTACCGTGTACTAAAGTGAGCCCTCTTTGAAGTATCAGCGTGCACTGGAATGCCAGCACTTCAAAGAATGCTGCCTCCAAAAAAGCTGGGGCTGTGGTTAGTCTCCAAAGGGTTAATAAAGATCAAAGAAGAGCACACGTAAATTCATACACAGAGAACTGTTTTTAAACTGGAGGTTAATAACACCATCATCTAGGACAGCAGCACCTTGAAGGTGGGCTTGTCTTTACACTGACGTGGTGCTTTATAGTGCGTAGAGGGTGACCAAAATGTTTATAGTCAATATTTTTCTGGATTGCTTTTTAAACAAAGAATTCAAAGCTTGTCAATGCAGAAAAGAGACTCTGTGATATCTGAAAATGGCATTGTTTCTCTCTTTTTGTTTTGCATGCTAGTTAGATAGGAATGGGTTTTTGGTATGATGCAAAACACAGGGATCGAGAGGCCTGGGTGGGGAACTGTAGCTGTAGTGTGGAATGGGTAGGTGAGACAAAGACGTATTATCCTAACTTTTTACTGTATAAAATCATACTAACAGCATTTCTACCAGTTTTTAAAATGCAAATTTAGGAATTACAGATCTGTGCTGTTTGTACTGTCTTGTTTATATGGGAAAACAGCATGAAATATCTGTTAGGCCACGCTTCCCTTAGTGATGGTCCCATTTTTTTCCTCTATGCTGTACTTTAAACTGTACAAAGAACCCCTCTGACCATGCAGAGGTCCTCAGAGTGACAGTTCGATGTTAAGTCCATGTAGACGTTGTGCCTGTACTTCATACCCTGCTTTTCACTTCTATTTCTTCTGAAAGATGTAAAGAAGAACAGCATTACTTTCTCTTTTGGAAACACCCCCCCTCCCCCCCACCCTGCTTTTGATAAAATGGAAGCATACATAAAAGCAAAAGTCTGTTTAGGAAAAAATCCTTTCTAGACAAAGCCAAATGTTTTCTTGGAGAAGGGTTAGAAGCAGCAAATAGGCTGTGCTAATTTAATGGATTACATTAATTTTCTGCATAATTGATACTATGCCAAAGAAGTTGTACTCTGTGGCCTTGGGCCTTTGTTGTGACCAGTTCCTGTTACTACAGCAATTACTGTGCGTTATGTTTTTTCTGAAAGGTTCCCAATTATTTCCATTTATGGAAGTCTGTGCTCTGAAACTATGGAATATGAGTGTCTATGTGTGGGGAAAATGAAGATAATATGAGGAGGCATGGACTCGCTAATATTAGAGTATGACTACACAATAGATCTTTTTTGATATCAAAGATGTTCTTCCTCATCCTTTCCTTCCTTCCCCTCACCTGCATGTTCCTTTCCCACATTTTTAGTTATGTAGCTGCTGGTGAGACGGCCATGTAAACAGGTTACTAACCTAAAACAGAATAAAATCATGGAACCCTAATAAGCCCAGATTGTTACCATGACTGGGTTTAGTGTGGCTGTGCGAATGCTTATGTGAATGCAACTGAGAGAGGGAGGGTGAGTAGATCTTTAATTGGTTTTGTCATTGAAGAACATACAGGTGTAATGTAGGTAGCATTTCCAGCGATCTCAATGCACTTAGCAGGAGTTAATTAATCTTTAATGTTCTGAAGTAGATACCTTTATTGGTGAAGTGCTGTGAAATACACACTTTGAGATAGAGTGTAGATGGCCAAATAATATTTTAGCAATAACTTTGACTTAACGCTAATCAGACCTTTTCCTGTGTGCTTTGGTAGTGCTGGGGCAAAGTTGGGAATCAGGTCAGGAACCTGATTTACTCAAACCCAGTCATTCTTCCTACTGAATCAGTCTCCAATTCAGTTTTATCACATGGCGATACAGTTGTGCATGTGATCTCTGCATGAAATGCTGAACTTGGTACTGCTGCTGAGAACTTGCTTGTCAAGTTACATCTTCAGTGTTTGCTTTACCATCATTAAGATCAATTTTTATTTTCCAAAATATTTTAGATATTTTTGATCATGTTACAAATCAATAATACAACTGGATGTGCACAAAACATTTTTTAGTTTAGTACTTATAGACATGTAGCTAATTGTATTAATATGCTCTGGTAGCTTGGCTTTTTAGATCACCATTTGTGAAAACTCATTACAAGAATATTGAAGGGTTTCAGAAAATGTTTTACTTTCTGAAATTGCATTTTATCAAATCAGCTAGTGGACATACCTTGAGTTTTATTATTACATGCAAAATACGAGAGATTTTAGTGACTCTTCTGGACATCCAGCTGCATGAAAATGCAATGGATTTCAGTTTGCAAGATAAAGCAGACTTTTACATCACATGATGCCCGGCAGTCTGCTAACCGTACTCCATCAAGATTTCTGAAGTGCTTTCTAGAACTTAAGCATTTTTATCTTTGGATTGACAATCTAATGCAAATGCTTATTGGCTCTTCTTTTTGGAGAAAAATATTTGTGTATCTTGCAGCAGATGTCTAGCTTGAGTTCTTGAAATATTTTACATGGAAGCAAAAGTTTCCTAGATGTAAAGCAAAAAATGTTCCTGAACAGCATTAAAATAACCCAGCACATTTTTTCTTTAAAATTGGTCATCGCTTTTTGTGTTCTATGATTGCTCTTTTGTGTAATTTAGAAATTAAGTAGCACCTGATACTGTACATTTGAGGAGCCAATTGCAACCAAAGTGCTGAGTGAATTAAAACGAAAAGTTGTGGTAGGCTTGCAGTCAATGATGGAGGGACTGCAGAGCTGCCTTCTTCCAGGTTTCATTTCAAATCTATATTGTTGTTACTGATGAATAAGGGGTGTTGCTGCTCTGTGTTTGCTTGTCTATGAAACTAATTTAACCTGTCTCTGTTTTCGAGCATTTACACCTTCGAAATTGCCATCACTGATTGATTGCCTTGCCGATGGTCTTAGTGGAGAGACCAAGGACTGATTAGGTTTGGAGATTGACTTACCTACTTACCCGCTTAACTCTACAATTAGAATTTCAGCGGCGAGTATGTCACCTGGAAATTTATCTTGGTATCTTCACATAGATTTTAGGGAATATGAATGAGGTATTATGCTTAAGTCATGATCACCACCTGTGTTCTCATTCAGTGGTCTGGGAACAGCCTGTGCTTCCAGATGTGTCAGTGCAAGTAGTAGAAGTACAAAATTCACATTGACTGATGTTTCATGTCTGTGTTTACTGTGCATAATTGCCATACAGCAGAGCAAGAATTGGTTTTCTTGATATAGTAGACTGTGCAAAGACTATAACAGCAGACTCTCCTGGTCTGAATCTTTTTTCAGACTCAGGAAGTCAAGGTTTTCTTGCCTTTAAGGCTAAATAGCCTTCTAGTTAGAAGAGGTCATTTACAGCTGTAGTCATCCTCGGTCTCTGCAGATGATTTCTATAATGCTGTGCTGTTTTTGCCTTTCTTTCCTTTTCTTTGTTTCTCTTTTCTGTGCTGTGTTTGTTTATTTAGTACTTTGCTAATCTAAGGATCTGATTGGGTGCTTCTGTAGGGTGCTAAAATCCCTTCTCAATGAACTCGTGGCCCAGATACAGCCCTAGGACCTCTCAAACTGTTGCTTTTGTAGGACTATATTTTCTTTTCTGTTCCCTACCTTGCACAGTCCCTTTTCTATCCACGCTGTGTGCTGACTGCTGCTTTTCTGTGGTCACAGAGGTAGCAGAATATCTTGAAATACACAATGGGTAAAGCATTACAAGAAGTAATTCTTTGGCAATTGCATGATCCTTTCGTCATTCTGTGATTGTACTGCTTAGATTTAATTTATCTCCTGTGGGGTATGAGGACCAGTAAGTAATTCTCACACCTAAAATTCCTTTGTTATAACACCACAATAAAAGTAGTCCACCAGTTGGTATGTTTTGTTTCCAATTCTGTTAATCTTTGAAACCTGTAGGAAAAATAGGTTTCTTGCGCACACATCTTCATTCTAAGAACATTTAAACTTTCTCCATTGACCACAGTGACTTTTTCTTTTGCACGTCATGCTCAAAGTCCTGAGAATACAGGTTACATTGGTCATTCTGTATTTCATCTCATCGCTGTACAATTGTAACAATCTAATTAGTTACATGGGAGTTAAGAGGAAGCTTATATCTCAATTCTGAGTACATAGCCTGGTAATTTGGGGAACTATTTGAAAAATACAGCAATATAATGGTTATATTATTTGAATAAAACATTTACTATAAAAACTTTGTTTCTATTCAGTCAATGTTGTTACTAAGGAGCCATGAATGACTGTGTATCATGTTAGAGGGTGCCCTGACAAACCCATGCAAATCATATGATTTATAATTCATAAATCCCCAATCCCCTGAGAATGTTGCTCTTGCACTTACACTAATTGAGTACTTATGTTCATTGATCCAGTCCATATAGCACCTTTAGTCCATATGGCAGCCTTTATCACAGGGCCTGAAGCTGCTGCTGTCAAATGGCCCCTGTAGTCGATGGCACTATGCTGTTCACAAAACCTGCTTACTTGGCCCTTTGCTTTCTAATCCTTCAGTCTGTCAGCAGTCAGTTCTGCCCAAATCGGAGCAATATTTCTGTCTGTCTCCCCCTGGCTGTAGTGGTGCAAAGTCTGCATGGCACAGCGTTGTGGTTAATTGATCTTACCAGTAAGCTAGTTGTTCCAGAGTAGCTACGTGGTATACTGGCTTCTGTTGGTACTAATACACATTTGTCCCAGTAACTGCTCTCAAAAAGTACTCACTTGTAAAAATTAGACAACACAGGCATTTCTTTTTGGCTATGCAGTTTTTTGTTGGGTATATTTCTATTTGTGGAGAGTGGATGTTTGGGGTTTTTTTGGTTTTGTTTTTAACCTCATAGTACAGTCATTGCCCCAAATACACAGTCTAATCATTAATACGTTGTATGTGAGTAATCAGCGGACCAGCGAAGGAGATGGAATCCTGTGCAGATTTCCCGTGTGGAACTGAAAAGTGGGAGACTAAAGATATATTATGTTTCAGGATAATACTTGGTGCCTGATCATTGATACTTATTTTTCTAATAATTTTAACATAGTTTTGTAAGGTAGTATAATTGTAATTGCTATCCAGAAGAATGGCATCACTTAATTCTATCAAAACTGTAGAAAGATAGATGAATGACAAATTAATAATTTACCATCTTTGCATAATACTGTAGCACAGAATACCAGAAGGATTGATGGCAGAAAAGGTTAACAAATTTTAGCAGCTTCCATTAGCTTTTCATTGTCATATGTTTGTGGTACCGAATGAAATAAGCTTTGTAGGAGATCTCAGTCTAGGGAACTAATTACTTGTGCCGATTGCCATACTGATGAATAGACCCTCATTGTATCATTCCCCTGAAGACGAGGAGCAGCCTGTGATTCACGACTGCATCCTGGCTGATATTTGATAATAATTTTAACAGATAAATGTAGGAAGGCAGAATGATGAAGTGCCTATCCATGCTCTATGACTATCAAAGGCATGCACATAGCCAGCTGTGTTCTGCCTTTTTGCTATAATCACTAATGGAGAATTCTAAGTTATTAATCGACCTTTGAATAAACCTGTATTTTCCTGTGTCTTATAATTTTTCTTTGGTTAATCATTCCAAAATTGTTGGATTTTATAATCAAAGCATTCAAATTTTAGCATGATCGTAACACAGACAACTGGGAAAATAAGATGCTGGGGCATTTGATTCCAGTACTTCAGTATTTTTCTGAAAGTAAGAAATTGGGAAGATGAAGAATAGCACTGCCTTTTCTTTGGTGGTAGAAAAAGGCATAGAATTTTAATGAAGGTAGTAGATGCAAAGGCAGTCTTCATTTTTATAAAATTATTTTCAGTCACAATATTTGATGCCTACAAATTCTGTTTAAAAGTAGGATTATGTGAATTATTCTGCCTTTTGGTACCATGTTAGTTTGAAACCTCGATTTACCTTAAATAAAATTAATTTCTACCTTTACACCTCAAAACTAAGAATGTGGATACCAAGTATTTTTCACATTGTAATCTATAGATTAGTTGTGGCTGTGCATTTGTCAGTGTGGAGAGTTATACTTTGTATTAGCTCCTGGTCCAGAAATAGAATTTATATGCATTTTCATCTATTGTTTTAATACTAGCTATGTTAACAAGTAAAATCAGTGGGTTTTAATTTGGGCATACAGGTTTTCAGGCTATCATGGCTATTTTATGCTTAAGGCATTTTCTGTTTATTTGCTATACCTGAAATTGGCGGGGTTTTATACATTCTCTGGGCTAAAATACTGCTTTTACAGTGGCATTCATTCATGATGCTCTAACAAGATAGTAACTGGCACTTATATATGACCGTATTAAAAAGATCTACCTATATTTGGAGTGTACAGTGGAAAATAATGAATTTGATATAACCTTTTCTAGATGTGATTTTTTAAAAGTATACTTTCAATATAGCAATTATTACACATCATAACGTGTAGGTTTTAATTAAATGTAAAAACACAACTACATAAACCAGAAATCCAATCTGATTTGCTTGAAAATAGATTGCTGTTTCACTCTCCTGGAATGGTTTATTTAAAAACAGTAAATGGAAAAGAAATGCATTTTCTTGTGTTGTTCTAAGCCTCAGGGGCTAAATGTAATGAATATTTTAAGAGATTATTTTAATTAAATTCCTGCACATCTAAACAGAGTAATATTTTATTATCACATACATAACCATGTAACTGAGGTATTCATTAAAGTTAACACTTTCTGGACCAAGAATTCATGGCATGATTTACTGACCTTGTGCAAAAAGGCACAAATTAGGAAGAAAAATGAAGGGGGACAGACTTTGATTAATATAGGTAATGCTATACCATATTTATAATAGCCTTTTCCCTATTCTGGTTTATAAATGCAGTCACTGAGAAAGGTGCCCTGCTGAGGCTGAAATGAGGCTGAAATCGGAGCACATGCCACTAGAGTGTGGGGAAACTGATCACACTGTCAGCAATTCATTTCAAAATGATGTATTTAGTGCTCATTTCACCTTCCAAGAAAAAAGGGAAAGGAGTTCCTTAGACTGGAAGGTGATATTGTTATTTTCAAGGACATACCTAAGTAAAAGATTGCAGAAAGGGGGGAGGTTAAAAAAAAAAAAGGCAAAAGCAGCGCAAACAAGGAGAGCTTTATGCAGAAATTCAGCGCTACCATGCTGTTTGATAATTGCTAACATATGTGGCTCCTCTGTTTCATTGTAGTCGTCCTCGTGAGTTCTGGCGCCTTGACTACTGGGAAGATGACTTGCGGCGCCGGCGACGATTTGTGCGTAACCCCCTTGGATCGACACATCCTGAAGCGACACTAAAAGCAGCCGGAGAACATGGTCAGTGTAAAATCTCCTTCTTGCCAATAGCAGCAGGTTACAGTACGTAGCAGTAAAGACTAGACCTTCATTCCGATAAGATGCTAGAAAATTGTCCCAAATACTAAAGGCTTTTGTTGTTGCATTTCAGACATGTTCAATACAAAGGTAAAGTGACCATTACTGCATATAAGCAGTGCTGTTATTTGTTAAGCCTCTTCATTACCTCTTCGTTGAGCTGGCACATTGTGTGTACTTGGCGTACAATGATTACAAATTTAGTTCTCACTAAGCAGCAGAAAAGTGGATGCAATTTTGCCATTAATTCCTGGGCATACTTCCTTGTGGTAAACTACCAATTTCTGCTTCAGTAACATCAGAAGAACTTTCCTGTTCAGAAATCGACAGCAGTTATTTGTTAGCCTTGGCACATATCTGCCTAACGTTACAGATAGTTTAAAAGAAAAATAACACTTCTAAAGCTAAACTCTATTCTGACCTTTGCTTGTGTTTAAGTCTTCAAGTTTTTCTGCAAGAATTTGATATAGAAGAAATAGTAACAAATGCTGAAACATAAAGTATTGTTCAAGCAGGAAAGGGTAATGATCCTTTCTACCCGGTGATTTTAAAAAAAGGCGATGAATTTGTAAAATATTTTTTCCTCATTTTATTATCAGGAATCACTCAGTTACATGCTGCTGTGTCTGTTCTAGGGGAATGTATCTACAAAAATAATGCAATAATCAGCTTGAGAATTCTACAATAAACCCAAAAGATAAGCAAACAAGCAAAAAACCCACCCAAAGCTAGTGAACTTTGGGGTTTAGTCTACTATTTTATGTCTTCATGATCTAATGAAGATACATCGATAAGGTAGAAAAATCTTTTTTATATTTAAGAATTATTTGCTTATAATACTCAGCTTTAAAGCTGAGTACCCTTCACCTTGAAGGTACATGTCATGGAATAGAATAATTTCAATTTAGGTCGTGTTTTTTTTTTTCTTTTTCCATCTGTGACTTACTGCGTACATATATGCATACATACACACACATATTACATCTAGAGGCTTAAACTTTATGCTAATTTAAAATTAGTAAGTGTGTTATATGAATATAGAAGAACATCACTGTCGTAAAGTTAGTTTCTGTCAGGCATCTTAACCTCTTGCACTCAGCTTTAAAGACCCATTTCTGGAAGAAAATGTCTACAATATGTCAGCTGATATAATGCCAAATGTGACATCAGTCCTCTAAAATAAATGACCGTACAGAGAATAGTCAATAAAGTGATCTGAAAGCAATGTTCACAGAGCCCTACATCTTTGACTATAGAAAGAGGAACAAGATGTAGAATTAATTAACCCATTTTTTGCTTTGGGGCTTGTTGTTCTTAATACTGTGTGTTGTTTCTATGCCATGGACTTTAAGGGCACAAGGCTTCTTTCTGTTTAATACTCCATGGATAAACAACAACGGCCCCCCTTTAATATTACGTGTGTTTTAAATAATGTCACAATTTTAAGTATTCTACTCTTATTTTTGTATTTAATTTTGATATTGTTAATCAAAATACTGAAAAATACCTTTACTGCAAAATCTTTAGAACTCCTATCTCTATTTGTGTAACTAATTCTTCTATAAGCAAACATGCACTAATGCAATTATTCATCTTTCATAGTAATGTGACATTTTCACTTAGCCAGGCTACATTTCAAGGGCTATGGCTCATACTCAGTTTGTAATTGACAGGAGTACAATTTTTGTCAATACAAAAGGAGAGTGAATACCAGCAGCCCTATTTCATAGGTAGCTAACAGGCATAGCTAGTAGCTAACCCTGGTAATTCAAATAGAGTAAATTGTTTTCTGTCCGCCTTTCTGTTTAGAATGTCACATCCTTAATAGGTTTCTGTTATATTTAATTTCTTTATATTGTTTTATTCTGAATTTAATTGCATGCTGCCTTTGTGTATCAGTTGCCATTCTTTTTCTTTATCTAGCCAGTGAATATTCTAGTTTACTGTAAGTCATTGTTTAATATGATTTCTGAAAATACAGATAATTACTATCTGCCTAACTGATGTAATTTAGATAGTAACTATATTACTATCTGAGTGTGCGTATATATGCAACTGTCTTGTTCCAAGACCTTCCACTGGCAAGGTGTAAACTAGATGACCAAAGTACAAATTCAAGTTCAGTTGGGGAAATTATATGTAATGTGTAGGAATACAAAGGTGGTTAGAGTAGTGTTGTAGTTCTCTTTTGAGATTGGGTTTTTCAGTGTGGTGTTTTAGTTTAGGGTTTTTTTGTTGTTGTTGTTTGGTTTCAAGGGGTTTTTTAGGTCTCAGAAGGTGCAGTTATCAGAAGGGTCAACTGGAGTGGTCACTTGATCTATTTCTTTCTGAATTATGTTTATAAACTTTTAATATTAGTCCGTTTCAGGTCAGAAAATCCAATTATTTTCAGATTTTTTTGGAGTCAGACTTTCAGGCCTTGTTTTCATGGTGCAGATATCCTTAGAATTTGCAGAATATTTGCCCTGGTATTTTATGATCTCTTATCAATAATTTATCATTAGTTATTCTATTTCAATTAATTTGACATGTCGTTGAAGCAAAATAATTTAAAAATAATGAATAAAAAGATATGTGCTGCCTATTCAAGCTTTTCTCAAAACAAAACAAACCAAACCCTGAAACTGGGCATGAGAGGTTTTGCCAAAAGGGAAGAATGGGGAAAATAATGCATAAATAACTAGTGCAGTAGCCATGCTTGAAAGCACAGATTTTAACACACTTTTCATTAGTAGACAAACATTATCAGCTGCTTGGTGTCTTTCAAATAAAACCTCAAATATTCTCCTCACCCCAGAGAGCTCACAGTCCAGGAAATATCACAGTTTGCAACTATGAAAATTATTCAGAAGCAACTGGAAGCCTAGATATTGTTCAGTAAAACCTAGAGAGAACAACAACAGCTATCAGCTCTGTTGCAGCCTAGTTATGTGTCTTAGTAACCAGAACCAATCTTTTCCAGGGATTGATTTGATTTGAAGGAGAACCTCTGGTGCAGAGGTGGCAGAATAAATACCTGAAGACTAATGTTCTCTGTTCAGACAATCAATACCAGCCCCATGACTATACTTCTGGCTACCTTCTAGTTAAAAACAAATTTTTTAATTCTGACAATTTAATTGCCATTCCCAAGTTCACATTATCTTGCTTGGGAAAAAAAGGCTTTAGGTAATTTTTCAAAAGGGGAGAGGGGAAATCCTTCCAAAATAGCTATTTATAAAAGTCAGTCTACTAGTGTATTGTGGGGGAAGGAAAGAGAGGTGAAGGTGGTGTGGTAGCAGTCTGGGAAGGAAACAGTTAACTCCTCTCTGATCTACCTTTCATTCATTGATTAGAATTGAAAGCAAAATACCTGTATAGGTGTGAAAGTGCAAAAAATGAGTACTTAAATCCTGTTGGTGGTTTTAGATGGATCCCCAAATAGAATGTTTTGTGAGAGAATCTTTAGCTGCTAGAAGATACCTTATCAAGCTTTTTAACAAGTGATTTGTTGGTTTTTATTGACATTTGTTAAAAACTAGGGGAGAGGGGGATTAAAAGCCTGTAGTGTTTCCAGGTGGAGTGCAGAGCTTTGTGACTGCAAAGGACTAGCAGCTGATCACCTACAGTATTGCAATCAACTGGTCAGTTCTCTTTGCCTCAACCCAAGGGATGCAAAAGTAGTGGGTGTTAAAAATAATGTTTGAAAAATCTGATGTGAAAGTGGTCATTTTATCCCTTATCTTCTTCAACAAATAGGAAGACTAAGAGGGAGGCTTCTGGGAGCCCTTTTTTAAAAAGTAGATCGTAAGGGGCTTTTAATGCATCTTTTCCCTGAATTGCTTTTCCTGATACATTTTACCAGACATAAAAAAAATAAAAAAAAATATTCTGTGTCGTGCTTTCTGATACTTTATTTTCAATTAACTTTGAAAAATTTTATCTCCCAGGTCAGGTTAAGTTATAGACAAACAATTTGAAGTAATATGTCATTCTTTGAATGCCTTAAGCTTGTTCAGCAACGCAAGCTAAACTATTACTTTTACACCCAGATGTTCCAGAGATTTAACTGGAATAAATAAGATGGTGCAAATGCAGAGATCTGTTTGCAAAAAGCTACTTGAAGAAATGGTCTTACAGAGCAGTTTGGGAAGGATTGCATGGAATTACACTAATGAATTATGGTAATGTTATGGCCTGTGCAACACATAGGCCATGCCTTAAGGTCTGGATCTTGAAAAGGTGGATGTGAATGTATGCTTAGATCTGCGGTGTTGGAGGCAGAATTTCCAGTCACGCCAAGAACAGGCAGACCTGGCAGCGAGTGGTTTCAGTTAGCAGATGACAGGGCAAGGTTTGGGACCTGAAATATGAAATCCAGTGTAATATACCCCTGTGCATGCATGGGAACTGAGTAGGTCACGTGCTGGCATGCTCTGTCATATGTATCTCTAATCAGTAAATATAGAGAAAGAACTAGATTGTGGCCAACCCACATAAGTGCATTTCTCTACAGAAAATAGGTGAATCCATGTGGAATATAGTCAGTTCTATACAGATACTGGTGGGAGCGTGCGTGTGTTAGTTGCAGGTGTAGTGCTTTATTCAGGTCAGTATAGAAAAGCAGATTCTGGTTTGGAGTGTGATGCCTTACTGCCTTCCAGTAGCTGGTCTCCGCAGATGTGTAGACAGGCTCTGCATCTTCCTGTGCCTGCGTGTATACACGTTTCATGCATGTCAGGAAATGTGGCTAACTAACAACATATGCAAAGAGATGACAAAAATTTACAAAGATGGTCTAAAATCTTTTTTGGAAAAAGGCAGTTACATAAGATGTATGTTTTTGAATCAGTATAATATCATTAGTTGGGGAAAGAAATAAAATCTGAATAACTGACAAAGATGAGGCGGGAGATGTGTATTTCTGTTATCCAGTCATCTGTGGCTGGGAAGTTGCCATACTGATTTAATTTTTTCTTAATGGTAGATGAGAAGAAAGGCTGAAGGACACACTAGTATTTTGGACAAGCTGTGCTAAGTATAACAGTATTAAGCTTTGATCTTGGCTCTCAGCTCAGTCTTACATGAGAATAGGTAAAAAGCTATGTTTGAAATAGCCTTTTTCAGTATAAAACAGATTGTAGTAGAAGAAGCGAAAATGGCAAGTATGTACAATGTAGATGGGGCTTTTGAAACAACAAGTACAGTTTGCCTGCATTAAAAAAAAAAAAAAAATAAAATTATCTTTGACTTTATCCCTGGGATGGTTTTGTTCTGTTTTACTTTTTTTGATCTTCAAGAGAATGCTGGTAGACCACTGACTAACGGTGCATGTGGTGTATATTAGTATACTGTTGGTAATTTTACTGCTGCTAACTTAAAATCCTCAAGGGGGAGTTAATTACAGGAAAACCTTTCTAAATATCAGCTGCATATTTTCCATGACAAGAAGGTTTTCAACTCGCATTGAACAGCTCCAGAGTCAGAGTTATCACTATTTACATGAGCACATTTTAGAAGAAAGTAAAATTTGTGTTTGTACAATGCAGTAAAAGCTTTACAGTAATTGATTTTTTAAAGGCTTACTTACAAGTGGCAGTTATTGGTTAGGGTGAAAGGATCCATGCATAAATTACCTTTTTTTTTTTATGGCATGTTATATTTCCTTTTCTTTGTGTTTATTGTTTGTGTGTTTTTGTTTTGTGTTGGGGTTTTTTTTGTTGCTTGGGGTTTTTTTGTAAGCTTAGGGCCTAAACCAAAACCAGGGTATTTGGTGGTTTGGGGTTTTTTGTTTGTTTGTGTTTCTTTTTCAGTTTTCACTTAACTGAAAAGTTTATTATTTGCAATTTATGTGCATATATTTACTTAAACAATTTAAACTTTATATATTGCCAGTGGGGAATTGCTGCCTTCTGTAAATGTTTGCAGATTAACATATTTTTAATGTAAACCAGTGGAACTTGCAGTATGGCAGTAATCAGAGAAAGCAACATGGTGAAGTTAGCGGCTCCTCATGTGTTTGGTGAAAGTTTTTTTTTCAAACACGGTTGTGCCACGAGCGTTCTCAATCTTTTTTGTTTGTTTGTTTTTTTGTTTTTTTGTTTTTTTTTTTTTTTACGAAACAGTATTTTCATTTTCTGCTGAAACCCGGCAGTAACACATAGACTGATGGGGTTTGGCTTTTACCACAGCAAGCAGTAACTTAGGTGTAGAGAGTTGCGTGAGCGATCGCCTTTTTTTTTTTTTTTTTGGTTAATTTCCACCCCCCCCCCACCCCCCACCCCGCTTCCTTCTTTCTCTCCCTCTGCCCCCCGGCTGCTGCTCGGAGCTTGTCATGTAGATGGAGCCGAGGCGGAGCGCGGGGCGGTGCGGGGCGCTGCCGGTGCCCCCGGCAGAGCCGCCCCTGAGGGCACGGCCCGAGGCTGCGCCGCCTGCCTACGGGCTGGGCCGAGCTGGCCGAGCTTTCCGTTTATTTCCCTTCCGTTCCCAAAGTTCAGCTGTGAGCCTGGCGGTGTCCCCGTAAGGCCCGGGTACCACTCCGCGGTGCCTCACGGAAGCAGGTGCAGGCTTTTCTCTGTCTGTGCCCCCCCCGCCGTTCCCCGCCCGAGCCGGTGAGGCGGGCGGCGCTGCCGCACGGCACCCGCGCACCGTTCCGGGCTGCCCGGGGCTGCGGGAGGGACGGACGGACGGAGGCCGCCCCGCCGCCTCCCCGCTGCCGCGGCGCCCGGCCCGCCCCCACCGGGGGCCGCTCCCCCTGCCGCCCCGCAGCGGAGCGGCGCGGAGCCGTGGCCGGCCGCAGTGCCTTACCCGTGGGCGGCGACCCCCCCCTCCCCGTCTGCCCCGTTTCTCCGGCTGCCGGGAGTTTGTGGGGCCGAGCGGCCTGTTGCGCTGCCCCCGGTGCCGTGCCGCCGCCGGCCCCTCTCCCGGGCCGTGCTCGCTGCCGGCGCGGCGCCGGCCCCCGGCCTCGGCTTGCGGTGCCCGGGTACTGCGGCGGGCAGGGGGACCTACTGCCGAGCAGGGGGCTCTGCCGTGCCCTGTCCCCCTGCTGTCATAACTCTGGGAGCAGAGGGAAATGCTGCAGAGAGCTCTGGATAATTTTGAGCAGGCTTAATAGGATTAAAACTGGATGTGTCCTAACATTAAAGGATTAAGGCAGGTACTTCCCACAGCGAGCCCTAAACAGTTTTCCTCCTGAACTTTCGTTTTGAAAAAAAAAAAACACCAACAAAACCCCAAACCACTCCTTTGTCACTGATGCCTCTGAGACCCGACAGACAGCAACGTGTGTGTCTTTCATTCCAGGTCCCAGTGAGGACATTCTTGTTAAAGGAAAGCAGTCCATCAAGAGTCAAGCTTTAGGAAATCAGAACTCAGAAAGTGAGATTCTCTTGGAAGGTGACGACGATATCATGTCATTCATGGAGGAAAGAGAAGCAGAGAACTTAACGGGTAACTTCAGCTATCTCATTTTCTCCCCAGCTTCTTTACTACTTAAGTTCTGATCTCTCCTGCTCTGCACTGAATCATGTTTTGGGATGCACGCTGATAAATTGTTCCTTCCTATAGCTGGGTTGTTAAGATAATTTTCTGTGCACCTCAGATGGCTGAGGGCTTATTTGAAGAGAGTTGTGAGTTTTCTGTAAGCCTTTTATAACCTTCTTGTTTCTGCAGCGGATGTCCGTATTCTAGGAAACCTTCCCTAGAGAAAGTAGCTCTACCTTGAAAAGGACTTCCTTTTTTTTTTTTTTTTTTTTTTTTTTTTTGACCCTGTTCCACTCTTCAAACCATTAGACCTAGTGGACAATTAGGCAAGTTGACTGTAATTAAAGACTTTGGAGAGCTTGATGTGTTTTCCCCTGAGTCTGTAAAATTGTACATATTGGGTATTTACCTGGGTTTGAAGGATCTGTACACTCACTGGAATTAATTCCTTTAAACCTCTTGTCATTTCCCCATTGAAGTCCCTTCTCCGCAGACCATAGCCGCCTTTTTAGACTTCACTTCTTTTTTTCTGAAGAAGAAACAGTACTTCAGGTCTTTGAACTTACTTCATTTTACTCAGTCACTTGCAGCCTTTGCTGATGTTGCAGCCTGAGTGGAGTGGGTCCATTTCTGTACAGTTCAAAATGTAAAACCAGAGTAAGCTCCTCAGTTCAGGGACTGGGAGTTGTTCGAGGAATGTTTATTTGAGCAATTTTTACAGGGAAAATACAAACTTCTCTGTGTTGTTCTGCTTTCTCAACTGGTATCCCATGTACATTTGCTTCAGAGAAAAATATCATTTCCTGGATAATTCTGGTTCCTTGGGAAGCTAGTAGTATAAACTTACATTGAAACATATGATAATTCAGCGAAATTACTGGAAGTGACTATTGGCAGCTTGCTTATCCCTGAACTGCATCCCACTCCATTTTTTTTTTAAAGCAAAGTTAAAAATGCAGCATAATGAAAAAAAGAAAACCTGCATAAGAAGAGTGAAGTAAAATAAAGTAACAAGAGAATAACGCAATGGCATTTTCTGTATGTGAATCTTTTTTTTCCTTTCTATCACAAGCTTCCTTCTCAACAGTGTGCTCCGCGTTTCCTTCTCTTTCATTATTCGTTCATTGGTTTGAGTAATACATTCATACTGTAATAGAGGTGAAAGGGGAGTTTAATTATATAATCTTGACAATGGCGATAGGATTAAGAAGTAATCCTCACTAATAAAGTGGTGTGGGTTAGAAATGAAGTGGAAATTGTCAGGGGTCTTCTACGGGACCTGGACTGCCCCAGCTTCTGCAGCTGTGTGCTTGCCCTGTAATTGAATGTCTGCGAGTGATTGAAAAAATGTTATTTCTCCTCTGGATTACATGCTAATGTACAGAGGGCAAAGGGAGACAGCAAAAGAACACATAGCTGCTTATTTCATCCATTTGTGCGGGTGAGCTTTGGGAAATCATGGCAGTTCCGCAGCTATCTCATGCCCATCTGCAAACACAATGTATTTGTACATTGGGAATAGAGGGCAAAGCTGCTCTGATCTCAGCAGAGCATCTCTTCTTTTGTCCTAGTGGCACACATTGAGATTGATGCGAGATTAAGGACCATCACCCTCCTAACAATCGATGGAAATGACAATTCATCTGAATTTTTTTGTCAGTTATTCTCACGTTGATTACCTGAATGTGTGTACCTCATTTATAGATGCTTTATTAAAACAAAATTATCTATGTCACTTTCATATCTTGCACTGTTTTACAGAAGTCAGATAATACTGCAGCCAAGTAACTTCATTTCCTTACCTCTTAATCAGCTGGATGACAAACCTAACCTGTTTTCTTTCTGTACGTGCTAGTTTATATAATAGGTTCTGCATTGTCACATCTATGCTGAACCTATTGTTTTCAGTAGTAGTCTGATTTGTCCCTGTGATAAGCCCTGTGGAGATGTGATCATTCCAATAAAAATTCATTCAGTTGGAAACCAACCCTCCAGCTGTTTACTCCCACAGTCCCTGGGCTACACTAACGCTGCGTGGAATCCTTGAACAATATTTAACGTGGAATCAAAAGCATCTTTAAAACATTTTACTTTAGGCTCTCTAACATTGTGTAACCGTAACAATAGATTTCTAGCATCCATGAGGGAACACTTTACAGTTAGACAACTTTGAGCCTCGACTGCTGTTTGCATTTTTGTGGAAGGCTATTGAAACTGTCCGGTACCTAAAGAACACATCTGACAGTAAAATTTCAAGTGTTGATGTGTGCGCTCTCTATATTGCACATAACAGAAGGTATGCAACTCTCGAACTTTCTTGAAAAGAAAATGCGTCTCAGTAAAAACTATATACTGCCATGCCTGAAGCCAGCTCTGGCACGCATAATGTATGCATCAGTTTGCAATTGTAGATGCGTCAGTGTTCAGCAGCAGAGAGACACTGCAAATATGTTACATATGTTCTTTTCTGGGATAAAAAGAGCTGCTTTTTAAGCGAGAGTGAAGTTCATTGCTTTATTTATTTTAATCTTCTAGACTTGAAAAGCAAATTGCACTTGCACTCTTCTCTGTTTTGAATATTGTTGGTGTTTTCACTTTTTTGCAGGTCCAGTTGCCTTAAGCACACCGGCTCAGCTTGTGGCACCCTCAGTGGTAGTGAAAGGCACTCTTTCCATCACTCTTTCTGAGCTCTACTTTGAGGTGGATGAAGAAGATCCCAGTTTTAAGAAAATCGACCCAAAGGTAAGAGATCATTGACCCTGAGCTGTGAGAGATGATGACAAATTACCCAAGACCTTTAATTCTTCATTCTACTTCCTTTACCTCTATTGGTCCACAGTGTTCCTGCTTTAATAAGTTTGTGACTGACCATATATGTTACTGAACTTCAAGTAGGGTGACACCTCCTTTCCTTCTCCTTTTTCTCCCCCTCCCACAATTCGACCCTACTTGAATGTTAATTAGCTTGCTGCGAATAAAGCTCCAGGGAGGCATCTTAAATAAAGACGTCTTGAATCACAGGCCTGTGTGAATACTGGAAAGTTCAACGAGGCTTTTAGCCCAAATGCTTCGGTTTACCTTCCAGTTCTTATATAATGCCAGTGTAACATAGCACTAAACTTCCTACACTCCAGAGTTTTCAGTGCTTCTGTATTGTATTATCCTGTAACGGATTTTACAAGGCCTGTTATTATTTATTGTGCCTAAGGAGAAAACATAATTGCCCTCATAAAATACATTTCTGAACTGACTTTCTGATTTCCACAAACTTTATTTGCTCAGAGTTACTTGATTACTAGTCTTTTGTTTAAAATTAGTAACCTTCAGTAAAATTCCTACTTCAAAGGCAGTATATTGTGTAAATTAGCTTAATAAGGTTGCACTTGAATGTTTTCTGCAGTACTATGCTGACATTTCAAAAGTATGACACAACTGGTAAATATTCTCGCATCCTACTTTTAACCACAGTGATGGCTCTTGGTTTTTTAAATATCTTATCAATATTTTAAATATTTGATGTTAAAGAAGGTAATAATTTCTTTGTGAAGGAGAAAAAAGTCCCTGGGAGAAGCAGTGGTTTTCTGCTTGACTGTAGAGAATACCTTGTGTGTTAAGCACCAGTTCGGTTCTTTGTTCCTATTGAGTAAATTGCTCTTGTCTGTATTAAAAATGGCATCAGTGGGGTCTGAAAGCTGGGGTTATCAAATTCTATCAAGGAGGAAATATATCTTGAAAAACAACACTCGTGGATTCTTAGAACTAGAATTTAATATAAGGTATTCAGTAGAACTGTGCTTTTTATGTGATACCATAAATGAGATTTGACTTTTCTTTTGGTCTTGAAGTATTTTGTCAATATTTCTGAGATTATTTCCAGTATGAGATAGCTGTTAAAATTTTGATATGCTTATTCCTTCCGTAGAGTTTTGTAAAAATATCTAATGCTAAAAAGGATATAAATATAAAATGTAAAGACAGTTGGATATGTTACTGGATTGCATTTTCCATCTAAAATGTGCTGCTTTGTATCACGTTAGCATGAGTGAAGTCTTACAGATCTGCGTTATTCTGCATGTTTAGCACATAGGGCGTCTGAGTACAGTTATTTCTTACCATTCCTGTTACATGTTTTATGGGGACATTGGCATACGGCACATACTCAGCTTGCTTTCTTTTCTCCTGGTTTCAAGTATTTGCTAGTGGTTGTTTTCTTAACTGTGAGCAGGCATTCTGGTTTTATTTGACTGTATCTTAAATTCTGTATCTGGGAGATTTTCTTTGGGTTCCTATAAGAGGAGGAGTTGGTTACATGAAATACAGGCTACCCCTTGTACATCCTACTTGTGATGCTACTTTAGCTGGAGGTCTTAAAAGAAAGAAAAAAAGAGCACCTTTTGTAATGTCTTGGGGCGGAAGCTAAAAATCAAATGTGAATATTTTTTTATTTTAAAGAACAAAAATAGCTTACAACGCAGCCTGCTTCCAAGCATGAACGCTTCCCGTCCCCACCCTCTGCCTAAGTTACTGTACCTTGGCAGCGGGGACTAAAGCTGCTGGAGAAAATGCCCCTTGGAGAGAAAAAAAAATAATAATCCTAATCCGCTGTAGCTCAGCAGGCCTGTTTAATTAATGAGGCTTCATCTGTTTGATAAATTTAAATTCCTTGTATATTTGTCTAAACTGCTGAAAAGAAAACATTGTGACAAGTTCCTGAAGGAACCTGCGGCAGAGATAGCATCAGCGGCGGTGAGGTCAGGGTTTGTGCGGCGGCGGGCTGGTTCCAGAGGCAAAGGCTTGCCCCGCAGGCTACGAGCCCGTTCTGCCAGGCGAGCCGGGACCAGGCAGCGCTGGGGAAAGGCTCCGGTGACTCCATCAGACACTTGTGGAGGCAGCCGGGCGGTGACGCTGGGCTGGGCTGGGGGACAGCCCCGTGTCCCGGGTGCTGCCGCTGCCGCCGGGCAGGGTGGCCTCCGCGCCTTCCCCGGGGGCGCATCCCCCGGGCTGCTCCCCCCTGGCTAATTCCGTTTTTAACCTAAAGACAAGCCACATTTTGGATGGCTATTTCTTTCCGGATCCGTCCGCAAAGAAACGGAAGTAGTCCTCTGGGGGCAAGAACTCACATTTTTACACCCCCACCCCCCTCCTCCGCACCCCCGCCCCGAAAAGACACGAAAACTTGCTCGAAATGCCCCGAGCCGCCTTGAAATCTCCCGGGCGGCTCCAGCAGATAACGCTAACGTTTTTATCAATCTTAGAAATGCCTTCCCAATAAAAATCCCGCAGATATTTTTTTTTTTCCTAAGTCTTCCTGAGCAAACTCAGTGCGAAATGGCCACAGCACGAAATGCCAGGAATCGCGCAGAGCTTGGCTCTGGGGGAGGGAGATCGGCGGGATCCGCGCAGGGAGCCACCGGCTGATCCTGTGGGATCGGGGGGTTCCTGACGGCTGGCTTCCCTGCTCCACCGGCTACGCTGCCGTGCGATTTTATGCTGTACTTAAAAATGCGGGGAAAACAAATGTTTGTTTAAAAAAAATATCGACCCGGTTGCTCTAAAGCGCATTAATTATTCAGGGTAGATCTATAGACTTCCTCCGTCTCAAAGTCAAATGGATAGCGCGTTCGCTCTGGAAAGCGAAAGCAAAGAGCGAAGGTTTTATTTAAAATAGAACACAAGCGCTCGCGATTTACCGGGAAAGAAGGAAAGAAAACTGTAAGGAAAAAAATAAGGCTGAGGACCGCAGGGTAGGAAACGGCATTGCTCTAATTCTGCCTGAAATCTGGCGAGCAATGCTCCGCATATTCCCAAGGTTGAGGGGGGGAAAATTAAAGTCAGAGAAATTTAGCAGATGTTGTCACATGCTGAACTACATACAGAATCTGTAAGATTTTTTTTTTCCTCAGAAGCGCTATTTTTACAGAAACTAGGGGGTAATTTAGAAAGCGTCAATGAATATGCCAAGCTAAGGCTTCGGCTAGGTGTCGCGTTTAGACTATCTGTACATCTCGTGTTTCTGTTTCTTTTAAAAAAATCTCCTCCCGAGATGCAGAATCGACTTGCCTGTATTTAAGAACCATTCACGAAAAGTCAGCGTAAAGTTAAAGTAATATTTTTATTACTATTTGCAACAAGTCAGTTGTGGGGCACATAATCTGACCTTGGCACCGAAATACATTTAACATCAGTAAAACTTTTTAAAGGGAGATTTGTACATATAGTTAAATAAATTTTCACTTGGTGACAACATCCAGGCAAACGAGAGAGAGCATAAGAAAAGGACTATACATGGATTGGAAAAATGTACCTTTCGGGTTTCGTTTTGAAGTTGCAAAAGTCCGATCGCTTCTTTCTGTGACTTTTTAAAAATTCACATTGGAGGGCAGGAGGAGAGGCTCTTCCCTTCTTCCGTGCAAGGCGGCGAGAGTTTACGCCGGGAAAACCGTCTGCAAGTTTTTAAAGGCCGAGCTGCAGGTGGGTGGGGGGTGGCGGGGGCGCGTTTCTTTCGCCGCCTCTTTCCGTCGCGGTTTGCGTTAAATAAAAAGTTTTTAGGCGCTGTTGTTGTTTGCGGAGGGCGAGCTTTGTGCGCGGGGGTGTTAACCCTATAGCTTGTCGAGGCTTTTGGGATTGGTGAGGATTTCTCTGGCTAGCCTCCAGGTCTGTTTGGCAGCGCTTTCCAGGGCCGAGTGGGGTTTGCCCTGAAAGAGGTCTAGGTTGGGCAGGAAGTAGTGGGGGCAGCGCCGGCACTGCAGGCAGGAGATGAGCTGCAGGAGGATGCCGTTCAGCCGGTCGCCCAGGCACGCCTCGTCCCAGTCGGTCTCCCGCGGGTGCTTCTCGCACTCGTACAGCAGCAGCGTCTTCATGTGGTAGTTGTTGAGGGGCTGCCCGGGCAGCTCCAGGTGCCGGTCGCGCAGCGTCTTCAGCACCGAGAGGCACTTGTTCCTGCAGCCGCCCATCAGCAGCCGGTTCTCGGCCTCGCCGAACTGCAGCACCCAGGCGTCGCTCTCTGCCGAGCTCTGCTTGCCCGTCAGCGAGTAGCACTCCTTGGAGAGCAGGTTGAAGCCCTCTGCCTTCACCTCGGCCACCCGGTTGGGGCCGGGCCAGGGGATGTGGGGCATGGGCCACTGCGCCGCGCTGCGCGGCCAGATACCGGTGCACTTGAAGGCGGGCGTGATCTGCACCACGTACCGCTCCCGGATGCGGAGCTTCACCTCGCTGGTGTCCGCGATCATCTTCACCACGTCCCGGTAGCTGCACTTGTCCACGGCCTGGGCCACCAGCGTCTGGAAGCGGGAGCGGATCTTGCGGGCGGACAGGTAGCCCGAGGCGGTGATGAACTCCACCCAGAGGGACATGCTGCGCTTGCGGCCGTCGCTCAGCTTGAGCACGGCGCAGCCCGGCAGGGAGCCGTCGTCCACGAAGTTGAAGACGCCCATCTGGTTGAGGTAGAGCACCACCTCGAACTCGGTGGGCGAGATCACTTCCAGCCCCTCGTAGCGGGCGTCGATCTCGCTGAGGGAGCTGATGAAGCGCGGCTCCTGCACCTCCACCTCCTTCAGCACGTCCGACACGACCTTGCACACCTCCCGGATGGTCTTGGCGATGGCCGCCTTGCGGGCCTGGCAGCGCTCCGTGTAGTATTTGTTGAGCTGGTAGACCAGCTTGGCCTGCGCGGCGATCATGTTGGGGCACAGGTCCGGGCTGTACACCGGGCTCTCGCAGTACGTTGAGGGATCCAATGCTTTAGCGGTGGCTGCAGCTTTGCGGAGGGCACCAGCCAAATCGCAGACCCACACCCCCTCCGGGAAGAAGGCGGCAGCGGCGCGCCAGTGAGAGCAATTAAAAAAAAATCGGGGAGGACGACGGAGCACAAAGGAGCGGAGCCCGGCGCTGCCCCGGCGGGGAGGAGCAGTGCGAGCCGCGGGCCGGAGCGGGCTGGCGGCGGGGCGGCGGAGCGGGGCGGCGGGCAGCTCCCGCGGGCTCCCGGAGCGCGAAGTTTAGGGTGGCGGTGGGGGCAGGGAGGTCTGCGCTGCCTCTGCGCTCAGGCGCCCACCCCCCCGCGCAGCGGCGAAAATGCTGTTTCAATAGTTCATGGGGGGAAAAAAAAAAACCCCAAAACAACAGCAAACCACCAACACACCCCGAACAAACTTCCCCAGGACTCGCAGAAGGTCCCTGCAGAAAAGCCGGTCGGCGGCGAAGTTTGAAACCGCACACGATACGAGAGGAGGAGAAGAATGCGAGCAATGCCCAGAGCGGAAGAGTGAACTCTGTGTCTGTCTGTCTGTCTGCCTCTCTCTCTCTCTCTCTTTCAGTCCGTGGCACCACCAGAGATGTGCATGAGTTTGGCTGCCGCTCTCAGACTGTCAGGGGGTGTTGTTGATTTCCCTTTTCCTGCTGGAGGCGTTGTCTGAACCCGGCTCTGTGGCTTTCTCTATCTTTACGCGCAGACGTGTGCACTTGGTCTGTGATCTCTCATTCCTGTCCTGCAGCTCTATATAGATTGTTTTGAGATATATATAGCTTATAGGTTGTTGTTGTTGGTTGGTTTTGGTTTGGTTTTTTTTTTTTTTTTTTCTTTGCACAAGACTGTGTTTTATCCTGAGCGGGAGGAGGGCGTAGCTGCCGTGCCCGGGATGGCTTCTCCTCCCCCTCCCCACCCCTGGAAGTGCGCGCCGAGGCTCTCGCTTTCCGCGCCTCTCGCTGCCGCCGCCGCTGCCGTGCGCCCGTCTCTCTCCCCGGCGGTGCCGGCGGGCCCTGTAGTTTATGAATGGGGCCGGGGCCCGGCCGGGGGGCGGGGCCCCGCCTCCTACAATCGCCGCCGAGCTGTCAGCGGCGCGGCCAATCGCGGCGGGCGGCGGGCACGGCCGGCGCGGGGGCGCGCACAGGCGCCCGCGCGCTCACGCCGGCCTCCTCCGCGGCGGCGGCGGGGCAGGAGCGTGTCGTCCGCTCCGCGCTGTGGCGGGCCGGCCTTAAAGCCGGGCCGGGAGGGGAGGGCGGGGGGCTGCGCGGGGCTGCGAGCGGCGTGGGGTGCGGAAAAAGCTGCAACTTGGCCGTGGTGGCCGGGGGAAGGGAACTCGCCGCTGCCGCCGCTTGCTGCGAGGAGAGCCGGCGGCAGCGCTGGTGTGCGAGGGGAAGGACGGGGGGAGAGGCGTGCCCGTGCTTCACCGCAGGCGTAAATCTCTCGCTGATGCGGGGCTGCAGCGGTGAAAGTGCGACCGTCACCGGCGCAGGATTGCACACCTTGTTTTACTGCCCTCAGTCAATGCCGTAGTCACGTTAATTCAGATAAATCTTGTGCCATAAAGTTCCGTTCATCCTCCTAAAGCGCTGGATTGAGTTATTCGAAAGGAAACGGTGTTTTATGCAAGTTTCTGTTAATAAGAGTATTGAATGATTTGGACCTAAACCCGTAGTTACGTTCTGTCAGTTCGGGAACTGCTGTGACACACACACACACACACCCCCCCCCGGTGGTACCTGCCGCAAAACAACAAGTGTTTCTCCTGCGGAGACTCAGGCTTGCGGGAAGGCAATTGCCCTCTCGTCTTTGCTGGGGCCAAGGGTGGGTGTTTCCGAGGGTGCCGCGCCCTCCCCCTGGTCCTTGCGGGTCGCTGCGGGTCCCTGCGGCCCGGGGGCGGCCCCGGCGGCCGCCAGCGGAGCCCGGCCGGGGCCGTTCACACGCGATGCGCTCCTCCTTGCGGAGCCTGGGTTCCACCAGCTCGCAGCGGTTGGGCTTGCGTTCTTGTTCTTTCCTCCTTTCGCTGCAGCTGGCTGATTTTAATAAAGAAAATATCGCCGTCTGTTTTCCGTGTGCGTTTAAATTGGAAACATGTCTTGTGCCGGCCGTACCGCTGCGCGCTGGAAGAAGTAAGTACGGGCGCGCCCGGCGCCCGTGGGGGCTCCGCGCTCCCGGAGGGGAGGGCCGGCTCCTGGTCCCCCCGCTGCCGCGGGGCCCGTGGGCAGGCTGGGGGCTGTCGCGCCGGCCGCGGTGCCCGCTGTTCGGTGGGGCCCGGGCGGGTGGCGCTGTCAGGTGTCCCCGCAGCGCCCGGCCCCGTCGGGAGGGAGAGGAGCCCGGGGAAGGCTCCGAGGAGAGCAGCCGCGGGGGTGAGGGGGAGAAGGGGCAGGCTGCGGCCGGGGCAGAGCCGCGGGCTCGCAACGGCGCCAGCGCCGCGGCTTGCACGGTCTTCGGCCGTCCCGGGGATGCGCGGTCTGGAGCGGGGCTCCTCGCCCCGGGCCGCCGGTAAGTGCCTGCGGACCTGCCCCCTCCCCGGGGCCGCACCCTCGTCAGCCGACCAGAGCCCCCTTCGGTGCTACCCGGGCAGCACCGGGCGGGCAGCACCGGGCGGGCATCGTCGGCGGAGCGTCCCTTCGGGGCTCGGCTGGCCGGGCGGGGCGGCGGGGGTCCTGCGCCTCGGCCCTGGACGCTCTCCGGCGGGCGAGAGAGTTCGTTCGGGCTGGGGGTCCGTCTCATAGGCCCCGCCGGAGCGCCCGGAGCGGATCGGCCGTGCTGGCAGCGGGCTGGCGCTTCTCCCCGCGCTGGCGAGGGGATCTGCGCACCGACCCTGTGGGCAGCGGCGGGACTTCGCCCCCGGCAGGGAGCGGGCGGTCGGGGGCTTCCCGGGGCCGGGGCGCGGGGGGCTGCTGGAGCCGTCAGGCGGCCCGGGCAAGGGAGGGACGGACGCGCTTTGGTGTTTTTAGGGTACAAGCAGAAGGAGGGTACGATTCCCCTCCCACCCCCACGCACCCCCGGTAAGGTGACTAATGATGAAACAGTTACACAGTGTTCAGATTTAAAACAATTCATTACCAATTTTCCTGTCTGAGGTTGAAGCTCTAGTAAATAATAAATCAGCTAAACAAAAGCCGACTTTAATTTATTGCCCCAGTGCTAATTAGAAACATCATTTGAGCAATAAACTTAAACACTTCCAGCAAATAATGCACGTGAAACCCTCTCTCCTGCGTCTGGGCGTTTGTGGCCGCACTGCATTAAGACCAGCTTCATCTGTGGCGGAATTTGCTCTCGCCGGGATGAATAATTGAAGGGGGAACCGGATCCGAGGAGGCTATAATTGAAGAGCCCTTGTCACCTCTGCTTTTATGTATGTTAGTGTAGAAGTCCATCAGCAGCTCCTCGATGGTGTATAAAACGAAGCGGCAGCCCTTCCAGCAGCAGGAGATACTGTATTCCATTAAAAAGACCGTGCGTGTGTGTGTGTGTGCCGCAGAGAGCGAAACTCTCAGGGCTAAAAGCCACTTGAAGTCTTCAGACCGATTGATCTGTATTCTCTCGTTATAATCCGTCTCATCATACTTGAGTTAATGAGGCAGGGGCGGGGGTGATCTGATGGTCCTTGACAAATTCATTAGGGAGGCTGCGGGACATTTTATTTGACTGTTAAACATCGTGTTTGTTTGGTTTAAGCAGTGCCAACATCAGCATGCCGCTGCCTGGAGCAATAGTGTTTTGTTAGCGAGGGCTTCTGTAAAAAGATACTGGGAAGGGGACTGGGTGTGCTGGAGTGTTTGCTCTTGCCTTGGCTCCTCCTGCCCCCTCCCTCTCGGTACCGCGGGGAGCTGGGGCTGGTGTAAATGCAGGCGTGTTGTGAGTACATGGTATGTGCAGCGGTATTTTCTACACTCTAAGGATGGCAAAGTAACAGCGAAGGGCTGCTATGAAATGTGTAAAGACTTCCTCCCCCCCCATTTTATTTATGAAAAAGAGAATGCTATGTTTGTCTTGACCCTTAAAAACAGCAACAGAAGAAAACTGGAAAACAACTCAGAGTTTTAGCAAGAAACACACAAGTTCCTTACTGTGTTATGCTTGCCTAACCAGCTTATCAAAGCGGCATATGTTACATATTTCAGAGCTTTTTTTTTTTTTCCTTCTGAACGGTGTGTTTTAAAGTTTCTGTAATATGCTGCTGATACAAGATATAATTTTTAAAGCAAGTCAAAAGTTTGATCAAATTGACTTGAGGCTATTAAAGGATTTCTGCCAAAATCTGCCTTTTTTCTCTCCCTCTCCCCTTGCTGAGAGGAGAGGGAAAAGTGAAGGCAAGAACAGGTACTTCCCAAAGGGATAAGAAGTATTTTCATGAATAGCGTATGAAATATGTATGTTTATGTATACGCTTTGTTCATGGCAGCTTGGTAGACGAGACCCAGCTAGCGTCCCATTATTTTCTTGTAGTTGGTTTCCTCTCTATGCTTGCATTTAAGGGGAACAGTTTTTGTGGAAAATGGAATAATTAATTTCCTTGTGGAACATAACATTGTAATATTTTTTTTTTCCTGGAGATCAGTCTTAAAGCTGAGAATGTTTGAAGTGCTTTGTAGGACTCTGCTTCCATTTATAGAAGAACAGTATGGGAAAAGAGCTAGTGCCCTTTGCCTGTCATTTTCATACATTCCTGCACTGCTGATGGAGCTTGAACTGCTGCAGGGAATGTATGGATCTGAAAAGAAATGATTCAGTAATGCATGTTGCATTTCTCCACAGTGAAACTGGGTTAATAATTACAGTAAATACTGTTGTGGGTTTGAAAAACAAAATTTGGTTTACATTCAATAGTACACAGCATGTACCTTTTCTTGAAAGTCAGGGCTTGGTTTTACCGTCTGTCAGTCTGTTGTAAGGACTGTGTTTATGAAGTTAGTTGATAGTGCACACTGGGGGAAGAAAAGATTGTTTAGTTCCTACACATCATTAATGCATCTCATCAGTTTAGTGTTGCATAAACCTTATACTTTTTCCCCCTTGAAGATTGAATTGTATGGTAAATTCTACTTTTTTCTAAGTCTCCCTTAGCTTTTTTTTCTGCAGTGGGGAAGAAGAGGGTTCCAACTACTCCTTGAAGTACCTTATTTTTGCTTTTCTATTCAGTCTTAAAATGTGAATGTGTTCATAATCTGGTGTTTAACCATGAGCAACCTGCAGCTGAAGGCTTTCATCTAATGCTTTGAATCTTTTCATAAAGGTAGCGCCATCTCTTTTCTCATGATGACTAATGGTGACTTCTTTTAGCTGTTAGATTGCTTTGAATGCTAGGTACTGTTTTTTAAATTGCCTTCCATAAGTTTGCAATCAGGGAAAATCAGACACATGCACTACAAAAGAAAATTTCTAGTCCTTCTGTAGCATTTTCTTCTTGTAGGCCTTTTGTTTTCTTTGGGAGCAGTTGTGGTGGGTGTGTTCTATTTTATCCAGCAGAAATACTCAAATTAATGTGTCTTTTTTTACATTTATTTATTAATTATATTGATGACATCTATGTTTAGAAGTATGAGAGCATGCAACATGCCAGGATGTTGTCAACTTGACCTCTAGTTGAATACAGTAACACTTATTTGCTTGAGAAAAACGTGAGGTGGGCTACAGAGATAATGTCTGGTGCTTAAAAATGCTGTAAGGCTAAATCAGTGCTTCTTTTAAAAATATGAAAATTATAAACATATTCTAAGCAAAGTCAAAGTTTAAGTTCTGGAAATTAAAAAAAAAATCTATCTGTTTGCAAGTGTTTGGTCACAACTTTATTGTCTTAGATGTTCACATATCTGTGCATATGCATAAATAATCGTGCCAACAAACAACGACCTGCATCTTTCTATTGGTTAGATGATTATTTTCAAGATCAAAAACTTCATGCAGCTAGCCAAGATGAAGTATATTTGTAAGTTAACCTAGAATTCTCTAAAACTGTACTCTTTTAAAAATGCCAGTTTCTAGCTCTGGAGGTGAAAGCTTCTCATTTATATGCTTACATTTTAAAAAGTACTTACTCAAATGCTACATATAGCAATGTGAAATCCTGTGCTCCTCACCAACTGCTGTACAGGTTACAACCTTTCAGTGAGTTTCTATGAGTGTAATTTATAAAGGGAAAGGGTGTTGTGGGAGCAGGGAACAGAGGGAGCTCAATCTTCTCAATAGCACTGGTGTGACCAGCGTGGAATATATCGAGTTGCGCGCTGTCTTTCTCTCTCCTCTCTGTATTTGAAGATAATTTTGTTTTGACTTTGGATCTGGTAGAAAAGGCATGCAATTTTTAGTTAATTAAAAAAAAAAAAAAAAAAAGAAATTTCCTGTTTGAGCAGTCTTCTAATTGTTCCCTTGTTCAAATGTAATGCAGTTTAAATGCACAGTTAGAGCCCTCTACTTTTCTGCATATTGTACTTCATAGTATTAAATTTTTATCCTTTGAAAGTACTATGTTGACATAAAAGTAGTGTATTACTAGTTATAAAATCATTGCAGGGGTTTTGTTGCTACTTCTAATGAGAGAATCAAATCATAGCTATTCCTATTTTATATCTTGCTGTGCGTATCTTATTTCAAAATAACTTCTTCATGATAATATGCTGCTCTCTTTATTTTTCTTATGAATTAGGTAAAACCTGTGTGCAGAATAGTTCAAGGTACCATCTCCTGTAGCTGGGAAGGGGAAACTGTATTGGCTCAAATAATGTATAGGAGCCATCTGCATAGTTTAATTGAAATAATATTTGGTGATCTAAGGGATGGAAATTGTTCCTTTTCTTTAAGCATCTGAAATAAAACTAGGATGTAAAACAGCTGTCTTGGCCTATGGAAATTAAGGTTCTGCCAGTCTGTTTCTTTTCTTCGTTTTCTGCTTCTATCTTCCTTTATTATCTTTGGATCTCGAGGAGTCTTTCTTATTTTCTAACTGGTTTTGTCTGCAGCAAGGGGCTGGGTTGGTGGGTTTAAATAGACTTTGGATAGAGTGAAAAATCTTTGATCTATGGCTATGACTGCTTCCAAATGATTTGCTTGCTGGGACTGGACACTGTCCATGCCCTTTCACTTTGCTATCAGATAGGCACACAAAAAGGACTTGACATGCTACCAGATGCATAGTTAATCATTGCATTAGGTCTGTAAAGGGGTCCGTCCAGACTTAATTAAGTCTACCATTTTTAACTAGTGTTTGCTCTCTAGTTTGTTCGGAGTACAATATTAATTCGAACTGCTGTTCTCTGTATTTAAAAGCGCTTTAACGCAGTTCTGTGCTTTTGTTTTCAAGGAGTTTTCTCAGCATTTGCGCTGGTTTATGTATATTTTGAACAACTGAGTGTTACAGTGTAACAAATATTATTGCAGTGTAACATATTTTCTGAATGAAAGAAGTTTTTGTCTTTTTGTAATTCAGCTGTTTTCCTTTCTCAATACCCATTTCTAAAAGTGCATTTGAAATAAGCTAAAGGCAGTGACTAGCATGTATTGAGGCAGCATTCAGAAGAAAAGCTTACAAGGGTATCTAGGGGTTTGGAACCCAATCTTAAGCTTTGAAAACCAAACTGCAGCAGTTTTCCTATCACTTATTTACGTAAGAGCTCATTCTTATATCTGGCACTGCATGCTCTTCTGTGAGAAGGATATTAAGGGTGCAGGAGTTAAAAAGATTCAGCTGTAGGAAGCTGTATGAAGAAGCTGGAGTATTCAAATAGTATAAATTGTTTTGATCACACATGTCTCTGTTTCCTAATATACAGAATGGTAGGCCTATGGGAACAGGAGCATGAAAGGACCTAAACCCATCATTGCTTGAAAATGGGTATATAAGAAAGGAGTACTAATCAGAGAATTCTAAAATATTTTCATTTAATCTTCTATTTATTTATTTATTTTGGAGGAAAGGACGAGCAAGGCATTCAGCTATTAAGTTGTTGTGTGGTTTGGTTTTGGTTTTTTTTTTTTTTTTAATTATATATAGTTACTAAAGCTATTACATTCAACTCAGGATATAGTTCCGCCTTCACTTTAGATCTGAGATTTCTTGCTTTAGTTCTTTGCTTCATGGTTGTCAATATTCTTTGGAGGAGGGCAGATGTATTAAAATGCAGCATGTATCATTTGGCTGTAGTCACAGGGATATTCAGATGTTGCTAATGGACTTCCAAGATATGGGATGTATGAGTGAATACTACTCAGAAGTGCCAGCCGTGGCTCTCTGGGGATTTTTAAATTATTGATGCATACCTGCTGCGCCAAAATACAGGTGTGTGGGTATATAATCCATTAATGATTAGTGTTCAGGCATATAAATATACAGTGGAAAATAAGCCTAATAGGAGAGTCCTTAAGAGACATAGGCAGGTAGCTTTTCCCCATTTGTCATCTATCTTGGAAGTTCTTTCTAACTGGTGTCCGAGTGCCAGCGCACCTATGAAGGGAAATTGTTTATACGTACATCGTGGGTTTCCAGAGTGCGAACTTGAAAGAAAGTGGGACTTGAAATGTGCGGTCATTTGTGAATTATGTTTTATCTCCCTTCACTTGAAAATTTATGAGGAGAGTGACTTAGGGTGCTTGCGTTGTGTGTTCCAGGGCTTGCCCCCACTGATAACACCCTTGTTGGCGTGAAAGTGCAATGCAAATTATGACAGTTACAACCTTCTGTTTTGTTTAACCTGTCAGTGGATTTCCTGGCTCAGTGCTGAGGGCAATGGCGTGTTCAGCTAGTTCCATATTCACCTAAACTTAAAAGGTCAGGTTTCTACAGGCAAGCCTAGTCAAAGCCTAATTGATGAGGAGGGCAGGGGGACAGAATTTACTGTTCTGTTGGCTAGTTTCATATCGTTAGGTTGTCCTGAAAGCATCAGGCAGTCACAGCCCCTTTCATGTAAGTGCTGACCCTAGACAGGAGCTGACAATCAAAGGAGGCAGCCACAGGAACCAGTGCAAGTAGGCTATTGATTTTTCAGTTAGGTCTAAGTAGTTTGTAGTATGGGTAATGGGTGACAGAGGCAGGTATGTCATTATCAATGAGCTCCAGAACAGTAGCGACAGCCCCCTCTCATATTTCCTTCAGCACTGACAGTATGCATCCAGCAGTGGTCAATAAATCGCCCAACCTTTTACTGACAAGTGACTTGGAGGTGGGGGTGGGAGTCAAAGAGCTAAACTTCTGTACTTGAACTTGACGTGGATGCGGAGCAAGGATCTCGACATCTACGTTCCTGGCTTGTCAGGCAAAGAGCCGAGGAGAACGTAGAGAACAAAACAATGGTAGATGTGCAGCCGGGGAAGCTTAAATTTTATTTTATGCCCTCTAGAAAGTCAAAGTTTTTCGCAGGAGTAAGTAGAAGGGCTTAAAATGCCAGCTTTCTGTATAAACATGGTCTGGTTCAGTAGTTAATTTAGGTTACCATGGCAGGGTTTTGTTTTTACTTTAGTATTGCTCTGCATTTAATCAAGGTTATACTGCCATAGCAGTACAACAATCACAGGCTGCCATTCAAAATCCGCTTTTAATTCCTAGTTTCCTCTTCTTAAATTTCATATATGGAGGCTATTTAAAGATATTGAAGCTTTCTTATAAATCCAAAGTGCTAGCAGTACAGTTTCTGTTCCGACTACCAATGCTGCTTTGGGTCAGTAGTGGAGTACCGATACATTAGGAAGCTGAATAAAGTTTTTATTACTTAGATTTTACTAGCTGTGGTTTCTGAATTTAATAGAGGTAGATCCAGATTTTAGCTTTACACTTAATTAAATTCTGAAAGATATTGGGAGAATGTAAAAATTTTAATAAGTGCTGGTTGGTTGTTTTTTTTTAGATATACTTGTATGGAAAGTCAGTTAAATGAACTCAAATATCTTAATCCGAATCTCCTGACGTTTTCTAATGTTGTTACTTTATTTGAGGGATGTAAGTTATCTGCATTTTTTCAGAAGCTGGAATTCAGTCACGTTTTATGCTGTGCACAGATGTTAACAAAATAGCATGTGCTTATAATTAAAAAAAATCTTTAGACAAATTGAAATAAAGCAGAAGAGTAAATGTTTTGAAAAACTTCCTTAAAATAACTCATTGCTATGGTATCTTGTTCAACAATGTTTGTAATGTTACACAGAGCAGGAATCTGAGACTGTGTGTGTTGAATAGCTGCAAAGTATCATACATGACTGAAACTTTTTCATCTGCCTGCAGCAGCTAAAGCTGTTTTCTTCACGGCTGGCTTTTTAACTGCAAGAGCAATGTTGACACAGACTCCAGAAATGAGGCTGAAATTTATCACTGGATTATCAAATCCTTTGATAAATATTCATATAAGCTAAAACCCCTCGAGTACCTGTGCATTTGAAGCAGTTAAAAAATGAATTGGTTATAAAAATCTATTTTAGATATTGTTACTTTCCCTATTGAACAAGACTTCAGAGGATGGGCTGTCTAGCTGTCTTCCAGAGGAAGAAAATTTCAATTAGTTGGATCAAAGGTGTGCCGGGTAGTTTGAGGCCTTTGGTATTTGATGAGAGTTTTTCCTCTTGTCAGCAGCTACTCCTTTAGTACATCTTGCAGGGCTGCCCAACACGCGCCCTGCCCCGCGCCCCCCCCCCCCCCCTCCCCCCCGCCCCATTAAACTAGGTAAAAAGTAGGGCGATGCAGTCCGAATCTTATCTTTTCTTATAAATGGGTACAGCATCTTTTACCATTTTTACCATTGCAGGCATGTTGTATTATTGCAGAAACGTAAAAGAAGCTGCAGAAAGGCGACAAATTAAATTTTCATGAAAGAAAACCCTAATCAGCAGTGACAGGGAAGAGAAAGATGATTGCCACTTGGTCATTGTGGAGAGGCACTTAGACTTGGTGTCAGTGCTTCTGTTAATGATGACTAATGTCTTTCTCGGAGGAAACGCATGCTCAAACATGCTACTGTCCAGCAAAAGAAGGGAGAGATAGGCACTCTTAAGGAAAAAGGCTGAATCCTAGAACAAAAGCTCAGGTCTTCAGATTAAAAGACTACAGTGTTTTTGCAGTGCCGGAAAGCACAGCTGTAAAACTGTTCTTGTTTCACTCTTCAAGCAAGATAATAAAATTATTATATATATATATATATACAGATACACACGTGTGTTATGTGCTACCTAGTATTTGCTGCTTTAATTAAAAAAGAAGATAGAGATGGCATTGACATGTAAGCACACTAGTCAGAAGTAAACAGTCACATTTTATTCCTTTCCTGCTAATGAAGCTTGCTTTTTTAAAAGAAAAGCTGCTGTGATACATTCTTCCCTAAGCACAGTACTATGCTCTGAATAAACCTTTCATAGTCAAATGTAAAATGACTCAAAAGACCTTTTCAAGTCTTGAAGCTTTCGCTGTTAGGTATATTGGCAAAAAAGAGGTGGCATGTGTCATTTCTTCAGCTTTTCCCAAAGTGAGACCTTTCAGAAGGGCATTTGCGATGCTTGTCATATTTTTTCATATACATCTTATTGGCCTGACAAGTCTAGAGGACCATGAGAAAACAGATGTCATTGCATTCAGACAACACTAATTACTCTGGGATTTTTGCAGCCTCAGTGCCTGCATGTAACTGTCGATTATGACTGTTTATGTGGCCTATCATGGGTACACGTTGCACATTCAGATGGCACCACCAGTCTTTGTGTTTCCTATTAACACACAATAAGAAGTAAAAATCAGCAACAAGCACCACAACAAGGAAATGCCTTAATGTGTGACTTTTGTATGTTTAAAACAAGATTGCATTCACATTCCGTATTAGGTTTAAGTGTTTTAGCATCTGTTTACGAACTGTAGTGCAGTGCTCTAGCTGTCAGATTTCACTGTGGTGCTTTATGTTGCAGGCTTTACTTTTCTGCAGTTGTATAAACACTAAATGAAAAATGCTGATGGACTCAGCAGTTGTCAAGAATTTCCCACGTCTAACCTTCATACTGAACTGATATATTTTTCTAATGTGTCACAGTTTGCGTTAGAAGCCAACACTCTTATTCTCTTAGAGACGGTATTGTTGAGAATTTCTTTGTTAAATTTTCTTGGTGACTGTCATTTCAGAATCTTTTTCCTGCATAGCTTTAACTGCTGAATGATTTTTAACTCAAAGTTCAAACGTTGGTCACATTGTGGCCTTACTTTGTACATTATCTTGGATTTTGGTACGCGTTTCCTAAGCAGAACAACCAATGTTAATCACAGATTGGAAAATAAAAGCGCCAATAATGTAACTTCACATGCTGATGAAGCAGAAATAGAAGCAGCTTTATCAAAGATGTATGATGAGATAAAACTGCAGTCTCTGCTGTACAGTTATAGTAATTATGACTAATGAACCGTCCAGTCTGGATGAAATGGCGTGCCCACAGGGACTGTGGCCAATCAGTTGTGACTTATGCAAGCTGAACAAAACATTGATGGTGTTCCAGATTCCGGATGAGAGCAGGAAGCGTGGTCTTTGTTTGGAACGTCAGCTTTGTCAACTTATTTCCAGGCAGTTTAGGAATAAGTGACGTTAGCAAATAAAGTCTGAAGAGGTAGGGTTTGTCAGGTTTTAAAATGGGCATGAAGAATTATAATTTGGCCAGTCAAAGATGCCTGAATAAAAAACCCATGCATCGGTGGCACATTCCTGGTGCAATATACTTCAAAGTTGTTCTGATCATCTTGCTAATCTAACTTATTGAAAGCACATGTTATATTTTAATATGCTGAATACAATGAAAGTGAGAGATCCAAAACTTGTGATTTTAAACATGTATCTAGTTGGGCTTACTGTGGTAATTTATTTTTTAACAGATTTGTTTGACACCTGATACTTCCATTTTGATTTTGAAGCAGTCCGCATTTGAAACCAGCCTATAATTTCTAAGTAAAAGTCGACAGGTACTTCATAGTGTTGGTACCTGAAAGGCAATTTCTTGTAGTAAGAGGGTGTAATATAGTAATACAGGCAACATAAAATAGAGCTCCAGTACATTTTGACAATATAGAGACTACCAGAGTAATAATTTTAAACCACCTTCTTTTTATGAAGACAATGTGTGTAGCTGTAAAAAAGAAAAAAAAAATCCGAATGCTAAAAAGGCAGATTATATAGGGACTTCTGAAGTTAATTGTAGGATAATAGCACAGCACAAAAAATACTTTTCTAAACATAAGTTTCTGCTAAGTTGTTTAGGCCCGGTCTGGAAGCAGTTGCAGATCAGCCAGTTTACTTATGTGCAAATGTTTGAAGGATTTGAGAGTAAGATGACCAACACATTACAGATGTTGGCAATACATTACAATCAATTTAGCATTTTGCCTGAACCCTTCCAGAAAGCCACAAAGAAAAATAATTTCAAAAATTAATTGCAAACAAACTGTGGGAGAAGTAAGGAAAAAACCCAACATCAACCTTTTGAAACATTGAGAACAAAGCTAAAGCACCATTTGACAAAAAACATTTTACACTGTTGTGCTGTTTAAAAATGGTGTATGTTAAGTCATGAAGATTCAAGATCTGTTGATTCTTAAAGCACACCTGAAATAAGTACATTGTTGTCAAAGAAACTGGAAATTAAAGGCTGGCCTACATGAAAGCTGAAGTCATTACTGGTCTTTTGTATCGCTTAATGGAAAGGTGGATAGTGATTTGACATGTCTATGACTTTTCTAAAACATTTGTTTAGCTAATACATTTTCTTCTCTTTTTTTTCCATACTGTATTGAAACTTAAAAGCTGACACTTTATTCACTATATTTAAGTTTTTTTTTCCTGAAATGGAGGAAATCACAAGTGTCTATCCAGTATTTGTCATCTTTAATTCAGAGCTAACCTCAAAGTGTTGTTAAATGTGGAGTCAAGTAGATTTTTAAGTAAATAATTTCTATTAATCCAGAGTCTTTAGACATGCAATTTAATTATTTGACTAAGGCTATTTGGAAAAAAACCCAACCAAACAACAAATCTCAACCCTCCAAAACAAACCCACCCGTCCACACTAGAAATCTAAATTAGCTTACCACTTCTGTTATTTCTAGTTTGGAAGTGTTCAGAGATACTGCAAGGAACCTACCAAGAATCAGAATCCTTTTCTTTTGTGTCTTACAACAAAGCATATTACGTTAAGTATTGCAAATGTGAAAATACTGTCTACAATTCCGCGTGTAATAATTTTAAGATAAAAAATGTTGATAAGTAAAGTCCTCTGAAAAATGACTACATTTTGGCTATGCTAAATAATTAAGGGTAAGATCTTTTGGAGATTGTGGCACTCTTAAGTATGAACCTCTTCCACAATGTCATTTCAGAATCAATAGGATGCAATGTATGATGCACCTTACCTAATCATAGTGCACGGAAGGTTGCATTGCGATCACTCTTATTTAATGGCTGTTTTCAGCATTGTGCCAATGAAGCCAGGACTGAATTTGTTAGATGATGTACAAATATACAAAAATAATTTTCATTCTTCGAAAGAGTTATTAAAGTAATGGATATTTATATATATATATATATATGTGAGTGTATATATATATGTGTATATATATATATGTTACAAGTTACAAGATTTTTTGGAAGAAGTATTTATTTGTGTTAGGATGAAGCAATAACTTTTAGGTTGTGGGTTTTTTTTGGAGGCCTCGGTGTATAGTTTTACCTTTTCCTTATGAAATCATTGGTAAAATTCCTATGAAATTATGTCAGCATGGAACAGATTTTTTGTTTATTTGGAACATCCATTGTTTTCACAATGTTATCCTTTACAGATCTGAACGCATTATCGATGTTCATCAAGTTGTGCTTCATAAGTAAAATACCATGCGGAGTTGTAGGTATTCAGTGTATGTGTACATTATGTAAATTAAAATTGAGGAGCGTTGGATCTTAAGGATTTAATTTTATCTTCATGTTGCTATGTGTATTTGTGTACATATGTAAGATACCTTGTACATTGATAGTTATATTTGGTAACCATCTTTCTATGCAAGAGTGGCTTAATCTACTTCTGTTACTGCGTGCAACTTCCAAAGTCTTTGGAGAGATAAGGCTTTCTTAGGAAAAGTAAATGGTATTTAGTATTGGAGAGCTGGTGTTCTGTTCTGTGCAATTTGCATCATAAACCAGCAAAATTCAAAGATGGGTTTATTGAAGACTGGTTCTTTTATATAAAATCAGAATTGTGTAGACTGCTTACATCTTGAAACTTGTTAGCTCTTTTTGGTGTCTTCTTACCTACCACAAATTGTATTGACGATACATGATGATTTGAGGACTGATTATTAACTCTGTTTATGTTCTGGTCTATATAGATTTTACTCTTGCCTTCTATTCCTTAATCTCCCAGTGAAATACATTTTCTGTTGTTTAGGTATCTTATGCTGATCAAATGCCATAGTGACCCGTACTCTGAGAAAAAGAGATTTTCATGGAAACTTGTTTTGAAAGAGCCTTTTTCTAAAGAAACCTCTTGACCAATTTCTGCTCCCTGCTAGTGCATGAACATGAGAGTTTTTCACTGATGGGAAAATTGCTTCTTTGTATTCCTCAGAATATTTTTCCTGCCATTTTGTTTTCTCGTTTGAATTAACTCAAGGCAAACGATGAGTTACCTGCTTAGCAGCCCCCCTGCTGCTACATATAGCAGGCAGAATGGAAACCTTTGCTTTCCCCCTGTTGTGCAAGGATCGATTTCTGTTACATGTGAGCTTGCTCCTCTCTCCCGTATTGCAATGTAAACTTGAAATGTGATTTCTTCAAGCTGCTAGGGGTGTTCTCTGCCTTAGTGTCTCTGGATAAAAAAATGTCCATCACCTTTTGACTAAGAAACTTTTTGATTAATGATTTCAGATGTTTTCTGTATGTTAAGGATTCTAGAATTATAACTGTTGCGGATTTTCCTGTAGGCTTTCATGTTAGAATATGCATGTTGACTGGTGCTTAAGGCTGTAGGAATAAATTAATCTTCTCACTTGGGAGAGGAATTGAAATAGAAAATTACTCTTCAGTGCAGGAAACTTACTTAGCGTTCAGTGCAAGTGAAAGCAACTGTGTGGCTGCTTTAACTTTTCCTGGCTTGTAATGACCATTAGAAAACAGAGTTGGTCAGGCCAGCATGTGCTGGCTTACCTTATCCATCCCAAATATATCCCTAATTAGTCTTATGCTTGAGGCAGGTGTAGGAAGAGCTGATGAAAGTGTGATTGTATTGGCTTTGTTGTAAGATTTTCCTTGTAACAAGGTATCTTTACTTGCCCATTTAGGGAAGACTTGTCTTATTTGCAGAGATCTGGCAATGGATGTGGAACCTTTAAAGGATTAAAGATTTGCCTCTTGTTACTCTTGGTCTGGATTCTGATCTTACCTGTGCTGATCTAAATGCACAATAACCCATTTAACTGAGTTACATTACATTGTTATAAAACAAAGACGAGCCTAGCAGAGTCAGAAAGAAACCATTTTCCTATTATGTCAGTTTTGAGATTTATTTGCTGCTACCTCTGAAATAAGGTGACAAGTCAAAACTTCAGAAAATGTATGTGAACTAGCGGTATTAAAAAAAAACAACCAACATTTAAATATTTTGTTTCATTTTGACCTCTTGGCTTCAAGTGTCAATCACCTAGCACTTTCAGGGCAGTGTAACAATAATAGAAACCAATGATCAATAAACTGTAAAATTTAGCAAAGCAGTCAAAACCAAGGCATTTTTTTAATCAAAATGCTTGTTTCGTTTAAGAACATGAACATTTCATTCTTTTTAAAAATTAGTTTGAAGCCTTTCCTCCATGTAGTGTTGAATTAGACTAATAAAAAGTAACATTTCTTATGAGGAATTTCTACCTGAAATTATATCTAACAAGTTGTTTGTACAATTGCAACAGTGAATCAAAAAAAAAAAAAATATATGTGAAATTTATATTTCAGAATTTTTTTACTATCTCTACACTTTAGCACTTGTATGTTGTATCATAGGTATTTGTTTTTCAGGGGTATTCATCAAGATATTTGCAGATACTATCCTGTTGCTTGCTGGAGTCTGGATTCTAGATATTTCTGTTGTTCTGCCTCCTACCTCTCTTGCACTTTTTTTAGCTCTTATATTTAACTTTAGATGTTTTTTATTTCTCTTTGATGCAAAACAAATCTTAAGATCCTATGCTTTCTTGTTGCTTGTAGGTAAGTGTTGCTTTGTTTTTTTTCTAACCCTAAACTAATAAAGTAAGTATCACTCCAAATGTATAATATTAATCTTTCTGAAGTGTGTCCTGTACTAGAGAAGATAAATAATTAAAGATAGGTAAGAGGTGAATGATGTGTAGGTATAAATACTCTGTAGATTTAAACATGCTGCATGGCAACTCTAGGTCTCTTTTGAGGTAGCCATGAAAACTTAAATTGTGTGCCTCGTATATTTAAGGCCAGTGAGCCTATATGATTTTATTAATGTGCTATAAATCTTATATTCATGAGCGGTGTTTACTACTGTGCAGTATATTTAAAAGAAAATTTATGCCTCGCTGCAGAAGGAAGGTAGGCTAGTGAAAAAATAGAAGGGTGGATCTCAAACATTTATCCAAATCTGACAAGTATTTGCAGAGAATTTACTCCTGTAAATTTCTGCTGAGAGAAAATAATAGGTATTCTAGCCTCAATTTTAATAAAACCCATAAATATTTATTTATGCATACACAGGTAAAACAAGGGCATGTCTTTTGTCATTGTCGGTACACAAGAACCTTGTATGTGTTTCACATGACACACTTACGATCATGGGATGAGCTTTTAATTCTGCTCAAAAGTGGGTCATTCTTCATTTTAGAGTAGTATCTAGAAGACCTTACTGGCGACCCTGGCCACTTTTCTGAAGGAATAATGGTTTTCTTGGGGAGGCACATCTTGGCAGTCTCTGGCCACGTGCATCTTTCCCTGCATATCCCCATTCTTCTGGACCCAACAGTATCCCCTAAGCAAAATTGATGAGGTGTTACACTAAGTCAATGTGTAAGTTAGGATGAGTCACAGAAACTCAAGACAGGTCATTTCCCGCTTAGAAGATTGGTTTGATCTTCTTTTTGGTAAACGACTTGTGTTTCCCTCCTTTATAACACCTAGGAGAACTCTCCCTATGGTCCCTGGGGAATGGCAGAAAGTCACTGCAGCCGTGATTCACTTCGGCAGTGAAGCTGTCTGCTCGGAAGTTACTTCCCTAATGCTGTTGAAAGGGCAGTGGTTATTTCACCATGGAAACATTTTTTATTTGAAGGGGTTCATTGTAGATTGCACAGAAAAATACAGTTAATGTACCATGTGTCACCTTCCATGCCCCTTAAACTTGCACTGTCACCTTGCGGTGGTTAAAATACTAGTTAGCAATACAAAACAGATATTCTGGATGCCTTGAGAGCTGTTAAAACTTTTGTTATGCTCTTTATGCTTTTATACTCTTGATAATTAAATATCAGATTCTCGTGGCATTTAAAAAAGAAGGCATGTGTACTTTACTACGCAGTTTTCAATTCCATAGATAGCAACAAAAACATTCCTCATGATGAGCAGGTGCACAGGATAATTTAAAAAACCATGGTGGTATGTGTGAAAAGTCTACACCCTGACATACTTATTGCTGGACTCTTGCAGATTCGTGATTACGTAATGAGTTTCTTAATGTGTAGTATTAGAGATTGCCTAATTATTATTGTGAATGTTTAAGTAATCTAAATAGCCTCAATAATGGGAGAGCTTTTATAGCCTTTTTTTTTTTTTTTTTTTTTTTTTAATTGGTGGTCAGTAGCATGGTTTTTTTCTGTCCTTCCGGCAGCTTTATGAAACTTCTTAAAGAAAAAGTATTTATTTTGTCGTGTCCTGTCCGTATGGGAAGTTACAGTAACTAGTGAGAAAGAGATAAATGGGACATTATACAATAATACCAAGCTGTCTGGAGTTCCCTGTTTTGTTTGTGTGATACTGTGTGTGTGAGTAGTAAAATTCAGCTTACAACTACATGCTCCCTCAGGTAACTTAGAGCAAGTTTGGTCTGAGCTGAGCCCTTCCTGCTCGGACTCTTCCATTGTAGCAGCTCTGCAGCGTGCGGGCTGAGCCCCTTTGGCAGGCTGATCCATTTAAAAAAGAATCCCCCCACCCTAACAGAGCCAGTTTTCAGCTGGTTGAGCTCCCTGTAGTAGTTTTCTGTATATTGTTACCTGGTGGTTGCGCTAGTGCCAGATATGTTTGGTGTAGCAGGTGTTTGACCAGAGAGTGTGGTATGCAGCAGCCTGGATTTATGTTTGCTTAAATAGCTGTGGAAATGATGGTCTCAGTCTGCTTTTCACAAGGGTTGCTCTTTTGTGCATCCTCTGGATTGTGGGAAGAGGTACAGGTTTTTCACTGGGAAAGGTAATGTCCTTTTTCCCCAGGTGCTTTGTAGCCATGAGGGTTTGGATATCAAAAATATTTTTTTCTATTAGCTTGTGTTACAAATGACAGTGAGGATCTTTTGTGTTTGGATATACATTCTACTGTTTTGCTGAATTCCTGTTAGCCCTTCTGAGCAGCCCTAGTTACTAAAAGATTCTTCTTCTTCTTCTTCTGACCCCTATGACACAAGCTTTCAACCCCTGCAGCTTTTTGGACACATGTTCTGTCACCCTTTGGATACTCTGGACAGCATGGAGGAGAACTGAGGCATGCACTAATGTGCTCCCGTACCCCAGTTTACAGATTTATTATGCTCCTGGGAAAGTAATGCCTTGATGTATCCTATTATCTTGAAATCATCTTTAATTCAATCCAGGCTAGGGTAAAATAGAAATAAAAGCATTTCTTTACAATGTTCAGAATGGAAAATACAGTTAGGTACATCTATAAAAAATAGAGCTAAGGAAATAAAACAGAAGGTCCCACTTGCACAGAGATTAAATGTAAAAGACTCTCAGGGATGCAGTCTCTCAGCTGACTGAGACTTGAGGCACAGGGTACGTAAAGAGGGAGAATCACTACTACGTATACATATGTCAGGAAATAATCTATAGCAAGTCAGCTGGATCCATAGAAGGAAACCTTCCGATTGAAGAAATGCCTTCCAGTGACCTGGAGTAACCAGGAGGAATCTTTGGCATGCAGCAAAGTGGTGGGAAGCACATTTGGACCCCCAGGATTCTTGAATAAGTTTCCTAGCTGGATTCAGTGGGCACCCGCGTGTATTCTTTCAAGCTGGATTGCTAGTGTAGTATGCGTATGTATACAACAGAGAATGAGTTAATATTTTCTGTGAATGTCTGTGATATGAAAGTATGACTGAAGAGCATGTGATCTACTAAAATAACAATTGAAATTACTTGCATATCAGGTGGATTCTTTTGTATAAATACACAGGGTGAAAGCGAAGATGATCTATGTGGTATTCTAGTTCATTCTAGGTAAGAGGCAAATACTTGATTGTCCCACAGGAGGTGTAACATTGTGTGCTGTTCTGCATGTCTTTGGCATGAAGCCTGATGAGTAAGTGTGACATACAGATTAATTGTATGAGCTACAATGGCAAGATAATTTGCTGTCACAGACCAGAGAGCATTGTACTGTACCTGCTTCTACCCATAGCCTGCATTTAGTGTTAGGAAATGCTGGCTCTACGTGAATACGAGCTCTGAGCATTTTCCTTGAGTATCCTCGTTGTTCTTCATATGCGGTTAATACAGCATGGGCTAGAGGGTGCATAAAGAGGTTAGATGTCTGTTTGCTTTGTGTCTCCACTGCCTAGCACTCTGTAATTTGCTTTGTGGATATTTAAAATAGATGTTCATGATTGTCACTCAGAAGGAGTTAGTACCTATATTTCACCTGTACTAAGTTTCCTGTGAAAGCAGCTGGGGAACTGATACTACTTTTGGAGAGAGAAATACTTTGCTATGAAGTTTTTGGTAGTTATTTCCATTGTGAAGCAAAGATAAATTCTGCAGGAATTAAGAAGCATCTTTCCTATAACCTCCATGTCTGTAGAACTGAAAAGGTCTTGCTGTCCGCTGCCCTTTCCAGAAATAGATGGGTTTTTTTAGCCATCTGTCTCTTCTGTGTTTATGTATTAAGGCGTTCTCCATTGCCAACCATCATAATGGGACTAAAGTTTTACTCCATTCTGAGTAAAGCCACTATTGAGTGGCAGCAGTTACTCACTTTCTAGTGACATCTGGTTACGCAGCAAAACTTGATTTACATGCACTTTGTTTATTTCTTTGTGTGGTCTCAGGAGGGATAAAAATTTTTTAAAATGTAAATGTTACGTGGTGTTTGGTAATATCAACTAGCTCAGGAGAAGTTTCAGTGTATACTCGTAGTGGCTGAATTAGCATGACGGGTATTTTTACCCTTTAAGGTATATTGCGCTGCTCTGCTCTGTCCTGTGCACCTGTTTACCTACGGGAGAGTGGGAAGGGG